>NW_027223766.1:22418739-23032072 GCF_028538775.1 Myotis yumanensis
CCCGCCTCCCCACCTCCCCCTCTCCTCCTTCCCTCACCTCCCACGTCCGCCACCACCCACCCCCGGTTCCCCATCCCAGCCCCGATAGGGCGATCAGGACCTGCCGGCTGAGGGGAGGGACCAGGAGGTTGGCCAGCAGGCCCCATCGGCGATTGGGGCCTGCAGGTTGGGGGCAGCTCCTGCATTGAGCATCTGCCCCCTGGTGGCCAGTGCACATCATGGTGACCGGTCATTCCATCGTAATGATTGCTTAGGATTTTATAAATATAGACTAGAGGCCCGGTGCACAAAAATTTGTGCACTCGGGGGGCGGGGGGAGGAGGGTCCCCCAGCCCGGCCTGTGCCCTCTCGCAGTCTGGGACCCCTCAGGAGATAACGACCTGCTGGCTTAGGCCTGCTCCTGGGTGGCAGAGGGCAGGCCCAATCCCTAGGTGCAGCCCCTGGTCAGGCTCAGAGCAGGGCCAATTGGGGAGTTGGGGTGCCGCCCCCTGTCATGCACAGAGCAGGGCGGATTGGGAGGTTGCGATGCCACCCTCAGTCACGCTCAGGGTGGGGCCGATTGGGGGGTTGGGGCACCGCCTCCTGTCACACTCAAGGCAGGGTCGATGGGGAGGTTGCGGCGCCACCCCCTGTGACGCACAGAGCAGGGCCCATCAGGGAGTTGGGGAGCTCCCCCCTGTGACGCACAGAGCAGGGCCCATCAGGGGGTTGGGGAGCTCCCCCCTGTGACGCACAGAGCAGGGCCAATCAGGGGGTTGAGGAGCTCCCCCCTGTCACGCTCAGAGCAGGGCCCATCAGGGGGTTGAGGAGCTCCCCCCCGTCACACACAGAGTAGGGCCGATAGGGGAGTTAGGGCACCGCCCCCTGTCACACACACAGCAGGGCAGATCAGGGGGTTGGGGCGCCGCCCTCTATCACCCACAGAGCAGGGCCGATCAAGGGGTTGGGGCGCCTTCCCCTGTCACGAACAGAGCAGGGCGGATAGGGAGGTTGTGGCCCCGCCCCCTGTCACACACAGAGCTGCAGGGTGATCAGGTGGTTTGGGCGCTGCCCCTTGTCACGCTGATCCTGGTGCTGGGAGGCATATTACCCTTTTACTATATAGGATAGAGGCCTGGGGGCCGGCTGGTTTGCCCTGAATGGTGTCCTGGATCAGGGTGGGGGTCCCCACTGGGGTGCTTGGCCAGCCTGGATGAGGGGATGATGGCTGTTTGCAGCTGGTCACACACCCTTCAGGGTGGGGGTCCCCACTGGGGTGCCTGGCCAGTCTGGGTGAGGGGCTGAGGGCTGCTTTCAGGCTGACTGAAGCTCCCAACCGCTCCTTTTTTTTCTCTTTTTTTATTTTATTCTGGGCCAGCTTTAGCTCTGGCTCTAGCTCTGAGGCTTCCTATCTGGTTTGTTTGCCGTTCTATAATCGAAACAATGTATAACTTCAGCTCTGAGATCCCGGCAGGCTGAAAGTTGGTTTCAGCTTCTTATTTGCAACATAGTACATAGTTACTTAGAGTTGCAACTCAGAGGCCGGCAAGTCAGGCGGGGAACGTTGCAGTCTGCAGTCCCTGGAGCAAGCAAGCCTCATGTTCGCTTCCAGCTGCCTGGCTGCCGGCCGCCATCTTGGCTGACAGTTAATTTGCATAAGGATATGCTGATTAGCCAATGGGAAGGGTAGCGGTCGTACGCTAATTACCATCTTTCTCTTTTATTAGTGTAGATAATGATAATATCTCTGACACAGTTGTAAAGATTAGAATTTAACTTTCAAGTAATTTTAGAATGATGTCTAGTAATGTTTTTGGTTTTTAATGTTTATCAAAAGTGTATGTTTTTTCTTTTTAGATTCCACTGAACCAGCAATAGATGACTATGAAAAAATGTACCGTGATGCAGGTATTAAATGAATATTGTTATCAGATTTTAAACATTATTAAGGCTTGACAGCTGTAATGCTATGTTAACATGGTGATTTTTCTGTTAAAGGAGCCTGAAAAATAATAGTAACACCTAATATAAGACTTTCTACTTTGTAACAAAATATTATTATTTAAAAATATCAGGCTTTCATATTTCACCTCATCTACCACTGTCTCCACAGGAAACAGGATATTAATTCCTAACTCTACTTTAGCATATCTCGCTTTATGCCAGTTTGAGGAATTTGTATGAAATAATTTACCTGTCTTTTCTCAAGTTGTTTCTGAACTGAGGCATTTTTCATGGATTGTGCAAACATTAATATTTAAAGAAATAGAATTCTATATTGGAGATTAAGTTGTGTTTTTTAGCTAAGCAGTTACACAGAATGACTCAATACTTATTTTGATTTTATTCTTCTTTTTCTGCAGATGAAGTAACGTACCAAGACTATGACCAACAAGGTGTGAAATGCTTCTTAAACTTAAGCCATCTACTTGTTTGAAAATCTACTTGTAGTTTGACCGTATAGTATACAGAACAATTTTTTAAGCTACAAAACCATAACTTGAAACTTTCAAATGAATGGTAGTTTGCAAAGACTTGACTTGGGGAGATTGTTTACCTATTTCATGGTTTGCCATTGCCTAAATAATTTCTTCAATTATTTGCAAGTTGCCTTAGGAAGCAGTTAAGAATTACTGAGGAAATCATATTTCATTACTTTGTAGTCATCGCTGACTATTGACTAAAATATGTCTTGTGCTTAGAAAGCTACCTCGGTCCCAGTTTAACTACTGCAGCTGCTTCCACAGATTAATCCCACTTTTAAATAAAGGTGCATGGAGGAGGGGGCAGAAGAATTCCCTTCCAGGCATACAGGCAGCATGAAGAAAGTAGTCCTGGCAAATGTGTGGCATGAGTAGGGTCAGATTCAGGGTAGGCAATTGTAGCTCCTTTTGTTGCCTGAGCAATTCGCGTGCTGTTTTATTAAATTCATTGAAATACATTATTTTTGCTATTTCCCAGATGAGAAAAATGTGTTTCAGAGAATGTAAATAATGTGCACAAGTTCATACAACTAAGCGATGATAGAGCTAGTGGACTGAGGAAGGAAGGTAGTCAGGTATTATAACCGCGTGTGCAGCAAGAAGGATGGAGAAATGTTGGTGCTCGAGTCCCATATGGAGGGCTTTCTATTGTTAGGTAGTCTTAGGGCAGTGATGGCAAGCCTTTTGAGCTCGGCGTGTCAGCATTTTGAAAAACCCTAACTTAACTCTGGTGCCGTGTCACATACAGAAATTTTGTGATATTTGCAACCATAGTAAAACAAAGATTTATATTTTTGATATTTATTTTATATATTTAAATGCCATTTAACAAAGAAAAATCAACCAAAAAAATGAGTTTTCGTGTCACCTCTGACACGCGTGTCATAGGTTGGCCATCACTGTCTTAGGGTGTGACATTTCTGTATGAATAATACAGAGTCCCTACTTCAAGAAACTTGTATTCTCATGATTGGTGAATATTGATTGGAGAAAATTAAGAATGGCTGTGTATAGACCTGATAAAGTAATTTATTAAGTGTGTGTATTTAAGATTGAGGTCCTATCAAGATCACCATCCACAGTGACTGTTTATACTGGGATATGAATGATACCCTTGGAGGAATCCTTGATTCTATCTTTAGGGACTAATATTGGAAATAAGTTGGCAACTATGATTGTATTTAGATTTTCTTTTCAGTTTATGAGTTTGAAGGAGAAACTAGGAATTTGGAAATTAAAACTTGCATATAGAGGTAGGATTTGAGATCCTTTTCTAATGTGTGCCTGTCATTTTAGTGTTTTTCTAAATATAATGGAAAGAACCTATTTGGAATGTAATTTATAGACTAGGTCTAGAGAACTTTAAAATTAAACTTAAAGGAGTGTAAAATTAGATGCCATGCCAATATACATAAAAATAAATGTATTTTCATAGGCAGAGTATCATCTATAATAACAAAAGCGTAATATGCTAATTAGACTGGATGTCCTTCTGGATGACCTTCCGGACGAAGCTGGGACTGCGAGGGAAGCCGGTGCCGGCAGCAGGGGGAAGGAAGGCCTACTCTTGCACGAATTTCGTGCATCGGGCCTCTAGTAATAAATATAATTTAAAATGTTAACAAAGAATAATAAATATGATGTAAGGTGTACAAATCTGTTGAGATATTTTGGATTACCTTGCTGTAGAACATAAACTTTTTCAAACAAAATAGATCTAATAAAACACAGGATTATTCACTGTGTGTTAAAAAGATACCTTTGTGGAATTCAGGAACCAAACTAGGGAAACCAAGTAACTATGTAAAAGTGAGACTGTAGGGAAGGTGAAAACAAAACCATTTTTAGTGGGGAAAAACAATATATTCTGTACTAAATTCCCCAAACTCTAGAACAGGGGTCCTCAAACTACGGCCTGCGGGCCACATGCAAATACAAATATTGTATTTGTTCCCGTTTTGTTTTTTTACTTCAAAATAAGATATGTGCCGTGTGCATAGGCATTTGTTCATAGTTTTTTTTTAAACTATAGTCCGGCCCTCCAACGGTCTGAGGGACAGTGAACTGGCCCCCTGTTTCAAAAGTTTGAGGACCCCTGCCCTAGAACCTGGAAAACATATCGTTTACTAAAGCTATAGAGGGAACCAGCTTTTCACATAGAAAATATTCTAGAAAGCATCAACCCTGCCTTGGGTACATTTGAGAAACAGCTTTACCGTCTCATTGATTTATTTATTTGTACACCACATGTGTACCAAGTACTTGTGTCCACAGCATAGGACACAGGAGCAGTGCTGCTGAGGGACACACACACAAGGTTCGTGTTCCCATGGACCAGGATTGTCCCCGGCCCCGTCCACCCCAGCACTGAGAATAAAATCCAAAGATAGTAGGTGCTCCAAAAAAAATTTTTTTATTAAATGGACAAAAGGAATAAATTGATAATCGTGCTTGGAAAATAACAAAGTTCGCTCTTAGTGTACAAGAAATTTTGAGGAATTTTGGAAAAAGGAAAAAGCAAGGGACAGGTTGACTGAGGAAGCTGTGACCCAGCTGGGACGGGAAGACCGGCTCTGCAGCCGAGTGGAGGCGCACGGGGCCGGGCACGGAAAGGCCAGAGCAGTGATGGATGGGCCGTGGTGAGGTCGTGAATGAAACGCCTGCCGATTGAGCCCTCGTTCTAAGAGGCTGGCGCAGGACTGTTTGTCCAGGTGAAAGATCTGAGAATTATTCCCGAAACAAAGTTGAGAATCTTCCTAGTAATCCTGTGGATCCAGAGAGGCAAGCTGGGTAGAGCCTTGGGTAACTCAGAGCCTCCACCACAGACGTGAAGAAAGTAAAAATAGGAAATTCAGTGCCACCCGGGAAGACACAAGGTATAGGATCCTGGTTAGAAGTGATTCGGGAGGAACCTTAGTGTTCCCCGTTTTACAGGAAGAACGCAGAAGTAATTGCCCGTCTCCTGTGGCTAAAATGTGGCTGACCTTGAGTTTGAATCTGGTCACTCTGTATCCTGCCCTTGCCCAGTGGCTGAGCCCCAGGATAAGTAGACAGTGTCTCTGCTCTTGAACCGCCCAGCCAGTGTTGTGTTGCAATGAGAGTCATGCATTGCTAAAGGGCTCTTTTTTCTGTTGTGTTTTTTTTTTGTGTGTGTGGTTTTTTTAAAAAAAATTTCTTTATTGATTAAGTTATTACATATGTGTCCTTGTGTTTTTTTATAGTATATGAACCATCGGAAAGTGAAGGGGGCATGGAAAGCTCAGGTAAGCTTTTTCTCTAAGCAAATGTTTCCTCCTGCAAGACAGCCCCTTGTATTTGTTAAAACTTGCACAACTCATGGAACAGAGATAGATGTAGTAAGAAATATAAGACATTTTCGTTTCACCAAGAAAGTAATTGGATATTGTCCTTATATTTATTCCCTACTTATGGTGGAAGTTTTCTGCCAACGGGGATAACGTCAGCCTACCTGATCTATGCTTTGAGTATAATTCGGGAATTAAAGTCGATATGCTAGTATCCGTACTATTGAGCCTCTCTGTAAGAAACTAGTCTAAAAAGTGCCAGATTTAGGTATCTGAGTGGATATAAGTTATTCAGGGATCTCATGGAGTTGAGTTAATGTAATACGTGTTTGGGTTTTGTTTGTTTTTTTAGATAATACTGTAGAAGAGTCAAACATAATCATAGAAGGTAAGTTAATTTTATAGAGATGGTTACACTTTTCATATTGACAATGTGTTCATGTATTCAGCAAGTATTGACTAAGCACTTACTCTTAAATCTGTGTACAGTGCTCAGGGGTCAGAGGACTAGAGTGCCCAGGTTACAGGCCAGAGGTGGCTAAGCTGGTTTGCAGTGAGGAGGGCTACTTTAAATTCCAGGGGGAGGGGTGAGCCGCGGGCAGAGATGGGTTGAGAGTTGGGTCCTCTCTGTTTTCAGGCATTTTGGTCAGCCAGTAGAGGACATAGCAGAGGCTGTTTGGGGAATTCCGCTGGTGGACAGGGGGGCCCTGGACTGTGTACCTTCAGCCCACCTGCAGTTTCTGTGCTCCTGCAGCACCAGAGTGGACAGCAAGAGGGTGCTCGCTACCTTTACCTGCCCACCAACCTTCTCTTTCCCAGTATTCCCTTCCCTTGGTTGGTGGCATCAATATATACTTGGATGCCCTAACGAGAAATGTGGTTGCCATCATGGAGCCCCCCTCCCCCTGTTTCTATAGCTAATCCTGTTGAACAGGCTACCTCAGCACTTCTCAGATCTGTTCTTTTCCCTGCAGCTCTTGAGATCTCGTTCAGCCCCATCATCTTCTAGCCAGTCTTCTTAACCCCTGTTCGTCCCCTTCATATCCGTCTTCCAGTGTCTTCAGGAAGATCTCTTTAGAAGTACAGAGCTGGCTATATCAGTCCTGTGCTTAAACCCTCTGTTCATCCCCATCTGTGTCATTAGGGTTCCTTTCTGTTGCAGGGAACAGAAAACTAAACCTGAATTGGCTTAAGCAGTAAAAAGACAGGGAACAGATTAGGTGAGGCCTTGGAGGACCTCATGAGGAATTTGGATTATAATCTAAGTACAGTGAGAGTCCATGGGAACACTTAATAAGATAGGGCACTATCTGCTTTATGTTTTGAAGAGTTCCTTCTAGTTTGAGAATGGATTGAGAGGAGCAATAATGGAAACGGAGACCACCCTGTTCGGAAATTACTGGGTACTAATCCAGGGAGGTGTTCGTGGTGCCCTGGAGTAAGATCATGGCAATGGAAATGGAGGGGAGAGTTTTGAACTTGAGATCTGTTTTAGAATGACAGGTGATGGAACTTTCTGATGGTTGTGAAGTAAAGAGGAATAAAGGCGGCCTTACTTTGGTTTGGGTTGAATACCTGTCGAATGCTGGGGCCATTTGCTGAGAAGAAAAGTAGGACATAGTAGGAACTGGTTTAGGGGAGAATATCAGAGTCTCCACAGTAGATGTTTGGTGTCTGGGAATTATGTGAGAGACCCAGATGGAGGCGGCAAGTAGGGAGTTGGATATGCCAATCCCAACAGGTGGGTGAGATCCGAGGTGGGTGTACATGTTCGGGTGTCATCATCATGAGGATGGTGCTGACTTCATGGAAATGGTTAAGGTCATTTTGGGAGTGAACACAGAGAGAGAGGACAAGCAGCCCCAGGCTGAGCTCTAAGGAATCATGACACTGTGAGGTTTGTTGGAGCCTGAACAGCTGCGAGGCAGGAGGAAAACCAGTGGAGAAGAATGTGAAAGAGCAGGAGAGCTATTGAGTAAATCAATGGGAGTGAGAGCCAATCACAGAGGGAAGGTGAGGGCGGGTGGGGGTGGGGAAAGATCAACCAAAAAACTTGTATGCATAAATGCATAACCCATGGACACAGACTATAGGGTGGTGAAGGCCTGGGGTAGGGGTGGTACAGGCTAGAAGAAGTCAATGGAGGGAAAAGGGGAACCTATGTAATACCTTCAACAATAAAGATTAAAAAAAATTTTTTTTTAAAGTCTTAGAGGGAAAAAAGTATGCTGTATCAATAGGCAACTCTTTCAGGTTGTGCTCATATAATTTATTTGCTATTTCCTTTTCAAAATCCTCTTGCTATATCATTACCAAAATAAATTTCTGATATGTTTGTTACATTTATTCAGGATAAACTTAGGTAGTAATAATAAGGCTTTCTTAGTGATGGAAATAATGCAAGTGATACTTTATGATTCACATGGTTTTTTTCAAATGTACCTGAAATGTTCAAAAGTAAAAGAAATTCTGAGAAAACAAACAAGCAAGCACTGATAGAGTTGATAACGTGCTAACATGTCTCTAAAGTATTAAGAACAAAATCAATAGGCAGGCCATTCACAAGCAGTCACAACTTGGGAAGCTAGGCAACGCTGAGGGTGCTTCCGCTAAAAGAAGGGAAAGGGGGAATATGAGGGATTTTCTTTTTCTGTCCCCTTTTTACTTTTGGGTAAACTATTTTCAAATCTTCTGTTTTAAGCTTGTATCATTTTTATAATTAGAAACAAATTAATGCCAGAAGGAAAATGATTAAAACGGCTACATAAATATTTTTGGTTTTAGAAAACGCTATTAGAAATTCTTCCCCTTGGCCCTTAAGGAGCAGAAGGAAAGCTGCTCTGACCTCATCTCTAGGTGAAGGTGCTGCCACATGGCTGTCAGATAGGAAGGTGCAGTACGTGATGCAGTTTTATAGCATGAATTTACATCAGTGTGTCCTTCTACAGCTGGGTGGTGAGATCTGCGATTGGCTTAGTTGTAAGCGGCTGAAGCAACCAGGCGAAAAGAGAAGATGTTAAAAATTCATGTCCGCATTTTGGCTGGTTTTGGAATATGTTATCGTGAGCCATATTTTCCAAAAACCTTTATTAGGTATAGTGGTTTATTTTCAACATTATATTTTAATTTAATTTCTTTGTGTTGTTTCATTCACATTGAAATTAGGTTATGAGTTAAAAAAAATTTTTTCAAGAAGAAACAAGATGCTTTAAAGGTCTTTCCTCAGCTTTCCTATCAAGTCTGATGAAAAATGTGGTGAAATCCTAAGTTTTCGTTCACGTCTCCTTTGCCTGGCAGTGAGGTTGAGGTTGGTCCGTTAGGCAGGTCATATCGTAGAGCCCATTGTACAGGACACTTGAAAAAAATATGCAACATTTTACAAAGTCTATAGCTAGTTCTCCTTTGTTGTGATGGTGTAAAAACTTACATGTTTTTATAATGACTGCAACTGAATCCCAGAGAAGCCTGTAAAATCGTCACTGAACCTTTAATACCAGCAAGCTGGATTTTAAACACTGGTCAGCAACATGTAATGGGTTGTAACTGTGCTGTTTATTTCAGAAGCACACGTGCCCCCAGCAGAGGAGCATCAGGAAATCCCACCAGGTATGACATTTTGTGAGATGTATCGCTGTTTCCTTATTTTTTTGTTCGATATAAAATATGCTGTTGATATTCACACTAGCTGAATGAACTATATCTAGGAAGAGGAAGAGTCCTGAGGAGGAGGATTAATTATAACTTAAATTTTAAAAGAAACTTTCCTGTGTTTGGATCAGGTGACCCCCATTTCAAAGTAATGGAAAAGACACATCAGAACGTGACTAGAATTTGTGGGCTATTCATGATCGGAGTTCCATGTGACTTTTGCTGTGCTCCACGGCAGTAGTAGTAGTGGTGGTAGTAGTAGTAGTGGTAGTAGTAGGAGGAGGAGGAGTTGGGATTTTATTTTTCCCTGTCTTTGACTGACAGGCTATTTGGTGGATGATAGGGAATCAGAATTGCCTTAAGCTGCAAGTTTAATCGTACAGACCTTTGTGATACCACTCCTCTTCTTCCCAGTCCGCTGCCTCCTGGAGACCATCACGAATGCCCCTGGCAGGCCAGGCTGCCTGAGACTCGTCTGTACCCCTGTCTTTCCTTTCAGCCACCGCGTGAACCCGTTTCTCTGCCTCCCCTACATGTCCCTCTCATCAACAGTGAAGAATGGGAAGAGCATTTCCCCCAGGGCCTGTGTTTGTGGATGCGTTTTAGAGATGACATTAACTATACTGCAATCAGAAATGGACATGTGGCCGAAACCGGTTTGGCTCAGTGGATAGAGCGTCGGCCTGCGGACTCAAGGGTCCCAGGTTCGATTCCGGTCAAGGCCATGTACCTTGGTTGCGGGCACATCCCCAGTGGGGGATGTGCAGGAGGCAGCTGGTCGATGTTTCTCGCTCATCGATGTTTCTAACTCTCTATCTCTCTCCCTTCCTCTCTGTAGAAAATCAATGGAATATATTTAAAAAAAAAAAAAAAAAAAAAAGAAATGGACATGTAACCCTCCTGTTCTCATAGTGGGGGGAAATGTTTTACGAAGAGAGGATTTCCCAGTACTTCTTTCCTACGTGTATGTTTCTTGTTTCTGTGTCTTATTTCCATTTTTTTTTCTTTTTGTGTCATATATTCACTTTTTTTTACTCCTATCTTTCACTTTATGCCTAATGTGAATTTTGTAGCAGTGATGTGCATTACTGTTGATTTTGGTAGACATAATTGTGCCTGCCAAACTTTCTGGAATACTAAATTTCAAGGGGGGAAAAAAAATTTTGTAATCAAAGAATATTTTTTATTCTTCAGCTCCTCTTTGCTTATTTAATGGGTATTTTACGTTTTGGTAGTTGTCATACCACATGCATTTATAATAATATGTACAGATTCTTAAGAGAACTGAGTTGTTAGCATTAGAATATGAATGAGAAAGAAGCCCATGGAGAAATGGATCTTTTACGTGATGGCTGCTGCGCATCCATGTATTTGGTGTTCAGGAAAGTTGCACAGAGCGGGGAAGGCCAGCGTTTCTGTCTTATTGCTGTAGCTAACTCAGCCCTGTTGAGTCATGGGTCACAGTGCCTTGTTCTATCTCGAGAAGGCAGAGCAGGTTCCTGGATTTGCATTTTGATGGCTACCCACTCCTTTAAAGAAAATTGTTTTATAAGTATTCCTAAAATGATGAGTTTCCTAGAATATTGACTTTCTCCAGTTACAGTTCCTATTTTTTTTTTTAATATTGACCTAACTTTAGTGAAGGTAATGAACAGTAATATATCCTAACCAAACAGTTCTGTGCTTTTATTTCCATGTTTTATAGACTAAGCCCCAGAATTTCCTTGGCACATAAATCTAAAGTACCAAGCAGTTTTGGGGTGCTGGACGAAAGTGGTTTTCAGATGAGATAGTTAACTGCCGAAGCAGTTAATATACATACTGTCTGCACGTAATAAGCTCTCAGTAAATGGTGGCTCTGGTTATTACTGTTCAGTAATTAATTAGCCTGATCTTTCAGGTGGATCAAGGGAAGCTAAATTCTGAAAGACCCGCTCAAGAAGTTATAACCTGTAATTTGGTGTCATAAAATGTTGATGGAACCGCCGCACAGTTGCAGTTTAACCTTGCCCAAAGAGAATGGAAGGCCGAGAGTTAGCAATAGTTATTTTTAATGGTTGCACTTGGTTTGCTTATTTCAGTTATCTTCCCAGTCATAACTTTATATTGCAATGTTTTTATTATTCAGTCTTACAAAATAACAAGAGTCATAAGTCTGTGTTGGTGAGCTTTTGTTCAGTAGGCTCACTGCTTTTGGAATAGTGTTCAATTATGTATGTGGTTGCAGAAACTCTGGGCACACTAATTGTAGGGCCCGTCGCCTTGCTGCCTTTCTGTCTTTAAATTCTTTATTCAGTGGAAAACTCAAATTGGAGAGCTCTGAGAAATGTTGGCTACTAGTTCACTTTTTCCTGGCCCTCAGAATTTAATTGGTGATTACTTTGCCTTCCTGATCCTTCTAAGACGAGGTTACACAGTCTTAATAATGCTTATTAAGTCCTTGATTGGAGTTACTGGTGTGATAATTCCATGGGGCAGGAACTGTCTGATGTAGGGTTGTATCCAGCCACACACGAGGGGATGATGAATGCTGACATTTATTAGCAGTATCTAGTGTTCTTCTAAGCACATGACATGAATCACTCCTTTGATATTTCCAATAGCCCAAGAGGTAGACATGCTGTGTCCCCATTTTACAGATGAGAAAACTTCCGCATAGCAAGGCAGAGTGACCTGCCTGTGGTCACAGAGCTGACAAGTGGGAGAACTGAGATGACCTTTACCTTCTGGCTTCAGAGTTCACACTCTCAGTTGCTGTGCGCTAGAGGATTTTAAATAAATGAAGGTGTAAGAGCTGATGAGCTCTGAAGGCTGTCTTGGCCTGATAAAGCTAAAGGATGTATCGTGGCATTTTTCTCTTAATATATATCAGTACATCAAGTAGGACTCAGAAATGTCGAAGGTTAATTATGATTCATTGTAGAGAAGCAAATTGTCCAATAGTTTACATTTTGCTGTCTTTTGTTTATATCTGTAAATGTACAAGTGCTTTGCAGGCAAGGAGGTAAAAGGTCATTCTAAGAATTGATCATACTGATACTAGAAATTAATTATTTTGAATACCAGAATTTTAAAAATGGATTTTGGAATCGCCATTTCTTTAGTGGATTTCTACCTTTCTTTTCAAACTCAGATTTTTACTTGAAATTATACTGCATATTTCTAGCAATATGACAGCATAAAAATATGTAGCCTCAATTGAATGACTGAAGAAGTAATCGGTTAGGGAATTTATCAGGGTAAAATATCCTGCCAAGTAATACTTTCAGATCATTTGACTAACTGGTTTCATCAAGACTTTCCTGTCATTCAATGCTAGGAAAAAAAGTGAATTTTATATTTTGTTACTATAATCATGTTATTCAGAACAGGGGTATGTGAGCAGCAGTGTTTGCTGGTGACTCTGCTGCTCCTTTCTCTCTGAAAGGGGAGATCGCTCATTCCATTTGTTACATTTATACCGCGTCGCACTGTCCAGTACTCCAGCCGTGGTGAGGGTTTCACTCCTGTGCCCCCCGCTGCCAGCCAGCATTTTCTAACACTGATCAGTAAGGCTCATGACCAGCTTCAGGATGGCAGCTAGAGAGGTTTTAGCTTATATAAAAAGTGCCTAATATGCATATTATTGATACTGATTTGATCATTCGCTTATTCAAGAAATACAAATTGAGCAACTACTATGGTACAGGTGCTGCACTGGGCAGTACAGATACATGATCAATAGCATCATCCCTGCCTTGTAGTGCTCATAGTCCCAGGGCGTGCAGCTGAGGAAAACAGCCAGCGTGATGCCGTTAACTTCTCAGAGTGGAGCATTGGGCAGCACCCGGAAGGAGGGACACCTCGCCCAGCTTTGGTGGGGGAAAGGGTGCGGTAAGGCCTCCCCTGTGCTGTGCTGGAGCTGGGTTTTGAGGTGCTGATAGAAGTGACAGGAGCTGGCAGATGGGAGCAGGGGAGGAAGTGCCTGCAAAACAAAGACAGAGACGGTGTGCCACAGAAGGTGTAAGAAGACGCAGTGGGAAAGCAGGCAGGCTTCACTTCTTGGAGCATTTCAACTGTGATGTTTAAAATTCTTTTAAATATTTTTATTGATTTCAGAGAGGAAGGGAGAAGGAGATAGAGATAGAAATATCAATGATGTTAATCATAGATTGGCTGTCTCCTGCACCCCCACTACTGGGGATTGAGTCTGAAACCTGGCCATGTGCTTTGAGTAGGAACCAACCATGGCCTCCTGGTCCATAGGAAAACACTCAACCCCTGAGCCGTACCAGACAGGGCTGATGTTTAAAATTTTAAAGCTGGGTCGAAAAGTGACAGGAAGCCACTGAAAAATTCCAAGCACAGGAGTCACATGATCAAATCCAGATTTGAAAAGAGGGGTTAGAGAAGAGCAAGAGGGCAGATGCATTAATCTAGAAATGGGAGCCTGAACTGTGGTGGAAGCCATGGATAGACAGATTTCATAGACATCATAGTTGGACATAATTTGATGGGAGAGGCGGCTGATTGAGGGGTAAGGGTTGAGGGTGATTCCTGTGTTTCTGACTTGAGTGAATGCATGATGGAACCTTAAAGGAGACGCAGGAGGAAACAGGGTAGCAGGGAGATGACTGGCCTGATGTTGGAGATGTTGGGTTTGCACCTTGGTGAAGCACCTCTGGTGGAGTCACCTTTAAATGGTTAAAGCATATTGTTTACAATTAACAACTGAGCTTTTAGTTTATTTGCTTTTTATCAGTACTCATCATTATACTTTGAACAACTTCCAATAGTCTCACGATATTTTTGATTGCACGGGTTACAGAATGCTTATTCCTCTCACAGTCTAGCTAATTGATAAATTCTAAGAGAACCTAAAGTCAAACTCATTTTTTAAAACTTTTTCTCTTGAGGTATAGTTTATACACAGATAGGTGCGCAAATGTTGAGCACACAGTTTGGTGAACTTGTATCTGTGTAAAAATCCTTGTACCCGCTACTCAGGATGCTTATAGCACCCAGAAATCTCCTCTTCCCCCTCGCAGTAACACCCTGCCACAGGTAACTGCTGTCTTTACCTGTACTGTATAGATTGGTGTGCCTACTTTTGAATTTAATTCAATAGAACCATAAGTCAATTCATACAAATATATATATAGATATATATATCTTTTTGTGACTAGTTTTTATTGCTCAACATCCTGTCTTTGAGTTTCATCCATTTTGTTACATAAAATAATTTGGTCTTATGCATTGCTAATTGCTGTAAATATACTTAAAAAATCTGTTCTACATTGGTGGCTGTAGTGAATGTCTCCAGTTTTTGGTTATTATGAAGAAAGGTGCTATGAATATTCTTGTACATGTCTTTTGGAGGACATAAACACACATTTCATTGGCTATATAAAAGTCTACATATAATTTCTAGTTCACATTAGCACCAAATAATTCTGCTTAGACAAAACTTTCTGGTTACACACACACACACACACACACACACACACACACACATGCTTATATTATGTAGATAGATAAATAGGTGGATGGAGAGCTAAGGAGGGAAGGAAGGAAGGAGGGAGCGAGGGGAGGAGGAATAAGTATAACCCAGTTTTAGAAAGTGTACCAAAATATCGTTGGGCTTTTATGTGTAGCAGCTCATTTTCAACTCTAATTTTAGAAAATTTAATGCTTTGAGAGTAAAATAAACCCAATACTAAAGTTTGGAATGAGAAAGTATTTGGAAAAAGTTAGCAATGATTTTTAGTTCCTTTAAAATTTTACATACTTTCTTTACTGACTATTTATATTGTCAACTACATTGAAAATTGGCATAAAATTATTAAAGTAATATATTCTAACTCCAACTTACAGTAGCTAGTTGCTCCTTGTAAACCCTTTCTATATTTGTCTTTCAAATACCATACTAGATTTTTTTTCTCTATTAGGTTTTTTTTTTTTTTTTAACACAGTGGAAACATCGATGGGAGAAAGAAATTATTGCTTATATTTCTCAAAAGATTGAAATTCTTAAATTCAGTTGTAATTCTCAGATACTCTAAGGAGCCTCCAATTTTCATCAACCGCTTTGCAAGCATCCCAGGAACTTCTCTAGGTAGTTAGTCATTCCTAAGAAATGTAATCATTCTGTTATCAAGCTGCCCTTAAAACAAAACAGACAAAACAAACAAACAAACAGCAACACAAAAGTAAAAAACATCTACTTCTGTTGGTGGGATTTTAAAAGTCAAATGAAAATGAAGCAGTTTCGCAGTCTGTGTCTAGTTGGTCCTTTAATTTAGATTTCCCCTTATTTTTGCAGATACTTAAAGCATCAAAAAGACTGCCCCACTACCACAGGAGGACCAGCCTAACCATACGCTCCAAAAGATGGCTGAGATAGATCTTGTGAAGTAATTACTGAGCAGACCAAGATCTTTGCGAATGAACACTAAAGATGTTTTGAATGAATCATAGTCCACTGGCATTTTAGTGTATCTCTTTTTTTTTAGAAACAGAAGTTACACGTGATGTTACATTCCTGCATGTCCTTTTTTGGTAGCATTAGTGAATCCATTGCATTGCTTTCCCTTCTTTTTTTGGTGACACAGCTTTTAGTCTTTCCTGTATTAATGTGTGTTTTTCAGGCAACACGTAATAATTATATTGATGATGTAGCAGCAAACGTGTTGGCAGGGCTTTAATATATATTGTTAGGCATTAACACTCTGACATGCAAACTGCGTTAAACAGGATTTTAAAGCCGTAGGACTACCTTGCCTCCACACCCTTAAAAACAGAGTAGAGTCATTAGGAGCTGTGAAGATTTGAGTTGTATATATCTGCACTGATATCCTTTAAAAAAAAAAAAAAAGCCTACATTGCTTCAAGTATTCAGGGCAAAACTCAAAATGTGAGATTTCTATAGCTTTTAGCTCATTAGAAAAAAATTAATATTTCATTGAAAGTTTTAAATTATCATGGTTAATTTATTTTTCAAACTGAGGGAGAAATAAATTCCTCGCTAGGGCCTAGGGAAGAGGAATGGCCTACTATACAGTACGCAAAAATGCTTCTTGGCACCTCATATCTATCACATAATAGCTCTCCACTGTTTAAATTTTAAGAACATCTGTCTAAATTCCTGGTGTATAACTTAAAGACTGTTCTGCCTTTGGCTGATTAAGTAAAGCCCTCACAACACTACCAGTAACGACAGCACCGTGCGCGCTTACTCAGCAAAGTCAAGTCTGGGGTCAGCCTCTCTAGGGCGTTCGTTCAGGGGGGGCCCGGAGCACTCCCCGAGCGAGCCAGGTGCCTGCTGCTGTTTCACAGCCTCTGAGCCTTTTCCTTTCTACACTGAAGTTCCAGAAGGAACTTTTAATGTGGTGAATTTGTGGCTCAGAAATAGTGGCTGTGATGAAACACTCCTCTGTTAGGAAAGAAGGTAGCGACAATGTCCGTTTGAAAGGACCATAAGCTATGTAAAAAGCCATAGAAGCGGTTTCACTTCCCTGTCAGGGGGAGCTCTTGATCATGTCAACACTGTTTTAAGATAAGGTGATGTTTTTGCTGCTTATAGGGTTCAAATCAAAGAGGTTTTATTTTTTTTTTTGTCATTAGAGATCATAGTTATAATGTAGTAAGTTATGCATGCTGACCCCATGTGTAGTGAAACCCCAAATAATAACTTACTTAAGAAAAGCAATAATTTTCTAAAGCTGTGATATGGGTAATATAGAGTTGCTACTCAGATTCTAATAATGCTCTTAATTCCTATTGTGAATTATAGAACACTACTTTTTATAAGCCATATTTTTTTTAGGGAAACTTAGGAGTGACATAACAGATAAATGAGTAAAATAAATTCTACTGAATTTTTGTATATTATGGTCTCTAGAACTCTGGAAATAGAAGGTTCCTTATGCTGTGGTCCATTTCAAATACTTTTAATTCCAAATATCTGAATTAATGAGCCTTGTCTTCACACATACATGCCAAACTGGGCAACATCAATGGATTTCCTAAAAATAATGTAAATGTCTTCTGTTTAATGTTATTCGAGTGCAATAAAATGCAGAAGGATTCTTCTCTATATTGTCATTATTCTGAAGTATATTATTTTTTATTCGTTACCTAATATAATCAGTTCATTTTATACTTACTAGTATTTTAGAATATTATGGCATTTTTGATGAATCAATCGCAAAGGAGTACCTTCCCCCCCATTTCTTACTCTATTTCTAATAGGTGATGCTTATTTATTTTGTTTAGCATTTACCATTATGCTACATTTCCAGGGGCAGGATTGCAATGAAATAGCCCCTGTATCCATTCTTTGCAGGTTTTTGTTGGGTCCTAGGAGTTTGGGTAACTCCCTGGTGAGGCCTCCTATTCCCTGTCCCCTATACCCCTCTACTGTTCCACAGTGACCAGTGACCATCCGTGCACACTGACCATCTGACTGTGAAGAAATTAACTTCATCCTCGTTGAGCTTCTGCGGCTCAGGAAAGCGTTGTTTTTCCCCTCCAACGTGCCCAGAAGAAACAATGAAAATAAAACTTGAAACTACGGGTGAGCAGACTCACCTTTACTGAATGCACTTACTCTGCAAAGTGCTTTGTGTTCAGGGAGTTGAGTTTTCCCAGCAGATGGGTGTTATCTCTGCTTGGAGGAAACAAGGGTCAGGCAGGCTGAGATGCCTGCAGGCCTGAGGCCATTTACGGTATTCTAGAGCAAACACGTGGGCGCCAGGGAACGACCTCCTGAGGGATCTGCAGGTGTTGCTGATCCCACTGGGAAGAGAGCTCCATGAGATTTTTGACACTTTTCTTCAATCCTGTATCCCTGATGCCTATGACAATGCTTCCTATTAGATAGTGCGCTGCCTAACTTGATGACAAAGTTATAGTTAATAAGATCAAGAGCCTTTGTGTGTGTGTGTGTGTATGTTTTAATGTCCTGGATACCCTCTTGCAGCACTGGCCAAAAAGTGTATGGCCTTCAAATTCATGAAACCCATTCTTTGCAAAAATCCCAGACCTGCTCTTCTCTAGTATTTGTTTCTCTTTCAAGAAAAGTAGAGATGTTTGAAGTGATGTAACCACTGACCTTGACAGTTTGGGCACTCGATTTTCTCAGCCGCCGCTTCCTCCTTTGCACAGAAAGGGA
This sequence comes from Myotis yumanensis, assembly GCF_028538775.1. Lineage (NCBI taxonomy): Eukaryota > Metazoa > Chordata > Mammalia > Chiroptera > Vespertilionidae > Myotis > Myotis yumanensis. The sequence goes on from NW_027223766.1 coordinate 22,437,306, forward strand.
GATATGACCTTTCCCCATCGGGCGTCGGGAACAAGAGACGAGTGAGACGTGCTTAGCACTGAGCCTGGCTCACTAGCTTTCGAAGTTGGTTCCCTTCTCACCAAAGGGCTGAAGAGAGAAATTGCTTGACCAATAAAAATCTCTTCCTGCGGCATATTCTCACCTCCAAACAATGAAATGTTTTCTATGAATGAATGTGGGGAATCGGGAACCACAACATCCAGTGATCTGTGATGGCCTCCCTACTCCCACCCTAGACCACACCCATACTCTCTCACTTTGTGGGGAATGGACACAGTCTGTGATTTTTATGTCTCCCAAACTGTTTGCCCCATCCCCACGCCAACACCTGTACACATGTGTTCCTAGAAATACCCCCAAATTAGATCGATACCTACTGGGTCTATAATGGACTGGTCTACCTTGAAAGTTCACTAGATCCTAACCTGTATTAAACAGTAAGCAGATATAAGGTTATGAATGCACAAGCCTGCTTATAAACACATAGTCAGGTCACATGTCATTGTCTTCTCTGTGGGATAGGTGTTCTTTGGCCGGTCCAGGTTCTTGGTGGGTTTCACTCGGCTTGCTAATCCCATTTCTGGAAGAGACACTAACTGGGATTCACTCAGTGAAAGGCTGACACAGGTGGGCTCTTGGGCCCATCGCAGCTCCTCAACAGGTGAGCTACTGCACACCTGGGCTCCATGCAGGCCCTAACGGGTCCCCTGTTATGTGTGAAGTCCTTAAAGCAAGCATGTCAAACTCAAAGGCTAACACGGACCAAATAAGTGAAGCATGTGGGCCGCGGGCCAGGAGGTTGACATGCTTGCCTTAGAGCAGCTGTTCTCAATCTGTGGGTCGTGAACAATGAAAATACATCCTGCATATCAGATATTTACATTACGATTCATAACAGTAGCAAAATTACAGTGATGAAGTAGCAACGAAAATAATTTTATGGTTGGGGGTCACCACAACATGAGGAACTGTATTAAAGAGTCGCAGCATTAGAAAGGTTGAGAACCACTGCCTTAGAGGAATGAGACTAGTGTTCTCAGTCAGGTGACATACTGCATCCCGTTAAAGCACAGGGTGCCTATTATAAAGAAGTCTTCTGTTTTTAGGAGACAAAATATTTAACAAGTTTCTCCCTATCCAGTTTGCCTTTGTACTCATAGAGGAGCTTAAAGGTGGTGGAGATAAGCAACAGCAACTCTCTTATCAAGGAAAAACATGCAGCCTGTCACCTGATACCTAGTTACATGCTTGGTGACTTCTATAAGTAATTCAAATGAACCTAACCTTAATATAACACATTTCATGTGTAAAGAATTCGGGATTTAGGAAAATTGAATTGTTTACCAAGAAATATTTTTTAAATTATATCAATTTGAGTTCATTTAAATATGGTTCTATATTTTGAGACATTGAATGGTGACTTCCATAGTACTTATTTTGTTTTGTCTTTACTTTTCAGAAACAAATATAAAAACAGATGATCCAGCACAAAAAGCAAAAGGTGAGATTATCAAATAAACAGTCTTTCAAATATACATCTGAAAAAGCCATTATACCATCCATGAAGAATATGATGATTTTAGTTTATGTTACTAGCTAAAATAAATTGCCACTGGGTTTATTCTTTCAATGATTTCATCAACAAACAGTTATTAATATTCTACGTGAACATTAGAGCTATGGCCCTGGAGAGAGATTGCCTGCCCTCTAATCCCAGGTTTGCTGTTCACTCTGTGTCCTCGAGGCTTACAGAATCCTGTGCCTCAGCTTCCTCTTCTATGATAGAGGCACACTATCACCAACTTCAGAAACCATGAGGCTCCTGTTTCACAATAGCAATTCAGTGAAAACGCATGTCAAGTGCTTAAAGCAGTGTCTAGCACAGACAAAGCACTTAGAAAACAGTATTTATTGTCACCTATGTTGGCAACTGTGCTAGGCATAGAGGTCCAAGGATGACTAGAACGCATTACCTTTTCTCAACGAACTCCAAATTGTTGGAAAGAAAGACATGCAAACAAAGTCACATCCATATAGAAAGGATCCTCTCTGCCTTCTAGGAGTTTATTACAAAGGCATTCTTCATAACCCAGTTTAGCTTTAATTCAGCTCCCATAAAGACTCCTACACTTAGAGTAAGGAGCTAAAAAATTATATGGGTGTGACAAAATGTTGGTTGTAAATCTTCAGTAGTTAAACGTTATTAAAGCTTCAGGAATGCCTTTAATTTGTACTGATGAAGGCAGTGTCTACATTGAAAAGATACAGGACACATAATGTAGAAGATCAATCCTGCTCTGTATGTAAATAACACTTAATGAGCATGTGGAGTTACTGGCCTCTGGCCGTAATTTTGTAGCCCACCGGCTGGGAACTAGGCATCTAACTCATGCGTGTGTGTTTTTCTGACTGGTTGTTTTCAATTTTTTATCAAAGTTATGTAGAGATAGAGTTTCAAAAGTTATGACTTAAAAGCAGCAGTCTTCTACCTTACTATTCTCTGTCCATGAGTCCCATTCCCAACTTTCTTTTAGCTGTTTCTTCTGGTACTTACCTGTGCATGTCTAAATAGCTTGTTTCTGCGTTTTCTCCTCACTCTTGGAAACTGTTAATTGACTTTTTTTTTTTTTTTCCGTACACTGACTGGGATTTAGCTCAGCCATCATCCATAAACTCTCAGGATGCCTGAGCTCCCTAACCTTCCATTATATTCATGATGTGTTCTTTTTAGAAGGAAAAAAAAGAAAAAGCAGGGAGGAGGGTAGTAGCAGCTTTCCATAGAACTCATCACTTCTGCTACGCCACAGCTCTGCCCTCCTTGGCCTACTGGATACCACATTCTCTTGGCTTTCCTCCGACTCTGTACTACACTCCTCTCCCTGAGCACCGAACATCAGGTGCCCCAGGACTCAGTCCTCAGAGAGTTTCTGTCTACACTCTCTCTTGAAGATATCATCTAATCTCATGGCTTTAAATATCTGAGTGTCAAAGATTGCCACATTTACCTGCCTGATGTCTACCTGACGACCTCGATTGGATGTGTAATCATCACTTCAAACTTACATATAAAACTGAACCCCCGACTCCCCCACCCCACTCCTCCCATGAATCTTCTCCTGCATGCCTACCAGTCTTCCATTAGCAAATCCTGTCAGCTCTCTCCAGAGCGTATCTGGAATCCAACTTCCTGCCTCCTTCACCTACTATCAACCCGGGTTCCAGCCACCGCCATCTCTCTTCAGTTGCCTGACTGGTCTTCCTGCCTCACCTCTCTCTCTGTGATCTCTCTCAGCAATGTAGCCACGGTGATGCTTTGAAAACCTAAGTTGTGTGATGTGGCTCAGATGCTTCTAGCATCTTCATATCTTTCTCACTAAAACGAAGTTCTGTGCAGTGGTTTACAAGGCCTTGCACAGTCTGTCCTCTCTTCCCTTACTACGGTTTCCTCTCCAACCTTACAGTCTATGACTTTCCTTTGCTGACTCGACTCCAGCTACACTGGCTTCCCTGCCAAGCATATATAGGACTCGGGGCCTGTGCACAGCCCGTTCCTTCCAGGCGCAGTGTTTGTCCCGGATGCCCACCCAGCTTGCTGCTGTCATCTTTGCTCACCTGTTGCCCTCTCAGTGAGCCTCCTGACTCACCTTGTTTCAGGGCATAACCCCCTTACACTCGATTCTGTTTCCTTGCTTTGTTTTCTCCATGGCAGTCACCACCATGGGATTGGATTTGATAATTTAATTCTTGAGTGCTTCTTTCTTGAACTTGCCACTGCAATCAAATTTTTGTGCAAACACATTTGTGTCTCTTTTGCTCACTGCTGCATTTTCTGCGCCTGGCATATAGTAGACACTCAGTAAATAGTTACTGGATGAATTTCGATTATTTCTTAATTACTAAGAATTAATATGAGCCCTGACTGGTGTGGTTCAGTTGGTTGAGCATCATCCCATGCACCAAAAGGTCACCTGTTGATTCTTTGTCAGGGCACATGCCCAGTTTGTGAGCTCAAGCCCTAGTAGGGGGCGTGCAGGAGGCAGCTAATCAGTTTCTTTTTCACATCAATGTTTCTCTCTCACTCCTCCCTTCCTCTCTTTCTAAAATCAATAAAAACATTTTTTTAAAAAGCTTTAGTATGAACAGACAATAAAGGCTCTATAAAACCAAACAGTAGGAGTAAGAACCAGACTCAGCACTCCTAGGATGGAAATCTGTGGGAGATCCAATACTTGAATGGGAGACCCAAAACTATGGGAAATATATGGGAGACCAAAAACTTTAGTAACATTGGGATAAGAAAACAGAGTGATCATGTCAACTCTTCTGTGATTTAATAAGTCTAAGCTCAATGGACACATGAAGTCATCATACTTACACTCTTTGGAGTACAGAATTAACCAGAAGAAAACCTGTATTTAAAAACACTTTAACCTTCAGTGTCTTTGTCCAGAAATGAGGATAATGACTCTTACGTCTCATAGGGTATATTTCATTACTGAAGGATAAAGTGAAAATAGTATCTGTAAATAATACATGTAGTCTGCTACTTTCATTCTCCTAACCTCAGTTGGCTACTATTATTATCCAGATATATGGATTTGGGAGTGCTTTTTAAAAAGTTTAATATATTTTTATTGATTTCATAGAGCAAGAGAGAGGGGGAGAGAGAGAGAGAGAGAAACATCAATGATGAGAATCATTGGTTGGCTGCCTCCTGCACGCCCCCCTACTGGGGATCGAGCCCACAACCTTTGCATGTGCCCTTAACTGGAATCGAACCTGGGCCCTTCAGTCCACAGGCTGATGCTCTGTCCACTGAGCCAAACCAGCTAGGTTTGGGAGTGCTTTTTATAAGTAATTACTATCCTATTGAAAACCCTATTTGAGCAAATTATCAGCTTTGGGAATTCCATTTATTTTTTTTACTTATTTCTATGCTGCTGTTAACTGATAGGGAAGGGAGAATATTGCATTTTTGGAATATGTAGTAAAAAAATTGAATGTGTTTTGTCAATTATACCCCAATTTTAAAAATGGAATGTTTTAATAGTCCTATCTTAATTTCATAATATAGAAATGGAGATTTTTTTAAATTGAATTTAGTGGGGTGACTGGTTCATAGACATAGATTTCAGGTGTACAATTCTATAATACATCATATGTATATTTATTGTGTGTTCACCACCCCCAGTCAAGTCTCCTTCCATCACCATTTATCTCCTCTTTACCCTCTTCTTCCTCCCCCCCCACCCAAATGGAGATTTTTAATGGTAATTATTCATTTGTCTCAGCATGAATTATTAGATTGCCTAATTTTCTACTTGTATTATCTTCCCTCAAGTATATTGATGAGGAAATATTGACAAGATTGGGAAGATTTTGTTTTTACTTAGAATTAATAATTATATGATCCCTTTTTTTTAAAGAATTAGATTTAATTTATTTTGATAGAATCTCAGGTTTGGGATAGGGTTTCTTCCAAAATAGGCCCTCATTTGGAGATGCCAGATTCTTTTTTTTTTTTTTTTTTATTTTTCGCTTACAGTATTACAAAGGGTATTACATAAGTGTCCTTTTTTCCCCCCCGCCCTTGACAAACCCCTACCCTCCCTTACCCCCCAGTGTCTTATGTCCATTAGTTATGCTTATATGCATGCATACAAGTCCTTCGGTTGAACTCTTACTCCCCTCCCTCCTGCCCCCCAACTCTCTCTGGCCTTCCCACTGCAGTTTGACAATCAGTTTGAGGCAGCTCTGCCTCTGTATCTATTATTGTTCAAAAGTTTGTAATGGTCTTTATTATCCATGAATGAGTGAGATCATGTGGTATTTTTCCTTCATTGACTGGCTTGTTTCACTTAGCATAATGCTCTCCAGTTCCATCCATGATGTTGCAAATGGTAGGAGTTCCTTCTTTTTAACAGCAGCATAGTATTCCATCGTGTAGATGTACCACAGTTTTCTAATCCATTCATCTACTGATGGGCACTTAGGCTGTTTCCAGATCTTAGCTATGGTGAATTGTGCTGCTATGAACATCTGGTTACATATATCCTTTCTGATTGGTGTTTCTGGTTTCTTGGGATATATTCCTAGTAGTGGGATCACAGGGTCAAATGGGAGTTCCATTTCCAATTTTTTGAGGAACCTCCATACTGCCTTCCATAGTGGCTGCACCAGTCTGCATTCCCCCCAGCAGTGCACAAGTGTTCCTTTTTCTCCACATCCTCTCCAGCACTTCTCGTTTGTTGATTTGTTGATGGTGGCCATTCTGACAGGTGTGAGATGGTACCTCATTGTTGTTTTGATTTGCATCTCTCGGATGATTAGTGACTTTGAGCATGATTTCATATGTCTCTTGGCTTTCTGAATGTCCTCTTTTGAAAGGTGTCTATTTAGATCCTTTGCCCATTTTTTGATTGGATTGTTTATCTTCTTTTTGTTAAGTTGTATGAGTTCCCTATAAATTTTGGAGATTAAGCCCTTATCAGATATGACGTTGGCAAATATGTTTTCCCAAGAGGTGGGTTTTCTTGTTGTTTTGTTGATGGTTTCTTTTGCTGTGCAGAAGCTTTTTATTTTGATGTAGTCCCATTTGTTCAGTTTCTCTTTAGTTTCAACTGCCCTAGGAGCTGTATCAGTGAAGAAATTGTTTTGGCATAAGTCTGAGATTTTGTTGCCTTTGTATTCTTCTAGAATTTTTATGGTTTCCTGTCGTACATTTAAGTCCTTTATCCATTTTGAGTTTATTCTTGTGTATGGTGTAAGTTGGTGGTCTAGTTTCATTTTCTTGCATATATCTGTCCAATTTTCCCAACACCATTTATTGAAGAGACTATCTTGGCTCCATTGTATGTTCTTGCCTCCTTTGTCAAAAATTAATTGAGCATATTGGTTCGGGCTAATTTCTGGACTCTCTATTCTATTCCACTGGTCTATATGTCTGTTCTTGTGCCAGTACCAGGCAGTTTTGAGAACAGTGGCTTTGTAATACAGTTTGATATCTGGCATTGAGATCCCACCTACTTTGTTCTTTCTCAGGATCGCTGCAGCTATTCGGGGTCTTTTTTTATTCCAGATGAATTTTTGGAGAGTTCGTTCTAGATCTTTGAAGAAGGGCATTGGTATTTTAATGGGAAGTGCGTTGAATGTATAGATTGCTTTGGGTAGTATGGACATTTTAATGATGTTGATTCTACCAATCCAAGAACATGGTATGTTCTTCCATCTGTTTATGTCTTCCTCTATCTCTTTTTTCAACGTCCTGTAGTTTTCTGAGTAGAGGTCTTTAACCTCTTTAGTTAAGTTTATTCCTAGGTATCTTAATTTTTTTGGTGCGATGGTAAATGGGATTGTTTTTCTAATCTCTCTTTCTGAAAGTTCACTCTTGGTGTATAGAAATGCCTCAGATTTCTTGGGGTTAATTTTGTATCCTGCTACATTGCCAAATTCATGTATTAAGTCTAGTAGCTTTTTGATGGAGTCTCTAGGGTTTTGTATGTATAATATCATGTCATCTGCAAATAAGGACAGTTTTACTTCCTCTTTTCCAATTTGGATGCCTTTTATTTCTTCTTCTTGCCTAATTGCAATGGCTAATACTTCCAGTACTATGTTGAACAGGAGTGGTGAGAGTGGGCATCCCTGTCTTGTTCCTGTTCTTAGGGGAAATGGTGTTAGTTTTTGTCCATTGAGTATGATGTTGGCTGTGGGCCTGTCATATATGGCTTTTATTATGTTGAGGTATGATCCTTCTATTCCCACCTTTCTGAGAGTTTTTATCAAAAATGGGTGTTGGATTTTGTCGAATGCTTTTTCTGCATCAATTGATATGACCATGTGGTTTTTTTCTTTCAATTTGTTTATGTGATGTATCACATTTATTGATTTACGGATGTTGTACCATCCTTGCATCTCTGGGATAAATCCTACTTGGTCATGGTGTATGATCCTTCTGATGTACTGCTGGATCCGATTTGCTAAGATTTTGTTGAGGATTTTGGCATCTATGTTCATGAGGGATATTGGCCTGTAATTCTCTTTCATTGTGATGTCTTTACCTGGTTTTGGTATTAGGGTGATGCTGGCTTCATAGAATGAGCTTGGAAGTGTTCCTTCCTCTTGAATTTTTTGTAGTAGTCTGAGGAGGGTAGGTTTTAGTTCTTCCTTGAATGTTTGGTAGAACTCCCCTGTGAAGCCGTCTGGCCCTGGGCTTTTGTTTGCTGGAAGCTTTCTGATGACTGCTTCAATTTCTTCCATAGTTATTGGCCTATTGAGGTTTTTAGATTCTTCCTGATTGAGTTTTGGAATGTTGTATTTTTCTAGGAATTTGTCCATTTCCTCCAGGTTGTCTAGTTTGTTGGAGTAGAGTTGCCCGTAGTATTGTTTAACAATCATTTGTATTTCTGTGGGGTCTGTTGTTATTTCGCCTCTATCATTTCTGATTTGGTTTATTTGGGACCTTTCTCTTTGCTTCTTGGTGAGCCTGGCGAGGGGTTTGTCAATCTTGTTTATCCTTTCAAAGAACCAGCTCTTGGTTTCATTGATTTTCTGTATTGTTTTTTTGGTCTCTATGTCATTGATTTCTGCTCTAATCTTTATTATCTCCTTCCTTCTGCTCACTCTGGGGTTTTCTTGTTGCTCTCTTTCTAATTCTTTGAGTTGTAGAGTTAGATGATTAACTACCATTTTTTCTTGTTTTTTGAGATAGGCCTGTAGAGCTATAAACTTCCCTCTCAGGACTGCTTTCATTGTGTCCCAGAGGTTTTGGATTGTTGTGTTTTCATTGTCATTAGTGTCCAGGATGTTTTTAATTTCTTCTTTGATGTCATCGGTAACCCAATCAATATTTAATAACATGCTATTCAGCTTCCAAGTGTTTGAGTATTTTGGGTTGTTTTTATTGTAGTTTATTTCTAACATTATGCCATCGTGGTCTGAGAAGATGCTTTTTATGATCTCAATCTTCTTGAATTTGTGGAGACTTTGCTTGTGACCCAATATGTGGTCTATTTTTGAATATGTCCCATGAGCACCTGAGAGGAATGTATATTCCGCAGCTGTGGGGTGTAGTGTTCTGAAGATGTCAATTAAGTCCATCTGATCTAGTGAGTCATTTAGGATTGCTGTTTCTTTGCTGATTGTTTGTCTAGCGGATTTATCCAGTGATGTCAATGGTGTATTAAAGTCCCCTACTATGATTGTGTTATTGTCGATATCTCCCCTGATATCTTCCAGAAGTTTTCTTATGTATGTGGGTGCTCCTGCATTGGGTGCATATATGTTTACCAGGGTTATATCTTCTTGTTGTATTGATCCCTTTAGTATTATGAAGTGGCCTTCCTTATCTCTGGTTATGGCCTTCACTTTGAGATGTATTTTGTCAGATATAAGTATTGCTACCCCAGCTTTCTTTTCCTTTCCATTTGCGTGAAAGATATTTTTCCATCCCTTCACTTTCAGTCTGTGTGAGTCCTTTCCAATGAGGTGGGTCTCTTGTAGACAGCAGATGTATGGGTCATGTTTTTTTATCCATTCAGCCACTCGATGTCTTTTATTTGGAGCATTTAGTCCATTTACATTTAAAGTTATTATTGAAAGGTACTTGTTTGTAGCCATTTCTTTTTTGTGTGTGTGTGTGGCTGTTTTCTTTCTGAGCTTGATATTTCTTCTTTTACACCAGTCCCTTTAGCATTTCTTGCATGGCTGGCTTGGTGGTGATAAACTCCCTTAGCCCTTTTTTGTCTGTGAAGCTTCTTATTTCCCCTTCAATTTTGAATGATAGCCTTGCTGGATAGAGTATTCTTGGATTCAGTCCTTTGCTTTGCATCACTTTGTAGATTTCCGTCCATTCTTTTCTGGCCTGATGTGTTTCTGTTGAGAAATCATTTGATAATCTAATGGGAGATCCCTTGTATGTTACTTTCCGTCTCTCTCTTGCAGCCTGTAAGATTCTCTCTTTATCCTGAACATTTGCCATGGTAATTATGATGTGTCTTGGTGTGGGTCTTTTCGGGTTCACCTTGTTTGGGACTCTCTGGGCTTGTGTGACTTTTTTCTTCCCCACCTCAGGGAAGTTTTCTGATATTATTTCTTCGAATAGGTTTTCTAATCCATGTTCATCTTTCTGTTGTTCTGGCACCCCTATTATTCGTATGTTGCTTCGTTTCATGTTGTCCCAAAGTTCCCTTAGGCTCTCCTCCTGTCTTTTAATTTTTTTCTCCATTTGCAGTACAGTTTGAGTGTGTTTTGCTTCCTTGTCTTCTAATTCACTGATTCGGTCCTCCGCTTCTCCCAGTCTACTATTGATACTTTCAATGGTGTTTTTTATTGCAGCTAAGTCGCTCTTCATTTCTTCTTGGGACTTACTTAAGTTGTTGATTTTTTCATCTGTTTCTTCTAGCTTCTTGCATACGTAGTTGAGTTTTTCATCTGTTTCTTCTTGCTTCTTGAACATCCGGTGCATGTACTCTAGGAACCTTATTCTGAATTCTTTTTCCGTCATGTTGCATATCTCTGTCTCACTTAGCTGCTTTTCTGGCGAGTCCTCCTTTTCTTTCCTTTGGGGGTTTCTTTGTCTACCCATGTTTGATCTCACTGACATTACTAGTTGTTGAATCATTCAGTGGCTGGACCCTGGGTGGCAGTGGCTGCTCCCTGGGTGGCAGTGGCTCCTCGGTCTGTGGTTGCTCCTTGGGCGGTTGTGGTAGCAGCGGCTCCTCTGTTGATAGCAGGGCCTCTGATGGGTGCTGTTCACAGTTGTGGTGGCTCTTCTGGCTGGTGGAGGGAGGCTTCAGACGCAGCAACTGTTCCCCAGGCAGAGCGTGTGGTGATCAGGAGGCCGCTGTTGCTTGAATCTTTCCGTGGAGGGGTGCAGGTCTTCCCTTGGCTCTTGCAGTCGCGCTGTTTGCGAATCGTTGCCTCCGGGTTAGTAGCCGATCTCTGGATGCTGGTAAACGCTGCCTGAGATGGCGCGGTCTCGCCGCTGCGCTGGCGCCCAGAGGGAGGTTTCAGCCTCAATCTCTAACCATCCGCATTTTTTAGGAGTTTTCTGTCTTTCCTGGCTGCAGACTGTCTCTCAGCTGAACCTCCCCAGCTTGATCAGGCTGATTGTTACCCGTTTCAGCTGCTCGCCCCTATCTGGTCCGGGACGAAGCACCAACACGTCCGTCTAAGCCTCCGCCATTTTCTCCCTCTCAAGGAGATGCCAGATTCTTAAATGGAATCAGATTATTTATCTGTTTCAGATGAAATTGCTATATCAGTTTCTCCCCACTGGATGTCATCTTTTCCCACATATTCCATATTTCACAACCATAAAACATAGTGTGAACTACAAACTAATGCAGTATGAAAACGGCTCACTAGATGTCTAAATCAAACAATTATTCTTATTCACTCATTTACTCAGCAACATTGAGTACCTACTGTGTGCCAGGATTTGGTTTAGGCAGTGGGGCCAAAAGAGTCAATAAAATCAAAGCCCCAGTTCTCACGGTACTTGTATTTGTGTGTGTGTGTGTGTGTGTGTGTGTGTATGTCTGTATCTGTGTGTTTAACCATATGATTCGAATATAATAGACAAAATATAAAAATTAGAATATCATAGGCAGTGATACCTGTGAAAAGAAATATACAACAGGACGAGAGTACAGAGAATGACAGTAGGCAGGGACGTTGCTCTATCGATGGTCTCTTGGACAGTGACGTGAAGATGCAAGGGAGTGAGCTGTGCAGCCACCTGGGAGAAGAGAGGTCCTTGGTGGAACAGCACATCCTTAGTTTCCAAGGTGAGAAGCACTTAGCAAGTGTGAGGATTAGCCGGGAGTGTGCGAGGGGTGAGGGGAGTGTGGGAGGTCACAGGGGTTGCAAGGTTTGAGTCACAAAGGCCTTTGGAGAAGGACTTTATAAATATATTTTCTTGAGTGACACTGGAAGCCACTGGGAGATTCTGAGCTGAAGATTCATATTTTCTGCTTTATGTTTTAAAAGGCTGGTTCTGGCTCTAGGGGTGCAAGATTGGAAGCAAGAGACCACATAGAAGACAATGGTGATGGTCCAGGGAGAGATGAGGGCAGCCAGGTTCAGGGGTGGGGTAGAGGTGGTGAGGGGGTGAGATCTGCATGTATTCACATATTAAGTCAAGAGGATCTGCTAATGGCTAAGGATATGGGGTGTGACAGAGAGGACTCAAAAATGCTACTTCAAAGGTGTGCTTTAATAAACTCATTGACTATGAAAGTATGCAATGTGCCACTGATTTCATATATATATAAAATGTCAGGTAGTATTTGAGGATTTGTGAGCCTTTAAAGAAATTTGAAAGCCCCGCCAGTGTAGTTTAGTGGTTGAGCATTGACCCATGAATCAGGAGGTCAGGGTTCGATTCCCGGTCAGGGCACATGCCCAGATTGCAGGCTCAATTCCCAGTGGGGGTCATGCAGGAGGCAGCTGATCCATGATTCTTTCTCATCACTGATGTTTCTATCCATTCCTCTCCTCTCCTCTCTCTGAAATCAATTTAAAAAAACATATAAAAAAAAGAAATTTGAGGAGCAACAGAATACTTTGCCTGAAAATGGGAAATGTGTTCTGGCTTACGTGTGTGTGTGTGTGTGTGTGTGTGTGTGTGTGTGTGTGTTAAAATTGCATTTGGATCAGGGACTTTACCTGAAATAGTTTCCCTTTGATTTAGAGTAATAGTTAATATTCCATGATATTATTTATAACAATTAGGGATATGCTTAAACAGTATATCTTGTGAATGTCTTTAAGAAGGCATTTAAAGATTTCCTGGTTAGTGTTTGTGTTCTTTAAAAAATAATAATTAGTGCCCTAACGAAACACCAGGTGGCACTAGAAAACAAGTCTCACGTTTAACACTGTAAATGGTTCTTTACAGAAACCACATGAGTAATGCACTTTAGAGAAAAGGCTGAGATGGCTGTATGATAGCCAGGCAATCAGCTTGGTGCAACTGGTACCTCCTACAAATACTTCCGAGTTTTCTGTGAGCATGAGGAAAATAGATAGACCCACCAAGGGCAGTAATCATGCCTAAATGAAAAAATACTTTTGGTTTTTTTTTTAAATTTTTTCTACGAAGTTTTTCCTGGGATTCTTGCAACCATATATAACATCTCTGAGCAAAACTGGAGAGCATTGCCTGAGGATTAAAAACGAGACTCCTTAGTGCAGCACATACACGCATCTCGTCCTTTGGCTCCTGCTATATGGTTTTCCTCCATTCAAAACGCTCCTCCTTGCCTCCACCTCACATTCACCTGGCAAACTCCTGTTCCTTAGAGCTCAGCTGAGAGCTTACCTTTGCCGGGAGCCTGCCCTGGCTGTGCCCGCATCGCTCCACCAGGAGATGGGCTTCTCTGGGCTTCCAGAACATCCAGGGCTCACAGAATTTTAGTGCATATTTTGAGTTTTCTTCTTGATTTTTAGACAACAAAGTTCTTAAGAGTGGGAACCATGACTCCCCTACCCCCAACCCCAGTATAAGTCTAGGTTCTCCCAGAAACACAACCAACATGGTGCATGTGTGTCTGGAAAGAGTAAGGGAAGTAGAAAGAGACAGAGAAAGAGAGTTATTTTAAAGAATTGGCTCATGATTCTATTTGGCTAGCAAGTCTGAAAATCTACAGGGTAGGCAGGCAGACTGGAGACCCAGGGAAGAGCTGATGTTGCAGCATCAGGCCAAAGGCCGTTTGGAGACAGAATTCCCTCTTCATTATGGGCGGAAAGGGGGTCACTTTCTTTAGACCTTTAACTGATTGGATGCGGCCTACCTACCCTATGGTGGATAATCTGCTTTATTCAAAATCTATGGATTTAAACGTTAATCCCATCTAAAAATACCTTCACAACAACATTCATACATATTTGACCAAATATCTGGGTGCCTAGCTAAGTAGACACACAAAATTAATCATCACATCCCTCCAGTGGCCTTTAACCATAACACAGTAGGAGCTGAATAAACAGTTGTAGTATGAAAAAAAGGTGATAAATCCCTTTTCCTTTACTTGGGTCTCTTAAACTGGTGGTGATAGTATGAGATGCAAATGGTGGGCAGGTAGAGTTTACGAACAGAAATTTCAAAGTATGAACTTTAATTGTCCACAATGTACTACATTTTAAGTTATTTTCACATAGGTTCTCAATTCTTACCAAAAATTTTGTGAATTGAGTATTTTCAGCCATTATTTTTCCAAATACATTTTTTCTTCTTTCTCTTTCTACTACTTCTGGTACTTCAGTTACTTGCTAGACTGCATGATAACGTTCTACAGGTTTCTGAAACTTCATTTTCCCCCCATTTTCCTTTGGATTGCATCATTTCTGTTGCTCTATCTTCAAGTTCAGTGATTTTTTTTCTTTTGTCATTTTATATCTGCTATTGAACCGATATAGTAAAATTTTCATTCCAGTTACAGTTCTTCTCAGCTATAGATTTCCAATTGCTTTTTAAAATAGTTTCTATTTCACTGCTGAGATTCAATATCTGTTCACTCCTTAATGCCATGTTTTGCTTTAATTCTTTGGACTCATTTATAATCACTGATTTGAAGTGTTTTTCTAATGAACCCAATATTTGGGCATACTCGGAGGCAGTATCACTACTGTGATATTGACTACATTTTTTTTTTTTTTTTACTGACTGTGGGTCAAGAGGTCACTGTTATTTGCACTCTAGTAAATTTTGGTCAGAAGCTGAATTGCATATATAATGTGTTGTATAACTCTGGAATTGTTGGTGTCTCGTAGATGGTTCACTTGTCTGACTCAAACTGAAAATTTTGTTTTCCCTGCAGTGTAAAGCAGTACTGCCTCTGCTCAGGTGTTTTGGCTTCCAGTTGCTGTGTAGCCCCCTAGACCAGTGGTTCTCAACCTTCCTAATGCCGCGACCCTTTAATACAGTTCCTCATGTTGTGGTGACCCCCAGCCATAAAAGTTTTTTCGTTGCTACTTCATAACTGTAATTTTGCTACTGTTATGAATCGTAATGTAAATATCTGATATGCAGGATGTCTTTTCATTGTTACAAATTGAACATAATTAAAGCATAGTGATTAATCACAAAAGCAAAATGTAATTATATATGTGGTTTCCGATGGTCTTAGGCGACCCCTGTGAAAGGGTTGTTCGACCCCCAAAGGGGTCACGACCCACAGGTTGAGAATCGCTGCTCTAGACATACTAGTAGTTGAATGGTCTGTTATAGATTTGGGCAGAATTCATACTCAGAATTTGGGGCTTGCTTCTGAGATTTACTATCTAAATTGTTGGTTGCTTTGTCATCCCCAAGTTCTGCTGTTTTATACCTCCAGCCAGTACTTTGTGTTACCCACACTGTGTAGTCTGTATGAAGAATACAACAATCTTGCACATTTCACCAGAAGCAGTTCTGTCTTTCAAAGGTAGATTTCTGTAGTCGTTAGCCTCCAAGAAGGCCCCAGTGATTCTTGCCTTCTAGCTCATGCCTCTGTGTAGTCCTTTCTCCATTGAACAGGGCTGACCTGTGTCACCAGGAGGGCATTTCAGAAATGACAGAATGTGACTTCAAGGCTAGGTCATGAAAGACATTGCAGCTTCTATCTTGCTTGCCTTTGGGTTACACCCTCTGGGGAAACTGGCTGCCATGTCATGGGCCTCCACGGGTGGCCCTTTGGACCGTTCTGTGTAGCAAGGAACTTGTGTAAGGTGACACATGTTTATGGCTGTTGTAAGCTACTAAGTCGGGGGTAGTTTGTTTTGTAGTCATATACCGCTGACTCTTGAACAACATGGGGGTTAATGGCACCAACCCCCCTAAGCAGATGAAAATTCTACATAGAACTTTTGACTTCCTAAGCACTTAGTTGTCCTTTGGTATTTCAGCGGCTTGGTTCCAGGACCCCCGTGGAGACAAAAATCCACAGATGTTCAAGTCCTCTATATTAAATGACAGAGAAATCAATTAAATAGAACAATGTATGCAGTTGGCCCTCTACAGCCACAAACTCCCAGCGGTGGATTGAAAACAGTACAGGAATTTATTTTATAACTTTGTGTATTTGTGGACCTGTGCAGTTCAGACCTGTGATGATCAAGGCTCAACTGTATAACCAATGCCTCCTCCCTGAGTTGGGGTTTGCCTGCCTTTCACCAGGCTCCATGGGCTTCCCCATGAGGATAGAAAGTTATTAGTCACCAGGGATTTGTGCAGAGTTTATTCTAAGATTTTGGATCTCAGCCCCCTGGGACTCTCCTGCTTCTAAAATGTGCCCTTTATATGTCTATGTGCTTCGTTGCTGTGAGTGCTGTCATCTGCCTGACGGATGGTGTTTGGGGTGCACCGCCATACAAGAAAGCCCAATGTAGAAACAAAAGCAGCTTTTCAAAAGTAATCCCTTTGGTTTATAAGTCTACCTGTCTTTGGTCATTTCCCAGTGCCTTCAAATCGTTGTTTTCATCATGTTCAGTGATCTTTTGTTGAGTTAATGAACTACAAATACTAACACTCTCTGAATATTAGAGAGCTGGCAATCTCAAATTTGTAAGCCATTCTGGATTGTCTCACTGTGAACTGCCTAATCATATCTTACTTTTTGCGTTTTTCTTGTTGACTTTCAGTGATTTCAGTTATATTACTGATGTTAATCCCTTGGTTTTTAAATTTTAAAAATATTTTTCCTGTTGGTTCTTTACCTGTGAGCTTCATGTGTAATGTTTTACAGATAACATGATTATTGGGATAAGTGAATTTATGAATGAACACATGAGAGAAGGGTATTCTCTGGTCTTTGAACAAGTCCAACAATATCTGCTTGCTTTCATATATATATGTCTATTACAAAATAAACAGTATATACAAAAACATTGAACAACTTTGATTCAGAGGCTGGGGAGTGTGAAACATGGTCCCTCACTCGTTTATTTATCTTATTGAGATAAAAGCTATTGTATCTGGCTGTGAGGACACCTGTCATCAAGATTCAATTATTTGGCCTCAGGATTGTTTCCCTTGATTTACGAGTTCAATCGAGTCATCACTGCCTTGAACTTGATGACTTCATGGTCAGTATGTATAGGTCTTCTGTCTTTTAGCTGCCCATTGGAGGTACCTTGGTTCATTGTTTTGGGCAGTCCCTAAAACACTATATATTCCTCATCATTAGCGCCAACAGCCACTTAGATGTAGCACAAGCTGGCATTTCAGTTCAGCCCACACACTGCACCTTCGTACTTTCCCCGTCCTGCAGCAGAGCAGTGTAGCAGTAGCACACTTAAACCAACTCAGGGAAAAGCTTCAAGAAAACAATCTCCCGCCCTCCCATACAGCTGTGAAAAGAGGTTAAGAGATAACTGCTGTTAAAGATTTATTATAGTCATTACATTCAACAGCTACAGTAGTTTGCGTGGTTCCTAAAATATACCAGCAGTTATTGTCTGATTACTTCTACAGATAAGTTAATTATAGGAGATTTCTGACTCTCATACAAGTCTGATTTAGAGAGAAGTTTAATTACAGCAATTTTAGTGATTTAAATAAGCTCAGCATATATTACCAGTCTCAGCAAGTGTAGTGGAGGTTTTAAGCTCTGTTGAAATACACATTTTCTTTATTTTTATTTTTTATTTTTTTCATTTCATGATCTTAACCATATTGTAGTACAAGCAGTAATTTGGGACACCTGTCTCCCCCAGAGTGGCTATCCAGTCAAACACACCACAGGACAACAGCAGCAAGTTCTTCGCTGTCATTAAAATCCCATTCTAATGCCTCCCATTGAGCAGGCAACATTTTACAAAGCTAATTTCTGTAACGATTGTCACAACACGAGCAGGGAAATAAAATAGGTTTCTTATGGGGAAAAAAGCCAGATAAGTGTGTTCTAAAATTATCTTTGGGACCTAAATTTTTTTTAATTGATGGGAAATACGACCCTGCCTTCCAATCAGAATAACCCACTTTACTGTGTAATAACACGTTATTTATATACTGAAGCAAATGAATGATGAACATATTAGCCACCTATGCCCAAGCTTGCTTAAAATTAAGCTTTGCCAAAAAAAAAAAAAAATTGCCATAAAAAGAAAAGTGCTATCATACTTGAGTATATTCGTTTCTTTACACTAGTGAGCAAACTTCAGATTGGAGAGTGCCTTATGTGAAAAACGCATTACTGGAACTACCTCGCTTTGATGACAGAGCTCTTTCTCATAGCACTTGTCATCCTTCTGATATGCTGGTAGAGTGTTGTGGCATTGACAGCGGTAATTCTTGTCATCTGTTCATATGTCTTTCACTTAAAAATCAAGTGTGTGTTGGTAGTAGGATGTATTAGTAATAGTGGAAATAAGTCAAGTCCTCTTTCAGTTTGGGTGATTTTCTTCGATTCTGCCCAGGAAACGGGTCTACCACCTAGCCCTGACAGCATGGGGGATCAGCCATGCTTTTCTCCTTTGCTGGAATGCTTTCCCTGGCCCTTCACCATGCAGGCCCCCCAGTCCTCTGCAGTGCTGAGCCCAGTCAGCCATGGCTCAGAGCCAGGTGGGCGTGGCTGGAGCCTGAGGTGACACAGACACTCAGGGATGGCGCCGGAAATTAGGCACAAGCAGCAGGTGGGGACTGGGAAGCCAGACAGTAGGCAACAGACAACTATATCTCAGCAACGGGGAGAAGCCACTGTCACAGGGAGTCAGGAACAGCCCTCAAGGAGGCTGGGGGCAGGAGGATGTTTGCAGGCAGGATATTTCCACATGGAGGAGAGGCACAGCCTTCCTCCAGAGGCGCCCGCAGACCCCAGAGCCCATCGCTGGCTCTCCCACCACAGCGACACGTAGGAGCTGGTCCAGGTGACGGCACTGGGCATACCGTGCAGCAGTATCAGCAACATCCATGATTTGTCGGCTGCCTTAACGCTTTTCTGTAACTTCCCGCTTTCCTTCTTGCCCGCCATCTAGAACATGTGAAGCTGTTCTATGGATAATTAACTGCTGCTGAAACTCACGATGCATCCAAACACAGCCAGATTCCAGTGAGGCGCCAGCATCTGATGCAGCATTTCTCAACCCCGCCTGCAAACGCGATCACTTGGAAACTGGGCTGGGTCCACCCCCACACATTCTGACTCCCCAGCTCAGGGGCACGGTGACTCCCAGGTGAAGGCCTGGTTGAGGCGTGCTGGGTCCACTGCGCTGCTTATCTGCAGTCTGGTCTGTGTACCAGGATCATCTTAACTAAACATTTTTCCCTGGGGCCACCTGGTTCAGGTATTATTCCTTGCTGCTATTGGAATCCCATTCGAAGGGACCGTTTAACTTAATAAAACATAAAGACCACAAGAGGATTATTTGAGAAGAGCTGAAGCTATCCTGTGGGAAGAACCCTGGTAAGCTAATTAAACAGCCTCTTAAGGTCAAGTGCATGAGCCTCAGATGTAAGTCGGTCTAGGGTCTAGGGCAGGGTGGGCAAACTTTTTGAATCGAGGGCCACAATGGGTTCTTAAACTGGACCGGAGGGCCGGAACAAAAGCATGGATGGAGTGTTTGTGTGAACTAATATAAATTCAAAGTAAACATCATTACATAAAAGGGTATGGTCTTTTTTTTTTTTTTTTAGTTTTATTCATTTCAAACGGGCTGGATCCGGCCCACGGGCCGTAGTTTGCCCACGGCTGGTCTAGGGTCTGACCGCCTCCTCTGTGCAGAGGTGCGATGCTGGGTTGGGCTGGGGAGGTGTCCGGGACCGACTCTGACTATGGACCCATTTCCTCCTTCATGGCTCATGTCTGTCTCATCTGTAGACTCCTCTCTGACCTCACATGGGTTTTTTCCTTTGCTAACCCTTGCACATTTCAATCAGGACAAAGAGAATAATGGTAATGAATTCTCAGTTGCCATCTACACATACTCAAACTTCAGGTCTTAAAGAACATGACTTTTGTCAATGATGTTTTCATAGGTCTAGCTTTTCCTGTTGTTATTGTGATTTTCTGTGATTTGTCTCTCTCGTTAAGACTTGGCTGTTCCTTCAACTCGGAAGGTGCTTGGTATTTAACCATTTAGTGGGTCATTGCCGTAGACCCATCTTGGGTTGCCAGGGAGAACTTTTTAAAAACTCATATCGTTAAAGTAATAAGAAAACATCAGTGAGGTGGTTAAAGGCTTCTATTTCATACATCCTGGAAATTGTTCGCTACTAGACATCTCAATTAAAGCAAATTTGCAGTAACTCATATTGTAGATTCTATTTCAAGTCATAAGTATATTTGTCCACTTAGTTATGGTAAAATAAAAAAATACTGAATTTTGGCCTTTGGGTTGATTTTTAAGGAGTCAGCACTTGTGGGTGAAGGAGTGAGAAGGAATTGTATATATTCTACTACGTTTTCTTATACAGGGGAGTTGTCTGTGTTGGGTGAAGGTATGGCCTCTGGCACCAGGTCCTGGGACTTCAGCCACCCCCCTGTGTGTTGACCTTCTTAGAGAGTAAGCAGGAGACCTGAGAAAAGGGACAACAGCTTCTCGTTAAGAGGATGCTTTCTTAATTTAGCAAATATTTCACCTTATTTTATTTGCCGTGCTCTGTGGAGTGCCCTGAAAACAAAGTAAATATAAAACTACAATACAAGGAAGTGAGGTTATGAGCAAAATGCTGTGGGAGCATGGAGGAGAGCGAGCTCACTGCTTGGGGGGATGGACAGCTGACAGCTGATGTCTTTGTGGAGGGATGATGTGAGCTGGTCCTCAGGTAGTAAGCAAGGATGGTTTCCGTGGGATTCTCTTTGCTGTATCTACCTATGAATTCAGACACTATTTTTAATGATGGGATGATGGGTTAATACAGAAAACTCCAAGGTCAGTCCTAGGATATCAGGATGCTCTCTATAAAACAGCTTAAATTGATTAGAGTCCTGTCTTGAAACTCTTGACCCTACCACTTTCGGGGAAAATTGTTAATTTGTTATTTTCTAATAACCAGTGAATTTTACACTTTCTCTCTTTTGATTCTTCAGTGCCATTGATGGTATCTTCCATTTGTTCCTTTCCTGTTTCATATAATGCTTAACTAGAGCCAACTTCTAGGACTATTTGTGTGTGTGTACTAGTATATATAGTTTATGTGGAGCCTTCAGGGCTAGTTAGCTACCAACTCTACCAACCCTGCTCAAGTTGTGCAAAATATACTTTACACTTTAAATAAAGGTGGATGAAACCTACTTATACAGCATGGAGCCTTTAATTGATATGCTTTCCATAAGAGCTAAGATTTGATAAAGGTGCATTTCAGGTGCTAACTTTGATGCTTCATTGAAATTTGGCTCCTCTCTCCCAAGGATCACTGACTTCTCTGTGCATTTATGCCACCATATTAGTGATGTTATTAGGAATGTCATTCAGCAAGTCATAAGGTGGAAATAGCATTAATTGCAAATTATAGCTTCCCCATAAAACCAATGAACTTGGGTGAGCTTTTTATTTCCGGGCCCTGTCACTTTGATTCATACCGCATCTTGCTTTTTTTAACTGCTGCCCCGTGCATGTCTCAGCAGTGTATTTCTCATGGCCCCGTAGACAGTCACGAGAGTGAAGCAGATAGGACCCAGCAGGGCATGCGATGTGTGCCATTAATGGCTTACCTCTGTGCAGCGAGGAAGGAGGCCAGAGGCATATTGTCTCCTACCCCCTGAGACGTTTGATAATAGCTCAACGCTGCACTTCCTGGAGTATTTCTTTGTGATTAGAAAACATGAGTGGAGAGACTAGTTAGGAAAAAAATGAGGTTTTTTTTTTAAATTTAGTTTTTGTTTAAATATATTTTTATTTATTTCAAAGAGGAAAGGAGAAGGATAGAGAGATAGAAACATCAATGATGAGAGAGAATCATTGATCAGAGGCCTCCTGCATGCCTCCCATTGGGGATCGAGATTGCAACCTGGGCATGTGCCCTGACAAGGAATTTACACTGACACTATGACATCCTGGTTCATAGATGGACACTCAACCACTGAGCCATGCCAGCCAGGCAAAATGAAGAATATTTTAAAAGTGTTTTTTAGACAAATAATAAGTATCAAATATACTCAATGCATTGGCACTCACTCTTGGTCAGTCATCTTAGACCAAGTTTCTTGTTTGATCTGTTTTGTTTTTATTTTTTACTTATTTATGTATGTATTTATTTATTTTAACATAGTTTTATTGATTTCAGAGAGGAAGGAAGAAGGAGAGAGAGATAGAAACATCAATGATGAGAGAGAATCATTGATTGGCTGCCTTCTGCATGCCTTCCACTGGGGATCGAGCCTGCGACCTGGGACCCTTGACAGGAATCGAACCCGGGCACCCTTCAGTCTGCAGTCTATGTTCTATCCACTGAGCCAAACTGGCTAGGGCTGCTCTGTTTTGTTTTTAGATGAAAGTGCGTGACTGGGTGTACTGATTGGAGGTTGAGGCTGTAATCACACTACAGGAAATTTGGAGATATGGGTATTGTTTAGTCTGTGTCTGCCTTTAAAGTAGCCACCATCTATTTTTCTTCCTATTCATGAACATGTTCCTTGTTTAAATTCCTCTTACTGATCAGTTGATCTGCACTTGAAAATTGTGCATAGTGAAAGGGGTCCTATTATTGTCTCTTCCAAATCCTACTTGCCATTTGGTCTTGAGCTTCTTATTTGCTACTTGATCTTGAATAAGTCTCTTAGCCTTTTGGTGCTTTGGTTTTTTTCATGTGTAAAATACAGAGATGGAGTTTTTGTGTAGACCGGGTGACCATTTCTCTTTGTCATGCTATACAGATATGAGCAACTATAATCATTACTTTTCCTCATATTATTATTTTACATGAAATATATGCAAACCCCAAATTCAGATGCTGCTTATTACTATTGGTTTGTATATGTTTCTTTTCTAAGAGGCTCTGGATGAATTTGATAAATTCACTCCTCACGACCATCCAATATATTTAACGTCTTAAGAGCAAGAGGAGAATACTGATTCTTCAGGGATGTTGCCCTAGAAAGTGTTTGTAGGTGGAAAATGAACATCCATAAGCTGAATGAGGTGTGTGCATATCAGAGAGCTATTTGAGCAATCCTGGTAGTGGCATCTCATTAAAGAGTAAGTTATGCTTTCCTTCTATCTTGGATGTTAAAGCTTTATTAACACTGGGTTTGAAACAGCTTCCAAAAAAAAAAAAAAAACCACGCTAAATGCTTAAGGGATTTATTATAAAACTCAATAGTCCCGTTAATTTTTGTGGATGCTTTAAATTGCTGGGGTAAACAATATGTTCAGCAAGGAAGCAAGATCCTGCGTCCTCCCAGGAACCTGCTTGATTGTGCCAGTGGTATCTCCTTCTTTAATTAAACTTGTCCGAACATAGGATCAGCTGAAGTGTTTACTGTATAAATATTTTCACTCCCAGTGTGCAAGTTTAAAACCCTGCTAAAAAGAGTTTGCCATCTGTTAAAACCCAAAACATGTGGTGTGCTGTTGCATAAAAATAAGCTGCACATTATTCATAGAAAGAATCACAACATGTGTCATATCTTGGGAGCTGACAATAATCTGTGCTGTTTTAGAATGTCATCACCTTCTAAGTGACAGTATGACCAGTAGTGCTTTGTTAAAAGACAAGATAGTCTATAAACATAATGAAATTAACATATGTATTTTTATTCAAATGAAAACAGATTTCGCTAAATGTTTTACTGATAAGAAATTAAAATGTTTTTGATATTTTCAAATTATTTCTAGGAGTTTTATGTTTAAGTCTCCCCACTCCACCTCCCCCCAAAAATTTAGTCATTTCACTTAGGCAAGAATTTCATTCTGTCCCTGCATTGCCATTCCCTCAGCCTGTGGCAGCCTCGCCTCTGATTCTTGTAGTCACTTTACTGTTACTCCTTGCCTTTCCACGTATGCACACTCCCAGCAAGAGAACCTTCCCAACCTCAGGCTATGGTCAGCCACTCATTTAAACCACCGGTTACACCACAATTCTAGTTCTTCCACATCCTTACCAACAGTTAGTATGGTCAATCTTTCTAATTTTAACCTTCCTAATAGATATGTAGTGGTATCTCATTTTGGCCTTAATTTGCATTTCCCTAGTGACAAATGATGTTGAGCATCTGTTCATGAACTTAAGTCTCATTCTTATTTCTTCTTTGGTGAAGTGTTTGCTCACATTTTCCCACACCCTTTTTCATTGGACTGTTAATTTTTTTTATTGAGTTTTGGGAATTCTTCATATATTACTAGAGGCCCAGTGCACAAATTTGTGCATGGGTGGGGTTCTGCCGGCCCTGCCCCCCAATCAGGGTGGGGGGGCTATTGGGGGCGGGACTAGCCGGGGGCGGGGGGGGGGGGGGTGGTTGTTTCAGGCAGCTGGCTGGCCGGCCCCACCCCCTGACCGAATTCCTGGTTGAACTCCCCTCGAGGGGAAAATTTGCATATTAGCCTTTTACTAGGTGTACCGGTTAATAATGGGGGTAATAATGGTGGATTTTGTAATCAAAGAAAACATGATAATTTTAAGAGAAACATCAAAAGTGTTTTATTCAAAGTAATGTCCATCGCTAGCTACACATTTCCCCCATCTTTAGGTAATTTGTGCTTACCATCCCAATAGAACTTTCCTTGTTTTGAGACAAACCATTCAGATACCCATTTTTCCACTTCTTCGTACATTTTGAAGTGCAGCTCAGAAAGTGCATGTGTCATCGATTGGAACAAGTGGTAATCTGAAGGAGCAAGGGCTGGTGGATACAGCGGGTGGGTTAATACTTCCCAGGCAAGATCTTTTAACATGTCTTTAACTGGTTTTGAAGTGTGTGATGGTGCGTCATCATGAAGCAAAATTACTTTGCCGTGTCTTCTGGCACATTCTGGTCTTTTCACGATCAAAGCGTGGTTCAAATTGATTATTTGTTTTCAGTAGCGATCAGTATTAACGGTTTCACCTGGTTTTAGAAGCTCATAACACACCAAACGCAGAGCATTGTCTTCTTTCCGAAGTAATTTGGCCTTGCAGTCATGTTGATGGTTGATCTGGATCAACTCATGATTTTTTTTTTTTTTTTTTTTTTTTTGTGCATTTGGGATTCTCAAAATAAATCCACTTTTCATCGCCAGTCACAGTTTGATGCAAAAAAGACTTTCGTGCCGTTGAAGCAACATTTTACTGATGACTTTTTGGTTTTCCATTTGCCTTTCATTCAGTTAATGTGGCACCCATTTTCCTTCCTTTAAAATCTTTCCCATTGCTTGTAAATGATCAGAAATTGTTTGCTGAGCAATGTTTAATCTTTCTACAAGTTGTTTTTGAGTTTGACACTCATCTTCATCCAGTAATGCTTGTAATTGTTGGTCTTCAAACTTTTTCAGTTGACCTGGGCGTTCTTTGTCTTTCACATCGAAATCATCACTTTTAAAGCATTTAAACCAGCGTTCACAAGTATCTTAAGATGGAGCATGTTCACCATAAGCTTCCCGAAGTATACGATAACTTTTTCTTCAAAATAAAGTGATGAATTAAAACTTCCTTTTTTTTTTTTTGGCACGAAATTCGACATTTTTAAGCGTAAAAATATCTATGATGTTAACACCTTCAGCAAATTTGACATATATATCAACATGTGTAACTCCAGCAACATATGTGTAACTCCATCTATTGACAAAAATCCACATTATTAACTGGTACACCTAGTGTTGTATAGGATTTTTATAACACTTTTATCACATAAACAACTTACAAGTCGTTTCTTTCAGCTTCTGGCTTGTCTTTTCATTTTCTTAATAGGCAGTAGCTTCTGAAGATTTTAAAAAATTTTTAATGAAGTCCAATATATGAATTTGTTCTTTTGTGGATGGTGCTCTTGGAGTTTTACCTAAGAGATTTTTGCCTAACCCAAGGTCACAAAGCTTTTCTCTTATTATTTTTTTGGTAAGAATTATGGTTTTAGGTTTGTGTTCCATTTTGAATTGTTTTTTGTATGTGGTAAATGTGTAGATGGCAGTTCATGTTTTAAATATAGATATTTTATTATTCCAGTGGAATTTGTTGGAAAGATTATTATTTTTTTCTCTGAATTGCCTTTGTCTTGATTATTGTAGCTTTATAATAAGTCTTAAAACCACACAATATTAGTCTTCAAGCTTTGTTCATATTTTCACAGTTGTTTTGGCTGTTGTAGTGGTCCTTTGTATTTCCATATGAATTTTAAAATTAGTTTGTTAATTTCTACAAAATAAAGAAGCCTGCTGGGATTTTGACTGTAATTGCATAGAATCAATTTACTTATTTTGGGAGAATTGAGATCTGTATTATGTTGAGTCTGCTTATCTATGAACATGACATGTCTCTCCATGTAGGGTCTTTTATATTATGACTAGAGGCCCGGTGCACAAAAATTTGTGCACTCGGGGGGGGAAGGGAGGGTCCCTCAGCCCGGCCTGTGCCCTCTCGCAGTCTGGGACCCCTCGGGAAATAACGACCTGCTAGCTTAGGCCTGCTCCTGGGTGGCAGAGGGCAGGCCCAGTCCCTAGGTGCAGCCCCTGGTCGGGCTCAGAGCAGGGCTGATTGGGGAGTTGGGGCACCGCCCCGTCATGCACAGAGCAGGGCGGATTGGGAGGTTGTGATGCCACCCTCAGTCACGCTCAGGGTAGGGCTGATTGGGGGGTTGGGGCACCGCCCCCTGTCACACTTAAGGCAGGGTCAATGGGGAGGTTGGGGCGCCACCCCCTGTCACGCACAGAGCAGGGCCAATCAGGAGGTTGGGGCGCTGCCCCCTGTCACTCACAGAGCAGGGCCAATCAGGGGGTTGGGGCACTGCCCCCCCCCTCGCCCCCCCTCATCACGCACAGAGCAGGGCCCATCAGGGGGTTTGGGAACTCCCCCCTGTCACGCACAGAGCAGGGCCCATCAGGGGGTTGGGGAGCTCCTCCCTGTCATGCACAGAGTAGGGCCAATAGGGGAGTTGGGGCACCGCCCCCTGTCACACACAGAGCAGGGCGGATCAGGGGGTTTGGGCGCCACCACTGTCACACTCAGGGCAGGGCCGATGGGGAGGTTGTGGCTCTACCCCGTCACACACAGAGCAGGGCCCGTGGAGGGGGGGGGGCGGGTTTGGGTGCTGCACCCTGTCACACACAGAGTGGGGCCGATCAGGAGGTTGGGGCTCCACCCCCTGTCACACACAGAGCCGCAGGGCGATCAGGGGGTTTGGCCGCTGCCCCCTGTCACGCTGATCTGGTGCCAGGAGGCCTCACTGCTCCGCTGACCCCGGTGCTGGGAGGCATATTACCCTTTTACTATATAGGATAGAGGCCTGGGGGCCGGCTGGTTTTCCCTGAAAGGTGTCCTGGATCAGGGCGGGGGTCCCCACTGGGGTGCCTGGTCAGTCTGGGTGAGGGGCTGAGGGCTGTTTGCAGCTGGTCACACACCCTTCAGGGTGGGGGTCCCCACTGGGGTGCCTGGTCAGTCTGGGCGAGGGGCTGAGGGCTGTTTGCATCTGGTCACACACCCTTCAGGGTGGGGGTCCCCACTGGGGTGCCTGGTCAGTCTGGGTGAGGGGCTTAGGGCTGCTTTCAGGCTGGCGGGAAGCTCCCAACCGCTCCTTTTTTTCATTTTTTTTTTTTCTTCTGGGCCAGCTTTAGCTCTGGCTCTAGCTCTGAGGTTTCCGCTGCTGGTTTGTTTGCCGTTCTATAATCGAAACAATGTATAACTTCAGCTCTGAGATCCCAGCCGGCTATATTTGTTAGAATGTTTCAAACTGCCAGCTCAGAGGCCTGAAAGTCAGGCGGGGAACGTTGCAGTCTGCAGTCACTGGAGCAAGGAAGCCTCCCTGCTCGCTTCAGTGCATGGCTGCCTGCCGCCATCTTGGCTGACAGTTAATTTGCATAAGGATACGCTGATTAGCCAATCAGAAGGGTAGCGGTCGTACGCCAATTACCATGTTTCTCTTTTATTAGTGTAGATGTTAGCGTTGTTTTGTAGTTTTTTTTATGTTCAGGTCTTCTACAACTTTTGTCAGATTTATCCCTAAGTATTTTGGGATGTGAATGTAAGTGGTATTACTTTATAACTTCAATTTCTTGATGTTTGTTACTAGTATTTATAGGAGAGAAAATGACTTTTCTTTATTGATCTTGTATCCTGGAGCCTTGCTAAATGGGCTTATGCATTCCAGTAGCTTTCTGGTAGCTTATATCACATTTTCTGCAAAGATGTTTATGTCACCTCTAAATAAAGAAGGTTTTACGTCTTTGTTTCCTATCTGGATGCTTTTTTTCCCTTTTTCTTGCCTGATTCAGTGGTTAGCGCCTCCAATAGCATGTTGAACAGAACTTACAAGAAGACATCTTTGTCTTGTTCCTGTTCTTTCATTGATAAGTATGATGTCAGCTGTAGATTTGTCATAGATACTCTTTATCAGATTGAGAAAGTTTGTTTCTGTTTCTACATTGTTGAGAGTTTTTGGATTCAGTCAAAGGCTGTTTCTGAAATGATTATGTGTTGTTGTTTTTCATTTTTAATGGTATTAATATGATAAATTACATTGATTTTCAAATATTAAACCAACTGTGTTCATTCCTGGGCTAACCCTCATGATTCATTATCCTTTATATATGTTGTTGGATCTAATTTGCAAAAATTTTGTTTAGAATTTTTTACATGTCTGTTCATAACGAAAGTCTGTGTTTTCTTTCTGGGTATCTGTCTTCGCCTGGTTTTGGTTTCATAGTAATGCTGACGTCGTAGAATGAGTTGCGTAGTAATTTTTTCTCTTCAAGAATTTATGTATTATACATTATTTCTTCCTTACATATTTGGTGAAAATGACTAGACCTAGAATTCTTTTGTGGGAAGTTTTAAATTACAAGTTCAATTTCTTTAATTGTTATAAAATAGTCAGGTTATTTCTTTTTGAGTAACCTTCAGTCATTTGTGTCTTTCAATAATTGTGTCTATTTGTCCAATTTGTTGAATTAAGTGGCATAATAGAGTTCATAATATTCTCTTATCCTTTTAATGAAGAATCTGCAGTGAACCACCTAACTCATTCCTGATGTTGATATTTATGTCTTGTTCTTTTCCTGATCAGTTGGTTGGGGTTTTATCAGTTTATTTGTCTTATCTCAAAATCAGCTTTAATTGTATTAATTTGTTATTTTTCTGCTTTCTAAGCTATTGATATCTGCTCTGATCTCTATTGTGTTTGTTTTCTTCTACTACTTTAGGTTTAATTTACTCTTCATTTTCCAGTTTCTTTGTGGAAGCTTGGAAAATGCTCTCGCAAAGATGCATATTTTGCTATTGTTGGGGGTAGTGTTCTAGAAATATAAGTCAAGTTGGCTCATACTCTTATTCAAGTGTTTTTATGTCCTTGCTGATATTCTCTCTGTTCTATCAGTTATTGAGTGAGCAGTGTCTTAACCTCTGAGAGACTTGTGATTTTTCTATTCTCTTTACAGTTCTGTTAGGTTTTGATTCATGATTTTGAAACTCTGTTTACTAGGTGCATAAACACTTAGATTATTATATTGTCTTAATGAATTGACTCCTCTATCATTATGAAATAATGTTTTTTATCACTGATAATATTCTTTGCATTCAGATGTACTTTGATAGTAATATAGGCATTCCTGCTTTCTTTTGGTATTATTTTTCTGGCATACCATTTTTCTTCCATTTGCTTTTAACTTGTGACTTTATATTTCAAGTGTTTTATTTGTAGTCAGCATATAGTTGGGTCTTTTTCATTCAAACTAAAATTATTTGGCTTTTAATTGTACTCTTTAATTGGATATTTATATTTTGTGTAATTATTGATTTGATTAGATTTAAATCTATCTCTTGCTGTATGTTTTCTATCTGTTACATCTCTTATTGTGTTTTTTCTCTTTCTCTGCCTTCTTTTGGAGTAATTGAATCATTTTTAGAATTTTATCTTTATTGGGTTATTAGCTACATAACTCTTTGTTTTATTACTTTATTGATTGTTTAGGGTTTACAGCCTACATTCTTATCACATTCTACCTTCAAGCAATATCATACTACTTCACATATACTATATAGAACCTTACAATAAAATATTTCTACATTTCCTGTCCACATTTGTTAATTTTGTCATACATTTTACTTTTACTCTAAGGCCTATAGTATGTTGTTATTTTTGTTTAAATAATTATGTTATTTAAACTAGTTATCTTTTAGAGAGATTTAAATAATAAGAAAGAAAATATATTAACCCATATAGTTACCATTGTCAGTCCTTACATTTTCGTGTATGGAGATCTATAGTCCCAATTGGTATCATTTGCCTCCTGCTTGAAGGATGTCACTTAATGCAGGCCACTTGGTGATGAATTCTTTCAGCTTTTGTCTGACTGAAAAAGCCTTTAATTCTTCTTTGTTTTCAGAGATAATTTTGCTGCTTATAGAATTCTCAGTTAAAATTTTTTCTATGAGTACTTAAAAACTTTGCTCTACTCTCTTCTATTTTTTTCTAATAAGAAATCTGTTATCATCCTGTTTCCCCATATATAATATGTCTATTCTTCCTGTCTACATTTAGAATTTTCTTTTTATTACTGAATTTGAAAATTTGCTCTCAGGAATCACTGCCCTTCATTATCTAACACACATTATCTTCTAAATCTAAACCATTGTTTCACATATGATATGGAAATATTTAGAAAAGAGATTTTGTTTTTAAAGTCTGCTCTCAACCTTAGTATTTGAAGATAACATCCCCTCTTTATTTTTATATCCACTATTTCTTTTACATAAAAGCAATGGCTTTATTTTTCAATATATATAATTATAGGTTTATGTTTCTGTTACTGATCCATATTCATATTTGTTTGCAAAGAAAAGCTGGTATTTTCTATTTGTTAAAGTATACAAAATAGTTTATTTGTCACTTTATCATTCTGCTATCCCTCAAGTGACTCAACTATTTCTTATTTCCCAGAGATCCAAATCTTTACTGTCAGGTTGCTTATTGGTCATCTTATTGTGTCTACTACCACTCCTACAAATTCTGTCATCTCAGGTTTTTATTTTTATCACACAGGAAGAAACTTTGGGATTTTTTTCCTTGCAATGGTCAGCTTGTATTTAAAAATGTCCACTTGGATTTGGTGAAATCTCAGATAATGTCTAAAAAAATATGAATGACATATAACTTCTGTCTTAAAAGATATAACCAACAAAACCAGCCAATATCAATGCTAAAAAACACTAAACATAAAGATCCTTATTGACATCTGAACATGCAAATAAAAGAGGTAGTATTAGAACTAAGCTTACAAATACCTAAATTACTTATTTCTATACGGTATACTAATCTTCAGATAAATAGGAGATATTGCAGAGCAAAATTGTCCCTCCCTCTATTGTTCTTATTTGATGGTGCTTGGGAATGTCTATTTTGTTTCAGGTTCCCCTGGTAATTCTGATATACAACGAGGTTTGTAAATGATTTTTTTACGTGATATTACTGGAAAATCAACATTGCATTGGAGCAGATACTTAAAGATTACTTTAAATACCTTTAAACACCATTTAACAAAATTGACAGAATTTGGTAGATATTTTTCTCCGTGCACCTTTTAAATTGTATGCTGCACAGAATTTAACTTTTCTTGGTGTTGGAGACAGTAATGCCCCCCTCCCTTTTTTTAAATCCTCACCTGAGGACATGTTTAGAGAGAGGAATGGAGAGAGATATCGATGTGAGAGGGGAACATTGACTGGTTGCCTTAAATGCCCTGACCAGGCATCGAACCCACAACTGTGGTATGTGCCCTGACTGGGAATCAAACCTGGCCAGGGCAGTAATGCCCATCTTCATGAACATCAGTTATTGTGCAGCGATGCTTTTCAGGGCTATTGGAGTGCATAGCACTGTTTACCTCTACACCAGTGGTTCTCAAACTTGGCTGCACATTAGAATCACCTGGGAATCTTTTTAAAATCCCGATTTCTGGGCCCCATCCTCCGGAAATTCTGTTTCTTTGTTATTAATGTTGTGACCTCACCCCATAACAAAGAAACAGAATTTCCGGAGGATGGGGCCCAGAAATCAGGATTTTAAAAAGATTCCCAGGTGATTCTAATGTGCAGCCAAGGTTGAGAACCACTGCTCTACACCCTTTGGCCCATATTTCAATACTGTTTGAGCTGCGTTTGTTTCTGTTGGTTTTGCCTTACTTTAGTCTCTCAGCTTGTGCTTCTTGCTGCTCAGTGTATATCCGATTCAAGCAACGCTCACTCCTCTAAGTTGTTACTTGTAATAAGTTAAGGGCTAGAGAACCAGAAGACCAAGATGGTTAGAATTATATCTAAAATAAAATTTGGGGAAGGAGGCTCTTCCCTCGTGGAACAACAGTGCACGTGGAGATGGAATTCACAATGTTGGAAGCAGCTGTTGGTCAGCCTGGGGCCTGAAGCAGTTTTGTTATGTACAGAAAACACATCACTTAGTGCCTCTGAAATTTCTAATATAACATATGGGGCCACATCTGTTACAGGATTATTACTCTAAGAGGGGAGTGATGTATAATTTATTGAAATAAGCCTATGGGGACACAGCGGACTACATTTAATAAACTGGAATACTTGCTGGCTCCATTGACTGCTCTCAGCTGAGTCCCACATTAGTTCAATAGAGGGGGCAGATGAGAACAATTGCCCTTTATACCATGTTTACTGGGTTGTATTAGTTAGCGTCCCTCAGCTGAAAAATATTTATGTTAACTGTTGGGATTAAGCTTTGACTATTGGATCCTGCTGGCGTGTCGCTGATATTTAATTCTGAGGAGCACAGAATCCCATGATTCCTCGGCTGCAGGAGGCAAAGGAAGGGCGCGCCATCCCGCTTCCCGCCAGTGTGCGGTCCTGGCCGGCAGGTAGGATCTCCCCAGCACTGCCCACCTTTTCCTCGGCTCCCAGTACTCTACCTTCACGGTAGGTAGCACTAGGGGACGTAGCCTCAGACGTGGTTCTTTTTTGGTCAAACACATTAATTTCCCATTCTCACAGTAATAATACAAAGACTCCTGCCGGGCGAGTGCCCACAGCTGGCTGTTGGTTGGGGTCTCAGGAGCCAACGGCATGGCTTTCTCCATAGGATAGCGGTTTAGGCCAGACCCCAGCGTGAAGCACAGCAACAGGATGCCGTGCACAGTTCCCACTTTCAAATGAAGAGCAGAGCACTGAGGGTTTCTGCCCACACCCCCTGCTCATGCCTCGAGGAGCCCTGGAAGATGAGGCTTGCTTTCCCTGGACCCAGCAGGCAAAATGTCATCAAAAATGCTGGTGCTGGACTCTTGAAGTTTTGAATGTTTTGCACTATTGTTTCCTTCTTTTTTATCATTTGTCTTATAGATTTGCTCACTGCCAGACAAAGTTAGAGATATTTTTTTTCTAATATTGAAACTTATCATTGATTTTTTAAAGAAAAGCAAAATTAGCTTCCAATTCTAATATAGGAAGATTAAAATATGTAGTGGGGTCTGCTGGGGTTAACTCTTTTTTTGTTTGTTAAACCTCACCTGAGGATATTTTTCTATTGATTTTTAGAGAGTAGAAGGGGGTGGTGGTGGGGGGAGGTGGGGAGACAGAGAGAAACATGAGTGTGAGAGACACATTGATTGGTCACCTCCTGCACACTCACTGACTAAGCCTGCAATGGAAGTATGTGCCCTTGACTGGAATCGAACCCAGGACCCTTCAGTTCGCAAGCCAATGCTCTTTCCACTGAACCAAACTGGCCTGGGCTATTTGGGTTAACTCTTAACACATTTTGTACCGCTCAGGAGTTTTCTCGTATTTCGCGCGTCATCTGTTAAGGACCGCTCACGAGTGTTCTCGTTTTTCACGCCCATGGAAAAAGGATCGAATCTAGATACTTATGTAAATTTTGTTTGGTCCCTCTTCATAGAGGAAAATGTTTTACGCAGTACCATACGTTAAAAAAGTACTAGGAACTTTAATTGTTTAATTGTTTTTGTAAATAAAAATGTTATAATTATTGAAAAACAACACCTAAAGTGCATTATAATGATTTAAATAATGTGCAGTTTGCCCAAAAACGTGTGGTCCCTGGCATATGTCTTAGAGATTTCTATGCGGTACGCAATGTGTTAATTAACATGAATAATATTGCAATGAAGCATTGCATGATTATGTCAGCTTCAGGCTGCATCTCATATAGATAGAGCACATTTTTCTTCAATATCTTATTTTGGTCTTATTTTCTTTCCCTTAAATCATTTTGCTTTTTCGATTACTTTTCATCAAATTCCACCTTTGGAGACCTATAACAAAAAGCAGTATTTTGTATGTTATGGGGTTCTGCTTGAAAACAGACAGTAGGGTTTGGGGAGCAAAGGAAATATAGTGTAACCCCATAGCTCCTTGGTCCTTCGTTGACTCAGGAAATACAGATGGGCAAGAGGAATAGTGTGCCAAAGTTATTAGTTACCCAGAATATCTGCCAAGGACATATTTGACCAGAAAGCAAATCTGGTATCTTAATAATTTCTCAAAGATTTGCTAATAAGGTGTGTCATTCACATCTATTTAAAGAGCGGAGTTTTAAACAAAGTGAACGTAAGGTATTGTAGGTGGGAGTCATGATTAGCACTTATATCTTCTATGCTCCTTTGTGGTTGGTGGGTGGGGGTCAGAGAGTATCCCCATCTCACGGAAGTGAGCTTGACCAGGTTGCCTGAGAAGGCAGAGCTGAGGCTCGCAGCCTGGCCTCCAGACTCTGCACCCTGTGATCACCCTGCTAACCCAGGGTGCCTCTGTGTAATGTGTAGACAATGGGTCCTTGAGACACAAAATGAAGGAAAATTACTCTGGTTATTTAACTACCTTTATCCTTTGACACAAGTAGTCCAAAGTTCAGCTGCTTCCTTTACTCAACATAATGCTTATATTGATACTTCATTCCACTCTGTTGGCACTCTCAAAGTCCTTGTGGGCACCCTGGTTTCTTAACTTCAGAGCCAGATGCCAGAGATACTACAAAAGGGCCAAAAGCATGGACACTGGCGTCAAGACAACCCCAAGCTTCAGTCTTAGCTCCTACTGTTTACAGTTGGTGCAGTCTGAGTGGCCTACACATGTCTAGTAGAGTAAGTGATCAATAAATGTTATCTCTGGTTACCAGCAAATAATCTGACAAGGCATTAAGCAGTGATTCGGGACAGAAAAGCAAGTTCTCTGTGACATGTATCTGTCCTATTAAAATTCACTGAACTTTGCAGTCAAAAACTTTTTTCTTTTTTGTATGCAGTGTCGAGCCTCTTAAGCCTGGTTGAGTTTGAATTGCCTCCCAATAAGTACATGGCGGGAAAGGGTGCTAAAAACCAGATTGAATTTTATTTGTAAAGGTCTGATGTGATTATCCCCAAATGCTTTTCATACTGTTGTACCTATAATGAGAATCTTTGTTGGGAATCATGTGGCTTTTCTCTTCTTACAACATTTTTGTTAAGTTGTTCTTGAGGTGGAATTTGCATACAGTTAATCCAGACTGTATGTGTCCAAGTGTGCAGTGCTGAGTTTCGACATGCGCAGAGACATCGATTTCTCCACCGCAGTTATGATCTGGAACTTTGTGACCCCCAAATTCTCTTGTAACTTTTGTAGTCAGCCCCTTTCCCTACCTCCCAGCCTCTTAAACCATTTATCTGTTTTCTTCCCCGACAGTTTTCCCTTTTCCAAAATACTCTATAAAATCATCCAGTCAGTAGCCGTTTGAATTTGGCCTCGTTCACCTAGTGTAATGCATTTGAGATGTAGTCTTGTGGTTGCATGTATTCAAATGATGGCTGAGTACTATTCCATTGTATTGCTGCAGCACACATTGCCTGTCCATT
Organism: Myotis yumanensis; assembly: GCF_028538775.1. Lineage (NCBI taxonomy): Eukaryota > Metazoa > Chordata > Mammalia > Chiroptera > Vespertilionidae > Myotis > Myotis yumanensis. The sequence continues at coordinate 22,473,228 of NW_027223766.1, forward strand.
CACCCATTGATGGACATTTGGGTTTTCTCTACTTCTGGCTGTATGAACAGTGCTGGGGTGCACATGCATGTAGGAGTGTGTGTGTGGACATATGTTTTCATTTTCTTAGGTAGGCAGCTGGGAGCAGGATTGCTCGGATGGCATTCTAAGGAATTTCGTTCTCATTTGGTATGTTCAGGGGGTCCATGGGTGTATTTTAAGCGGTAGGGATACATGGACAGATTGTGTCAGAAAGATCCTCAGGACAGTGAGCATGGAGTCAGATGGGAAGCAGGGAGAGGATGGGTGCTGGGGCTCTTATTCCAGCATCTAGAAGGGTTCAGCAATCTGGAGAAGGGCTGTGTGTAACTTAATAAAGAGTCCAGAGACGAAATATAATTTTGAAAGGCATTTGGGGATCAGAGGAGCCTAGCTAAAGAAACTAAGATCTCCTTGTCTCAGGACCCCTTGCTATTTATTAACACAAATTGTCCTAAGGCAAGTTGGAGATATACACTTCAAAGGGTAGGGTTAGGTACAGAATCCATTGTCAGATTGGAAGAATTTGCCTACGGCTGTTCAGGTGTTTGGCCAGTAGGAGGCAATAACAGGTAGATTGAAATGCCCTCAGCTGTCTGGCAGCAAGCAATCATTCTTTTCAGGTTTGGGGAAATGCCCTGAGCCATTCCCAACAGGCAATAACATATGTAATTCAGCCCTTGTTGAGTCCCCAAGTTCCATCAACCTTTTGATGAAACTCTTGCAATTATAACATGCTGGAACTGGCTTCCGGCAGATGGGGAATTGTTGCCTTTCTGTCCCCGGGGGTAGACATTGCCATTTTCATTGCTCTCTTCAGTGGAACGGGTCTAGGACATAGTAATGCAAAGACTGTTTTTGTTGGTGGACCACTTCTCCCGGTGCACCATGATATAAACTCCCCTTCTTCCTGAACTAAGTTGAAATGAAAGGCAATCACCATTAATTTTTATATAATCTAAGGATCATTAGTGCTTTTCTCATGTCTTTAATTACCCTTATTTTCCTCCTTATTTACTCTTAATGTCTCAATTCATGGCATGGCAAGGGAAGTAAGGGTTTCAAATGCAGCCAGTCATTTTCCCCCATTCTTTGCACTTTTGGAAAAGGATAAAATACTTGTAATGGCAGTGATTTTTTAAAAGACAAAGTTTAATATAACATAGACAGCTTCCTTCTAAACCATTTTTTAAAATCTACAGCTAAAAAATTAACAATCCATTCCAGTACCCTCTAGGTCTACTTTGAAATATTAACATGCTTTAAATCAACTGAAAATTAGAAGCACAGGGTTTTCCAGTTCAAAGAGACCTTAATAGAACTAGTCATTTATGCATAAGAAAATTGAGGCTTAAAGAACCTGAGAGAGTTCTTCCTGGTCCTGTCACAACCATGGGAACCTTTTGTCATTTCGGCCGTAGGACCGCGTTCCTCCCAGAACAAGAAGAAAAGATCTGTGTGTTTTTGTAAGTGGGAAAAAATTGCCTTGGGCTTTTTATACATTGAAAAATTAAAATAGTCATGATAGGACAAAACTTGAATTTTGGAGAAAGGGGCAATCTTAGGAGCTATTAAATAGGAAGATATATGAAAAGATGGGAGAGTAATTTCTTGGTAATGAGTGCTTTGAGATTTTTAATATTTGGTCTATTTTTGTGATGAAATTGAAATATTTTGACACTAAGATCCAGTCTGGCTGTTTAGCTGGCATATTATTGTAATGTTGACTATTTTGGATGTCCTGAACTGTCAACAGTCTTTTTTCCCCCTTATAAATAGTTAACTTTAACTTATAGCATGGGAAGTGTATTTGGGGAAACGGATGATGCTAGCAGTCAAACCCCCTGCTCAGATGCACCCAGTCCCCCCCCCCCCCCCCCCGCCGCCGCCCCGCCCCCCCCCTCCCCGATCCTGTGGGCATTGCTGACAGACTCTCCAGCAAAACCAAAATGAGCAATTGAGAGACATGAGCCAGTGCTGAGAGGACAAGATAGCTCCCATCCTATAAACCCACATCTCAGTCAAAAGTCACTCCATTTTCCATATGCTCGGCGTGCATGCTAACATGTAATGACACACAGTTGAAAAGGCCCAGGATCCCCTATTTTTCAGCCTCTGCATTGGGCACTTATATTTTCCAACACTAGAGGGCCTGAGGGTTCAGGAAGGGGAGAAGAGGAAGGTGGAATAAACAGGAAGGCATAGCAACTTTAGAAATTCCCAAGGAATGAAATAAAGTGAAGGCGATCAAAGGGTCAGTTTAATTACTGATGAGAGCTGATTTAAAGGACGGGGCTATGATGAGCAGGAATAACGGGTTTCTTAATATTGACCCCTAAAAATAGACATGCTCCCCCCTCCAGGCAGCACAGAACAGCTCTGCCTCTCTTGTAGGATGCTCAGCGCCTGGTGTTCGCTCCTGGGAGGAAGAAGGGGGATGGCACTCAGCCACACAAGCTTGTCCCTTTCCTCAGGTCAGTCATCAGATACTGTGGGGAGGAGCTAGAGGCGGAGTTTCCCTGAAACATCCCTCCTTTAGTGCTGGTAGGAAGTTAAGTGTCCACTTCCTGCTGGTAGAGGACAGAGGGGGATATCAAGGGACGGGCCCTTTTGGATCCTCAAGGGCCATATCTGAGAAGTTAAATTTTCTGTATCTGGGAAGTTGAGAGAATAAAAGGAGACATATGAAAAGCTCTGGGTATCACGACTCGTTTGCTTTTTGGTTGGTTTGCTTTAAGACAGAGGAAGTGCAAAAAAAAACACACCAACACACACAAAAAACAAACCACAAAAAAACCAATTTCATTCAGTCTTCTACGTGGATACTTCTGCATGTTCTTCTTTGCCCTGTTTTACTTGTGATTTGGATAACCAGGTAATGATGGAACCAGTCTCTGAAATAGGGTAAATATAAGAAAGGTTTGTGAGGAATAGTGAGTTCCATTTCTGACCTACTGAACATGAGATACCTGTGCCAGAAATTATAGGCACTTGGATTTATGATTTTTGTAATGCAGGAGAAAGTGAACTAGTTAATTTGCAACTCAGTTTAGAAATTAAGCAGGTAAACCCCTTTGCTGGAGACTGACCCTGAAGAGCATACAATCCCAGGAATCAGCAGAGGGCAGGAGCCACTGAGGAGAGTGGGCAACACAGAAGTCAAGGAGAGGGATCATTTCAGGAAGGAGGGATGAGTCCATGTGTCAGATGCTGCAGAGGGATCGGATCGGGTCAGGTAGGATAGGAAAAGAAAACAAATGAAGGTGTAGATAAGGCCATAGGCATAATAGCTCTCAGGTAAGGAGCACTTACTATATGCCAGGCACTGTGCTATTTTATTTGCTCATGTACAATATCAACTTAATTCTCAAACCACTACCCACATTTATAGATTAGGAAAATGAGAGTCTCAAAAGTTTAGTACCAGCTTGACTTAGGTCACATAGCTAGAACATGACATAGCTTAGACTCGGATCCCTGCCATCTGACTTAACTACTGAGCTCCCCTTCCTTCTGGAAGACTTGCTTTTGCCCATGTGTGGGGGGAGCATTGTGGGTTGAGAGGGAGGCAGGCGTGAAGGGAGGGGAAAGAAAGGACAGCAAGTGGAAGAGGGTAGGCTGAGGTTTGCCTCGCTTGTTGGCTGGTTCGCTTTATGAAGACAGCAGAGGCTTCTGCACTATTAAATGGTGACGGGCTCAGAAGAGAGCCTGAGAGTGGAGACGTTCAGGGAAGAGGTAGAGGCCGTGGGCAGGTGTGCGTGTGGAGCAGGTAACCTTGGGAAGGAGAATCCCTCTTCCTCTGTGACTGGATAGAGCAGAAGTAATTGAACTTGTAGTTTAATGTCAGAACGTTGAAGTAGTTCTCTTCTGATTATTCTCATTTCTCTCTGTCCCTCCCCCTTCTCCCCATTTCTCACCACCTGTCCCCTTCTCTGTCGGGAACATCCAGCTTCCCCGTCAAGGTTTCGCCCTTGTCACTCTCCTGTGCCCTCAGTCAGGACTATTTCCTCTGGGCTCCCAGGAGCCCTTGATAGCTGTTCAATCCACAGGCACGGCTGGGTGTGCACCGGCAGGACCCACTCTCACCTGCTGGCTGTCCCTTCATGCTAAGGAAGCACGAGTAAGCTCAGTTTGCTCTAAGATCTGGAGTCACTCTGCAGGAGCTTATGGTTTTGAAGGGGACAAAGATAAGTGTGCAAATTATTATAAGAAAAGTCGTATGCGAGAAGCAAGGGTGCTTCGGACTTCAGTTGGGGGAGTGGAGCAAGGAAGAGAGAGAGAGAGAGAGCACTTGCATGAATGATAGGCAGAGAAACTTCAGAAGGAGTGTGGTTTTGAGCTAGATGTTGAAGGATGGACATATTTTCGTCTGACAACCGTAAGGAGTAGGCTATTTAATTTGGGCAAAGTAGCATCAGAAATGGCACAAAGCTTTTTGGGGGAACATGGACGGTCACTTTGGCTGAAGGATGGACTGAAGATCGGAAACATTGTAGATATACTAAAACACGGTTTTAAGCAGCCTTTTGCACTGAGCCAACAAGTTTTTCATAGGCGTTTAGAGATCATAACTACCATTTTCATTCCAGAAACTAGCCATACCAATATTCACACAGTCCCTGACAACACCTTGGAGCATATAAGGGAAGACTGTGTCGCACTGGGGGTGGGAAGGTGAACCAGCCGTGAGCCTGTTCTTGCAGTTGTAGCATTGGGACCAACACCAGCTTTCTCACTACTTATAAATCACTATTCTTAATAACTATTTCTAGACAAAAGTAAAATGAAAAATAAAAACCTCTGTTTTCTTTCAGTTAAGAAAAAGAAGCCTAAAATATTAAATAAATTTGATAAGACTATTAAAGCTGAACTTGATGCTGCAGAAAAACTCCGTAAAAGGGTAGGTTGATGTTTTTGTTTTGCACAGAAATGTGCAGTGATTAATTGTTAAATAAACTCAGGCATTACTCTTGATTTGTTTTTTAAAAAAATGTTCAGAGAAACAACCTTTGAATAGAGGGTTTTTCCCCAGCGACATCAGTTTTTATATGTGAAAGGAATTAAATGAAAAGAAAAAGTGCAGCTGTGATGGCCAAATAGAAATAATAGAATTTACCTTCAAGCCAGCTGCCTTGGGAGTCAGCCCACTTCCATCACATTTGAGTCCTGTGGCTTTGGGCAAATCACGTGGCCATTCTGAGCCTCGGTTTTAAAAAATGAGAATAATAATCATACTTCCTATTTGGTTTTTTGGTAAAGAACAAATGAGATTAGGGGGGAAAGCATCAATACTATCAAGGACCATGTAAGTGGAGGTTTTAATTTCATAGCACTTCAATCCAAAAGAAAAAATAGGTAAGTCCAGTTCTCAGGGTAGTTACTGTTGGGTTAAAAGACATTAGGTTTCGCATTGATCTCACTTGGGGTTAACCGCAGGCACTTCCAGTTTTCAGGGTGGCTTTTATGTTTTGCTTTGTTATCAGTTAATTTGAAATATTATTTACATTTGTTTCTGGATATCACAGCGGTGTGTTGTTGTTGGGTATTTTTGTTTTTTGTTAATCTTCACCTGAAGATATTTCCCCCATGATTTTTAGAAAGAGTGTAAGGGAGGGAGAAACATCGATGTGAGAAAGACACATTGATTGGTTGCCTCCCACACGCACCCCAGTCGAGGCCCAGGAACAAACCTGCAACCCAGGTACGTGCCAACGCTGTACCATTGAGATGCTATACCACTGAGCCATACTGGCCAGGGCTAGATATTACAGTTTTTTAAAACTGAATTGACACAGATGGAAGTTATTTGTAGTCTTAACTCAGTCATATTCATCTAGTTATTGGGCCAGATATTTATTGTATGTAATGACATCTTCATTTAATCATCTACTTGTTCTTCATGGAAATTTCTCTTTCTCTACTCTGTACTTGAATGTATACTCAGTGTAATGCTCTAGTTTTCCTGTAATATCCTCTTTCTATCAGTAGACTTTGGTTGCAAGAAAAGGGACCTTGGACTGTAAGTAAATAAGCAACCACAATAAAAAAAGAAAAACAAGTAAGAAACTGACATGGGACAAGAATGTGCTTCCCACACATTTATTGGGAATGTACCAGCAAGTATGACAGCTTCTGCATTACCCTCATTACCAGCCAATAAAAATATAGTAACACCAAAGAATATTGCAGTCATTGTTCGCTAAATTAACCCCATGGAATGGCTTCTGAGTCCATCGTGTTCAACTCTATAAAATGAAGCCATCTACTATTTTTAGGAAATTTGCATTTCTTAATAGAAGTGAAGCAGGAACCCTCTTTTTCTATCACCTTGCTTGGCATTCTCCACTTCCTCTGTATTAAATGCCATCTATGCAAATGTGGAGTGCCTGTTAATAGCTGACTTTGGGGATAAAGAACAAACAGCTTCAGAGAGGGATTTTGATGTAATTATAATGCATGGAGACGGCTCAGTTATCCAGGGGCAAATAGGTCAGGAGGACATAAACGTGCTGGAACAATCCATGGAGTATCCTCTGGTTTTTGCTTATTTGGAGAAATGATGCTTTCCTTAAGGAGCGCCCTGTATCTATAACAGGATAAATAAAGGAGGAGGAAGTGGCCACGTAGGCTATTCTTGCTTCTGAAACAACGGGGAGCCAAATTATTGACAGAATCATCAATTATTGACTAATTAAGTCTTTTAGGGTTGTTTTAGAGCTGGCATTTTCAAATGATGCAACTGACTCCCCTGGAAGAGCAGGGTCCCAGCTGCAGGGTTGTGAGAGGGTTACCTTGCGGCCACAGGAAGCTAATGCAGATACTTAGAAAAAAGTCACAGAGAAAAAGATATTTAACATGAATTCTTTGTTCCTTAAAGTCATTCACAGAAGAAATAAACCAGTGGTTTTAAAAACGAACTGTTATCCAAAATACAAAGAACTCGTAAAATTAAACAATAAGAAAACAAATAATGATTAAAAAACAGATCTTAACAGACACCTCTCCAGATGACTAAAGGTGCTCCAAATCACCTGTTATCAGGGAAATGAAAATTAAAACAACAATGAGATACCACTGCACACCCATTAGTTTGGCCAAACGCTGATGACTGACAACACCAAATGCTGACAAGGTCATGGAGCAACAGGAGCTTTCATTTATTGCTGATGAGAATGCAGAATAGCACAGCCACTTTGGAAGACGGTTTTGTGGTTTCTTACAAAAGTAAACATACTGTTACTGTACAATCCAGAAAGCCTGCTCTTTGATATTTATTTACCCAAAGGAGTGGAAAGCTTACATGCACATAAAAACCTGTACATGGATGTTTATAGCAGCTTAATTCATAACTGCCAAAACTTAGAAGCAACCAAAATGTTCTTTAGTAGGTGAATGGATAAATTAACTGTGTTATATCGAGACAATGAAATAATACTCCTCACTAAAAAAAAAAAAAAAAAAGACTATCAAGCCATGAAAAGACATGGAGGAACCTTAGATGCATATTATTAAGTGAAAAAAAGCTAATCTGAAAAGGCTGGCTACTGTATGCTGTATGATTCCAATTGTATGACATTCTGGAAAAGGCAAAACTATGGAGACGTGAAAGAATCAGTGGTTTCCTGGGGTGAGTGGCAGGCAGGGGAGAGGGGAGAGGGATGACTAGGCAACTCGTAGAAAAATTGTAGGGCTGTGAAACTACTCTGCATGATACTATAATGGTGGATACAGAGAGAGTGCATTTATTTTTTTATCTAAACCCCTAGAATGTACACCACCAAGAGTGAACCCTAAGGTACATCCTGGACTTTGGGTGGCGATGCTGTGTCAATGTAGGTTCATTGGTGGTAACAAGTGTACCCCTCAGGTGCAGGGTGCTGATCTGTGCTTGTGTTGGGCTCCAGGGCATATGTGAAATCTCTATATTCTCTCCTCTCAGTTTTGCTGTGAACCTAATACTCCTCAAAAAATGAATACTGTGAGAGGGATAGCAGATTTTAAATAGTGATACAATTACTTCTGACAATAAATATAACTTAGAGAATGTGTTCCTGGCTTGATTTAGCTCTACATCTCAGTCCTCATTTACTCTGCATTAACCTGCCTGTCTATCAGGTAAGAGACTTATCTGGGATGCTCCCCATTATCTTGTGCTGGCACACACATCCTCCACACAGCACAGTAATGATCATCATCGTAATAATAATAATAAAATAGGTAACATTGTTCAGTGCTTTCTGTGTTTGTAGACGTATAGCCTTGTCTACAAGCACTCTATATATGTTTTCGGATTTGGCCTTGACAGCAGCCCCACAAGGTAGTCAAGGGCCTTCACGATCCCCATTGAACAGATGACTATCAAGGCAAAGTCATCAGTTACTTGTCTTAGGTCACACACCTTCCAAGTGGTGGGACCCAGACTCTCACCAGTCAGCCTGGCTCCGGGCCTGCGCTCAGACCACCGCACTGGGCATGTTTTTCACCAGCCCTCGGTGCCGCTGATGGCCTGTGAGAGGGTACAGAAGCCCTCCTCCCACGATGTCTGGGTAAAGAAATGATTGTAAGGAACTGTAGCAGGCAAGTTGTCTTTGGAAGTAGGTGGAAGTAACAGTTGGTGGGCCGTACAGTTTGCTTCGGACAGCCACACTGTGAGTGTGAAAACCCACTCAGTGAGGGGCAAACACATAGAAGCCACAGTGAGTTTGCATTTACATGTGGACTGAATGGATTTGTCAATTTATAGGCAGCTGAGGGTCTGGGAAAGTGTAACTCTGCTTCTATCCCTTGGCTCCAAATATCCTAGACCTGCTTCTGTTAGACACCAGGACATGTGTGTGTGACCCTGTGGAACGGTGCTGATGGAGTGAGGTGGGGAGAGGGCTCCTCGGCCCTGTGCCAAGACCCTCACCTGTGTACCCGTTGCACATCCTCTGTTCCTTTCTCTGCAGTGGTGGTCAGAGACCAATTACAGGTGCTCGGCCCATTTCCTTAAGGACCCATGTGAGCCCTGGGAGGGGTTCCATGACACAGAGGCAGCAAGGCACTGCAGGCAACCAGATGGGCCAATCAACCCGGAAGTCCAATGGGTAACCAGAACCATGGTCACCTTGCCCTCGCATCCTGCATCCTTATTCCCCACCATTTTCCCAGATGCTTCCGACTTCTCATCACAGACCCAAGACATTCTAGCTGCCAGCAGTATTTTCCCCCAACTTAAAACCTAAGTATTTTCTTTAAGAATGCATGTACGTATAGAGGGAATTATACGTATAGAGGGAAAATGCAATTTCTTTTAAAGAAGACTCCTATTACATTTGTCATGTTTCTTTCTGTCTTTTAAGAGATAAACTATATTTATATGCATTTCTAGTTTTATGTTTCCAGAATACAGTTAATATTTTTTTCCAGTTAATATATTTTTTAAAAACTTAGATAAAACTGACTTTTAAACTCAGAATGGAGTCCAGGAAATGTTGACAGAATTACTTGGTGAATATTTAATAACCGTATTGAACAGCATTATGCATTTGAATTTATTGTATTTATGTAATGATCTCTTCCTAACAGGGAAAAATTGAAGAAGCAGTGACTGCATTTGAAGAACTAATTCGTAAATACCCCCAGAGTCCACGGGCGAGATATGGGAAGGCACAGGTATTCTAGAACTCTTCAACTTAGATCATTGTGGGTGATGTCCTTGTGTTCTGTATAATTGGATTTCTGATTGGCCACTATTTGCATTTTCTTTTTCCCTTCTAACTTTTATACAGAATCAATTTCTTGTGCATATGCACAAACTCAAGCAAGAAATACTGTTTTAAATAAGATAATTAATTATTGCTGTTGTATAAAGCTGAATTTAGAAATACTCCTTCCCTCCCTCCCTCCTTCCCTCTCCCCCGCCCCTCCCAATATGGCATCTCTGTGGTTTTGAAATGAAAATGAAGAATAACACTTTGGTCATTGATTTCCCATCACCCTTCCATTCCATCCCATTTAGACCCACCATATAATTTTCACATTAGGCTCCTGAGAGCTTTTAAGAACCTCAGTTTTATAATGAGAGGTTGCAAGTGTGCTTAGGAAAGACTTTCAAACTATAAAAAGGAATATACTTATGCTCTCTATAGTTTCTTCCAGCTGGCTTCTTTCTCTCCGGCTCCCTCCCCGCTGTCTCCGGCTCCCACCATCTCCGTTTCCATCTGACTTTCTCCATCATCCAGTCCTCATTTCAGGCAGCTTTCCCACCTCCACCTGTAGCTGCATAACCCCTTGCGTGCCACACCGTGTTCGGGCCCTGCGATTGTCATGGGCTCTCCAGAGGTCTCTGTCCTGGTGGGTCTTGTATTCCAGTGGAAGACGTTTTAAAAGTTACTCAAATTATTTAGTGAAAACCCACGATATGCCAGGCCCTGTTTAGGCACCACAGATGCAGCTGTCAACAAAACATGGATGTTTATTGTAACGGCAGAGACAATGCATAAGACAAATGTGTAAATGTCTACGCCTGCTAGTGGTGAGTGCTAAGGAGAAACAGCATAAAGCAGAGAACAGCACTGGACGTGGGAGGAGGTGGAATACGGGATGGGGGCAGGGAAAGCTCTCCCGAAGAGGTGACATTTGAGCAAAGCCCTGAAAGTCTATAAATAAATGTATATTCGAAGAATGTTACAAAGTGTTAAAAATAAATATTAGATCCTTGGACATAGTAATGCATGCCATAAGAAAAGAAGGGAATGGGATAAAGAGCGCACCTGTTAAGATTTGGGGGCTGCAGGTCATGTGACAGGGCAGGCAGCACTTCAGATCAGGTGATCAGAAAAGGCCTTGCTAGGGAGGGACAAGTGGCTGAGAGGAGACCATGTTGTGGAAGGAGCTGGCGGGGCAGAGGGAGCAGCAGGGCAAAGGCTGTGGTGCAGGGAGGCATATGCTCCAGGACAGAACGGAGGGCCGCGGAGGGACAGTGAAGTAGGACCGGTGAGGCCACAGGGCCTTCCATGTTGCATCTTCTATGCACTGGGAAGCCATGGAGGGTTTACTGGAGGGCTTTTGCATGGATGTGACTCTATTTTCCTTTTTCATAAACGTTGTTGTGGTTGCTGGGTGGAGAATGGATTATGAGGGCAAAAACAGAAGCAAGAATTAGACTATTGCGAGTGCACTAGCGATGCCGTGGCTCAGGCTGTGGTCGTGGCCGTGGAGATGGGGAGCTGGGCTGAGGGCAGAGCTGAAAGGACTTGATGGGTTTAGCTGGAAGGTCACAGAAAGGGGGAATTCCAGGATGAGTCTGGGTTCCTCGTTGGGCCATCTAAGGAGAGGATAGAGGAAGATTGGTAGAGGGACAGGCTTGGGGAGGTACAAAATCAATTTGATTTTGGTCCTGTTGAGTTTGTTATGCCTGTTAGACATTCAGGTGGGCATGTCAAGTAGAACCCTGGATTCATGGAGTCTGGAACTCGGGGTAAGAGCCAGGGCGGATATACACGTGTCAGGCAGTGAAGGCCCTGCCTGGTAGCTGGAGGTCGATTCTCAGCCCTGCTGGCAAACAGCAGGTGCAGAGCTACCAAAATACTCCAGACACAGAGGAGCTAGCAGCACCCCTCCGGAGGGAGGCAGGGCCGTGACTGATGTGTGACACACACAGGAATTCACACATTTACGGACAAAACAAGTATGTTTTGCTCTGAACTAAAGGTGGCGACCACTCAAGATCCAGATGCTGGAAATTCTTCTTACCATTGTAAATGTATCAGTTAAATTTTAATGAATTAAGGTTATCAAAAATTAATGCAAATAAATTCCTCTTATCCATATTACATACCAGGTTTAGCAGATAGCAACTGTATCATTTTTGTAAATTAATTTGGTCAGTAATCCTGCCAAATTGCCAAATTGTATTGCTATTAAACCAGAGAGAATGTGTTTCCAAAAGCTCATGCTCATTGAAATAAGTGATGTGCTTTATCACTGGTATTGATAGTCATTTGGTTAAAGAAAGCATATTAACTAGAGAGAAGATGATTGGTGCAAATGCTAATTAAATTATGGCAGAAATGCGTTGTGCTTTAGAATGTTTCTTTATATGTAGTATTAATTATGGATACCAAAATCCAAATAAATGCACTAATTTTTACACGTGGTGATTGCTATGTTTGCATCCACATGTAACACTAGGAATTTGAGATTTAGGCCTCAGGCAATTTTTTTTTTTTATCTCTAAGCTATTATGCTACAAGGTGTTACTGATATTTATGTATTGCGACATAAAGTAAAATTTAGGCATGATAAATTGATTTAATGCGTAGGAATTTTAAAAACAAAAGTTCAATGGAAGATAGTTTGTTATTTTTTAAAATTCTTACCCAAGGACATGGTCAGAGTAAGGAAGGACGGGACGATGGGCAGGGAGAGAGAGAGGCACAGGGGGAGGGAGAAACATCCTTGTGAGAGAGAAACATCAATCTGTTGCCTGGCAACCTTTTGGTGCACAAGAAGATGCTTAACCAACTGAGCCACTCTGGCCTGAATAAATGATGACTTTTTCATTCTTTGTTAGCAGATTATATAATTTAGAACATCCCAACAAATTTTAAAAGCTCGGCAACATTAAGTTAAATTCAAATTATAGTATGAATCATTTCTGAAATAGCAATCCCATTCTTTGGATCACTGTGAAAATAAATTTTGACTTAAGTTCTCTGAACATCAGACACCAAATCTTAGGTTATAAACTCAATTCACATTATTCTCTTACACGAACCTTTAATGTCTCTGAGGCAGAAAAATGACACATCTCCTAGGAAGGTTGGATGGGTTGAGTCACTAAAAAAAAGGCTTTACAACGTAAATGTCCTAGAACCGGTGTTCAGGTCCCTGTGCGTGGAACAGAACCCAACTCCCAGAAAATAGTTGTGGAACGAATGAATGAACTGATGGAAGACCAGGAATGATGGTCTGGAGACCTGTCTGTATGATGTTAGCATATAACATGATATACATCAGCATCAATCCTAGTATATATTAGTCTCGGGTTTATTTTTATATTCTTATCTGTAGCTTAGTAGCTAACTTTTCTTTATATTATTAAAATAACATGTTGTATTGCTTTCCTTTGTTTATCTTTTTTAGTCTCTCGATTAAGAGAAAACTTTAACCTGTCTTGAATTATTTTTAAAGCACATACAAAAGTTCACTTTTCATGAATATCTTGGGTGGTTATAAATATTCCTTGTCATGGGACATTTATTCAGTGTGGGACTTCCTTTAGTGTGAAGACGATTTGGCTGAGAAGAGGAGGAGCAATGAGGTGCTGCGCAGGGCCATCGAGACCTACCAAGAGGTGGCCAGCCTGCCCGACGTCCCCGCCGACCTGGTGAAGCTGAGTTTGAAGCGGCGGTCAGACCGCCAACAGTTTCTTGGTAAGATGGACTAAGAGAAGTCAATTCAGTCCCACAGGCCATGCTTCTACCTTGCAGAGCCTGTGCGCTCTTAGAAGAATCTAGTTACATGGAAGGAAACCCGAGTTCTAGAACCAATTTCAGGTCATTTACCCGACTGTTTCTTAGACTGAAATGGAAATCCCAACCTTGACCATTACAAAGATGCTGATGCTATTTTTACCACCCTCTGCTCCTCACCCCACCCATTTTAAAACAAGGTCAATCGGAGGCCAACAGGCTGAATAATTTGCCTAAGGAGTTATTGCTAATAAATGAATAGGTCTAGAATAAAAAACTCTTCCTGTCACGCCAAATCTCTTTTCTCTTAAACTAGAACGGCCTGATTCATGAAGGTTAAAATGATCAGTGGGACCATTTCTGTAGAGGAATATTAAGAGTTTTAGGCACTCTAAAATTTTACTTGTAAGGTTTGACTCTATAGCAAGGAAAATGTTAGAAAAAAATTTTTTTAAATCACTAAGTGCTTTGAAAAGAGCAGCATAAAGCATATTCTCTGCGTGACCCAGGCTCCCAGAGCCGAGGCAGGAAGACCGGCTGTAACCTCCCTTCATTATCACCACGCTGTGGTCCTCTCCCTCCTAACATGTAAACCGGGAAGGAAGAACCTCAGCCGTGCTAAGGTGGGTGCTAGGCTGGCTGGGTCAGTCACATGAACGAATTATCGATGCTCCTAGGAGAGGCTCGTGTAAGTAATATTCAAGACAAAATAACCTTTTTATCAGCTGCCTGGGGGATGGAATTAAAGGTCGTATGTCACTTTGGTAGATGACAGAAATCTCTGATAGAAGATGGCCCAGGTGATGATTAAAAACAGAAGAACTGGTCAGTTAAACTTATATTCCTAAGGATCCGTTCAGGGGAAGAAAAGAGTTCAGCACACATATAGGTGGAGGAGGCAAGGCTGGGGCTCAGGGGGAGGCACTCGTGTTGGGTGCACAGTCCATGTGACTGAGCTCTCCTCTTGTCTCGGGCTCCGGTATGGCATTGGTTACTGATTTGGTCCTTAAATTTACATTAATTTTGATATTTTAAAAGAAATACATAAAAATCACTCATCTAGATTACTGAATTTTGGGGCACCCTCTTGAACTTTGGTGCCTCACCGGCCTTATTCTCTTCCCAACCCTGGCGGGGAGACTGCCTAGGAGTAAATCTAGCCCTCTTCCACAGCAGTCTTTCTTAGTCTCTTCCTCTGAGTGAGAAGGAGGCTCTGTGAGGAGGGATTGTGGCAGAAGATGTCAGTGAAGGGGATGCAGGGACGAAGTTCACCCCCAGTGGAATAGGGTGCCATGATGCAGAGTGGAAGGGATGGGGGGGGGTAGCAGCAGGAGGAATTTTCAACTCGGGCTTTATAGTGATTCATAGGGAAGGTTCAGAAACAGAAGAAACGTGTGACATTAGTCTGGGTTGATGGGCGACAGAAGGGATACTGAGTCAGACCTGTCAGTGAAGGAATGAATCGCTGAGCAAACCCATCCCAGCTAGGCCAGCAATGGGGAGCCAGCCTCGGACCAATGGGTGATGTTTTGTGCCAAATATTTTATCTGTGAGTGGGACGTTAGCTATTGATGGTCCTAAATGCTCGTGGTTAATATTCAGTTTGTGAGCAATTGAGCCCTTTAGGTAATTAATTGTGTCATGTATACTAGTCTTACATTTGCACATTTTCTTATACTCGATGTGTCTTCCCAACTTCAGCAAGGAGTAATGACAATTGGCCCCAGAAAATTTAAATTTCCATCAGATAGCCTTAAAAATGAATTGAAGCTAGGGTTTCCATGACTCACGCGTGTGTAGCATCCTGCCTTCCAGCAGAGGGTCCCATAACACTGGATGATGTCTCCTCCGCTGAGTGAATAGGTCCCCACCTGGAGATGAGGACACTCTTCATGGGAAACAATGTCAGCAGGGTTCCTCAGGGCCTCTTCCAGCTTCACACAGGGTGCTAGACCCCGAATCAGTTAGATTTTTAATTTGTTCTCTATTCATATTTTTAAAATTAATTGTAATAAACGAAAAATCTCAGTAAAACTTTACAAGGAATTGGTAACGGAAACTTTCTTAAGACTGAATTTGATATAAAAAAAGCAAATGTTAATGAATTTAGAAAATAGGAAGGTCTTTACGTTTTTCCTTTTTTAATTAAATTTATTGGGGGACATTGGTTAATATGATCATATAGGTTTCAGGTGAGGGTTTCTATGTTATAAAATTATATATACATATATTCATATATATATATATATTCATATATATATATATATATATATATATGACGGGAGAAGATTTGACTTTGAGTGGTGGGCACACAGGGATGTATTTAGAGTGTTTATAATCAGTATTATATTTAGTGTCTATAGGAGATACCGTTGCAACTGCATGATGAAATACTAATAGGTACTTAGCCTTCCATATATAGAGTCGGATTTGAGCTGGTCTTCGGGCTCCGGTGAATAGTCTGTCTTGATTTTAGTCTCACTATAAAAGTGTATGTAATCTGTTTTTATTTCTATTGGATTTTTTTTTCTCTTCCCACCAAATCAGGTCACATGAGAGGTTCTCTTGCTACACTTCAGAAATTAGTTCAACTATTTCCTGATGACACTTCCTTAAAGAATGACCTTGGAGTGGGGTACCTGCTGATAGGAGATAATGAGAATGCCAAGAAGGTTTATGAAAAGGTGAGCAAGCAGCGGTCTTCTGTTAACTACATCAAATTATTTTGAACATGATGTTCTAATGTTATTTGTAAATTGCATTTATTACACCCAATCTCTCACTCTCTTTATTTTAAACTAGGGGCCCAGTGCATGAATTAATGAACCTTGAAAGGAACTGTGGGTTGTGAGGCTAAGGTGGGCACAGGGGCGGGTCTTGGCCCATCCTCCGCACCCCTGCCGTGGCCCCCGGTCCCATCTGCCAGCAGTCCCACTCCTGCCGCCACCACTCCCACGCACTGATAGCGCTGGCCCTGCTTGCACCCACTGCCAGCATGGAGCGATTGGGGCCAGCGCCAGCAGCAGGTGCAAGCGGGGCTGGCACTGTCAGCGCTGTCAGCGGGTACGACCAGTGGCTGCTGCCCCGATTGCCCCTCAAGAGCAGGGGGAGGTGGAGACACCCTCAGGGACAATTGGGGCAGCAGCTGTTGCTCGCATGCGCTGACAGCGCCGAGCAATTGGGGGCTGGCACCGAGCGCCCGCAGTGGGTGCAAGCAGCAGGTGTGAGCAGTGGGACTGAGGCGTGCAGGGGCTCTGAGCGATTGAGGCTGGCACCGGACGCCAGCAACGGATGCGAGCAGCGGCTGGCACTGGCAGCAGGTGTGAGTGGCCAGTGGGACTGTGGTGCACAGGAGCAAAGAATTTTCAGTAACCACCAGAGGCTCACCCCGATGACAGTGACTGGTGCCCCACCTTGGTCTGGCGCCCCTGCTCACCTGCTCCACCATCCTGCCATGGCCGATGCCCGCCATGTTCTATGCACGCCCCCTGGTGGTCAGCGTGCATCGTAGCGACCAGTTGTTCAGTTGTTCCGCAGTTCGGTCTGTTTGCATATTAGGGTTTTGTATATATAGATTAAATTAAATGGCATGTATTATGATAGTTGACATCTTCTTAGTATTGTTTTCACATCGCCTTTTCCCCTTGATCAGAAGAATTTAGAGTTTAGTTGATACTTGGTACATCAAAACCTTCAACCTATAATTGTGGTACCTTCAAAATTTCATCTTTATTGGTCTACAAACAGCCTTTCTAAAAGTGTGCTCTATGCTGGAAGAGGAACTTGAGTGTTTCAGGAACATAAAAACACACTCTTTTCCTTTTTCCACTAGAAGTCTGGTCTAGAGAGAGGCTACAGAGCATGAGTTTCTTGGGCATGTGGAGTAAATGACTCACCTCTCAGAGGGCACTGATTCTGTTCCTCTAGCAATGATGCCTTTAAAATGATTTCTACCTTGTAATGGATGTTTCCATAAATAACCTCTAGGCCACAAGTAACTATAAAATCTAGAAAACTGTGACTCCTTCAAGCAATGAGGGAGTTCTCTTGGCGTGGAGTAAACAGGATACCAAATGAACTCGAAGCCAGAGAAAGTTAGTGCCTCAGTAAGAGAGAGATGAACACATCTGTCTATGGGTTTCCAGCTGGTGCTCTTTACATCAAAACACTGCTCTTCAGGGATAGTCAGTAGGATTCCTTCTGTTTTTAAAATGCTGGCAAGTGCAGTGTAGTGAGTTCAGCCCAGTCTGGGGACTGGTCACTCATAAAGTGGTGCTTTCTTCCTTTTATTGCTGTCGATGCTTCATTGAAAATCATTGAATTTCGGAGCTGTTGTCTTTTCACCCTGATCATAATTTTTTTTTCTATTCTGAGAGAACATAAATAAGACCTTTGCTTTTTATAGCATCTTGAGTATCTACGCAAAGTGGATTGATCCTGCATCGACTAACGTACCTGGTCCAGATCATAAAACACGTCCGTCCATGCGGGGCATTGTATTTGCGAATGGCCTAAACATGACACCGAGTGCCCTGGTTGGTTAGGGGATGCATGCTGCATCTCAAAGATTCAGAATTGTATGAATGTAACAATTGTCCAACTATATCCAATATGCCCATTGTTCTGCCACTACCAGTGGCCAGTAAGATGGAATTATAGGATCCCTCCCTCCCTCCATCCCTTCCTTCCTTCCTTCCTTCCTTCCTTCCTTCCTTCCTTCCTTCCTTCCTTCCTTCCTAAAATCATGAACAGGTATTGGCTGAGTTCTAAGCACATGTGAAGTTAAGTCAGGATCTGAAAACATTCCAGTTTCTCTCACTCACTACAGATTTTTCCTTCCTCGCCTTTTCAAAATCTTCCTTGAATACATTCACTTTTTTTTTTTTACTTGATACTAAATCTCAGATACTGCAGCGTTTTACTTCATCTTGAAAAAATAAAATTCCCCTGCTGTTGTTTATACATTGGAAATCATAATCCTATCTGAATAAGCACAACAGGATGCACAAAGTCTAAACTATAGTTGTCTAATACAACTGAGTGGATTCCCTTTTAAAGACACATTAATAGACTGAAAATACATGTGTGGTTTGCCTTTTATTTCTTCTTTCACTTCAGAGTTAATAAGCTGTGTCTAATGGATTCTCTTTCCTTAACCACAGTTTATCCTGATACGTTATGGCTCAGTCAAAGATCATTTCCAGAAAACTGATAGTGTAATTGTATATTTTTTCATTTGATTTTTAACTTTAAGTAAATTTATACGTTTTCCCTTTCTGGGTTTTTGCTGCATTTAGTTTCAACAAAGACCAACTTTAAAATGGTTAGATTTAGGTTGTTCACACCTGCAGCTCTTGGAGGTGCTCCTGTGTCTCCCTCCTCCTTCTGTGTCACCCCAATAACTCCCTAAATTCTTCCTACTCAGGTATCGCTTTGCTTATTCAATACATCTTTACGTAAGCCACCACAGAAGCCTGGGAAATGGTAGCTAACGATACAAACACAGTATGTCTTCATAGGGTCTACAATCCAGTACTCAATCACTAATTCCTCGTTATTTTCTGAGTATCTTTCAAATCCCCTCCATTTTAAACAGATTTATCCTGTCCAGGCCTGACTCCTCCTCATTCATCCACACTAGTCACAGATCTGACCATCCATCCTCAGCTTAACTCTTCAGTGGTTCCCATTGCCCAAGCAGTGGTCTTGTGTGATTCCAGTAAAAAATATTTAAGCAGCCCTCACCGGTTTGGCTTAGTGGATAGAGCATCGGCCTGTGGACTGAAGGGTCCTGGGTTCGATTCCGGTCAAGGGCACATGCTTGGGTTACGGGCTCGACCCCCAGTGTGGGGCGTGCGGGGGCAGCTGATCAGTGGTTCTCTCTTATCATTGATGTTTCTATCTCTCTTTCCCTCTCCCTTCCTCTCTGAAATCAATTTTAAAAATATTCAAGCAAATACCTGCAAAATGGATGTTTATGTATGTGTATGTACTAATTTATGATGGACATTATAAAAGCTACTCACTCCAAAATACTTCGATATTTCCGATATTTTTAAAATGTTATTTAACTGCCCAAAATATTTTCATTCTCCCTGAAAAAAAATTTTAGTAATATCAGTGTGTAATGCTATTATGATTACTAGTATATGGTTTTAAAATTTCTGGTAATGTCATGCAGTTTGTACTGTGACTAGAAATGTCAGCTATACCATTTTTTGGTTGTGTATGTGTGTAAGGAGAGAGAGGGGGGGAGGGGGAGAGAAAGAGAGAGAGAGAGAGAGAGGGAGGGCGGGAGGGAGAGAGAGAGAGAATGAGAATTTGTGTTATATTGTTAGTATTAACATCAGTCTGGGATTCTTAGAAATCTTATAGAGCCACTTGTCCTTTTCTGAGCGTTTGTTGGTTACAGCTGGATAATACAGCCTGCACATCCCTCATGCACCTGCGTGTGAACTGCAGCAAGCACAGTGGGTGATCCTAGCGAAGCAAGCAGGGAGGCAGCCTCTGGTTGCCTGATCGCCCACCCTCCCCTCGATCGCAAGTGTATCAGTGGGACGTGGGAAACTGTGCCATGCAGATGAGAGGGGAGCCCTGGAGTCTGTTGCCTACTAAATATTACATTTCAAAGACGGGCAAACAGAGGCATTTTAATTTTCTGCTCCCCGGTAGATTATCTTGATCATGCAACTAAACAGGAGCTTTTGTTTGTGTGTGTGTGTGTTTTCTTTTAATAGGAGCTTTTGTGATCTGCCTTCTGCCCTCTCTATCTCCCAGGCTCCCTTTCCCTGATGAACTCCTATTCATCCCTAAACGCCTTTCAGATATGGCCCAGCCACACCCACCCCAGAGTGAGCTAGGTGCCCCTCCGCTATACTCCCTGCATGCCTCATGCCTGTTGCTATAGCTACACTTACCACATTGCACTGCCATTGTCTGCTTCTGGGTCAGTCTTCCTGCCTTGACTGAGAGCTCCCTGAGAAAAGCGAGTATATCTCATTCATGTGTATATGTCTGGAGCCGAGAAGAGGTCTGTGTGTTCTACAATATCTAGTGAAGGAGCACCTTTGCTGATTACTTGAGATGACAGCTGTGTGTCTAGAGGAAGCAGAAATGTCATCTGTGTAGCTGTACTTCGTATAATAATCCCTTCAGAGTTATGCTACTGGAAACATGCTCGGCCTCCATCCGCTTCAATTCCGTGGGCATTTGTGGAGCTCTTCTCAGCACCCCGCCTGGGAACAGGTGCTGGGAAGGTGCGGCCGCAGAGCCTGCTTTCAGAGCTCTCACTGGGGAGGAAAGCAGCGTGCACCCATCCGCTCAGGCAGTGCAGACTTCTTCCAACCTGCCATGTGCCGGGCACTGTTCTAGCACTGGGGATCGGCAGTGAGTGTAACAGACACAATCCCTATACAGCTTATTTCATAGTAGGAGAGTGGAATAAATAATAAGTCAGATGGAGATGCAAATCGCTATAAATAAAGAGGAGTCAGGATAAGGAGTCAGGACGGGGAGGAAGCGGTCTGTTTTATATCTGGTGGTTGGGCCTAGGCTTCACTGAGATGGTAACCTTTGATCAAGGACTTTATCGAGGTCAGGGAGTGAGCCATGTGGACATCTAGAAGACTGGGGCAAAGGAGCGCCACAGATGCAAAGGTCCTGAGGCAAGCATGCCTCTGGCTTGCATTTCAGCATCAAGGAGTCCAGAGTGCCTCAGAGTAGCTGGTGGGAGGCGGGTAGGAGAGGAGGCCAGAGAAGTTAGATAGGCCAGTTCAAGGTGGGCCTCGGAGGCTGTTCCTAGAACGTGGGCTTACTCTGAGTGAAGTGGAACCCTTTTGGGTTTTGAACAGAGTGGGGATGACATCTGACCTAGGATTCGTGAGCCTATTCAGGGCCCCGGGTGGAGAATGGGTGATGGAGAGCAGGCCTGGGGTGCAGGTACGGGAGAGGTGAGACTCGGACCAGGGTGGCAGTGGTGAAGAAGGGGATAAGGGGTATGATTCTGAATATATTTTAAAGGTAGTGTTGTCTGGATTTGCCAATGGATGAGCTGTGGGACTGGATGCAAGCTGGAAAATGCTAAAGTATTTGGGTCCCCTCTCCTCACACATATCCTTCCGTGTAAGGAACCCTTCATGGCTGTGCACCCCTTTCCTACTTTGGCTCAAGTAGAAAGAGAAGCTACGGGATATTCACTCAGCCCACACCTTCTTCATCTTTCACTTTTGTCCTGTAAATTAGTTTGTTTAAGCAGCTCTCCAAGTTTAATGTTATTGTTTTGATTTCTCACTGCTAATATTTAATTTAGAGGCACTTTGCATAATTAATCTTTAATCATAATAAATGCATATGATAAACCATAATTTGATTTATTTTAAATATTTACCTGGGTTTTATCACAGAATATTGGATTTGTTCACACTTTATTCTAATGGCTAGACCTTAGCCTGACCGGTGTGGCTCAGCGGTTGAGCATTGACCTATGAACCAGGAGGTCATGGTTCGATTCCAGGTCAGGGCATATGTCCAGGTTGAGGGCTTGACCCCCAGTGTGGGGGTGAGCAGGAGGCAGCTGGTCAATGAGTCTCTGTCATCATTGATGTTTCTATCTCTTCCTTTTACTTTCTGAAATCAATAAAAAAAATATTTTTTAGAAAATGGCTAGACCTTCAAGAAATTTACGTTGAATCAGTGGATCATGATATATTACAAATGCAAACTAAGTTTTCTGTTAAGGTAATGTATAAGGCATGTATGTAAAGGAGTGTATAATCATTCAGAGTTGACTTTAAGATAGCAAATGTAGTTTTTCTTGATTACTAAAAATATATTGAAGTCATAACAATCGACAGATGTTTTGCTTATTTGCATTGTTAAAGTAGCAGTCTAGCAGTCGTTGCCTTTTCACAGTTATTCCTTCATTTTTCAAGAACTAATGTGTGGGTGTGAAAACATTGAGTTGAGAGGAAATTAGGCCATTTAAGCTTAATATATTGCAATGAAACTAAACACTACTGTTTTAAACTGTATCGTCATGATCCAAGTAGAGCAAAGCTAATTAGAATTTGTTTTGACAGTCATTTGTAGAATTTGTAGTCAATCACAGTAGCTTCTTTTTCTCTTTGCGTTTAGGTTCTGAAAGTGGCGCCAAATGATGGCTTCGCTAAAGTACATTACGGCTTTATCCTGAAGGCCCAGAACAAAATTGCAGAAAGCATTCCCTATTTGAAGGTAACTGTCCCGGCCCTTGCTCTTTGTTCATTTTCCGACTGTTCTGAGTCAATCTATGCATTGTACAGTGATTGGCATGCACTGCTGAGTCTTCTTATGGTGAAAATGTAAATCTTCTGACCATGACATTCATAGGCCCGTGTGGACCTTCACTGTGATTGAGAGTATCCAATGTAGAAACACCAACAGTATGAGCAGCGACTCCTGGAAAAGACTTTATGAAGAAATCTCTAAAACTGAAGTGGTTATTGGTTTTTATTGAAACTTAAAGGTAGACCAAAGTTACTGACATATATTCTAAAATATGGGCAATGAATTAAATGATTGAAACTAGTTCGAATAGGGCTCAGGACAGCTTATACAAAGTGAGGTAAAAAATGCACACTGAATAGGTCAAACTCCAAAAAGCCTGGTAGCTCAAAATACTCAGATTAAAATATGCTGTCATTTTCCCCTCATATCCAGTTGAATCTTTGTCAGCGGGCTAGCATCACATTTGGTCTAGCTCAGGGCTACCGGTGGAACTGCCTGCACAGTGGAAATGTCCTCTATTTGTCCTCTCCACTCTAGTAGCCACTGGCCACACGTGGCAACTGAGCACCTGAAATGTGGGGAGTATGACTGAAGAATTGAAATTTTAATTCTAATTAATTTTAAATTAAATAATGACATGAGCCAGCAGCTACCATATTGGACAGGTAGCTGATTGAATGTCAATGAACATTTTTTTTTTTTAAGTAGTAGTATATTATACTTTTATGATCTCTTTTAACACAGGGCTTAAATCAGAGGTACCAAATAACAGCCCACTGATCGCAAATAGCTTGCACATTATATTTGGCCAACATAACTCTTATTAAAAACAATTTTAATTGCTTGCCTGTGTTGAGAATCTGAACATTTTATATAATTATGCAGATTTCTGGTTTCTCATAAAAGGTCATATCTCGCCCACATCCCAGCATGAGAGTGAGGTAAGCATGCACCCCACAATCTGTCTTGGCTGTCACTGGGCCTCTGCAGATTTTTCCGTCCCCTGCCATGACCCTGTGGGCATGTGTGTTTCTCTGACTTAAGGTGTTCCCCTTAGGTTTCCTTTGACACAGTCAGGGCCTAGCAGGACTCTCCCTGCTTCAGAGACGGGGAAATGGGGGGCAGGGTGGTCCATTAGCAACTGAGGACATTTATTGGGGTGTCTCTCAGTCCAGAACCCTGACCACAGCTCTGCTTCTCTCCGGTTTGTTGCAGCTACTCCTCAACATTATGCACATAAAATTTCTTCCCAGGAAAACAGGCTTCTTGTGAAAAGGCCTCAAAGATGCAGATTTTTAAAAGGAAATCCTTGATATTGAAATATTTTTTATACCTTTGTCCTTTTTTTAAAGTTTATTCTCTTGCTTTAATATTTTCTCTTTCTTTTTACATAAATCTCCATTTCACTCCTTATGGGGGAGATGGAGATAAATATCAGCTAAGTGTTTTATAATAAGACTTGTTTAATAACAGTTACATTCTCAGAGATTCCAATTCGCTTTAATCCTATCGAATGTTTTATAAAATACTTTGTTAAAAGGTGAGGGCACATTTGTTTGTAGAGGGGAAAATATTACTTGCAGTTGGGCCTCTGTCACCTCCGGCATATATGAGTGAGTAAACATTTTGGTTCAGGCATTGTTAAACAAGCCTCTAGGTGACATATGTTTAGATTTGGAAAACCGAATAAATGTGATAGGTACCCAGCCAAAGAAATTATTTGGAATATTGAAATATGATCACATCCACAGAGACAATTCACAAAGGATCGTACTAATTTTATGGGCTAGTCTGCTGTTAATTAATGATGAATGTATTGTTAAATTTTAACTTTTACTACCTCCTTTTGGTTTTGCATTGTAAATATTGACCGGTAATCTAATTGCCAAACTTTAATGTTGAGATGAATTTGTCTGGTTCTTTGATTTTCAAATGGTATATAAAGATTAAGTAAATCAATAAATTGACTGTGGTATTCTTTCATAAATGCTAACACTGCCTTTTCTACAGGAAGGAATAGAATCTGGGGATCCTGGCACTGATGATGGACGATTTTATTTTCACCTGGGGGATGCCATGCAGAGGGTTGGAAACAAAGAGGTAATGTGTTTATGATGTTTCTGTTCTAAAAGAGGATAGAGCAGGAGTAAATTATTTCTAAGAGAAAGTTATTTTTTTAACATGATTTTTTGAAGGTGATGATTTAAGTTTTTTTGAAACAACCCAACAACTCTTACTTAATCCTATAAAGAATTTCTGGGATTTGGCTTCTGTAGTTTCTTTCAAGAAAGTATCTGAATGAATAATCATAAGAGCAGTCTCTAAATAGGAGTGTGTGTGTGTGTGTGTGTGTGCGCCTATGTGTCTATGTGTATGTATAGAATGGTAGACATTGCCTTGAAAAATATTTTTTAAATGTGAAATAGATATATTTGAAATTGTTTAAATATTTAAAAATATTTTAACAGTTTGCTTAGATTTATTTTTATTTGGGAACTTAAAAAGTGGTTATTTTAGAATGAAGTCTTTATTCAACTGATTCCTAAGCTCCCTGAACCCCATGGTTAATTGTGTAAATTACCCTGTGAAATATTTAATACAAGTTTAAGATGAATACCTGTAGGAATACTAATAACAGGTACTGACTCAGAAAATGTAGTAACTAAAACAGGTTACATATTTTCTTTGTGGCTGTTAAACATTTTCTGAGTACAATGTCAGCTTCTTTAAAAATAACATTAGATCGCCCTAACCGGTTTGGCTCAGTGGATAGAGAGTCGGCCTGTGGACTGACGGGTCCCGGGTTAGATTCCGGTCAAGGGCATGTACCTCGGTTGTGGGGGCATCCCCAGTGGGGGGTGTGCGGGAGGCAGCTGATCAATGTTTCTCTCTTATCGGTGTTTCTAACTCTCTATCCCTCTCCCTTCCTCGCTGTTAAAAAATCAGTAAAATGTATGTTTTTAAAAATAATAACATTAGATCATTAGTCATGATGTGTAAATGCCAAAAACTCTCCCAATCAGTCCACCATGATTGACAGGACATTGCTGGACAGTGAAGCCCACCTCCAGGTAAGTGCTGCACCATCACATGGCTCTAGGCTGGGCTCTCCTTAGAGCCATGGATAAAAGGATGCAGTGAGACTCTGAATTAGAAATAAGGGAGAAGAAATTGCTGATGAGCAATCACTTTTGTGTTCCTTCATTCTTTTAGGTGTAGATGCCTGATACCTCCTTTGAATGAAAGGGATAAGAAAGATTTTGCTGCAGTGTCTTAACACTGGATAAATGTTCACGTTTGATTTCTATAAATGTGATTATTCTCACTGATTAATTTATCTTTGAACATCTCAGGGTCCAGGGCAAAGACAGATAGATCAAAGAAGTCTATGGCTTCTTCTCACATCTTAGATGAAAACAGCCCTTACTTCAAGGGCTGAACACTTGTTAGGGGCTTGGGATTTGAACCTAGGAGACTGTTCTATCCACTTACTTATAATTAATATGCACAGAACAGCACAGTTCTTGAATTTTTTAAGTTCACAAGGACTCATCCTTACAGTGGAATGAAAACAAGTAAAAACCCCATGTTAGTATATTCTTTTTTAAAAAAAATAGTTATTGCTTAATTCCAGAGAGGAAGGGAGAGAGAGAAAAAAACATCAATGATGAGTGAGAATTATTACTTGGCTGCTTCCTGCATGCCCCACACTGAGGATGGAGCCTACAATCCGGGCATGTGCCCTGACCAGGAATTGAACCATGACCTCCTGGTTCATAGGTCAACACTCAACCACTGAGCCACACCGGCTGGGCAAAGCCCCATGTAGTATATTCTTGATGTTAGGTATGGAATCTGTGAACTGACTGTCATGCTCTGAGTTTGCCCATCAGCAAGCGGCCATCTTCATGTTCTCTGCTTGGAGCTCGGCTCCAGGCCCCGCGAGAGAAGCAGCCCCGCAGCCCCAGTGCTGCAGAGCCTGATTAAGGTTGCTTTTGAGGAAGGTTTTCCTAGTAGTGTGTTCCGTATGGACAGGAGTGGGAGGAAGACAGACCATGGCCGTCTCAGCAGTTCACACTCAGCTGTTCCCAACATTTCCATTACTCCCAAATCCCAGCTCTCTCATCTCCCACTCAAAGTCCAGATTTGTACGTCTGTTGCCTGCTTAATGCCACCACACAATGTCACAAAGACGACTCTCTTATCTTCTTCCTCTAACCCCTTTGCCTTCCTGGGTTCCATCTCTCATTTGATGACATTGCCGACTTCCCAGGATCTGGACTTGAATCAGCTCTAGCTCCTCCCTCTTCTCAGAGGCCTCCCATCTAGACAGGCCAGGATCTGAGCGTTAGCTTCCTAGTGTCTTTGGCGCCTGTGTCACCTTCCCTCTTGCTCAGTCTGTGTTTGTTGTCACCTTCCATGTAGCGATAGCTGTAAGAACCTGGCTGCTCTGTCTTGCTTTAGGCTTAACTTTCATTGTCCAATACCCCCTGTTGCAAAATAAAAATCAGTTCTATTTGCAAGTGAAGGCATTCACGGTCCTCCACAGGCAGGTTGCAGCCAACTGTTTGCACCACAAGTCTGTCTCCAGGCCTCACTGCGCACCGAGCCCCAGGCATAGCGGACTCTGGCTGGGGCCACCTGTTCCCTAGGTGTGGCCTGGGATTTTCTGAGTTGGAATCATTTGACCTGTAATTTCTGTGTCGTGTGTGTGTGTGTGTGTGTGTGTGTGTGTGTGTGTGTGTAACCATACCTGGCAATAATTTGAAGTATAGAAAACACATTTACTAAGAAGGTGCCCCCCAGCTACTCTATTTCAGTATTCTTGGTAAGAAGTATAAAAGGGAAACAATAAAGAGGAAAATTTCAAAGGATTCTAACTTGATTTTTTTGCAAATTCTTATTGAAAAGTAGTTTAGATGTGTGTGTGTGTTTTTCCTCTGGCTGAATTGGTTGGGTCCTCTATGTAATTGAAGATGATTTTACCTTCATTGAAAATATGGTTGAAGAGTAGTTGTGGAGCAAATTGTCAGGAGCTGTGGGTTATAGTTAAAGATTGTAGCCTTTTTAAACCTCAGCTTCACCATTTATAAATTGTAGATATTTGCAGTTCTTAGTAAGATCAACTGCTGATCACATGTAAAAGCAAGTAAACTGAAAAGAGTTACTGAATATATGAGGTGGTACTGCTATCACACTTGATTTTTCTAATGAAAGAATTTTCAAAGTATGAATTTTAAGATGTAAAAGTCACTATAGTTTACATTTAAAGTATATCTGGAGTTTTATGAACATCTTTTTATCTGCTTGGTATTAAAAGGTGGTGTTTAATTGATTAAAATGTGTATTTGAAATCACTCTTTAAAAGTAATCATTAGATCAGATTTACAGTAACAGAGGGGTTATTATTGATAGATCACTACATTGTCCTCTGCCCTGAGGACAGTAGAGTGTGCGCCTGGGGGAAACCTGTGGGGAGGGCCTCACGGAGAGCATATGGCCGGACATCATCTGAGGGAGACAGATGGAGCAGCGCAGTCTGCAGCCAGCTGTCCCTGAAAGGGCTAGTCTTCTTGGGGGCCAGTCATATCATGTTACAGCTAGCCTCAAGCCACAGATGTTATCCTTATGGCAGGGGATAAAAAAAGGGAACAAAATCCCCCTTTAAAAAAAAAATCCTATATGGGCTATCACTATATTAATGCAAACTCAGAATACGATTTCCTTTTGTCTACTTAATTTTTAAAAAAAATATGTCTCTTTTTATTTTTATAAATATATTTTTTATTGATTTCAGTGAGGGAGAGAGAGAGAGAAACATCAATGATGAGAGAGAATCATTGATCGGCTGCCTCCTGCACACCCCACACTGGGGATGGAACCCACAACCTGGGCATGTGCCCTGACTGAGAATCGAATTGTGACCTCTTGGTTTATAGGTCGATGCTCAACCACTGAGCCACACCAGCCTGGCTTGTCTACTTAATTTAATGGAGGAGGATTTACACTGTTTCTTTGGGTGGCCTTCCTAAAAACGGACACAAAAAGAAAATACATGTGAAAAGAGGAACTCTTGATTTTAGAATTCTAATTCAATAAATGCAGATATCTTTGAAGAAATTAGCAAAATTGCCATTCTTTTAAAAGAAAACTCAAAAACAGAATTTAAGAAATAAAAGCTAGACTATATAGTCTATGTCACTGTCTAAAATTGTTGATTACTCAACAAGTAAGTCCTCGACTCTACTGAACACTGAGAGAGACCAGAATGCATGCAGCATGAATCCTGTGTTAAAAGACCACACAGCCTCAGGCTGGAAATGAAATCACACATTCACTTATCATAATGGGTCATAACCAGGGACCCAATACAATAACAGTTTTCACCAGTGTAACAGGTTTGGGCACACCTGACCAGCAAGCTCTTTATTTAAATGTTGCAAAATAATACTTGATTATTAGTGACTTTAATTTTAAAATGAATAAAAACGCCTCGTTTGCAGTTCATTTTTCTGTTCTTTCAGGCGTATAAGTGGTACGAGCTTGGGCACAAGAGGGGCCATTTTGCATCTGTTTGGCAGCGCTCGCTCTACAACGTGAACGGACTGAAAGCCCAGCCTTGGTGGACCCCAAAAGAAACAGGCTACACTGAGCTGGTGAAGGTGAGTGTTAACTCAGACTGTCTGTCTCCTACTCACAATCAGGATGCTTCCGTGGAAAAGAATGTCAGGGCAGAGAAAGAGTTTATATCCAGTGACATTAGCCAAAAGTTTAGTTGAGATGGTGAAGAAAGAAATTTTTCTTAAAGAGCAGTTCTCACACACTTTTGCTTCAGTACTCCCTCATACTCGTAAAGATGATTGAGCAATCTTTAGGTAAATGTTATACGTTTTTCCAATTTCTGTTTTCGAGAATATCTTGAATAAAATGTGTCTGTAAGACTTTAGTGATTAATGTGGTCTACTTGGGGAAAAGAAAGGTTGCAATGTGCTCTCAATGTACTTACAATGAATAAGTCTTACCTGACCATGTTTATTCTGTATTTCACTGTAAAAACACACTTTATAATCATCATAAACAAATTGTGATCCATAACAATCATCATAATCCAGTGTACAGTCAGCTGCCATCAGTTAGCCTCCGAATATCTTATTAATCAGAAAAGCATAGTGTGGCGACAGTGAATGCAGATTGCTTTAACGTTGTTCTATTCCCAAAGCAGAAACGGTCTAGGGAAAATAGCGTCCCTGATACATGTACTACCTTTAGCGTTGTTGGTGATTCTTTTCTTTGAAAAGTCCATCCTCTCTCAGATTGTATCACACTGAGCTCTTCCGGTTCTCCCTCTCCCAGCAAATCTTTTTCTCTTGGTCTCTTTGTGAGTTTATTTCTCTACTGTAGCTTTTAGGATGCTTTCAAGTTCAGGTAACAGAAATGCAGCATGACCCTGGCTTACACCAGGAGGAATCTGATTGGCTCCTGTGAAGGAGGCCTGCGGTAGGGCAGACCTCGGGGCTGTGTAATTGGGGAAGGTTTTCCTGTCTGTGCGCCTCCTCCGCCGTCAGCTTCGTCCTAGTGCCAGCTTTCTTCCCGATGGCTGCCAGCAGCAACCAGAATGGGGCGGGCGGGGGAGAGTGGGAAAGGATTTGGGGGCTTCTTAACATTGTTCAGCACCACACCAGCCCTACATGGCCTTCTAGAAACCTCTAAGCCAGTGGTTCTCAACCTTCCTAATGCCGTGACCCTTTAATACAGTTCCTCATGTTGTGTTGACTCCCAACCACAAAATTATTTTCGTTGCTACTTCATAACTGTAATTTTGCTACTGTTATGAATCATAATGTAAATATCTGATATGCAGGATGTCTTTTCATTGTTACAAATTGAACATAATGAAAGCATAGTGATTAATCACAAAAACAATATGTAAATTATATATGTGTTTTTCCGATGGTCTTAGGCGACCCCTGTGAAAGGGGTCGTTCAACTCCCAAAGGGGTCTCGACCCACAGGTTGAGAACCACTGCTCTAAGCAGACCCTGTTCTGTTGTTTGTAACCATGTCACATGGGTACTCACAGTTATAAGGGAGTCTGAGAAACCAAGTAGCTGGCAACAGGCTGAGGGAACAAGTTTCCAGCAGGAGAAAGACTGTTGTCCCTCTCCTTCCAGCAGGGAGCAAAAGGCTTTCCCTTCTGTCTGAGTCAACTGAAGTCACATTTCCGCTCTGGATGAGTTATTGGCAAGGGGCTATGAGATTTTCCTTAAAACAACAGGTCAACCCCTGGAGCAGGGAAAAGGCCATATTCCTCTACATTCAGTGGATTATCTGCAGGAGGGTGGATATCTGGACTAAATCAGGGTCCTGTGAGGAAGGAGAAAGAGGCACAATGGATGCTGGGAAGGTGACCTAGTGTTCAGTGCCCTCGCTGACCTAGGTGTGCTTGCAGATCCAAACGTGGATCCTCACCCAGGCATTAACATCTTAAAGTGGAAACCTTCTAAATCTGGTAGCCACCGTGCGTAGCCAAAATCCTTTTAGGATTATCACCCACATTCGGGTTTTTCTGTGACAATTAACTGCCGTGAATGGTACATTTTCATTTAAATTATCCTCATTGTGTGTTCCAGGGAGATGTAGAGGGCCATTTTCTTGAAGGCATGAAGGCATGAGACAATGTTAGTAAAAGTCATCATTTGTTTTCCCCTTTTGTTGAATGTCATAGTTGCCCTTTATTGTGTACTTTGCCATTTGGGGGGTGGGGGGCGGGGGGATGTTGGGAGACTATGCAACTCAATGAAAAAGATTTAGAGAAAAATATTCCACTGGAGTTTTTTCTTTTAGGTATGTGCTCGTTAAAATTTAGTAGGCAGTTGTCCAAATCACAAATATCAGAGCCCTAAGTGCCTTGGGGATATTTAACATAGAAATTGAAACAAAAATGGATTAAAGTCTTTGCTAGGATATAAAGAGAAAAGAGAAAAGAAATCTCTTCTAGTGGGGAAAAAAGCCGTCATACCTTAAGAAAGTTGCTCTTGCTTTTTTTGAGATTATTCTTTGATCCTCCTTATTCGGAGGTGAATTTAGATGTAAACATGCATGCATCGGAAGAACATGGAAAACCAACAGCCAAGAGCAACGGGAAACCATTATTTAAAACATCCCTTTTGTATTTGTTTTTCCTGCTACCTAACTCTGTCCTCCATTCATCCCTGGGGAAAAAGAACATCCTCGAATCGAGTCCTTTGAGTGTTTGGGTGTTTCCGAACAGCCGCTCAGATATAAACAGATAAGTTTTCCTTTCCTCATATTGTAGTTTTATTTCAGTTAGAGGTGGTCCCGGTAATATTCTGCCGATGGTGTGACACAGTACTTAAGAATGATTGATTAGAATGATAAGGCTCTCTGTCATTTGCCTTCAGACTGGAGCTTTTATTAACAGATCTATTGTGTATGAATAACGTCACCTGGACAAAGAAGAAAAGGAAGACATACAGTAATAATAACATTAGTGGTTCAACATTTCTAGCGGTGTGATTAAATATTTGAATGTTTTCACTGAGCTGCTTTTGAGATTAACTGGATTTAGAAAGAAGTAAAAATGTCAGATTTACAGTGCAATTAAGCTGTAAAATAAGAGGATTCATGATTTTATAGAAAAGTGTTAAGTATGAGGAAGTGCTGAAAGCAGCGCCTTAAGATCAGCTAATAGCTTGGTCCTATTTTTGTAATTCAAACTTTAAGCTTTTTGGAAACCAATGGTATTTTTTACTGAAAATGACAATATCACCAGGGAAGTTCAGAGAACTTGGGGAACCTGCTGGTTGTAGGCCCCCTTTTGAAAAGGAGGACTTTTTAAAGGGGTCTACAATTAGAAGCAGGTTCCTTTCGTTCTCAGCTCTGACACCTTGGGCAAGTCATTTCACCCAGCGAAGTGAAGCCTCCGTTTCTTTTATCTTTAAGTACCAAATAACGACCTCTGTTTTTACTCTCCTTTGAGCTTTTGGTAAGACTCAAAACCAAAACCAAATACAATAAAAACCCACCATCCAGGGTGTTCCTGTGTGTATTGGAATGTGAACACTGCTAAGGTTATAGGACACGACTGCATGTGATGCCAATTATAGCAATAACAAAAGGATAAAATATTTTCTATTCTTTGAAATATTTCAAACTAAAAGGCTGTTTTCTTTCTCAAAGTGAAATTGGTCGGTTTTCAGTATTTGTGAATGTGAAAAAAAAAAAAAGATGCTAAAAATTGGCTTTATGTGTGGCTTTCTTTGGGAACTCACAGTACAGTGTTTGATACTTTAGGACAATTGCAAACTGTACCTGTAGGTTGGTACTGCATTTGCAGTTCCACATGTTTGATTGGGTAGGTCATGATCTGTGGCTTACTGTTGGTACAAATGTTTGATTGAGTAGGTCATGATCTATGGCTTACTGCACATACACACAGATTGATGTCTTAACCATACACATACACGTATGTTATCGGTGAAAGTGGGGTTCTTGGGGTACTGCTAGAATAAGAATTTCTGGGGGCCCCTCCGGGAGGATGACATACTGTAGAAATCTTGATTTCTGTGGAATGAATCCCCTGAGTTTCCAAGGTCCCATTCTCCTTTGTCCCACCAAGGAACAAGTCCCAGTGTGCCTTCTTCAGGGCCAAAATCAAAGCCAGTGTCCAGAGTTTCCATCCCATGTTGGAGCAGAGTCCAATCCAGCATGAGGCTAGCTTCTTTTGAGTTCCCAGCTGCAGTCCATTAGACCATCGTGTGGGGGGGCCACATGGCCACATGGCCATGGAGGGAACACGGGCAAGTGCAAAACAAGGGAACCGAGAGAGAGAAAACTCCTTTGTCGCGGGGATTATGTATTTCCAAATTTTCATGGGCTTGTAGTGGCCCTGCCCCTTCTGGCCAGTGGTCTCTGTTCCCAGGTTTGACTGACAGGCATCCTATCTATGTCATCCTGACTTTACTGAACATGCATCTGTCTCCCCTTTGCTGCATCCCCAGTGCTTTGCAGGGAATGGACTGGAGGTTCCATTGGAAGTGAAAAGTTGCAGCTTCCTGGTGAAGCTGCCCAAATGGCCATGCTTATAATGTCTGCCTTCCCTTCGCTCCTTTCCTATTATTAATAACTAGCTGATTACAATGGTGTCACATACACATTATAGGTCATCTGCTTATCTGTTTAGCAGGTGATATATTTTGTGTAGGCACAGAAAGCCTCCCCAGCAGACTCTTAGCCCCTTAGCTTTGTGGGGTTTGCTCCTAGCTATGGCTCCCTCAGGACATAGCTCAGCACACTATTCACAGTAGGCAGAGCCACAAAGACACCTTGGTCTCTCCTCTTACCTTTTTTCGACTGACATTGTTAGCCATTGTCCCTGCTAGCCTGGACTACAGTCAGAGGACTGCGGGTCTCCTTTGCTGTCTGCATCCCAGACACGTTTCTCCTGGCAACCTGGACTGTCTTTCCTCCTGTATCCTAGAAAAAGAAACCCTGCTTCTCCCGCTGTCTAGAAAAATTAAAATTCAGTTCTCCAGACTCTCGTCTTGCCCCCGTGCTGGGTGCCTTGAGTTATCTTTTCCCTTCAGAAAGGATAATGAGAGACTAAATAGACAAAGAGACCATGTCCAGACTATACGTAAAAATAGAACCTTGACCTACAAACCTGCACTGAACAGCCCGAGAAGCCAATCCCTTATCTACAAGCAATACCCCAGGAAGCCAGCTCACCATGTGTCAGGAAGCCACGTTGCTCTCTGGTGACAATCCGGGAAGCTAAACAATAACTCATGTGTATTTGGCCCAAATGGGCTAAATGATTAGTAACTGACAGCTTCCCTAATGCTTGGCCCTGCTTCCAGCATAAGATGAACCAGAGACGGCCAAACACGCTCCTGTCACATAGGATGCTGCTTCTAGTCAGCCCGCTCACAGCTGCCCCTGCCTCCAGCCTCCAGATCAGGTACCTTGAGCGCTTCTCTCTATGGCAGCGGTTCTCAACCTGTGGGTCGTGACCCCTTTGGCGGTCGAACGACCCTTTCACAGGGGTCGCCTAAGACCATCCTGCAGATCAGATATTTACATTACGATTCATAACAGTAGCAACATTACAGTTATGAAGTAGCAACGAAAATAATTTTATGGTTGGGTCACAACATGAGGAACTGTATTTAAAGGGCCAGAAGGTTGAGAGCCATTGCTCTATGGCCTTCCTACTTCTCAGCCAGAGCACCAGTGAGGGTGGCTGACTCCCTTGCCCTAGCAAGCCCTGAATAAATAGCCTGTGCTTTTCCACTTGGTTGGTATTTATTTCCACAATAATAAATGTCAGATGTTTTCCTTTATCAACGTGGAAAACAGGAAATCTGATTAAAATGCATTAGGGCCAGCAAGAGATTGCTGCATTAATGCCACTAATTTCCCAGGAGGTTTTATTAAACTTATTGCAAAGAGAATTTGCTGTGTGGGCATTAGACTCACTATTGTATTTGCTCTGATTTCCTACCTTCAGCTCAGCACTCGGGGGATGCCCACCCCCGGTTTCTTTATAAGGAGAATATACTGCTCCCCTGTCTGATCTTCACCATGTTAAAGTACAGGCATGCTTTGGCTAAGATTTAAGTAAGCTGATTTTATCTCTAAAAGAAATCAGATAAGTTCCTAAAATAATTAACTATAACAAGCAGGCTCTCAGACAATTAAGTAAAATGTGGTATACATTCTCCTAAAGCGCCATTGTTATCAATTCCTTCTAACTCCAATTTAATGCCTAAATTGTGCCGCGTGTCTTTTCTTAATTTAGAGTCAGAACCTTTCAAAGTACATACATCTCTGGGACTTTTCAAATGCCAGTATCAGTGTTTTCTTAACAGGCTTTTTCTTAACAGCTAATCACACGGTTACTTGCTCAATCCTGTGTGTGTTAACCTGAGTTTTAAGAGTTCTTGTATTATGTGTTGCCCACATGTTAAAAGCATAGCTTTTTCTGCCTTTTTCCATGTCTATATTTTATGTTGCTCCTGTAAAATTCTTCTTACTTATTCCCGTGTCGATGTGAATTTATCTCTGATCCCCTCCATCTGCTGTTTGCTTTCTTAGCTGGAACTAGTTCTAACCTGAATCTGCATTAGTGCTATAGGCTGTGTCCCCCCGCCACCCTCCAAATTCATATGTTGAAGCCTTAGTCCCCCCAGTACCTCAGAATGTGACTGCATTGGAGATAAGGCCTTTGGAGAGGTGCTTAAGTTAAAACGAGGCTGTTAGGGAGGGCCCTAATGCAATATGTATGACTAGTGTCCTTTTAAGAAAAGGAAATTTTGACACAGAAGGGTGTGTGAGCACACAAGGAAAGACCATGTGAGGACAGAGTAAGAAGATGGCCATCTGCAAGTCAGGGAGAGAGGGCTCAAAAGAAACCAAACCTGCCAACCCCTCGAGCTTGGACTTGCGGCCTCCAGAGCTGAGAGACTCTAACCGCCTGTGGTTGAAGTCACCCAGGCTGTGGAATGTTGTTAGGGTAACCCTAGCAAACTCGTTCCATTCAGTAGTGATTTTCCTTAGCAACTCGCCTTACTTAGCATTCTGCAACGTTTACTACCTGCCTCAGCAGAAATGTCTCTCTGAATGGTCCTGTTTTCCTCCGCAGGAGAAAATATTTAAAGCTCAGCTAGATGAATTTCCATATTGAAGGGACTGCTGAGTTTCTAGCATTTACATTAAGGCATGTTGCCATAGAATTTCAGGAAACCAGAAATAAAAAGATCTTAAAATCTTCATCATCATCATCATCATCATAGCTATACTTACATACAACACTCCTTTTAAGCACATTTAATCTTCTTAGAGACTCTTAAGGGAAGTAGTAGCATTTTACCCTCTTTATAAATGAGGAACCTAAGGCACAGAGTTGTTAAGTAACTTGCCCAATATCACACAGCTAATTACATGGCAGAGTCAGATTTCATATCCAGGCTGTCTGGCTCTAAATTTTACACCTCCAAACACTACACCAGTGATGGCGAACCTTTTGAGCTCGGTGTGTCAGCATTTTGAAAAACCCTAACTTAACTCTGGTGCCGTGTCACATATAGAAATTTTTTGATATTTGCAACCATAGTAAAACAAAGACTTATATTTTTGATATTTATTTTATATATTTAAATGCCATTTAACAAAGAAAAATCAACCAAAAAAATGAGTTCGCTGTCACCTCTGACACACGTGTCATAGGTTCGCCATCACTGCACTACACTATACTAAAAGTTATAATGCAATGGAGCAATGTTTGCAAAATTCTAAAAGGAAGTTATTTACTGCCTAGAATTCTGCACATGGCCAGGCCTTCAATCAAGTGTATGAATAGCTTCAGAAATGTTCAGAAATTCAATTTTATCTGTGGTATGTTCTTTCTCAGGAATGACTAGAATTCACTCATTAGGGAGCCCGATACCAGGCGGAAGCCAAGGACAGTTGTCCAGCAAGCCCAGACAGCAACCTGTTCAGAGGAAAGCAAGGCAGATGGCTACTGGCGGGTTCTCTGCAGAAAAAAAAAAAGAGAGAGAGAGAGAGAGAGCGAGAGAAAGAGAAAGAAAAATGGCTTATATGATGTTTTTGGCAAAGGGGAGAATAGTGTTAAGATTTTTCTCATACTCCTTCATTGCTGTAAAGAAGAAGGATGCTAAGTGCATTAGAAAATTAAGCCAAGGAAAAGGGAGCATGTGAAATGAAGTGTAATCATTACAACTCAAGTGTGAATGATACCTCATTGTCAAAATATTATAAAACCTGAATGTGAATTTACCCAGATGTATGAACGATGTGTGGATTTAACTGTATTGAGCGATGAAGACGAGGGGAAAGAAGACATCATATTGTTAAATTGCTGCAGGAAATAGCTGGGATTGAACTCAGGCCTGGGGAAGAGTTGAGTAAGAGACTGCCTCCATTATAAGACCTATGGTAGTATTTGACTTTTAAAAAATGTGTATTTTTCTTTGTTATGGTGGGGGGGCTCCTGGTGAGAACTAGACAAATTTAAAAAGAGCTGTAAGCACTAAAAGAAAGTGTACTTTTAATCCAATGAAAATAGTAAAAGAAATCCTATATAATAAAAGGCTAATATGCAAATCGACCGAACGACCGGTTGCTATGATGTGCACTGACCACCAGGGGGCAGACACTCAACGCAGGAGCTGCCCCCATGTGGTCAGTGTGCTCCCACAGGGGGAGTGTCACTCAGCCAGAAGCCCAAGCCAGGCTCATGGCTGGCAAGCGCAGTGGTGGTGGCAGGAACCTCTCCCACCTCCGTGGCAGTGCTAAGGATGTCCGACTGACGGTTTAGGCCTGCTCCCTGTGGGGCCTAAGTCGTCAGTCGGACATACCCCAAGGGCTCCCCGACTGCAAGAGAGCGTAGGCTAGACTAAGGGACCCCCACCCCCAAGTGCACAAATTTCTTGCACCAGGCCTCTAATAGTTAAATAAGAATTAGTGTGGGTTTAGTGTGCTTCTCTCAAGACTTTCTGCATGAAGTCAGTTTTTCGAGAAGGCTTTAAAAATTAGGACTTAATCTAATTTTTTAAAATGTTTTATTGATTTTTAGAGATGCAGGGAGAGGGAGAGAGACAGAAACATCAGTAATGAGAGAGAATCATTGATCGGCTACCTCCTGCATGCCCCCTATTGGGGACCGAGCCCACAACCTGCCCTGATGAGGAATCAACTGTGACCTCCTGTGTCAGAGGTTGATGCTCAACCACTGAGCCACACCGGCTGGGCAGGAGTTAATCTAATTTGGTATAAAGAGAAACATGTACCATTCAAGAGGGATGAACAGAATATCGGCCAAGTGCCCTGAATTGGATGGAGGGTTTGGATTAAAGAGAGCAGGAGTGTATTGTGGGACTAATGAGGCTTGAAACTA
The DNA here is from genome assembly GCF_028538775.1 of Myotis yumanensis. Lineage (NCBI taxonomy): Eukaryota > Metazoa > Chordata > Mammalia > Chiroptera > Vespertilionidae > Myotis > Myotis yumanensis. The sequence continues at coordinate 22,511,904 of NW_027223766.1, forward strand.
GGAAATCCATTTGTGGGGTGACTACAGTGCCAAATACAGCTGAGGTTTAACTCAACAGGCAAGTTCTGATGATGGGTTTATGGAGCCATGTGGCACTGTAAAAGCAATCAACTCTGCTTTCTGAAGTCTGTGTAGCCACAAGAAGAAATGTGAATTAGAAGCTATTGTTTTCTGGGCCGCCAACCCTATCCATGTATCTCTTTTCAGTTTCATGAAATGGATGCATTTAGGGTCAAGGAAGTAATATTTCATATGAGGCCTTTAACAATGTAGGCATCTTTCAAGTTCCTCATGGAATTTCCTAAAAAATGGAAATTTTTGCCATCTCAGAAAACTGAATAATATTGCTATAGAGAAAATGTGTATCCTCCCTCTCTCCCTCCCCCCCTCTCACACACACACACACACACACAAACACAATCAATCCCCTATAACTATGTGAATTTTACACAATGTGGTTTCTTGGTTTGTGCTTAAAAAATAACATTACCAGGTCCCATCCCAAATTTCTCCCTAATGCCCATGAAGAGACCCCCTTGGTCAGGCATTGCATGTCTAGAAATTCTTGTGGGGCACTGGCTGAAAATGACTGCCATAGTGTAGTTATTACTTTGGTAGAAAAAATGTTTACGTTGACCACGTAAGAGATCATGGCTGTTATCTTTATGGTGTTCATTGTTTCCTCAGGTTTACTAGGTGTGTGTGTTTGGTTAGCCTGGTTTTCCCAGCTGTCAGCAATGTGAACCCCGTTGGTCTGCCCGGTGTCCTGTGGGGAGCGCTCTGTTCCCCAAGGACCCCCCACACCAGCACCTGCGCCTCAGAGGTGCCGGTAACCCACTGCAGAGGAGCTGGCGGGAGCCATCAGTCACCCTCGTGCCCAGAGGGGAGCAGGATCCCCAGGGCCACTACAGCCTCACCTCTCCCCTCCCGCAGGTGCCGTAGGAACAGTCGAGGCACGTGGAGGTGGCAGACGGTTTCTGGCCACTGGACTGTGAGATGTCCACTCCAAGAGTTATTCCTTCATCCCTGAAGGGAAAAAGTGTCCACTAGATTAACGAGGACCCTTCCCGTTGTAAAATTGTCTGACACAGTATTGAACCTAAAAGAAAATGGTGAGTGGCAATTTTATACTGGAAATTAGAAACCTGTGCGGTGCCTGATTCCTACTGAGCAGGTCTGTGGCCTCGCGGCGCAGGTGGTCCAGGAGTGCTACGTGTCACAATGGGATACAAAATCGTGTTTTTAAAAAATCATTACTGCTCCTGGAAAAGGACCTCAGCAACACTTCCCTGGAGACACGGAGAGGAGGTGAGAGGGGGCAGGAATGACATGTCACATACAAAAGCAGCTTGCTCCTCAGTAACATTTCAAAAATTTTATTTAGTGATGCAGTTACTTTAACGTTTTTCCCTAGGGCTTTGTGCCCTATTTTAGTAACAAAAGATCAGCTCCTATCAAAGATGTCTCTAAAATGTGCTTTCAAAAGAAGTGAGAGAAACTTCTAAAATACCAGGAGAGAGGAGGGGAAGGTGCCAAAACACTCATTTGGAAAGTAATTTCGTGTGTTAGCGAGGTAATTCTCCTCTCGAGTGTGACAGTTTAACATGAATCTAACAGATTTATCTGGCAACTTGAACGAGCGTGTAGCAGCAGGGACTGTTGGTGATTGATATGTTTTATAGAAGATGTAAATATCTGGACTGTATTTTTTCTTCTTTCCCTTTCTGTAATCTTAGCATCCTTGAGAAAACCACCATATTCTCTCACTCTGGGGACCTGCCCAAGTGAGGACTTTTGAATGTGTCTGTATTGAAATTAAATCTTGGACTTGCTATTTATGAACTACCTACTTGGGGTTAAAGTAGTATTGGAATTATTTATGGGTAGGTGACCAGCACAAAGTAGGTGATGATGAGTGGGTTTCACAGAAACAGAAGTATATAAGTTTGGTGCAGTTACTATGAAACACAGTATGGAGGTTCCTCAGAATATTAAAAATAGAACTGCTGTGTGACCCAGCAATCCCACTTCTGGGTATATATCCAAAGGAAATGGAATACAGGATATCAGAGATATCTGTATCCCTGTTCATTGCAGCATTATTCACAATAACCAAGGTATGGAAACAACCTCAACCAACGGGTGGAGGAGTATGGTGTGAGCCTCCCTGGCCGGTGTGGCTCAGTTGGTGGGACTTCGGGTTGTGCACAGAAAAGTTGCCTGTTCAATGTCAGGGCACATGTCCATGTTTAGGGCTGAATCTCCAGTAGGGGGCGATCGATATTCTGTTCTTCTTCTTCTTCTTCTTCTTCTTCTCTCTCTCTCTCTCTCTCTCTCTCTCTCTTCCTTTTCCTTTCTGTCTAAAAAATCAATTTAGCCTGGTTGGCATGGCTCAGTGGTTGAGTGTTGACCTATGAACTAAGAGGTCATAGTTCAATCCCGTTTAGGGCACATGCCCGGGTTGTGAGCTTGATCCCCAGTATGGGGCTCGCAGGAGGCAGCCAATCAGTGATTCTCATCATTGATGTTTCTTTATCCCACTCCCTTCCTTTATGAAATCAATAAAAATAGATTTTAAATAAAAGTAAACTTTAAAAAAGAAAAATTAAATGAAGTGAGAAAAATTTCATTGCTTGATTAATCAGATAAACGAAAAGCTGGGAGTCATTTTGATAAGGTGTTCTACCTGGCATATTTTCAGTCCATTAACACCAGAATCTTCTCTCTAGTCCTTAGAGAGAAACTGGAAGTTGATCCGCGACGAAGGCCTTGCGGTGATGGATAAAGCCAAAGGCCTCTTCCTGCCTGAGGATGAAAACCTGAGGGAGAAGGGAGACTGGAGCCAGTTTACCCTGTGGCAGCAAGGTGAGCCCCGGCTTCCAGACTCTCCGCAGCTAGTGATACCTCGGAAGCGGACACTAGTCTGGTGTCACTTCCCAGGGCCGGGATTCCCCAATTTACGGGAAAACCTAGCTTATCAAATTCCATTCAGTTTTCTAAATCTATAGGTGAACACTTATTTGTGTGCGTGCCTGTAAGTATGTGTGTGCATGCCTGTGTATACTCCTGTGTGTATTTGGATAAATATAAATAACAGTATTTTGATTTCCTAATATTTTCTGTTAAGTGATAAGCTACAGAGAGTACCTGGGCTGTGTAGGCGTATCTGCAGAGTCCACTGTGTGCTCCCAATGCCTTGGAGAGGAGCTTCCCTGAGCTTCTTTGCTCCTGTCAAATGGAGATAGTGTCGCTTGCCAAAGTAATATCCCAGGGGTAAGAGTTGGTAGAGATGAGGACAGACCGGAGCGACAGGACAGTAATAACTAGTCCCTGAGCTCTTCAAGACTAGGAAGTGGTGCATATTCAGCCTCAGATTCCCTGAGCTGAATTCAGGCGAAGGCACGTAGACAGGGCTCCGGTATGTGTGTGCTCATTGAATTAACTTAGCAATCTACCCTTAAAATGAGGAGCGTGGAATTTTATCTTTAAATCTCTCTCCACTTCCCTTGAAAATTCAAGTTAAACTCAGTTAGCAATAGTGTACAAAGTAAATCCATTTTGAAGACTAAATAGCACCATGTGTTGCACAAAGTCAACACAGGAAATGAATCAAGAGGATGATAAGCAGTTGGTGTACGTTAAAGCACTAATAACCACAGTCGTTTATCTCAGTTATGCTTTCCAAATGCTTTACACGAAAGAGAACTAAAGCGATATTTTCAAGGCAATATCTATGATTTCAAAAGATCACATGATTTCAAGTGACTGTCAGCTTTTTGCCAACATAATTTTTTTAAGTGCAGCAGATGATGCTGTGTGCATTCCTGAGCATATCTTCCCTAAGAAACGGCGATTTTGTAGATGAAGACATTTTCATAGCTTAGAATGCTTAGGACTATGTCTCAAATTCTGTGTCTCTGACACAGTGATGCCTAGAAAACATCATCTCTCAAAGACCTCCTCCCACCTTCATGTAAATCCTGCTTTATCCATATATACCAGTAAAGGATGATCTATACAATTAAAAATACATTAAATTCCAATGAAAAACATTGTGTAGGTAACTCATTAGTATAATCCTGGAAATGCATTTTTAGGTTAGACATATAAGCTTTTTTGGGGGGTGGGGGCAGGTATATTACTGTGGCTGCTGTAACAAATTACCATAAACATAGTGGCTTAAAATAACGTGAATTGTTAGAGTTCTGGAGGTCAGAAGTCTATAGTGGGTCTCACTGGGTGAGCATGGAAATGTCATCGGGCTGCATTCCTTCTGGAGGCTCCAGCTTAGTCTGCCCACATTCCTTGGCTGGTAGCGCTTTCCATTGTCAGAGTCAGCAATGGCCCGTCAAGTCTTTCTCATTCTGCATCATTCAAACCTTGACTCTTCTGCATTTAAGAACCCTATGATTCCATTGGCACATTTAATTAATCCAGAGCAATCTCTATATTTTAAGATGCGCTGATTAGAAATCTCAGTGCCCTCTGTAACCTTTATTTCCCCTCTCCGTTAATATATCATAGGTTCCTGGGCTTAGATGTTGACATCCACTGTTCTGCCTGCCTCAGGGGGGAAATAACTATTAGACATCCCTAGTCAAATAGTCCACCAGTGAGGGGAGAATTCTAGTCCTTGCTCTGCAAGTCAGTACCTAGTGGAGCAAAGCACATTGTCTCCGTGTGTGTATGCAGCCTTCTCATTCCCACAGTGCGCATGACATTATAGATCACATGTGGTCCAAACAGGATGAGTCAGAGCTGTACTGTGATTCGTTCACTAACAATGCTTTTATCATTTATTGTTCTAGGAAGAAAAAATGAAAATGCCTGCAAAGGAGCTCCTAAAACCTGTTCTTTACTAGATAAATTCCCCGAGACAACAGGATGCCGGAGAGGACAGGTACCAAGAGTGTTTTCAGTGCTGGGAAGAACACAATTGCTTATTGGCAATAAGGGAATGTGGATGATTACAAACAAGTGTTTATGTCCTTTGGCCCAACGAATGCCTCTTTTAATGAAACAATTTCATGTGGTTGATGTCAGAATTGAGGGTGAAAATGTTCAGTGTATATATAGCTTTGTGCAAAAAGGGAGTACTTATTTTTAATTCCTTCACAAAGAAATGAGAGGAGAATATTAATTCTGAGTCTTACAAAGGCTCTAATCCAAATTGACAGTAATTTTGTACTGTCACTTTAATTTAGCAATTCCCCCACAGCTTGATAAATGGAAGAACGGTGTGTTATATTCTCTGCACAGATCAAATATTCCATCATGCACCCAGGAACTCACGTGTGGCCGCACACGGGGCCCACGAACTGCAGGCTCCGAATGCACCTGGGCTTGGTGATTCCCAAGGAAGGCTGCAAGATCCGGTGTGCCAACGAGACCAAGTATGTTTGCTCCCACCATTTTCTCTCTTATTCGTCACCTCTGAGGATGGGTGTTTGTGACGACAAAGCCATGTTCAGCTGGACACTTTCTCTTCCTTTGAGAACGTGTACACTGGGGTGGGTGATGTTAATCCAGACCCTTTCATCTCTGTCCCTTCTTTGGTCTGAAGACACTGCCTCCCAGTTCCAGGGCTGCCTTCTGCAGTGATGTCTCCCCAGAACACGTGCATCTGGTCAATGAGCCTTCTTGCTTCTCTTTCTAGATCAAGCATGTCAAACTCAAAGGCCCACACGGGCCATATAAGTGAAGCATCAGCCTGCGGGCCGCGAGTTTGACATGCTTGTTCTAGATCAGTGGTTCTCAACCTTCTGGCCCTTTAAATACAGTTCCTCATGTTGTGACCCAACCATAAAATTATTTTCGTTGCTACTTCATAACTGTAATGTTGCTACTGTTATGAATCGTAATGTAAATATCTGATCTGCAGGATGGTCTTAGGTGACCCCTGTGAAAGGGTGGTTCGACCGCCAAAGGGGTCTCGACCCACAGGTTGAGAACCGCTGTTCTAGATGTACAGACTTGCACTCAGTCAGCTGGCTTGTACTGAGCCCGTACATATTACACATTGCGTGTATTGCTTTACCACTGAATTATTCAATGGCACAGCGACCCCCTTCCTGAAGAAACCCTTCCCCCCAACCCCCCCCCCCCCCCCTCGGTGATATTGATGTATTGCTCTGGAGGAGTCAGCATGGTGTCACGGAAGCTGGCTGCCTTGTTCAGAACCCAGCCCTACCACCTAATTCTATGTAACCTTGGCCTATTAATCCCCTCGAGCCTCGGCCTTCTTGCTTATAAAATTGGCATTGATACCAGCTGCTTTGCAGGACTGTTGTATGGAGCAAGTGAAATAATGCCCACAAGGCACTTAGCCCAGGCCCTAGCATGAGCAGGGAGGTGAACGTAGGGCCACTTCTCCCCATGCCTTCCCACAACATAGACATGTACCGGTCCTCCGGCATCGGAATCACAAGCCTCCACGTTTCTCTGTTCCAGGACCTGGGAAGAAGGCAAGGTGCTCATCTTTGACGACTCCTTTGAGCACGAGGTGTGGCAGGACGCCACGTCTTTCCGGCTGATATTCATCGTGGATGTGTGGCACCCAGAGCTGACACCCCAGCAGAGACGCAGCCTGCCTGCGATTTAGCATGTCGTGCGGGTTTGGGGCACACTGGAGAGGGGCTGCCTTTCGGGTTCTGTCGGCTCGGGTGTGGGGAGAGAAGTTCGAGCACCAACGCCCTTAATTTCCTTGATTTGCCGCCTAAAGATGTCTAAACCTCCTCCTAGGGTTAGAAGACATGAAAGGGAATACTTGCCCCACTGCAATTCACTTAGGAAAGACCCTGCTGTATATCATCATTCCAGGACAGCGCTGGTCTGATGCCCATATTTCAGGTAAATACATGATAGCTTCTACCTTGCCAGCCAAAGATATTTTCTCCGTTTAGAATAGGCTGAATCAGTGTGTAGTGAGAATACATGTAGAGACTGTGAATGGATTGCGTTAGCTTGTAATGTTCCTATGCAATTATGTTTTTCTAGGGTAGCTAGACAATTTTTGTCATCACATACCACTACTTTTTTTTATCTTAATGACAAGCTGTATAAATGCTTCACTTCTAGCGGTTTCATGATAACTTTCCTGGTGAACTCAGACTTCCCCTTTTAATTATTTTTCGGCAAAGACACTCATGAAGGAAGCAATTTCCTAATACGAAGGAAAACAATGTAATTATGCCAGCATATGTGAACTGTGCAGCTCCCTGCCCACTGGGTCTGCTTTTTTTTTTTTTTTTTCCTTTGAGAGCTGGTGTCTTCATTTCTCTCTCCTCACCGTGAGAATGGTGGAGATACTGTCAAAATGGCATTTCTTTCTAAGAGGAAGCTTTTACACGAAAAAGAGATATAGAATCATTTTATATTGAGTTATAAAAATGCCTCACGTACTTTTTTTAATGCTTGGAAAAAACAACAACACCAAATGTAAAAATTGCCCAAGTGAAAATTCTCCCTCAGGATCAGGTAGATAGGTGGCTGCTAGGACCTCTGGCCTCGGGCCTGTTGCTGCCCATGACAGGACTGGAATCCAGAGTGTCTTTGCCTATTTTAAATCCATGCGAGTGACAGAATCCTTGAGAGGATTCCCATCAGTGTTGCAATACTAGGAAGGATGGCAGAGTGGAAGGCAGGAGTGCCAGGGTCTCGGTCCCGGGTGTAGGATGTCGAGATTGCTTTCCTGTTTGAAAGAGTTTGGAAGACTCTTCCAGCTGCCTGGCTTGAGCAACTCCTGCCCTTTAAACATCATTTTGAAATAGCAATTATCCATAGTTTTTTACTATTGAACACTGCATAGAAATAACTATTGAAAAATGGCCTTGCCTACTCATTCCAAAGATGACCATGTCATTAATTGGGTAGATTATGAATGCATTCATTTTTTTTTTTAATTAAAGCTAACTAGAAATGTTAGCTGTAAGAATGTAATAATATTAATGCACTGAAGTTTAAGCCAATATGAACAAAAAATGCTGGCAAAATTACACAGAGGTTACCAGATATCATTCACAGGTAGGAAAACATGTGTGCCTTCTTTTCTATCTCAGGACAAAGGAGGATGCTTTTGTACGCCATTTAAAAGACAGTTCTTTAAAATGGAAATGAGTCTTTGTTTGTTCTTAAGCACATTAGCTTCCAGGAGAGGAGTTTGCAAAATATTTCTTGTGTTCCCTTCTGTTTTGCCAATGTCCAGAAAACTCACTAAAATAGATGGAGTATTGGGGGGTGGGAGGATATCAAATTAATTATCAAACTCCAGAAGAAGGAAAAGTAAACTCTTGAAAAAGAAAAAGGTATGTGTGTCCTTCAGTATTTATTGAACAGAGGAAATGACTAAGGACAATACAATCCAGTGCTCATGTGGTAACATTCATGTCACTTACAGAATTTGGTTCTTGTGTGTATATTGCATACACAAAGAAATTCAAAGTGTAAGTTGTCATCATTGAACCATCATCTTACATTCATGTAATGAAGCCATGGAATAGAGTGAAAACTAGCTCTTAGCAATTATCACATGGTATTTAAAATCAGGTCACTACAGGATGCTAAAGATTGCCAATTGAAAAGCCAGAATTGTTTTTACTGTTGCAGAGGGTTGGCAATAACTGACTCCAATAGCATTTTAAGTACTTGGATTCCACAACTGCCTTATAAACCCAGGTAATAAAATGGATTTTCTAATTCACTTTAATTCTTCATCTTTCTTCCCTATGTCATGGTGTATAAGAAAAGTATTTCAGTCACTGCATTGGTAGAATTATTTCAATATTCTTTTGTTATTTGAAACGTCTACACACAAAAAATTGGTTTTAATACTGCAATGCAATTGAGAAATGTTTTTAATTCTATTTCAATTTTATTTCAAGGGTGAATACAAAAATTACTTCTGTTAATTATCTACCAGTAGAAAAAAATTAGTAATAATAGCCATCGAGGGTGATTTATGGCCAGTTGAATCACCTCTTTCCTTTGAAATTTTTAGCTAACAAGTCAACCCTCCCAAATTCTTAAAATGTGAAATCATATTTTACTGCCCATTAACTAAAATATTTTTATTTGGCATTGAGCACCCACTAGTTATACTCATGAATGGCCATGTCATGCAGATGTCTGAAAACATACAGCTGGTTTTGGGGAAAAAAATGGCACAGGTAAGGATATCATGTCCTATGATATCTTTAATTTTATCTAATTTCCTTTGAATGGATAGTTGGGGGCTCCATTTCCAAGGAGAATAGACAAAGAAATACAATGATCTTTGGCATTTCGTCCTGCATTCCTAGTTTTCTCTTATTTTCAGTACTTGCCTATTTAGCCATCCTTCAGGGTCTTCCTCCAGCAACAGCCACTGGCTGCAGAGGGAGGTGGGAGTTAAATGCTTTAGTGGCACTTTTCTTTGCTGTAGTGACCCAAGTGAGGCAACGTGAATGGATTTATAAATCACTGACATGTTTTCAATGGGACCCCATCTGCAGACACACATTGCCTGTGGAAGTCACATTGCTAAGAGGAAATAATCATATTTCACATTGTGTGCCTTCTTTTAATGTCAGCTCATGATGATCAGCTGGTAGCCTGACAAAAGATATGATGTCAAAATCGTTTTTGCAGGATATCAAAATAAGCAGCCTCTGAACATAGCCAGGCCTCGGAGAACTTGCTCTGAGGCTGAATAACTTGATGCTGGTGATGAGGTCAAAGAAAATAATTCAATAAGAATGGAAATTACTGGAGATACCATTGTCTCAGGGCTCTGCACTACATTAAACTTGACAATTGTGATGTATCTACTCGGAAATGCACTTAATCTTAAATTGCAAAAGCGGGAGAAGGTCTCTGGGCGATGCCTCAGAAAAATCCTTGTTCTAATGCAGTGTGTGCATCAAATTTAGTAATGCATTTAATACCATAAATGTGGGGGAGGAAAATCTTGATTACGTAACTGCCTTGCTTTATCCTCTACCCAATGCCCTCATTGGGGAAAAAAAAAAAGCATCTCTCAAGTCTTTGTTCAACTTTGGCTGCTTCGACCAATGGCTGGTGACAGTCATTACTGGGTGGCAGGAGTGGAGAGCCTTGTGTCAAGCCGTACCTGTCTGTGGGGTCAGTTGCGCATGTGCTTCCTAGGCGGCTGATACCACCGGCGGCTGGCGATATGCGGGAACATGGAGTGACTCGGGGTTCAGTCCAGAGCCAAGAGTGGCTGAGTGTTCTCATTCTCTCCCTTCTCCTCATGTTTCAGGGTCCCAGCTTCTACCACAGACTGAGATCTAATCATATGGGAAGGAAGGAAAAAGATACGGTTACAAACAACTCATGATGACAACATTTTGGAACATTAGAGGGCATTCAGATTTTATATTCCCCTTATTAATCAAGACATTCAAACTATTTAACCCCCGCTTTTGTAGCTCTGCTTTCCTTGCTTTGGGGTCTTCTACATCACATTTTTTATGGGGAGAGGCATCTGGGAATCTTCTTTGCAGAAAACTCATCTCTTTATATTTTTTTCTATGTATTAGAACTGCTTTGCCTCAGTCTTTGTGGGGTGGCCTTATGTAGAAAGTGTCTTACGGGGTCCAGTGGTGTGGTCTCTTTGTTCACCTGAGCTGGATGCTCTAGGAATGCCTCTTGTGTGCGTTGTTTGGGCTCTCCTGTTGTAATTGAGGCTTCATTCTTTTTTATTAATATCTTTTTAAACATTTTTTATTTATTGATTTTAGAGGGAGAGAGAGGGAAAAACATTGATTTTTGTTGTTCTACTTATTTATGCATTCATTAGCTGATTCTTGTATGTGCCCTGATCGGGGATCGAGACTTCATTGTTGATGTCCTGTGTGTGAGAGGGATCTCCCCTCCAACTTGCTGCCAGTGAGGCTCAACCCCAATGTCATTGTGCCAGCTGTCTAGTGGTCGGACTCCTTAGCCCAGAGTGCATCTGCCTTGAGTCTCACACCTTGACTGACCCTGTTCTGAGCTGTACTTCCTTCCCCCACAGAGCTGGTCCTGCTGGCTTTTGCTTCACTAAGCAGTCGGGGATGGGGACCCAAACTGCTGTTTCTGACTAACTAGACCTGGCCAAGACTCCAGACTGACTGGATTCAGCCTGGAGTAACCCCAAGCAGGTGTCCGCAGGTGGGGCGAGAGGTTTTCCAACAGGGCAGGACAGTTGCTTCTGCTTGGAGGCTAATTGTTAGTTTCTTAATGGGCCTCAGAACTCTGCAGCAGTGGTTCTCAACCTTGGCTGCACACTAGAATCACCTGGGAATCTTTTTAAAATCCTAATTTCTGGTCCTCATCCTCCGGAAATTGTTTGTTATGGGGTGAGGCCACAACATTAGTAACAAAGAAACAATTTCCGGAGGATGAGGCCCAGAAATCAGGATTTTAAAAAGATTCCCAGGCGATTCTACTGTGCAGCCAAGGTTGAGAACCACTGCTCTACAGGATGGGGGCAAGGGGTTTTCCAGTACAATGGGTGAACTGTCATCTCCCAAGGCAAAAACAGCAGGACAGCAAGTTTGCCTGAGAAGGATGACCTCTGCAGCATGAGGCAATGATTCAGCACAGGAAACCGGGGTGTCTGCCTAATGAGCTCTAATCCCAGACCCCCCAACCCTGACTTCCATTTGTACCTCTCCAGTTCACACTGCCCTCCCTCTGCTGGAGCCCAAGGTGAGTGGCTGCACTCAGAATGTTGTGTGGTGGCCTTTTAAGAAGGTGTCTGCATTTCCAGCCATCTCTCCCTGGCAGACAGCAACCCTGCTGCTTTTCACAGCCAGATATTATGTGGGTACCTTTCTCAGTTCTCGTGCTCTCTGCTGGTGGGCCTAGTTTGGGTCATACACCATGATCAAGTAGGATTTATTCTAGGGATGCAAGGCTAGTACAATATTCGAAAATCAGTAAATGTGATATAATAAATTGAAAGATTAAAACCACATGATCATATCAATAGATGCAGAAAAAGCCTTTGACAAAATTCAGCACCGTTTTGATAAAAATTCTCAGTAAAGTGAGAATAGAAGGACCATACCTCAATGTAATAAAGGCCATATACGACAAACCTATAGCCAATATACAATGAGCAAAAACTAAAAGCGTTTTCCTTACGAACAGGAACAAGACAAGGATGTCCGCTTTCACCACTCTTTTTCAACATAGTACTGGAAGTCCTAGCCACAGCAATCAGACAAGAAGAGATAAAAGACATCCAAATTGGAAAGGAGGAGGTAAAACTGCCATTATTCGCAGATGACATGATATTGTACATAGAAAACCCTAAAGACTCTACCAGGAAACTATTAGACTTAATGAATTTGGCAAGGTAGCAGGATACAAAATCAACATCCACAAATTTATGGCATTTTTATGCACCAATAATGAACTCTCAGAAAGAGAAACTAAAAAGCAATCCCATGTATCATTGCAACAACAAAAAAGAGAATTAGGAATAAACTTTAACCAGGGAGGTAAAAGACCTGTACTTGGAAAGCTATAGGACAGTGATGGCGAACCTTTTGAGCTCGGTGTGCCAGCATTTTGAAAAACCCTAACTTAACTCTGGTGCCGTGTCACATAGAAATTTTTTGATAATTGCAACCATAGTAAAACAAAGACTTATATTTTTGATATTTATTTTATATATTTAAATGCCATTTAACAAAGAAAAGTCAACCAAAAAAATGAGTTCGTGTGTCGTGTCACCTCTGACATGTGTGTCATAAGTTCGCCATCACTGCTATAGGACATTGAAAAAAGAAATAGAGAAGGATACAAATAAATGGAGGCATAAACCATGTTCATGTATTGGAAGAATTAACATTAAAATGTCTATACTACCCAAAGCAATCTATAAATTCAATGCAATACCTATTAAAATGCCAATGGCATGTTTCAAAGAATTAGAATACTCCAAAAATTTATATGGAACCATAAAAGACCCCGAATAGCTGCAGCAATCTTGGAAAAAGAAGAACGGAGTAGGAGGGATCACAATACCAGGTATCAAACTATACTACAAAGCCATTATAACCAAAACAGCCTGGTACTGGCACAAGAACAGGCATATAGACCAATGGATCAGTACAGAGATCCCATAAATCAACCCAAGCCATTACATTCAATTAATATTTGACAAAGGAGGCAAGAACATACAATGGAGTAAAGACAGCCTCTTCAACAAATGGTGCTGGGAAAACTGGACAGACACATGCAAAAAGATAAAACTAGAGCACTAATTTACACCAAACAAGAATAAATTTAAGGTGGATAAAAGACAAATTTAAGACATGAAGCCATAAAAATCTTAGACAACATAGGCAATGATATCTCAGACATCTCATGTAGCAATATTTTTATGGATACATCTTTTAGGGCATTGGTTCTCAACCTTCCTAATGCCACCACCCTTTAATACAGTTCCTCATGTTGTAGTGACCCCCGATTTCATTGTTACAAATTGAACATAAAGCATAGTGATTAATCACAAAACAATATGTAATTATATGTGTTTTCCGATGGTCTTAGGCGACCCCTGTGAAAGGGTCGTTTGACCCCCAAAGGGGTCGCAACCACAGGTTGAGAACCGCTGTCCTAGGGCAAAGGGAACTAAGAAAGTAAACAAATGGGACTACATCAAAATGAAAAGCGAACCCACTGAATAGGAGAACATATTTGCCAATGATACATCTGATACGGGATTAATATCCAAAATACTATGTAAAGCACTCATACAACTCAACAACAAAAAATAGACAATCCAATTAAAAAATGGAGAGATCTGAATAGACATTTCTCCAAAGAGGACATACAGATGGCCAAGAGACACATGAAAAAATGCTCAAAGTCACTATCAAAGAAATGCAAATTAAAACCACAGTGAGATATCACCTCACACCTGTCAGAATGGCTATCAAAAAATCAACAAAAAAGTACTTGAGAGGATGAGGAAAAAAGGGAACACTAGTTTGCTGCTGGTAGGAATGCAGACTATAGTCACTCTGGAAAACAGTATGAAGTTTGCTCAAATTAAAAATGGAACTCCCATTTGACCCAGTGATCCCACTTCTGAGAATATATCCTAAAAAACCCCAAAACACCAAACAAAGAATATATGCACCCCTATGTTCATAGCAGTGTTATTATATGTGCCCTGGTAAACAGCCCAAGTGCCCATCAGTAGATGAATGGATAAAAATGCTGTGGGACATTTACACTATGGAATACTATGCAGCTGTTAAAAAGAGGGATCTCTTACCCTTTGGGACAGCATGGGTGGGCCTGGAAAATATTATGCTAAGTGAAATAAGCCAAACTGAGAAAGAAAATATCACATGATCTCACTAGTATTTGTGGAATCTAATGAACAAATTGAATTGACCAACAAAATAAGACCCAAAGCAGGGAGGCATGGATCAGACTAAAACACCTTGCTGTGGGGTTGGGGGGGGGGGGAGGGGGCGAGAAGAGATAAACCAAAGAACTTATATATACTTATATGCATAGCCTATGGTCAAGGGTAATAGGATAGGGAAGACCTGGGGGTGGGTGGGTAGGGACTGGGAAGAAGAGGGGAAAATGGGAGCTATCTGTAATACTATCAATAATAAAAAAATAAATTTAAAAAATGGTTGAACTAGATTGTTCGAACAAGCAAAATTTTACAAATATGTGCAATAAATGGATAATTCAGGAGGCCTGAGTTGCCCAAAACCTCCACTTTCCAAAGGTCTCAGAATGGTCTCTTACCTTCCTCCTCTAAACCCTCGGGGCATCCTGCCCTGCCTGATAAAAGTGTCTCTGAGACTTTGGGCCATGCCATATAGTATGCTAACCGTGTGATTTATACGGCATGCCTGGGCTTTGGGTCATACCCTATCAGTTTGACCTCTTGGGAGGGGGAGGAGGAGGAGCTGAAGACCAAGTAGCTAAGGTCAATCTCACACATACACTGTATGCCTGTGTGACTGACCTCTCTCCCGCCCCCTATAAAAGGCCTGGGCACCAAGGCATTGGTGAGTTTCCCTGGTCGGGGACACTTTATACACGTCACACATCATCGCCAAGAGACTTAAGCTCTGTTTGTGTGACTCCACTGGAAGGACAGCCGGAAGCGTGGAACTGGTCCAGTGCAGCTGGACTCCACCCGATGTACCTTTTTCCTTTGCCTATTTTAATGTGTATTCTTTTGCTGGAACAAACCATAACTGTGAGTATAACAGCTTTTCTGGGCCCTGTGAGTCCTTCTGGCAAATCATTAACCCTGAGAGTGGCCTTAACGACCCCAAACACAAGCTATAATAACACTAATATTTGTTATGTATGCACCTGGCATTATGGTATATTCTTTACATGTATTAACTCATTTTCATGCCCCTAAGAAGTGGTACTATTGTCTCCATTTTGGGGGGAAAACTAAGTAACAACAACAACAACAGATCAAGTAGCATAGGAAAAGCAACAAAAATGGTGAGAAATAGGACAGACTTATCACCATCACACCACTCCAGGGCATATCTAAGCCTGCAGAGCTATTTAGCTGAAATGTTTAATATTCCACCTCACTGTAAAAATAATTTTCTGCCTAACATTCTTATCTCCATTCAGGATATGCATGTGCTATAGAAAGCATAAAATAAAGAAGTCAGAAAGCAAATCATACAATTGTCCTAAAACAATGGGTTTCTACTCCAAATATCAATCCAGGCAGTCTAACTTTAAGTATGAAGCCGAACCTTTGGAAATAAAATGGATTCATGTTTTCCTGGGGTAGGGAAGAGGAAGCCCCAGGTAGCTCTATATATTTTCTGTGCATTTCTCTCTGCTTTAGTTAAAGCTCTGATGGGAGTGGGAGTGGGGGAGAGTGTTAATAGACATATAAGGAGCAGAAAAGCCCAAAATCCAGAAGACATTACAACATACCCAGACAAGCATGAAGAAAACCAGAGCACAGCTGCCTACTCGGGGCAACTCCCTCCAGCACCGCGGACAGCTGCCTAGCTCCTTTGTCCCAGAGGCCCTGGTGAAAATGTGATTGATGGCCATTCCACTTTAGAGACTTTACACTGTTTTTCCTCTCCTTTCATCCTAGGTGGCTTTATTTTACAACATGGCAAGTGAATCACAGCCAGAGTTTTATCTAGAACAGCGGTTCTCAACCTGTGGCTCGTGACCCCTTTGGTAGTGGAATGACCCTTTCACAGGGGTCACCTGAGACCATCCTGCATATCAGATATTTACATTAGGATTCATAACAGCAGCAACATTACAGTTACGAAGTAGCAATGAAAATAATTTTATGGCTGGGTCACAACATGAGGAACTGTATTTAAAGGGCCAGAAGGTTGAGAACCACTGATCTAAAGTAACTCAATAGAAACTATTCACTAAGGAGCCCTGCAGCCTCTTGAATATAACCAAGTTGAGAAACACACTCCTCCAGCCCCTAGAGGGGCAACTCTGCTAGAAAGTTCTTCCTTACATTGAACTTGCTGTAGGCAGTTAGACATGAGCAGAGCAAGGACAGTGGGCCAGGTACAGAAGGTCACCATTTCGAGCCCCAGGTGCCTCGAAATGGACAATCAGTTGAAGGGTGGAACCCAGGCTGACTTTTCCTCCCCTAGCATATCCCTGGCATGAGCTTTGGACCTCTTGACCTTTCCTCCCTAGAGATAACATCTAGGCCTCAGTTGTATTCCAGCTCTAGGCCCAGATAAGCAACAAAACCAGCCACTGCTGATGTCAAGACTAGCTGCATGGAATAATGACCCCCTGCCCTGGTGCCAGCCAATCAATCAGCAGAGACCACAACCCTGAAGGGACACACCTGGAAAACTGTTGAATATTCTATTAAGATCTTTCCCTGGGATCTCCCCTAAAATCTCTACCCTTAGGATGGAGGAACCAGTGTGCTCTCCCTCCAGGGAGCAGGCCAACTCTCTTCTCCCTCCCCAGGCACATTACCATTAACTTCCCCACTCCCAAGCTCCAAGGGCCCTTCCTTTACCTCCATAACTCGTTTCCTAAGCCCATTTCTTCTAGAGATTACTTTTTCTACCTCTGTAATTTACCCAATAAACGTTCTCTTACTGTTTGGGTCTTGCTCTAAATTATTTCCTAGCGAGAACCCAAGTACTGAGGGTTCTGAACCCAGGTTTCGTCTGGGTACATGTAATCCATCTGGTCCACATAACAGCCCTTTAAGTATTTATTTAGTGCCCTTCAGCCCTCACATCACCCTCACCAAGGCTAACCAGATTCCTCTTGTGCCCAGGTTTCTTCTTTCAAGGTTTTAATGTTTTTGAATTGATTCTTAGAAAGGGAGAGGAAAGAGAAAAAGAAATATCAATGTGAGAGTGGAACATCGATCAGCTGCAGGTCTGAAAACCCAAGCATATACCCTGACTGGGAATCAAACCACCCCTCAGTGCACGGAGTGATGCCCGGCCTACTGAGCCACATGGGCCAGGACTCTTGCCAAAGTTTCTAAAGCTCTGGCACTCTCTGGCATCTCCAGCATCTCTATCAACTGGTTGCCCACAGGGTGTCATCTCAAAATAGATAAAATTATTGCTTCCTTTTTTTCCCCTTTTGTATGCTTCTGTTGATGGATAGAAAATGCACCTAAAATTGCATTAGCCTTTCTGATGCTCATATAACACAGCTGAGGGAAAATTTAACTGTATTTCCACAAGCTGCTGTTAGACCATTTCTCTCCCATCTTGAAGGTGTTTGGTTGAGTATTAAATTTCATTTTTTAAAGTTTGTTTCACATTTCCACCCTATCTCCATTCTTTTGAACCTTGAAATTTGTGGTCTTAATGAGTATTGGATTTGTTTCCAAACTTCCTCTGCCCCCATTTTCAGCGTCATTATGAAAAAAACAAACAAACCCCACAACAAATTTTCAAATATTGAATCTTCAAACAGTCATCTTTTTACACTCACTCATGATAGAAACTAGAAACGTTGGTGAATGTTTCCTGCTATATGCCAGGGACTGTGAGCAAATGTTGAGAAACGTTTATTCTTTTGTGAAATTACTGCCCATAGACCCCCATATGCATGTCATTACTCTGATAGTACCCAGAGGAGAGGGTTTTGGTGGGGGGAGGGGGACATTAGCTCTAGAAAGAAAGGAAGGAATGAGGGGAAAAGCTATCATCCACACAATGACCTCATTCACAGACCCTGTTCAGATGACTCCCCTGCACCTCCACCTGGGGTCAAATTGGATCTATGGGATTTCTCTCAATACCTGTACTGACAGCAGGCACAGAATGCAGGCTGTCCTAGCCAATACACTCTATGTCTTGGTTGATGGCGGGGAACAATCGAACAATTCTGAGGAACTGAGCGTGCAGAACTAAACTTAACTTTCCTGTTCGCTTTTTCCCTGATGGAGAAGATGACCATGGCCTCTTCACTTTCAGCAGGGCATAATTCCATTAACCCGGTCACACAACGAGCATTTTGATTAAGTAACCCTATATTATGAAGTATTTGAAATTCACTGGAAAACTATAAGAGCAAATATTACCTTTAAAAAAAAAAATCTAGTACAAATAAATGAAGCCAAGAAAAGCTCTCTTCTTAAATCTTGCCCTCAGTCCATTTAGCCGAGTCAAAGTGCTCTCTGGGAGGACTAATCAACTGCTGGCTGATAAAAATGTCTCCACCTGTGGTAAACAGAGCGCTCAGGACCTGTGTGGTTCGTGTATTAACCCAGGAGGAGCCCTGGCCTTGGGTCCAGCTCACTCTTGGTGGTAATCTCCCCATTCAGGGACTTGGCCTTCTCACAAGAAGCTTAACACTTTGGCTAAAGTAAACATTTTGACTTTTCTCTTGGGTCCTCTTTCCAACACTGAAAGCCAAGTTAACCCCAAGGGCAGGCAGGGGAGTGATTTGAGCTATTCAGCCATCATTATCTCAGTGGTGTGGCAGACTACGCTAACAAAGGCTTCATTCTGGCCCTGACAGCCACATTTTGTTTCCCTGCTATATTCTCATGCTCCCTTTCTCCCTCCCTCTGCCCCCAACCCCAGTCCTCCCTCCCTGCCTGCTTTTCTCTCTCCCTTTCTACCTCCTCCCTTCCACTTTTCCTCTCCAAACTTTTTAACATTCCCCACTTCATATCGAAGATCTGTAGCCATAGACTCATTTTTCCTGATTCCAAAGGCAAGTAAATTCCAGGGAGAACAGATGAAAAAGGAAAACATTCACCATGAGTGAGTACATTCTGCAGAATAATTGTGCTGTAAGCAGATAAACATGAGCAGAGTAAGGACAATGGGGCAGGTACAGCAGGTCACCAGGATGGAAAGCCCCAGGTGCCTAGCAATGGACAATCAATTGGAGAGTGGGACCTTGCCCCCAGGGTAACCCTTCCTCCCCTAGCTTATCCCTGGTCACCGCAGTTTGGACCCCCTGACCTTTCCTCCCTAGAGATAACATCTAGGCCTCCGTTGTATTTCAGCTCCTGGCCCAGATAAGCAACACAAAACCAGCCACTGCTGACATCAGGACCATCTGCATTGAATAATGACCCCCCCCCCCCCCCCCAACCATGGTGCCTGCCAAACAATCAGTGGAGACTACAACCCTGAATGGACACACCTGGAAAACTACTGAATATTCTATTAAGATCTTGCCCTGGGGCCTCCCATAAAATCTCTGCCTTTAAAACCCTTGGTTAGGATGGAGGACCCATTTCCTTGCCTTTCCATTTCCCTTTCCTCCTCCTGCCCCCTCCCCAGGTCCCTTACCATTAGCTTCCTCACTCCCAAGCTCCAAGGACCCTTTCTTTTCCTCTATAACTTATTTCCTAGGCCCATTTTTTTAGGAATTAATTTTTTTACCTCTGTAATTGTATAACTAAATGTTCTCTTACAGTATGGGGTCCTGCTCTGAATTCTTTCCTAGCCAAAACCCAAGTACTGAGGTTGCTGAACCCCACGTTTGGTCTGACCCCACTGGTCAGACACCTGGTGCCATTCCCGCCGCCTGGGAGTTCTGTTCTCGGCCAGAGGTTTATTTTCAAAACGTTATTTAGCTACCATATCTTAACAGCTATCACCACGTGTTCTTCTTACTAATGAACTGCCATTGCCTGGCCTGAGCTGTGCGGACTCCAAATCAGGGCACAAGGACTCTGCCCGTCAACCCCAGGCATTCCACGAGAGTGATCGAAGAAGAAAGGCCAGAGCTGTGAGGAGTTTCAGAGTGATTCAATCAGACCCCGTTGAATCAGGTCCTGGAGATCAGCCCCATTACTTCATCAGGTAGCATTCCACAGCCCTGGCTTTATTTCTCAAAGTCGGCAATGGGCTTGGCTTTGTGGAATGGCAAAAAACTTCTAAAAAGACTTTGACAGTGACACAGGAAAAGAGTTAAGCAGCCCCCGGCAGCTTTGAATTCAACATTTACTAGTAGAAACGTTGGAAGTGAAAAATGTTTTTAAAAGGTAAATCTGTTTGGCTCCTGAAACTAACTGTATTAGGCACATACTGACTTCAGGAAGGACTTTCCGGGTCTTGCCAACTTTTGCCCTTGTTAGTATTTTTATGCTTTTCTAGGAGGAGGTAAAAAACAATGCTGAGGTAGAGAGAGAGGGCATTTCATGATATTTCAAGATCCTTTCTTTTAAACGTATAACTTTCAGCCAAATACCTGGGAACAGCTCGACAGAACCACACAGTCAGGCAACACGGGACGCTGACTAGTGTGGAGTGAGCAGATGCGACCTCATTGAGGACAGAGCTCGGCTGCCAGACACAAACAGTCCAGGAACTTGGACTTGAGGAGGAAGGAATTCAGGAAGGGAGCCAAAAAAAAAAAAAAAAAAAAAGGCCACCGTTTCCATTGGCAGCTGCAATAGGACATTTTGTTTAATTATTTACACAGGAGTTTATTAGCCTTTATGAGACTATATTCCTGTGATATTAATTCTCAGTTTTGTATCTGTAAAATGAGAGACTATTACCATGTTCTCCACGAGGCTGTGAGAGCTATAAGCTGTAACAAAGTGCCTGGCTGGCGGTCCCCAGTGTGGGGTGTGTGGAGACAGCCGATCAATGATTCTCTCTCATCATTGATGTTTCTCTCTCTTCCTCTCCTTTCCTCTCTCTGAAATCAATAAAAATATGTTTTAAAAAATAAAATCTTTTTTTTTAAAAGATGTAATAAAGTGCTTGGAGTTCTCTGAAGGAGAAATTATTTAAATGGGAAGTGTTTCTCATTTTACTAACATCTCCTGAGTGTGAGCATGAACCACTGACACTCTGCCTTGTGTGAGAACAGAGACAGCCCATGTCTGCCCACTTGCAGAAAACCAAGGAAAATTCCACAAACTAAAAAAACAGCCATGAAGGAGGAATCAAGATGGCAGTATAGGTAAATGTAGGTAAATGCCAGTACTCGCCGCCTCCCACAACCACATCAAAACTACAACTAAAATACAAACAACCACCGCTCAGAACCTCCTGAAAGCTGGCTGAATGTAAGTCCTAAAACTAGAGAAGTAAAGAAGAAAGCACACGGAGACTGGGAGGAGAGGCAGAGACGCGGAACAGGCTGGTCTGGCACCCACACGTGCAGCTTTTAATCCTGAGGGAGATGGTCTCTGCGGAGACGGCCTGTGAGGAGCAAGGAGTCCCAGCCCCACACCAGACCCCCAGCTCAGGGGTCCCAGCCCCACACCAGAACCCCAGCTCAGGGGTCCCAGCCCCACACCAGACCCCCAGCTCAGGGGTCCCAGCCCCACACCAGACCCCCAGCTCAGGGGTCCCAGCCCCACACCAGAACCCCAGCTCAGGGGTCCCAGCCCCCCACCAGACCCCCAGCTCAGGGTCCCAGCCCCCCACCAGACCCCCAGCTCAGGGGTCCCAGCCCCACACCTGACCCCCAGCTCAGGGGTCCCAGCCCCACACCAGAACCCCAGCTCAGGGGTCCCAGCCCCACACCAGACCCCCAGCTCAGGGTCCCAGAGCTGGGAAGAGAAGTCCATGTAACTTTGGGCCATAAAAACCAGTAGGGATTGTGACTGAGAGACAAAGAGGCTGCTGGAATCCCAGGTGTAAGAGCCGGCGCACAAACTTACTCAGTCTCACTTCCTCTGAGCTCCAGCGCTGGGCATGCTGAGGGACCCAAACACATACGGGGAGGAACTGGATTGTCTGGCATCAGGACAGGAATTCAAAGGCAGCTTTCTCCCAGACAGGAGTGGCAAGGGTCACTGTTCCAGCGCTGGGATCTCCAGTCTAGCAGGGCTGACTAGCCGCCATATCAGCGTGGCCCACACTGGCTCCACCCTGGTGATTCCCTAAGACCCCGCCCCATCCAATTTGAAGCCCTGCCCAAGCTGTTTGCAGCAGCTTTTCCATATATAGTAAATGGCCTGTCCTGGCTTAGGCTTCAGACTTTCCTAAAATCTCTCAAACAAGCTGCAGCTGGTGACAGCATGCCCCAAACCTATTAATAAAAGGCCCAAGAGCCAGCAGTAGCATCAGCCTGCCTTGCTTCACAGCAGGGCCCTGCCTCCTGCATAGCAGCTCTCCCACTGTAGTCGCAGCTGGTCCTCACAGCCAATTGGCCTGGAGGTCAACTCCTCCCAGAGATACCAACAGTAATCAAGGTTCAACTACAAAACTGCACACAGCCCACACAGGGGTACATCTAGAGTGCCCAGCTCAGGTGACTGGGGAGGTTGAGCCACTGAGCTCTACCAAGTTCAGGAGACATAGCAGCTCTACATAATACATAGAAACAAACACAGGGAAGCAGCCAAAATGCAGAGACAAAGAAACATGTCACAAATGAAAGAAATGAAAGCAAGCAAACTACTGGATATAGAGTTTAAAATCATGATTATAAGGTTATTACTCAGGATCTTCATAAGACTTTCAAGGATCCTAGTGAAAATGTGAAAGACATGAAAAAGGACCAGTCAGAAATTAAGCATGCTCTAACTGAAATAAGAAACAATTTACAGGGATTCAACAGTAGAGTAGAGGTTTCTGAGAATCAAATCAATGATTTGGAATATGAGGAAGCAAAAAATACCCAATCAAAAGAGAAAAAAGAAAAAAGAATCCAAAAATATGAAGATAGTGTTCTAGTAAGGAGCCTCTGAGATAACTTCAAGTATACCAACATTTGCATTATGGGTATGCCAGAAGGAGATAAGAGAGAACAAGATATTGAAAACTTACTTGAAGAAATAATGACAGAAAACTTCCCATACCTGGTGAAAAAAAATAGACTTACAAGTTCAGGATGTGTAGAGAGTCCCAAATAAGAGGAACCCAAAGAGGCCCACACCAAGACACATCATCATTAAAATGCAAGGGTTAAAGACAAAGAGAGAATCTTAAAAGCAGCAAGGGAAAGCAGTTACCTACAAGGGAGTGCCCATATGACCGTTAGCTGATTTCTCAACAGAAACTTTGCAGGCCAGAAGGGAGTGGCAAGAAATACTCAAAGTGATGAAAGCAAGGACCTACAACCAAGATTACTCTAGCAAAGCTCTCATTTAGAATTGATGGTCAGATGAAGAGCTTCACAGACAAGAAAAAGCTAAAGGAGTTCATTACCACCAAACCAGTATTATATGAAATGTTGAAGGGTATTATTGAAGAAGAAGGAGGAGGAGGAGGAGGAGGAGAAGAAGAAATAAAAAATATGAACAATAATATGGCAACAAATACATATCTATCAACAATCAAATCTAAAAATCAAAATAAATGAACAAGGAATCTAATGAACAAAATAAACTGGTGAATAAAACAATCAGGGGCACTGAAGCATGGAACAGACTGATGGTGAATCTCAGAGGGAAGGGGGGTGGGAAGAGATTATCTATGGTCACAGATAGCAGGATGGTGAATTCCTGGGGTGGGGCAGGAACCCGTTGGAGGGGGGCAATGGGGGAGGGGAAAGAGGATGCCTGTAATACTCTCAACAATAAAGATTTTTAAAAATAGTCATAGAACAGGAGATTAATTACATGATGAAAGTATTCTTGATTTTACTGCGCAATTTACCAAAGAATTCCCTTAAGTAGAGTGGCCCTAGTGCACCTGAAGTGTGAGAGAATCCAAGGTCCCAACTAGTAGGTTGTGCCCAAATCCTTCATTGGAACCCGGGACATCAGAGGGAGGTCTAATAGATGCCTTATGGCCCAATCTATACCTGAAGCAGTCTACTAGCCTTGGACTCACTCCACATTCTCCGTGTATGTGGGTCTGCAAAGTTTTGAGGAATGGAACACACTGCTATATTTATTTTGATGTGGATTCAGGAGTTCTGATACAGTCAGAAGGAGTGAGAAAAATTACGTGTTTTCAACATGCAGGTATTTCTGGAAAGGTATTTTTTTCTGCCAATCAGAACTTAAAATAGCACAGTAAATGGCTGCAGGTGCTTACACCTCCTGCTTTGGATAGAGTCATATTCCTATTTCATTAGAATTAGACGAGCACAAAGAGCTACCAGTCCGTTTCAGAGCATTCTAATTGTTCCTCATGATTCTCCTCCCTTTGACTTGGTGGTGCACAGCTTCAGTGCAGTGGTTTTGGTAGAACTAGAATGTAATGTTTGAAAACAGGTAGAAAAACACCAGAAGCTGCCAACAGCTGAGACAATGAAGATGACCCATTCCATGGGAATTGGAAAAGGATGGCTGGTGTTCTCCATGAAAACGACCTTTCATGGGCCTATTTTTTTTGAGTCAAATGACAGTACATTAATGGATCTTAATTATAACGTGTTAATGGATCTTCTTTGATATTACTAGATTAGCTTGAATATCAATTTTCTTTCTGAGGGTCTGTACCTTCCCTGCCCAGATGGGATTTAGGAATAGCACATCGCAAGGACAGTGTGATGAGAAATTTGCTTTTAAACGGAGTGGTAAAGACTGGGTAGAATTGAGGCTGGCAGGAATGGGAATGGACTTCATCCAAGAAAGCTGAGCAAAGGCAATGCCCAAGAAGGTACTCAATAAACCCTTGTGGAAGGAAGACAGGAAAGGAGGGAGGGAGAGAGGGAGGGAGGGAAGGAAGGAGGGAGGGAGGAAGAAAGGGAGAAAGGGAGGGAGACACAAACAGCGTGAGAACAGATGTGATACAGGAAAAAGAGAATTGACCTGGAATAAAGACAATAAATTTACAATATTTTGCCACCTACTAGTTGTGGGTAAATCATTTAACTTCTGTGTGCCCCAGCCACTTTATCTATAACATGGGGATAATAATCTATTTTATCTATTAAAAAAAATTTTTTTTTTTAATTCTCAAAACCTGAAAAGCTCAGTTTTCAAGAATCCTCAGAACAAGTCTAGGGAACACCTGTTTCCAGAGCTGGGGAAAGGGGGCTCACAGTGACAATGTGGAAGCAAATGGAAAGTTCTGGAAAGTGGGAAGTGCTAGGAAGCAAATGAATCAGGACGAAAACATGACAGAGGAGGCCTGACAAAAAGGGGCCGGCTGAGGCCAGGCCAGGGTGGTGAAGAGGAGGCCCCTTGAGAGACAAGAAGGAAGAGAGGCAAAGGGTCTGTGTCACGAATTCCTTCTTCTCCTTGGCTTTGCCTTCTTTGTCCTGGACCTACTCTTCCTGGCCACATCCTGGGTGCAGGGTTCCAAAGATACTGGCCTGACGCATAAAATACAGCACAGAATGGAATTAGCCGATGTAAGTCTTACTTTTTTTTTTTTACTTTAATTTCTTTGTAATTTTTTTTGTTGTTGTTGTTAATCCTCACCTGAGGATATTTTTCCATTGATTTTTAGAGAGAGTGGAAGGGAAAGGGAGAGACAGAGAGGGAAACATAGATTTGAGAGAGACACATCAATTGGTTGCCTTCTGCACACACCCCAGCCAGGCCTGAGGATTAAGTCTGCAACTGGAAGCATGTGCCATTGACTGGAATCAAACTGGGAACCCTTCAGTTTGCGGGACTATGCTCTAGCCCAGTGATGGCGAACCTTTTGAGCTCGGTGTGTCAGCATTTTGAAAAACCCTAACTTAACTCTGGTGCCGTGTCACATATAGAAATTTTTTGATATTTGCAACCATAGTAAAACAAAGACTTATATTTTTGATATTTATTTTATATATTTAAATGCCATTTAACAAAGAAAAATCAACCAAAAAAATGATTGTGATGTCAGAGGTTCGCCATCACTGCTCTAGCCACTGAGTCAAACTGGCTAGGGCTGTTAAGTCTTACTTCTAACCAGGAATTCAAGGCCTCTCCTTTCAAGGGAATGAAGCCCAGTCATTGCCTGCTTCTCTGTTGAGGGCTCAGGACTTTTCATTGTTGAGTAGAAACTTCAATTGGGAAAGAAATCAACGCAAACACAATGGGAACCCTCATGTACAACATTGGGGAAGAAAGCACTACTTAGGAGCTGTTCTTCTTGAGTGCTTTGTGGGTACTTATTCACGCCTCTGTCATTCCACTCTAACACTGGCCCCCTGGGGTTATATCCACCTAATAACTGAGGAAGCCAAGATGTGGCAGGGTGAAGTGACTTGCCCCAAGGTCACAGAGCTAAAGAAATCAGTAGAAGAAAATGGCAAGAACCCACGTGGAGTAAAATTGGGGAATAAAGACAAATAGAGAGGAAGATAACAGTGTAACCACTGCGCCCGAGTCACGAAGCTTCAGCCAGCAGGCAGGGGTTAGGACGTGGTGACGTGTGATGGCACCTCAGAGGCCCTTCCGAGCAGCGGAGCAAAGTGAAGCAGGGCTCCCAGGCGGATCGCCAGTATCACAGGAACACAGGAGTTTCCAGGGAGATACTGGAAGCTCAACGCGCTTATTTGTGGCCTTGGCATAAAAACTCCAACACCACAATGTGGACACGTTAAGCCCCAATGCTATCTACAACAAGGGTTTGCCTAAATCGAAAAAGAAACCAGCGTTCTGAATGCAAGCAGCACCCCGTTTTTCAAGAAGAAAACAGCGAAGAGTTTTTTAGCACACACTCTGATCATTAAAGCGTATAAGAGAGATTCATTGCTGGCTAGATGGTGAGCGGGCATACACAGCATCAGCTTTATTGGAATCCAGCAAAATGTTTGCTTACCAACAGCAATCTGCTCACCAGGAAGAAATGTTCTTTGTTTTTTCTGGCCTGGACTACACCTCCCTTCTCAAGTGCTTGCATCTGACCCTGGTGCTGGGGCAAACAGGAGTCTTTCTCAGAACACACACGGTGAGTAATGGAACCGTTTGAACTTGAAACTGCACCCAAGCAGTTCACCCACATCAGTCCACTTCCCTCTAATTCAATCTTACTTCCGCTTTGCCAGGAGCTCCAAACACTTTATCCCAGAATCTGCCATGTCATTCTGTATAAAGAGAAGAGAAAACATGCCCTGCACACATTTTTTCCAGCCCCATTCATTTTCTAGGGGACCACATTCATTGTGTAGAATTCCCTTCCACTCCAATGGTGCGTGGCTGAATCATAAGGAGAGGGCCCCTTCATTTCTGCCGCAGAAGAGAAAGCTGTGTCTCAGCCAGATTCACAAGCAGCGATGAGGCTAAGCAGCTATTTTGCTTTGTTCTTTAAGAAATGTTAACCAATTCCTGCCCAACAACCTGCGTAAAACACCGGGCATTTTATGACTTACCCTAGAGGTCTTTGCTTCTAGAAGCAACATCTCGGGCATTAGCGGCTGAGTAGGAACAACACCCCAAAACTAAGAAGTTCCATTCTTTTTTCCCTGAAAACCAATCTCAGGACAATGAGGGGACAGCTGAGACTGTGGGCCCTTTATTAAGAAAGGATGCATTTTGTAATTTTATTGAACGTGACATCCACACGGGACATCTGTTCCTGTGCCACACAGTCATACGGACCCTTTATGCCCTGGCGGCTTGGGAGACAAGGCCCTCCTGTTCCCACACTGCCACCCCTCGTGCTTTCTGTATGGCTTGTACTTCACGATGATGCATGACTTCTGCCGGAAATGAGTAGTTACGCAGCAAATGCATACATTTGCCCTGTAAAAGGAGGGTTTCAGGCGGAAAGATCACCAAGGTCATGGCTGATTCTATTGACAGCTGAAAACAGTTAAACTGACTTTTACTACCCAGGCAGGGACCAAGATGAAGCAATGTGACTTAAAATTTCTTTCTGGCTCAGAAATCTGAACTTAGTCTAGGCTTTTCCCTATCTTCTCCATCCTCACCCCCAAATCAGATGGCTCACCCTGTCTTTATGACACCTCATTCTTACATGTGGGATCCAGGAGGGAGACTGAGAGAACATAAGGATGAAAGCACTTGGTCAAAAGGACCAACAGAAATCCTACCAGGGCACAGGTGGACCAGACCCCAAAGCGCTGGCCCCTCCAACCACTGACCACATACGGTGGAATCGGGTGGACCTGAGAATGGGGCCAAGCTTTACTCGAGCCAGTGGAGATGCAGCTCGGGGTTTTTAGGCCTCTTTCTCTATAAATAATTCTCTGGATCGCTGATAAGTTTAATAAATAAGTAAGAGCAGGAATGATTACATATAGTCAGCCCAACTTTGTCCATGGTGAGGCTGCAACAAAAATTAACCCGACCTTCCTGGTAATTACAAGAATGGAATGTTTTGACTATATGAATGGTGTCATCATGTAGCTAAAAAAAAAAGAAAAAGAAAAGTAAGAAAAAAAAAATGCACGCACCCTCTGCCCCAGCAACTTCTAGATCCCAAGTCTACCCAGAGGGACTTTCCTATGAGAATGAGGAGGCATATCAAAGACATTCATTGAGCCTTGTTTGGAATAGGGGGGGAAAAAAAACTTCAAAAAAACCCCCACCATCCTTAAATGCCCATCAAAAGGAGCTGGCTAGTCTGATTTATCCATGTTCTGGAATGCTATGCAGTATTAAAAACAGGAAGTATGACTAAATGTACTAACATAGACATTACATAACAATATACTACAGGGTAAAGTGTGTCCATCCAAAATTTGTATGTTGAAGTCGTAACCCCCAGGACCTCCGATTCTCTCTATGTTTGGATACCAAACCTTTAAACAGGTAGTTAAGGCCGAGTGAGGTGAGCCCTGATTCAATATGATTGGTGTCCATATAAGAAGAGGGAAGACCATGTGAAGACATGGGGAGATCAGGGTCATCTATAAGCCAAGAAGAGAGGCCTCAGAAGACAACAACCCTGCCGACACCTTGATCTTGGACTTCTAGCCTCCAGAACTGTGAGGAAATAAATTTCCATTGTTTAAGACACCCAGTCTGTGGACTTTGTTGCAGCAGCCCTAGCAAACTCATACACTGTACTATCTAGAGAACTGAATGGAAGGGTCTCTACCCCAGCCTGATAACAGCGGTTACCTATGGGGAGGGATTGGGATTAAAGATAGTGGTTGAAGGGGAATTTAGCCTTAAATATAAGGTTTTATTTTTTGCAATGAGAAATCACTCATATGTTATTTGTATATCAATTTAAAAACACCTCTGCCATGGCACAGTATGCAGCGATGCAATGTACTTCACCACCTGGATGGAACAATCTCCGGAACTTGAGAACATGTGCACTGTCACTGCCAACCCCTGCACACCTGTCTGCCTCAGTCAAGTGTCCCATCCTTCTAGTGCATTGGTTCTCAACCTTCTGGCCCTTTAAATACAGTTCCTCATGCTGTGACCCAACCATAAAATTATTTTTGTTACTACTTCATAACTGTAATGTTGCTACTGTTATGAATCGTAATGTAAATATCTGATATGCAGGATGGTCTTAGGCGACCCCTGTGAAAGGGTCATTCGACCGCCAAAGGGGTCGGGACCCACAGGTTGAGAACCGCTGCTCTAGTGCCTCCATGCCTCTGGGTGTCCCCTCTGCTTGGAGCCTCTTCCCCTCCCCCTTTTAAGCCTGGGATGCTGATTTTCATCCTTCAGAGCTCAGCTCGAATGTCTTGCTTGGCAGCTTTTCTCCAGGCCCACTCTCTGTTCTTTTGAGGTCTTCTTCACCTTTGTACTCCCAGTGACTAATCAGTGCCTTCCGCTAAGTAAATGCTCAATAAATGGTTCCAAATGCACGGATGACGAGGACATTCTCTAGCATCCTGCTTTCCCATCCACTGTGTCTCAAAGATCCAACATTTCAGTCTGTGGCATTAGCAGACTCCTTAGAGACTAAGACTGTAATCACGCGGTGAGCGAGGTCCTAGCCTTTAGCAGTTTCTATAATACAAGGGGACAGCTATATTTCTGGGCCAGCCAAGTCCCATTTGCTTCCAATTCTGATGAAATCAGCTGAGCATGTATCACAATTTACTTTTTTTAAGTTCTGTGCCCGTAAAGGTCTTCAATTACTTAACCCGCAATAGACCCAAATCAAAAAATGCCTGTTGCCCTCGGACTGGAGGCTCTGATAAGCCAGGCCTTACCTCTTCATCGGCTTGGGGGAGCACTCCCTCTCCAGGTTGGAGGACGTGTGTTTCACGTGCATCGCATTGTAGGACGTGTGAGTGTAGTCATTTTCATCACTGTAGTCGGGACCCAGTAATGTCCGGGCCCAAGTTCCCATGTCATAAGGAGGAAGGGTTCCTCCAAATTCAGAGGGCAAGAACTCCGGGTGTATGAGCTGGTGAAGGCTGTTTAAATTGTTCCCGTGCAGGAAAATCTGGAAAGAGAAAGTAATTAGCAATTAAAACCTCCACAACGTCTGATGGAGTATTTCATCTAATACACAACTGAGCAGTGACAAATTGGATGCGCCGCCGCTGATCATGCTACTTAAGGAGGCATTCAATGCTGTGTCTAGAACTTTGTCTTCATGAAATGTTCATTTATTGCTCAGAAAAGGGGCTGCATTCACAGTCCTTAAAGAGGAAGTTCATGAACAAACTGGGTAGTATTTGGCCCTGGGCCCCAATTTACAGATACAGTGATCTCCTAATTATCCCTGCTGATGCGGAGTAGTGGTGCAGACCACCCCGCCCAGGCATGCTGCACGTGCACCTCCACATTGCTCTCTCCTCTCTCCTGGTGCATTCTCTGCCCTCTGCACCCCCCTGAGTACTCCCCGTTACCCCCAGGCCTACACCAAGTGGTGGCTTCTTCCTAAATGTTGGCTATTAAAATATTCCATGAACAGGAAGCTGCTTGACCCCATACCTCCCACCAGCATTGGCAGCACCATGGGCATCTGGTATTTGCATGCCTTCAAAATTCCCTTTGGTTTGTCCCTGGGACTCTGAAAATAACCCAGTTCTTCTAAATTATTGATTGAATCCAGGCCATTTGCAAACTCCAGCTGCAGCTCAAATGCTCAGGCACTGCAGAAACGCAGCAAAACCACAGAGAAAAATAAGGAGAAGGGGAGAGAGAGAGAGCGATTGAGAGGAGGGGCACTATAATTGCCCCCACCCCCTCCACTACACATCCCCCACATTCCCGGCATTGGGCACTTCTTGTCATTACCCGCTTCCTGGTCTTGTCTTTAAGGAATGGCTTGATGAGCGTGTACAGGGCATGAATGTACCAGGGCTGGTTGACGAAATGGACTCCCCCGAAGCGGGCAGGAAAGCTGTCCTGGGGCGGAAAGAGAGAAACACACTCAGTGAGCACACGTGTCAGGTTAGCCTGGGCCAGCAAGGCCACAACCGGAGGACAACCTTGTCTTCTCTCAAAGCTCTCGCTAATGGTGGGAAAGACAGAAAACACACCCTTCCTATCTGCCGAGGTGCCCTCTGTTCCCCTTGCCCTGACTCCCCAACCTCTTTGACTCCACAACTTAAATATCGTGCGTGGGTGCCAGGCCTGCCTTTCCCAAGTCACAATTATGTGTCCACCCACATAGCAGGAGTGTGTGCAGCTGGTTAGGAGAGAATCAGAATTCTCTGTGGCCTTAAGGAACCAGGGTTTCAGTTCCCAGGAGCCCTGAGCACAGATCTCCCTCCTTACCCGAATTCTCTGCTCACCTGCTCCAGCACCCCCCCCCCCCCCATCCCCGAATCACCATGACAATGGCTGTACTTTGTGGGTGAGTGAGGCTCCTTAGAAAGGGGTTGGAAAAGAATTTCAAAGGATCTCCGGATCCATGGACACCAAGGGTACCAGCACCCTTTTCACAGATTACAGAATCAGGTCCTCACTTCAGCCTTGGACCCACACACTAGGTCCCAGAGAAAAGATACTTATTGATGGATGGGCTAGTGAATTCTCCTAGTGGAGCTCCTCTTTTTCTGCAGATCAACGCATTTTGTAAGTATCCGGAGATACTAAGAGCGTTTTTAAAATGGTTCCAGTTTGGGAATCCAGATCAGGGCACAAGCGTGTGTTTTAGAGGCCGAGAAGCTGCTGTCAGTGCTGATTAGATTCACAGGATAAGGAGCCTTGATCACAAAGTCTGAGCGAGTCCCACAGCCCCTGAGGTCCCACTGAAGGGCTTCCCCAGATCGCATGGCATTCATCTTGGTTAATGGAATTTAAAAAGGAGGAACATCTAATGCAATTTGAATTGCCAAGTGTGCTGGCAATCAATTTCAGTGCAACGAATATCTTTGCAAAGGTTAGCGAGATGAGATGAAAGCAGAAGGGGCCTGGCTATCTGAGCTAAGAGTTCAGGTAGCTAGCTGCTTCCTGCAGGTGTCTGAAATGCCTTGCCTGGGTCATTTTTAGTAACATGGAAAGAGGGTTATGAACTTTTTTTTCCCCAGAACACTCTGAGTCTACAGGCTCTCTCAGCATCTTTCACACCAAGACCTAGTTTCCAATAAATACGTGCAATTGTGCTCAGGGTTGACATTTGAAAAACTTAAAAGTATTTTTGCTTCTATGTAGACATTTTACATAGAACAAAGAAATTAAATGTTTTGAAGGTTACACTAGACAAATTTAAGTAAAGGTCTTTTATTTTGCAATGTATTTATTTTTTGTTCTGTTTCTTTTATTTTAAAAAACTCAATGAAACCACCAAGTAAGGGTAGAGAGATCATTTATACTAATTTGGACATTTGTCATAATCTCTCATTATTCCAAATCTGAATTTAGGAACAGTTTGGGACCTAAAAATTCTTTGCTTCCTAAA
Organism: Myotis yumanensis; assembly: GCF_028538775.1. Classification (NCBI taxonomy): domain Eukaryota; kingdom Metazoa; phylum Chordata; class Mammalia; order Chiroptera; family Vespertilionidae; genus Myotis; species Myotis yumanensis. Next base: position 22,544,975 of record NW_027223766.1, read on the forward strand.
AAAAAAAAAAAAAAAAAGCCATCTCCCCAAGTTGTTCCTTGGCAGTAAGTGCTAAGCACTAATCTTACTCTTTTTGGTCCTTTGCAACATGTTATTCAGAAATATAATCCATTATCCCACACATTAAACATGTGTTCTGAGGGGCTGTAGAACGAGAGGAAAGGGTTTAGCTAAAAAAATCAGGGCTTTACTGTGTTTTTCTTTTAAATAAGACCAATAAGAAGAATTTTATTTCTGCTGAGAGTCTGTTATATTACACATTTCTAGGTTAGTAAAGTGGAAGAAAACTCTATAAGTAATACTTCAGAGGCAAAAGGTAAAATCTCAAAGAAAATATTAATCTTTTAAAAATATCTAGAGAGCCTTAGCTTTAGTCTATGGAACCTCCATCATCAAAGGCCATCAGAACTGTCTACTATTTGTGTCGGAGGAGGGAGGTTAAAAGACAAAACACAGGCCTGAGACCCTGTCAGTTCTCTCCAGGGTGGCTCTGGCTTCGAGTCTGCCAGCTTGAAGGCCCAGTTTGTTTTTACTGATCTCCTTCAGCCATCAACCATATGCAGATAAACTCACATAAAATCGTATGCCTCAGACTTCTGGGTTTAGGTCAGAGGAGAAACGGGATGACTTTTCTTCAAGTCCCATCTATAAAATGCAAATAAAGGGCCTCTTGTGCAATAAAGGCAATGTGCAAATATTCTGGGTATTCTCAAATGAGCCTGACCATACTATTAATAATGATATGTGTGTGTGTGTGTGTGTGTGTGTGTGTGTGTGTGTGTGTGATGCAAAGAGAAAGGTGAAGGAGGGAAAATTAGCAGACACAACCCTCTTCCGGGCAATGTCCATCAGTGTTAGCCATATAGCCTGGTCATGTTAGCAAACTGCAGGTAAAGAGGAAGTTGTCTGCCACAGAAATGTCCCCCAGGTCCCCAAGAGGGCCCACCACCCTCGGGGAGGTGCAGTTCTTAGGAGCTGGAGCAGATCTAGCTCAAGCCTTAAAAGGAGACATATGTAATACTTTTAATAATAAAGATTTTTTTAAAAGGTGGTAAGCCTTGATTCAATGACAGTGTACCACTTTGTTGGTTTTTGTTCTTAGCAACTGTGTGTCTTACTATGCTTAATTAAAACAAATCCCAGGTGCATTTACAAATCCCAGGTGACCCATCATATCAACAGGTTAAAGAGGAAAAACACATGATCATCAATTGTTGCAGAAAAGGTATTTGATAAAATTCAACACCCATTCCTGATAAAAACAAACAAATAGGAAAAATAGGTCTCTATTTGCAGATAATATGATTACCAACATAGAAAATCCCAAAGAATCTATTTAAAATAAGCAAACAAAAACCCTCCTATAACTAAATAGTTCATCAACATTGCAGGATAAAAGAGAAACATACAGAAAATCAATCATATTATTATATATTAACAATAAACACAAGAAATCAAAATTAAAATATATCACCATTTAAAATTGCTCAAAAAACTTAAATATTTAAGCATCAATCTAACAAGACATATGCAGGATTTGTATGCTGAAAGCTACACAATGCTGAAGAAAGAAATCAAAGAAGATTTCAATAAATGGAGAGGCATATTATATTGTAACTCAGAAGATAACATAATAAATATGCCAATTCCCCTCAAATTGATAGACAGGTTTAATGCAGTACCTAGCAAAAGCTAATTAAGATTTTTTTGTAGACATCGATAGGATTCTTTTAAAATTTATATGGAAAACATAGATCCTAGAATAGTTAACACATTTGAAAAGAAGAATAAAGTGGAAGGAATCATTCCATCCAATTTGAAGACTCTTTATACAGCTACAGTAATCAAGACTGTGTGGCATTGGAGGAGAGAAAGATGCATATAGGTCAATGAAGCAGAATAGAGAATTGAGAAATAGATCCACACAAATATACCCAACTGGCTTTTTAATAAGGTGGAAAGCATTTCCATGGAGGGGAGAAAGCTTTTCAACAAATAGTGGTGAGACAATTGCTCTTCCACAGGTCAAAAGATGAGCCTGACAACCACACACCTCATGCGAAGTTAACTCCAAATGGATCATGAACTTTAATGTAAAACATGAAATTATAAACATCTTAGAAAAAAATATAGGAGACAACCTTTAGGAAGTCAGACTAAGCCAAGAGATTTTAGACGTCTCCAAAAGCATAATATAGGAAATAAAAAAGTAATAAATTAGATGTTGTCAAAATTAAAAACTTTTACTCTGTCAAAGAGTGGAAAAGAGAAACTATGCCCTGGGTGAAAATATAGCGGGTTTTTTCACAATAGCCCAGATTGGAATTAACCTACTTATCTTCAATGAGTGAATGGGTAACCAATTGGTACAGTTATACCATGGAATACCACTCACCACTTAAAAGGAACATTTACTGACATACAAAACAACCTGAATAAACCTCTGGAGAATTTGGCTAAGTGGAAAAATCCAACCCTAAAAGTCTATATGTCTGATTCCATTTACCAGATGACATTCTTGAAATGACAAAATGATAGAAACTACATATGAGTGTTTGCTTAGGATTAAGGAGTGGGTGTGGCTACAAAAGGGTAACATGGGTGATCCTAGTGGTGATTAAAATGCTCTGTATCAATATCAATATACTGGTTGTGATATTGTACTCTAGATTTTCAAGGTGTTACCAGTGGGGGAAACCAACTAAAGGCTCTACGGGATCTCGCTGCATTATCTCTTAAACTGCATGTGAATCTACCATTATCTTAAAATAAAAATTTAGAAGTATGATTATTGTGACTATTTCAAAACTCTCCATTAATGGGAGCAGCCATTTTTAAAAGTAGAGTAGAAGCATTTCTAAGGATGATCTTTTCTGTCTTACTTGGAATGTTAAACAAAAAAATGCCAAGGTAAATTATAGATGCAGGATACATTGCAGAGCATCCTAAGTGGCTCTTCTTTATTTTCTTCGGGAGTCCCGGGCACCACTAAGGGGCTCTTGCAATCCATTAGAAGTGTGTTTCATTATTGAATGGGCACTTTGTTCACACTTCATTTTCGCACGGCACTTTTTAAGCATCCCTCAGCTGCCTTTTCTTGTGCTCGATCAGGATTTAGGAGCAGCATGATAGAGGCAAAACTACTTCCTATCTTTCTTTTACAATCAGATACAGATGTTTCTAGGGGCAGTTGGCGGAGTTTCCTGCTGGATAATGTGGTCTTTTCTGAGATGTGTAATGCCTGCAGGCTAACACCCTTCACACCACAGTTCAAAACACACCTGACCTCAACATCGCATTGCCCTGTGAAGCCCGGGTTAGCTTGGCTGCCCTGACTCACTCTCCTCCTTTCTCACCTCTTCTGCTCTTCCCTGGAAACTGGAACAGGGCAATTCAGACGCACAAATACTGCGAACCCTCCCCACCCATTAAGATGCCTTTGAAAGCCAAATGCAAAGATGAAAACAGAGAGAACAAGCACCTGAGCTGTTTACAGACCTTCTGCCTCCCTCCTGTTAGTAGCTGCATATCTCCCAGGGCCTTGACTGAAAGCATCCGTTCATTCATGTAACTGTATGCATGGAGGTCTGCAGGCGGCGTAAAGACCCAAGCATGAAGTTTGGTTTTATCTGTTCAGTTCATGCATGTCTTACTAATGGCTCGTATTTCCTACATCAAAGCAGACAGATACAAGCATTTCCAGCAGCATAAATGGGTGCCGCTGATGCGAGAGAACCTTCTAAAAATGCTATATTTCATGGTGATGGGTTTCTATTGTCACATGTGGCAGTCATTAGTATGAAAATCACACATCCACCTATTTGCAAACAAGTGGAGCGCTCACACAATCCAGTTCCACTCCAAATGCTTCATGTGTATTGGTAGTAAGTGTGAGAGAGAGACAGAATGTGCTTAGTAGGAAGGCAGTTGGGCAAAGGCTCTACCTGATTATGGGGCTATTGATTTTCTTCAGATATAGGCTCCTGAAAGGTACTGTTGACTTCTGCGAAGCTGTACCAACCCAGTGTTCTCTTGAGATGAGGAAGGACTTGGGTTTTTATGCAGGATCAGATCAGGGTGTGCCAGAAGACAACATTTTATCTGCAGATCCGAGAACAATTACAGCCTTTTGGCAATTCTAACCACAGTAAGTGAAACGGGCAGCCAAGCTCAGAAGCTTCCCTGGCTGCAGCCCAAACAATGCTCCTTGATAATCTCTTCCATGTTCAGTTCTGTTCAACGGATCAACAAACAGCTATTGAGCTCCTTTTCTGAGGGAAATGCGGGGGTACGGGGATACACGAGGTGTGTTCCTTGCCTTCGATCAATGTATGGTCCAGTGGCAGCAAGGGAAGTGACAATGCTTTGTTTGAGAAAAGGATACAGATTTCAGAGTTCAGGTTCTGTGGTTCATGGTAGCAACTCAGAGCAGAGTTCATAAATATATGTTTGAGAGTTTTCAAGAGTTTATTTGCCACTAGGAGCGCCTACATTTTGCTTAGCCCCGCCGCACTATTTTCTAGGAATAAGCTTACAGGTGATTTCTATCTTTTTTTTTTTTTTTTGAGAGAGAGAGATGAGAGAGAGAGAGAGAGAGAGAGAGAGAGAGACACACACACATGGATCCATTGCCTCCCACACATGCCCCAACGAAACCTGACCTAGTATGTGCCCTGACTGGGAACTGAACCCGCCACCTGAGATGATGATATAACAAACTGAACTACACCAGCCAGGGCAATGGTCTCTATTTTTAAAAATAAAAACATAAGAAGGAAGGAATGAAAGAAGGAGGGAAATAAATAAAAAATCGTCTCATGTTGTACCTCTGTCAAATTTCTGACAAGACAACAGAAAATGTGACTATAAATTTAAAGAATATATTGATTACATTAGTGTCTGCCTCATACCTGGTAAGAAAGCCTTTAGTAACAGGAAAACCAAGATAATCTCATTTGCTTTTTTTACTTCCTATGGTAGAGCTCCAAACAGCAGAACTCCAGTCTTCCTCGGCTCTGGCAATCTTATTGCTGCCAGGCAAGATGAGCCAGGAGGTGGCCATATTCAGGAAGTGACTGCTGCTTGGAGGAGAGAGGGGTGGAAGGCAAAGTCGCAGCCTGGTCACTCTGAGTCGCTGAGCTGAGCTCCAGCAATGAGAACTGTATCTGCCATAAAACTCACTCCCAGCTCCCTAACCACAGTGACCTGAAAAAAATGGTTTCTATTTGACTATTAAATAGCAAATGCATTGTAGTGAGTATATAATACTTCATCTTCAATTTTCCCGCAGGGCCCTTAAGTGGTAAATAAGTGATTGTTGTTCATTAATTACAAGCCAATTCGTGGAGAAACCCAGAGTGCCTGAATCACTGATTTGCACAGAAAATCAATGCCAGAAGATACAACAGGCTTCAATGATTCAACCTGCCTCTTGGTGCTGAAATTCACAAAATCATGGTGTCTCCTAGAGAAAGAAGCATGGTGCAGGGAATACAGAAGTAAAAAATTTGGCAAAGGTTAAGCTTTTAACCACACACATATCTTTGGTCTGTAACTAAATATGTAAAAAGCAAGTGTAATAAATTATATATATATATATATATATATATATATATATATATATATATATATATTTAAATTGCAATCAGTAAAGGTAATTTAATACCTAAGAATTGGGCACTTATTATCTACCAGAAACGTTTATATATGTTGTCTTATTTAGCATGACAACAATATTATGTAGGTACTAGAGGCCCAGTGCACAAAATTTGTGCATGGGGGGCGGGGGAGGGGGGCGGTCCCCTCAGCCCAGCCTGTACCCTCTCCAATCTGGGACCCCTTGGGGGATGTCCAACTGCCGGTTTAGGCCCAATCCCTCACTAACTTCAGTTGGCTGAAGGGTGGCCAGTCAGGCATTCTTGCAATATCTCAGCACTTTCACATTGGCAGAGCATTCGATGATGTCAAAGGATCCTGAGCAGCTGAACAACATGAAGGCTGAGAAATTTCCCTTGAATGTGGGGCAAAGTGAAGATCCCTGCCTTTAAGGAGGTTACCTTCTAGTTGGAAGAGATAATAACCAAAGTAAAAACAACAACAAAAAACAGCTAGATAAGGATGCTACATTAGAACTAAACTAAGAAGAAGGCTAAGGAATGTTGAGGAAGGAACTTGAATTTTAAAAACTTGGTCAGGGCCCTGGCCGGTTTGGCTCAGTGGAAAGAGCAGCGGCCTGCAGACTGAAGGATGCCGGGTTTGATTCCTTACAAGGGCACATGCCCGGGTTGTGGCTTGATCCCCAGTAGGGGGTGTGCAGGAGGCAGCCAATCAATGATTCTCTCTTTCTCCCTCTTCCTCTCTGAAATCAATAAAAACATATTTTAAAAAATGAAAAGTAAAAACTTGGGCGGGGAAGGCCTCACTGAGAAAGTGACCTCTGAGTAAAGACTGGAGGTGATGTGGGAAGCCAGCCACATGGCTGCTGGGGCTGGCGTTTCAGGCAAAGGGAACAGCTGCAGACATCCAGCAGCCGGAGCATCCCTGCTACATCGGAAGGAAGGGATGGACTAAACTAGCATTTCCCAAAGTACGTGCAGCAGAATATTCATTCTGAAGGCTCTCCCCATGCCAAGTCCCTTCGGAGGTAAAGCGACACATTTATCTATTTAGTGATAGTCTTTGGAAAAGCCCCCTAGCAAAGAAACCCAATGAACTCTGTTTGATCTGTGGCTTCCCACATGATTTAAACCAGAGGTCCTCAAACTTTTTAAACAGGGGGCCAGTTCACTGTCCCTCAGACATTGAACACATGTGCACTGCAGGCCCGGGATGAGTCAGCTGCTAAGCAGGACGGGCAGCGGTGGCAAAAACACCCAGCGGGCCGGATAAATGTTTTCAGCGGGCCGCATGTGGCCCGCGGGCCGTAGTTTGAGGACACCTGATTTAAACCATAGGACATCTTTGGAAGGCTATCAATTAACCGAAACCAACGTTCAAAGAAATACACAAGAGGAAATTTGGACTTACTTGCCTGTCTGTGTAGGTCAGAAAACAATGTATTTCAGAGAACAGATCTATCAGACTTGAGTTTACAATGTGACAGTTTAAATATTTTCAGATACTGTTTAAAACTATTATGAAAGTCATATAGTTATAGGGGGCCTGCATGCTATTTCAAAAAATCATTCTATGTCTTTTTAAGAACTACATGTTAGTCATTTGAAAACCTATATTATTCATATGTTACCCAGCTTGCCCATGGTTTTTAAGTTTTTAGAAAGAGGGAAGCCCACAGATGTTCTGCTCAAGCCCGAAGGAACAGGGAACTGAATGTCCTCCTGAGCAATCAGCCTATTTTCCACTCCACTCCTTTCTTCTCCTGTCCCAGGAAACAGTAGCACCATCCATTAGAGGTGGAATGACACCTGCATTTGAGATCAGCACAGAGCACAATCTTCCTTTCAAATGGGAACATGCTGAACACTGATTTGATGTCCTCTTGAGGCAGGACTCCTGCAGTAGCAGAGCCCACAGAGATGACTGGCAGGTCACTGTGACCTGGGACCCAGGAGAAGAGCGGGGGGGCGGGGGGCGGGGGAGGGCGGGGAAGGGGGCCTAAACAAAACCCCTTATTGAATCCAAGAGTCATTTTACAGACAGAGAACCCTGCTTTTTACTGTCCAACTATAAGTTTGTTGCTTTGCTGGGTGGAAAAAAAAATCCATGCCTTGTATGTGGAGGACAAATAAATGCCCTTGGGGGGCAGGGGGAGAATTTATTTTCCCTTCTTTTTTGAAAAAACTGTCTCCGACACCTCTTCTTCTTGCTCACCAGTCTTCCATGCAGCACGGGGCCCATATTGTCTTGTAAACACTCCACTATCCAGAGAAAATTCTCGCTAAATCACACCAAACTGCCCCAGAGGTGCCATGAACTTTACCATTTGATATAAGCCTTCCCGGAGATCTGATGCATTCCCATACTTATGATTCATAAAGTCATCTGCAAAAGGGTTTTGACAGGTATGTGGACTCGACAACAGCCTTTCTGCACTGACTCAGATATCGCATTGGCCTGGGAGCTGAAGGCACAGTCAGCTCCTTCATAAACACGGACCATTATCAATATGTGAGCAAGGTTTTCATGCAGAGAGCAGCTTCCCTTGGTAATTTAAAAAACATGGTAGAAATGAGCCCAGAGAAAAATCACAGCTCACCAAATAAGACTTGTGAATCTTGTTTGTGCTTTTAACTCAGCTATGAGAATCCTGGGGAATTTAAGGGCCAAGGGAGAGAAGATTATTACTAATAAAATTAGATATTTTCTATTAGAGAAAATTTATCACCACCATTGTAATATACCGTGGGGAAGGTGACTTTCTTGTGTTTTAGTAGTAACATAAATTCTTGTAAGTATTTTATATTCGCAAAAGCACCATGTTTATTGAACACCACAGCATTAAGGTATTCTATTCAGATTAGAGGCTTTCAGAATTAGCTGGCATCTTCAAGAAAATGCTAGATAATGGTTCCATAAACACACTCAACCACATGGATATCTGCAGGGTGACATCATCAGGAGGCCTCTCCATCAGCTCCAAGGGGAAGAATGTGTCTCTTCATGTCAGCATAATGGAAATCTGCTGTCCTAGCCACATGCCCTCCATGGAGTTCATACTAAAGAAATGAGAAACTCACTCCTTGAGGGAGAAAACTCTCAAAAGGTATATGACATTCCAGGGGTCTCATTCAGAATGTTATAATGTTATTCTGCCGCCCTACTTCATTTTATGTTTCCATTCTATGCACAGGGTAAGTGTACTGGTAGAAGGGAGGGAACAGGTGAGCCCAGAGAAGAGGTGCTGCTTTCAAACACCTAGCACAGAGCCAGGCACATAGTAGGTGCTCAAACACAAGGCTAGTACAGTAATAGTGGGCGCTGGGGTTGGAGACCATAATCAGGGACACTGACTGTACCACCAGCTGACAGGGGCCAAACCCTCCACTGAACACTCATAAAACGGAGTGAGTGGGAAAGGTGGTTCAACCTATAGCTTTCTACCTGACTCCTAAACCGATTCCATTAATCATCATATGTTAATGGCAGGAGGACACACTACCATGTGACAGGACTGGGGTACGCTGTTGGCTGGTCTCAAGGCAACCTCACTCTATTTGAGAAGATACAATTAGTAAATAATATAAGTCCATATACAGTGAAGCACAACATCCTGAGCTATAAGTGGCATGTATTGAGGAGACTGTCAGGTAAGCTTTTCCTGAATCAAAGAATCTATGCAATAGCCTGGCTGGTGTGGCTCAGTGGTTTGAGTGTCAACCTATGAACCAAGGGCCAAGGGAGAGAAGATTATTACTAATAAAATTAGATATTTTCTATTAGAGAAAATTTATCACCACCATTGTAATATACCTTGGGGAAGGTGGCTTTCTTGTGTTTTAGTAGTAAATCTTAAATATACTACACAATTGAAGGTCACAGTTCGATTCCTGGGTTGTGGGCTCAATCTCCAGTAGGGTGTGTGCAAGAGGCAGCCAATTGATGATTCTCTCTCACCATTAATGTTTCCATCTCTCTCTCTCTCTCCCTTTCTTTCTGAAATCAATAAAAGTATATTTTTTTAAAAATCTGTGCAACAGATATAAATGTCCAAAAGAATGTTTGGACTATAAACCCCCTGGTAGAAGAGGGTGTGTGTCAGAATGATGGATTGGTATTCATGGACTGCATGCTGGTTGGGTGTCCCCTGAAATAAAGTAGAACAGAGGTAGAACGTGATATGGAATCAAGACAAACATTTGACTTTTACACCCCCTGGCCTCCTGATTGAAGCCAGGTTCTAATCTAAATAAACTTGCAAAAATGTACTCACGGCTCCATAGGGCCAGAGATAGGAACTGACGATATTTTAGCAGCCTAAAAGTCTAACTTCATACAAAATGGTGCTGCGGCTGATCTAACAGCAGGCAAGCACAGAAATGAGATCCAGTCTGTATACCCTGAGCTTACTTAAAAAAAAATCACCACATCTAACATGCAGAACTATCTCCTCTCTTTCATCCTAATATCCCACACATTATTCAATAAATACTTGTAGAGCAAATGAAATAGAGAATAGCATGAGAGCAATAAACAACCACGCCAAAAGTCCATTGCCTATTCTATTGCACCAACTATACTGGTAAACTCGGCCTTTGAGATGATTTTTGTAATTGAAAGGTAGCTTCATGGGGCTGGGGAGCAGAAGGGCCAGTGAGTGAATACTAATGGATACAGAGTTTCTATCTGGGGTGAAGAAAATGTTCTGAAATCAGATAGTGGTAATGGTTCTGTGATTATACTACAACCTACTGAACTGTGCACTTTAAAAGGGTGAATTTTGTGGTATAGGAATGATATTTCGATAAAACTGTTATTTTTATAAAAATCACAGTTGAGATTTTTATAAAAATCTTGATGAGATATATCGCAACTCAAGAATGCAAACATAGCTTATTGTGTATAGTATAATAAATTAGTTTTATTCTTGAAAATAAGGGGACTTAAATTAGCAAGCCAATGAAAAGTATGACCTCAGATAGAGAAACATTATTCCGTTGAAGAATGAAAGCGCTTTAAACAGAAGATCCTCAGGCAAATGAGCCTGGGCTCATTAATTTAGGGCTAAAACTACTTTGTGTATCAGAGAATTGGTAGGTGGGCTATTGGGTCATTTGTCCAACTAACGTTTATTCAGAAATCTGAGTCACAGTATTTTTCTTGAATCTTGAAAAGCTAGGTCTCATCACTGGCTAAGTCACTGAGCCCTAAAAGGTTTTTGAATTCTCTAAGACCAGTTGAATGTACTACGTACTGAGCCATATAGATTCATCCCCAACTGCAGCAAGACTCTGGGACTCTCAGATAAAATTTGGGAGAGCGAGTTACACAGCTATAACAAATTGGGTTCATCTTGACCACAAATCCTGTAGCTTCTGTGAATAGAAAAATGGGAGTTCTTTCCTGGATACTGTGGCTTTTTTTAACATTTATGTCCCAGAACTACAATCAGTTCTCTGTCTGGCTGGTATCCACTTTGAGCTTCAACGGACCGCAGCTGATAAGCAGTCAATGCCTATCACCCTGAACTGTCCAGTATGGGCGCCTCTAGGTTATCAACCATCTGAAATGCCTCTTTTCCAAATTGGGATGTGCTGTCGGGATAAAATACCAAATTTTGAAGACTTTGTACCAAAAAAAAAAAAAACTAAAATATCTCTTTAATCTTTGTAAAACCTATATTGCATGTTGAAATGGCAACATTTTGTATATACTGGGTGAAATAAAATCTATTATCCCCTCCCAAATGTAGCTATCCCTTCCCTGAGGATTAACATCAAGGAACTCAGTCAAAGAGAGCACAGCCAGTGAAGGAGACCAAGAATGAAATCAAAAGAGGAAAAGAGAGAGACGTGGTAAGACTCTGCTCTCTGCTCGCTAGCTTTTGATGACTGCTCTCACAGTTGGGGAGAAGAATGAGAATCAGGCTTGAGATGTTAATCTTAAAGCCGGCTTAAGCCTTCAGTCGTCCTGAATACAGGCGCAACTGGGAGTTGAGTCAGATGTATAGGGAGGATATAAATAGTCATTTTCAAACTACGGTTGACTTACACCACACTGTTTGAACTGTACGTGGATTTTTTCAATAAATACTATAGTAATTGTATTTTTTCTTTCTTATGATTTTTAAAAATAGCATGTTCTTTCCTCCAGCTTACCTTATTTTAAAAATACAGTCTATAGCCCTTGCCAGTGTTGCTCAGTGGTTACAGGGTTGACCCGCACACTGTAGGGTCTCAGGTTCGATTCCCAGTCAAGTGCAGGTACCTGAATTGCAGGTTTGATCCCTGTCCCTCTGTGGGAGTGCATGCGGGAGGCAACCAATAGATGTGAGACACATCGATGTTTCTCTTCCTCTCTCTCTCCCTTCCTCCTTTCCACTCTCTCTCTCTAAAAAAAAAAAGGAAAAAAATATCCTCAGGTATGGATTAACAGTAAGATAAAAATACAGTATATGTATTAGATATGTATGTATACTGGTATACATATCTAATCTAATAAAAGAGAAACATGCAAATTGACCATAACTTTGCTATGCCCCAAGCCACGCCCACCAGCCAATCAGAGCGACTATATGCAAATTAACCCAACCAAGATGGCAGCCGGCAGCCACAGAGCTGGAGCAAGCAGGAGGCTTGGTTGGCCCTGTGATGGAGGAAGCCAAGCTTCCCGCCTACCCTGGCTGGCTGTAGCCTCCGCTCAAGGCAACAATGTTTCAATTATAGAAGATAAATAAATCCTAGATACCTGCTTCCAGCCAGCCTCCACTGGGAGCTTGGGTGGCTGGAGGGCATAGCCAGGCTGCAAACAGCCATCAGCCCCTCTCCCAGACTGGCCAGGCACCCCAGCAGGGACCCCCACCCTGAAGGGGCTGTGGCCGGCCTGCAAACAGCCATCAGCCACTCACCCAGGCTGTCCAGGCACTCCAGCAGGAACCCCCCACCCTGAAGGGGGTGTGGCCAGTCTAAAAATGGCCCTCAGCCCCTCACCCAGGCTGGCCAGGCACCCCAGCAGTACCCCAACCCTTATCCACGACACCCTTCAGGGCAAACCAGCCAGCCCCCACCCATGTACCAGGCATATAATAAAAGGGTAATATGCAAATTGACCCTAACAGCAGAACGACTGGGAATGACTGGTCACTATGACACACACTGACCACCAGGAGGCAGATGTTCAATGCAGGAGCTGCCCCCGATGGTCAGTGTGCTCCCACAGGGGGAGCTCTGCTCAGCCACAAGCCAGGCTGACGGCTGCCAGCACAGCAGTGATGGCGGGAGCCTTTCCCGCCTCCTCAGCAGCGCTAAGGATGTCTGACTACAGCTTAGGCCTGGTCCCCACTGGCAAGTGGACATCCCCCGAGGGCTCCTGGGCTGCCAGAGGGATGTCTGACTGCCAGCTTAGGCCCAATCCCCCAGGGAGCAGGCCTAAGCCAGCAGGTAGACATACCCTGAGGAGTCCCAGACTGCGAGAGGGCACAGGCCGGGCTGAGGGACCCCCCCAAGTGCACAAATTTTTGTGCACCGGGCCTCTAGTACTATATAATAAAAGGGTAATATACAAATTGACCCTAACAGCAGAATGACCAGAAAAACTGCTCAACCAGTCACTATGAGGCGCACTGACCACCTCTTGGTCCCTCCCCTGAGCCAGCAGGCTCCCATCGCCCAATGGTGAACAGGGAACCAGGGGGTGGGTGGTGGGGGACACAGGCAGCGCCAGGCCAAGGCCCCTGCCCCACCAGTCACCCCACACACAGGGGGTGACTGGTGGGGTGGGGGCAGGGCCAGCGAGCGGGTGGGAATGGCTGACTTCTTGGTCCCTCCCCCAGCTGGCAGGCTCCTATTGCCCAATGGCGAATGGGGAACTGGGAGTGGGTGGTGGCAGGGGGCGGGGCCGGCTGCCAACAGGGTGCGGTGGCCGGCTGCCGACAGCCAGGGAAGATGGCCCTGATTGCAGGCCAAGTCTAGGGACCATACCCGTGCATGAATGTCGTGCACCAGGTCTCTAGTAATACTTATAATATACAAAACATATATTAATTGACTTTATTTTATTGGTAAGGCTTCCAAGCAACAGTAGGCTATTAGTAGTTACATTTTGGAGAGTCAAAAGTTATACACAGATTTTGACTGCATACAGGAAGGGAGGGTTATTACCTCTAATTCCTGTGTCATTCCACTATATAGTCTTAACCCTTTGCGGTCCAATTTTATTTTTGGAATTCAAACAGTTTGGTCCAAATTAATTGACAGGATTGAATGTTGAACCGGTTTGCAGTTTCGACCTCAGCCTCGACAATGGACCTGCTCCTAGTACCTGGTCTGTCGAGTCAGCCTCGACATTGGACCTGCTACTAGCGCCTGGTCTGTCGAGTCAGTCTCAACGTTGGACTGAAAAGGGTTAATATCCATGTGGTTAAAGAGCTCATAGCAATGAGAAAAAGATGTGTCCCTTTGCACTGCATAAAATGTAGGCATATAATCTCCCTAATGTTTCCTTTATGTAAATAGTCCCAATGGAAAAAACAAACAAACAAACCACAAATCTTCCAGGAGCATATGTGCTCCTAACTCTTAGCCAGCAATTATCTAACGAGACCCACTGAGTCTGGGTGGAGGCATTGAAACACAAAGATAAAGTACTTCTTAGCCTCCCTTGGGAGAGACATGGTTTGGTGGGGGAAAGACAAAGAAAACAAATAGCTAAAGCAATGCTATCCATACTACAACCACAATAGCTGATTACTAGTGGATGTAGGAGAACACGTACTGTTTTATAAGTAATTAAAGGCAAGTATGTGCACTGCTATGCAATTAACAAAACTTCTACTGCTGTTCTCCCTCTCCTTTCCTCTCTGAAATCATTAAAAATATATTAAAATAAAAAAGCTTCTACAGGGAGAAAAAAAATGGCGGAGGCTTAGACGGACGTGTTGGTCCTTCGTCCCGGAGCAGATAGGGGCAAGCAGCTGAAACGGGTAACAACCAGCCCGATCAAGCTGGGGAGGTTCAGCTGAGAGACAGTCTGCAGCCAGGAAAGACAGAGAACTCCTGAAAAATGCGGATGGTTAGAGATTGAGGCTGAAACTTCCCCCTGGGCGCCAGCGCAGCGGCGAGACCGTGCCATCTTGGGAGGCGGTTATCGGCATCCAGAGATCGGCTACTAACCCAGCGGCTACTAACCCGGAGGCGGCGACTTGCGGGCGGCGCGACTGCGGGAGCCCAGAGGAGGCCTGCGCCCCTCCACGGAGGGGCGGACACTCCTGGGCGGCCAGCAGAGGCACAGCGACCACGCCATCTTGGGAAACAGAGCTGCTTGAGACTAGGATCCTGGCCTCAGCACCACCCAGTCTGATCTCAGACGCATACCAGGACCCTGCAGCCACTGGGGACAGAGACCTGTGACCACAGCTACAGACCTGCAGACACGGAAAGTTCGGAGATCCCTGCTGCAGATCCGTGAGTAGCGGAGCCCATCCCCCCTTCCCCCAGGATCGCGGGCAGTGCCAGAGTAACTAACTGATAGACCTACCCCTTGCCGGGGCCTCAGCGCTGCAGAAACTTTGGCCTGAAAGTGCGCGAGCACCTTAGAACTGATCCTATGCGCACTTCGGGCTTCAGAGCCCTGGGCTGGGAGCAAAAACGCGCACAGCACCAGGAACTAATCCTGTGCGCACTGCTGGCATCAGAGCCCTGGGCTGGGAGCAAAAACGCGCACAGCACCAGGAACTAATCCTGTGCGCACTGCTGGCATCAGAGCCCTGGGCTGGGAGCAAAAACGCGCACAGCACCAGGAACTAATCCTGTGCGCACTGCTGGCATCAGAGCCCTGGGCTGGGAGCAAAAACGCGCACAGCACCAGGAACTAATCCTGCGCGCACTGCTGGCATCAGAGCCCTGGGCTGGGAGCAATCGCGCGAACGGGAGTTTGTCCGCCTAGCACAGGCCCAGAAACCCCGTTTCTCAGGGCAGGAGGCAGCACCAAGCACCAGTGACTTGACTGTGTTTCTTATCACCTGCGCCTGAGATCCTGATTTCCTGTGCATTCATACTAAGAGCCAGTGAATCCAATTCCTGGTGCAAGGGCACACAGGGACCCTGATTCTCAAGGTGAGGTTGCGCGAAGCAACAGAGACTCTGATACTGAACTCTTGGGGAACTCTGACTCCTGGCGCAAGCTAGGGGGCTCTGCTCTGGTGCTAAACACGCGTCAGGGGGGCCTCTATTTCAGCACAGTGCAGGCAGGGTCCCTAATTCTAAGGGCACGCGCGAGGCCACATTGAGTGTTGGCAACACTGACACAGAGCGAGCCTGGTTCCCACCAACCAACAACAACCACACATCTTAGTGTCAGAGCTCTTCAGTGACACTAGGGTGGTGGGAGCCTCCCACTGCGCACGGCCCAGGCCCACGCAACTCAACCTTTGAACCATCAGGAGATAATCAAAATGAAGAGACGACACAATACCCAGAGGAAAGACAATGAAGAATCACCAAGAAAGGAAATTAATGAAGCTGAAGCGTGCAACATGACAGAAAAAGAATTCAGAATGATGGTTGTACAATTCATTCACCGGATGGATGAGAAAATCAACAACCTATGCAAGAATCAGGAAGAAATGAAAAGTGATATAGCTACAATCAAAAACACCATGGAAAGTTTCAACAGCAGACTAGAAGAAGCAGAAGACCGAATTAGTGAGTTAGAAGATAAGGCAGAGAAACAAGCTCAATCTGAACAGCAACTGGAGAAAAGAATTAAAAAACAGGAGGAGAGCCTAAGGGAGCTTCAGGACAACATGAAACGAAGTAACATACGCATAATAGGGCTGCAAGAAGGACAAGAAGAGCAGCAAGGATTAGAAAATCTATTTGAAGAAATAATGACAGAAAACTTCCCAGATATGGGGAAGAAAAAAGTTACACAAATACAGAGAGTCCCAGGCAAGATGAACCCCAAAAGACCGACACCAAGACACGTCATAATAACGATGGCAAATGTACAAGACAAAGAGAGAATCTTAAAGGCTGCAAGAGAGAAACAGAGAGTTACCTACAAAGGGTCCCCCATCAGATTATCAAACGATTTCTCAACAGAAACACATCAGGCCAGAAAAGAATGGACGGAAATCTACAAAGTGATGCAAAGCAAAGGACTGAATCCAAGAATACTCTATCCAGCAAGGCTATCATTCAAAATTGAAGGGGAAATAAGAAGCTTCACAGACAAAAAAAGGCTAAGGGAGTTCATCACCACCAAGCCAGCAATGCAAGAAATGCTAAAGGGACTGGTGTAAAAAGAAGAAATAAAAAGCCCAGAAAGAAAGCAGCCACAAAAAAATAGAAATGGCTACAAACAAGTACCTTTCAATAATAACTTTAAATGTAAATGGACTAAATGGTCCAATCAAAAGATATCGAGTGGCTGAATGGATAAAAAAACATGACCCATACATTTGCTGTCTACAAGAGACCCACCTCATTAGAAGGGACTCACACAGACTGAAAGTGAAGGGATGGAAAAATATCTTTCAGGCAAATGGAAATGAAAAAAAAGCTGGGGTAGCAATACTTATATCCGACAAAATAGACCTCAAAGTGAAGGCCATAACCAGAGATAAGGAAGGCCACTTCATAATACTAAAGGGATCAATACAACAAGAGGATATAACCCTGATAAACATATATGCACCCAATGCAGGAGCACCCACATACATAAGAAAACTCCTGGAAGGTATCAGGGGAGAGATCGACAACAATACAATCATAGTAGGGGACTTTAATACACCACTAACATCACTGGATAAATCCGCTAGACAAAAACTCAGCAAAGAAACAGCAATCCTAAATGACTCACTAGATCAGATGGACTTAATTGACATCTTCAGAACACTTCACCCCACAGCTGCGGAATATACATTCCTCTCAGGTGCTCATGGGACATATTCAAAAACAGACCACATATTGGGTCACAAGCAAAGTCTCCACAAATTCAAGAAGATTGAAATCATAAAAAGCATCTTCTCAGACCACGATGGCATAATGTTAGAAATAAACCACAATAAAAACAACCCAAAATACTCAAACACTTGGAAGCTGAATAGCATGTTATTAAATATTGATTGGGTTACCGATGACATCAAAGAAGAAATTAAAAACATCCTGGACACTAATGACAATGAAAACACAACAATCCAAAACCTCTGGGACACAATGAAAGCAGTCCTGAGAGGGAAGTTTATAGCTCTACAGGCCTACCTCAAAAAACAAGAAAAAATGGTAGTTAATCATCTAACTCTACAACTCAAAGAATTAGAAAGAGAGCAACAAGAAAAGCCCAGAGTGAGCAGAAGGAAGGAGATAATAAAGATTAGAGCAGAAATCAATGAAATAGAGACCAAAAAAACAATACAGAAAATCAATGAAACCAAGAGCTGGTTCTTTGAAAGGATAAACAAGATTGACAAACCCCTAGCCAGGCTCACCAAGAAGCAAAGAGAGAGGTCCCAAATAAACCAAATCAGAAATGATAGAGGCGAAATAACAACAGACCCCAAAGAAATACAAATGATTGTTAAACAATACTACGGACAACTCTACTCCAACAAACTAGACAACCTGGAGGAAATGGACAAATTCCTAGAAAAATACAACATTCCAAAACTCAATCAGGAAGAATCTAAAAATCTCAATAGGCCAATAACGATGGAAGAAATTGAAGCAGTCATCAAAAAGCTTCCAGCAAACAAAAGCCCAGGACCAGACGGCTTCTCAGGGGAGTTTTACCAAACTTTTAAGGAAGAACTGAAACCTATCCTCCTCAGATTACTACAAAAAGTCCAAGAGGATGGAACACTTCCAAACACATTTTATGAAGCTAGCATCACCCTAATACCAAAACCAGGTAAAGACAACACAATGAAAGAGAATTACAGGCCAATATCCCTCATGAACATAGATGCCAAAATCCTCAACAAAATCTTAGCAAATCGGATCCAGCAGTACATCAGAAGGATCATACACCATGACCAAGTAGGATTTATCCCAGGGATGCAAGGATGGTACAACATCCGTAAATCAATAAACGTGATACATCACATAAACAAATTGAAAGAAAAAAACCACATGGTCATATCAATTGATGCAGAAAAAGCATTTGACAAAATCCAACACCCATTTTTGATAAAAACTCTCAGCAAGGTGGGAATAGAAGGGTCATACCTCAACATAATAAAAGCCATATATGACAGGCCCACAGCCAACATCATACTCAATGGACAAAAACTAACACCATTTCCCCTAAGAACAGGAACAAGACAGGGATGTCCACTCTCTCCACTCCTGTTCAACATAGTCCTGGAAGTATTAGCCATTGCAATTAGACAAGAAGAAGAAATAAAAGGCATCCAAATTGGAAAAGAGGAAGTAAAACTGTCCTTATTTGCAGATGACATGATATTATACATACAGAACCCTAGAGACTCCATCAAAAAACTACTAGACTTAATACATGAATTTGGCAATGTAGCAGGATACAAAATTAACCCCAAGAAATCCGAGGCATTTCTATATACCAATAGTGAACTTTCAGAAAGAGAGATTATAAAAACAATCCCATTTACCATCGCACCCCAAAAATTAAGATACCTAGGAATAAACTTAACTAAAGAGGTAAAAGACCTCTACTCAGAAAACTACAGGATGTTGAAAAAAGAGATAGAGGAAGACATAAACAGATGGAAGAACATACCATGTTCTTGGATTGGTAGAATCAACATCATTAAAATGTCCATATTACCCAAAGCAATCTATACATTCAACGCACTTCCCATTAAAATACCAATGGCCTTCTTCAAGGATCTAGAACGAACTCTCCAAAAATTCATCTGGAATAAAAAAAGACCCCGAATAGCTGCAGCGATCCTGAGAAAGAACAAAGTAGGTGGGATCTCAATGCCAGATATCAAACTGTATTACAAAGCCACTGTTCTCAAAACTGCCTGGTACTGGCACAAGAACAGACATATAGATCAGTGGAATAGAATAGAGAGTCCAGAAATTAGCCCGAACCAATATGCTCAATTAATTTTTGACAAAGGAGGCATGAACATACAATGGAGCCAAGATAGTCTCTTCAATAAATGGTGTTGGGAAAATTGGACAGATATATGCAAGAAAATGAAACTAGACCACCAACTTACACCATACACAAGAATAAACTCAAAATGGATAAAGGACTTAAATGTACGACAGGAAACCATAAAAATTCTAGAAGAATACAAAGGCAGCAAAATCTCAGACATATGCCAAAACAATTTCTTCACTGATACAGCTCCTAGGGCAGTTGAAACTAAAGAGAAACTGAACAAATGGGACTACATCAAAATAAAAAGCTTCTGCACAGCAAAAGAAACCATCAACAAAACAACAAGAAAACCCACCTCGTGGGAAAACATATTTGCCAACGTCATATCTGATAAGGGCTTAATCTCCAAAATTTATAGGGAACTCATACAACTTAACAAAAAGAAGATAAACAATCCAATCAAAAAATGGGCCAAGGATCTAAATAGACACCTTTCAAAAGAGGACATTCAGAAAGCCAAGAGACATATGAAAACATGCTCAAAGTCACTAATCATCCGAGAGATGCAAATCAAAACAACAATGAGGTACCATCTCACACCTGTCAGAATGGCCATCATCAACAAATCAACAAACGACAAGTGCTGGAGAGGATGTGGAGAAAAAGGAACACTTGTGCACTGCTGGTGGGAATGCAGACTGGTGCAGCCACTATGGAAGGCAGTATGGAGGTTCCTCAAAAAATTGGAAATGGAACTCCCATTTGACCCTGTGATCCCACTTCTAGGAATATATCCCAAGAAACCAGAAACACCAATCAGAAAGGATATATGCACCCCGATGTTCATAGCAGCACAATTCACCATAGCTAAGATCTGGAAACAGCCTAAGTGCCCATCAGTAGATGAATGGATTAGAAAGCTGTGGTACATCTACACGATGGAATACTATGCTGCTGTAAAAAAGAAGGAATTCTTACCATTTGCAACAGCATGGATGGAACTGGAGAGCATTATGCTAAGTGAAATAAGCCAGTCAATGAAGGAAAAATACCACATGATCTCACTCATTCATGGATAATAAAGACCATTACAAACTTTTGAACAATAATAGATACAGAGGCAGAGCTGCCTCAAACTGATTGTCAAACTGCAGTGGGAAGGCCAGGGAGGGTTGGGGGGGAGGAGGGAGGGGATTAAGAGATCAACCGAAGGACTTGTATGCATCCATATAACCATAACTAATGGACATAAGACACTGGGGGGTAAGGGAGGGCAGGGGTCTGTCAAGGGCGGGGGGGAAAAAAGGACACTTATGTAATACACTTTGTAATACTTTTAGCGAAAAATAAAAAAAAATAAAAATAAAAAATAAAAAAAAAAAAAGCTTCTACAGCTGCATGAACATACATAAATTGTCTATGAATTACCACATTTATGGAAGTCAGTTCAAACTACTTTGCTGTCTATATGTGTGTGGTTCTTTGCTGCTGGGGGTATAGAACAAACACATTAGGAGTTAGCCTTTTGTTTCAGTGCTCTATGCCGAAGAGCTGCCATTTGTCAAGGGAACGTCTATGCTTTGCCCACGACTCTTCGAACACTGGAGGCTTCGCTCTGCAGGAAGGGCAAGACCTCCGTGAGGTCCACGCATTCACTGAGAGGCACTAATGGTGATAGTCACGGTAGACAATTTGGGAAAACAAATGAATGATTACAGCTGACAACTTTTAGGAAAAAACAGGAGCTAATTAATGAGCTTGCTAATTAGTCCTCTCCATTGAGGTAGTTCAACAGGTATATCATTCTGCAGATAGCACCAGGTGGCTTTATACAGGGGATGTGTGTATGTGCAAGGGAGGAGAGATAAGCAAAGACAAAGATGGTCTGCGTTCTGGAGCCTCACACAATAATCTCATAAAATGTTGATAAATGCTTCCAAGTCTCCGCAGATTACTCTTGATTTGTAAGTTAGACACCTTCGTTACACACAGAAAATTAGTGTTCTCATATTGGGACATTAACCATTCCAATCCTTTGATATTGCTCAAGCTACATTTCCATCTCAGCTCAGTCTACCCTTTCTTCCCTGATTTGCTATTAAGTGGTGGAAAGGGGATATTTCTAGTAATTTTTGGAAAATGTAGCTGCAAAATTTTTAAAGTAAAATTATTCGGAATGTCTCTACAGCTATTAGGTAATTAATTCTATCAAGAAGCAAGAGGAAAAGGGAAATCTCCCTGAATAGCATTTTAAGGGAGTCTAGATAAATCATTCTTAAAAGAAAATCTTTTCAAAAAAACTATTAAATTTAATTATGCAAGGAAATTTATTATTACCCATTGTATTGTTACATATTAGGTTTTGCTTATGTTTATGTGTTTTGGTGACTAACAAATGTACTTCACAGTACACTAAGAACCTGTATAAAATCTATGTGGGCAGTACACACATGCCATTTTGTAGAACTTGGAGCATAGATATATTTCCAATTTTTCCATACAGTTTATAATTGCACCCTTATTTTTGATGTAACTTAGGTCAGCTTTAGATACCATACCCATTATCAGTCATTCTTCTGCTGAAAAATATATATTTTTAGAAGATATTTTTATTGATTTCAGAGAGGAAGGGCGAGGGAGAGAGAAACAGAAACATCAATGATGAGAACCATTGATCAGCTGCCCCCTACTGGCGATCGAGCCTACAACCTAGGCATGTGCCCTTGACCAGAATCGAACCTGGGACCCTTCAGTCTGCAGGCCAACGCTCTATCCACTGAGCCAAACCAGCTAGGGCCTGAAAAATATTTTAAGCACAATTATATAACACCACACAGAGTAAACTTTAGAAGGTATTTATAATTAGGTGAGAAAGGCATGCAGGCTGTCCCCTACAGGGAGAAATCCCTATAGAATATTTCTATGCTTGTCCTGCCCTAGAAAAGATGTAAAAGTCATAATGAATTTGTTTTGGGTAAGCTAATTGAAAGTGTTCTTTCTATAAATTAGATGATTTTTATATGGCCTGGCTCAAGAATGTTTCAATTTTCAGAATTACTAATCTCTGCTAAAGTTAAAGCAGTTAGATCCTTACTCATCAGAGTTTCAGATTACTTGAGCTAATAAAGAAATAAGTGCCCAGTCCTGATGCCACAGGATGGCGAGAGGGCGGGGGGTGGAGGACGTACAAGTGGGAAGGGAGCCTCATATGCCAGCAGGGCCAGGGTAGGAGGGGACTGAACAGTTCAGGGCATGTTTTGTTGATTGGAGTAATGCTTTGATTCTCATAGTTTCCAGTTCAGAAAAATCGGTGGGTACTGAAGACAGCTGCAGTCAGTTCATTGTCCAAGAGAGCTCACTCCTGGTCAGCCATCTACTGCTAGCTCTCCTGAGGGAGCATCCCTGTCCTGGGAGAATGGCCCACCTGGGACGGGGCTGGGAGGACAGGGTGATGGATGGTTGTGGCCGCTTCTACCTCTGCCTTCTTTGACTTTTGTCCCCTGTAAACAAGCCTTCTTCTTTCAGTGCTTTTAAATGTTTCAGTCTTTCAGAGCACACACAGCTCATTCTGAGTTTTAAAGATGCTTTTCCGTTATGAAGATTCACTATATGATTGTCCCAGTGGTTTATTTTGATTCCATCCCTGGTTTTTCTCCATCTGCTAGCTAACTCTATTCAAGTTATAGACAGCTCTTCATTGGAACTTCAGCACTTTGAAAACTAGCTCCTGGGTATAAATTAGGCTTTAAAAAGAAAACAGTTGAACACCAGAGACTAATAGGGAGGAAATCTTAGCTAAGGAGCATTTTTAGCCATCCCAAATTACATTGATTTATTTTCTCTTCTTCACAGCACTGAATGTAATCTTTAATTACATATCTGTTTGTTCTATGCTTTCTTCTCCTCAGGACCCCAGTTCCCACGATTCAGTGATCACATTTGCTTTGTACTGTGCAAATTCAGCACCCAGGTCAACCTCTGGCTCATCGCAGGAGCTTAGGAAGTAGCCTTTTCCTGGACGTTAAACAGAAGGAATTTCTTGGTGACATTCAGCTGGGGCCTATGAGGGGGTGGGGCCTACGTGTCCTTCCAGCTATTTTCAATATTTCAAGAGTTTATCTCAGAATAGAATTTGCATCCAAACAAAACACCAACTACCTCAAACAAACAAGCAAAAACCACTCTACATTAGATGCTAGTTTTAGTTTCTATTTTTCTTAACTTGTATACTCAATTGCATATAGTTTTTAGTAGTAAGTATAAAAATAAATTATTGATAAACACAATTCCTAAAATAATAGCAATGTTTTCGAAAAGTTCATTTTCAACCCTTTTATTGGGTGTTTACCATGTGCCAGACCTCCTGCTATGTGCTTTTGTTAAATATCATAACAATCTCATTGAAAGGCAATATTATTAGTTCCATTTTAAGGATGAGAAAACTGAGGCTCAGAGAGGTTCATTAATTTACATCAAGACCTATAACCAATATGCTTTGGAGTCAGGATTTGAATCCAGACTGTCTAACTCCAGAGTTCCTGAATCAGATAAATAACAGGGAGGAAAGTGATTGAGAAGATATTATAATAATCAGACTTGAAGGTTTCAGACTTGTATAAATAATGGGTAAGGTCCAGTTGATGTTGCTCAGTAGTTGAGCATTGACCTATGAACCAGGGGGTCACAGTGCAATTCCCGGTCAGGGCATATACACGGGTTGCAGGCTCCATTCTCAATAGGGGATGTGCAGGAAGCAGTGGATCAATGATTCTCTCTCATCATTGATGTTTCTATCTCCCTCTCCCCTCCTCTCTGAAGTAAACAAAAATATATTAAAAACAATAAATAACGGGTAATTATTTGCCTGTTACCTTATTGAGCCAGCCTTAACATGCTTATTTAGCATGACTAGTAGGTAAATAGCAAATGTGAAGGGTGTAAAGATATTCTTAGAAACTTTAGAAGTCTGTTTGGGGCCCTTTAGAGATGATATCTTTAACTGTTGGTTTGTACATAGGCAGTTAAGTGCGCAATGCACAGAGTCCACACGCACCTAGAATCAGGACGCTATACCAGAGAAGCCGGGAGCTTATGGAGATATAAAGGAAGATAATGAACATAACTTAGGCATCCAGCTTTTGAGTCAGCTTCTTCCAGAGGCATATTCCCTGAGGAGTTCCAAAGAATTATGTTAAACTGTATTAATGTAAGAGGGTGAGAGAGAAGCCTGATTTCCAGTTCAGTTTGGAGTTCCCTTGGCTGGTGAAACAATTACAGGTCCCTTGCCATCAGCCTTCAGCGTGTCAATAATTTTTTTTCATTGCTTATTCAAATGCATCCCCAGATGTCTTAGAGAATGTTCCCTGTTCCCCTCATTACTTTCTTATTTACCAGTATTTTCACCACAACACTGCTTTAAAAAAAATGGTACCTATTTGTAGTCTTGTTTGTACCTTTGTTTATTCCTTTTTAAATTCATTGTTTTATTCATTAATTCTTTGTTAGTCTCTCCCATCTCATCCCATGTTTATTGGTCAGGCATTCTGTCCTGTGCTTGGTTCTGGGCACAAACATGGACCAGGTGGCCCTGGCTCTCTTCTTCCCCAGTCCCTGGACCCTCATATGGCTCCCACTGACACATTCTCCATCAGGCTGGGAATATGGGGCAACTCTGCATTCTATGCACCGAAGTTACCGACTTCATCTGTGCTCAACAAATTTAGCTATTCCTTCACTCAGCTGACCTCTTATGCATGTTAGGGAGAGAAAGCTGA
Source organism: Myotis yumanensis (assembly GCF_028538775.1). Taxonomy (NCBI): domain Eukaryota; kingdom Metazoa; phylum Chordata; class Mammalia; order Chiroptera; family Vespertilionidae; genus Myotis; species Myotis yumanensis. Next base: position 22,570,453 of record NW_027223766.1, read on the forward strand.
TTGATCTAACAAACAAAATGCCTCAAGTCTAAGCCTTGCAGAGTGGTGACTACAGCAACTGGTTCTTTTCCTTAGAACAAATACATCACAATTTGTCAAGATTTGGGGAAAAGTATAAAAGCAAATAAGTCTCAGGTATTGGGGAATAAGACATTTTGACTAAAGGGGTTAATGGTAGACCAGTTGGCTCTGGGAGTGATGTCTAACACCAAGTTGACTAATTACCTGAAGTTTTTCATAACTTCTTCAAGTTTTCCTCAAGTCCAGAGACCTTGTAACAATCCCCAACTATTATCAAACTGCTCTCAGATTGGGTTTCCCAGTCTCTGGCTTAAGGAAGTAGATTAAAGATGATGCTTATTTGTAGGAATGGACAATTTTGTGAGCTGTGAGAACTTAATTGGGAAATGCTTGGGATGTTTTTCTGCCTGCTTCTCTGTATTGAGTATAGTTTTTAATATTTGATGCCAATGAAAATAGTGAACAATGAAAGAAAGGGAGAACTGCCTCAGCTGCAGACGACATCAAGGAAGGTTTCTGTGACTGTTTGAGATGCCCTCATCTACATTCCGAGGTGGAGCTGTGTCCATTGGTTACTTGTTTGTGGTCCACTCTTTTGATGGAGATAGATGTAGAGATAAGAACTCAATCTAGTTTATTTCACTTAAATATTTCATATTTTTCAAGATAACAAGAATAAAAATCAAGATCTTGAACTCAAGTGAGAGAACATTTTGGGATAAACCAGTACAAAATTCAGTATTTGCTCTACCCATTGTTTCTAATATTCATTCTATGCATTGGGATATCTATCAACCTATTCATCTATCTATCTATCTATCTATCTATCACCATCATCTATCTATATCTTATTCAGCAGAGCTTTTTAGGAAACCAGTGCTGAAATTTAGAAGAAAATCATGATAATAGACAAATATCACTATTTAAAATATGTAATTCTCAAATTCCACATCTGTGGATAGCTCCAGAAAAATAATTGTTAATCCCAGAAATTATGCAAAATAAGAAGGTTGTTATTTCTGATTTTCTTCTGTTACAGGTTCCCTAGCCTTTATTTATTTATTTTTAAAATATATTTTATTGATTTTTTTACAGAGAGGAAGGGAGAGCGATAGAGAGTTAGAAGCATCAATCAGCTGCCTCCTGCATGCCCCCCACTGGGGATGTGCCTGCAATCAATTCCCTTGACGGGAATTGAACCTGGGACCCTTCAGTCCACAGGCCGATTCTCTATCCACTGAGCCAAACCAGTTAGGACAAGGTTCCCTAGCCTTTATATCCAAGGGCACATCTTCACATCTTTGGAGTTGCTGGGGCTCCTCTTGGCTCTAGTGCAAGTGTTGTTGGAGAAAGTCCACTCGGCCCACATGCAGCACTAAAGCATCCTCCTATGTATGCTCTGGTGGGTGGTGCAGGGAATTCACCAGGCTTTGGCTTGCGCTGGTCACAATGTAGCCCCCCAATGTAGCCTCGAGATCTTCACATTTTTTGATAGTGTGCACTTATCCACTTTGACTGCGTGGATCAAATCAATGAAGCAGAAAAGAGACATTGTTCTTGCTGTATCTCAGTGGGCCATCTTGTATATCACCTGGGAACTGCTAGTCTGTCTCCTACTTAATAAAACATGTGTTTCATCACCTTAAGAAAGAGGATAGGTGGCCACTCGTTGGAAATACTTGCATTTCTGGAGAGCAAAAGCCTGGAGTCTATACAGGCACCTATGGAAAGTATGTGAGAGTGACGTTCCTCTAGGGTTCCCTGAATTCTGCTAGTCTGCTGCTGCCCCTCCTATTGATCGTTGCCCAGGATTTCTGATGAACAGGAGGGGGAAATCTATTGAAACTGATTATTCTGATGCCTTTGAATAAAGTTCTATACCTTGAGATGATTTCACCACTGGAAAGATAATTAAGAATCTCCTAGCATCCATTTTTTCTTGTTACAGATTTTACCTTTTTTTCTATAGAAAATGTCTATGACACAGATTTATGACTGCAAAACACAGAGACTGGGAGGCTGAGTGCTGTGCAGTCCTAAGCTCTGAGCTTCCAGAACAGCTGCCCGAGCTTCCCACCTGGATGACCACTTGGGAGGCCACCCCCTTTTTCGCTTCTACCCTCAGGAAAGTGTCAACAGGCAATAATGAATAATGTGAAAAATGGGCCTAATGTGAAGTGACAAAGCCTGTGAGAGCCTAGAAATGCAGAGAGAAATGGTGTGGGAAAAAAGGCCTTAGAATACAGATGAGGCAAGAGCCAGTGAGGATAATTAAGCCCAAAGCCTTGGGCCTTCGCCCAGAGCAGCATTTCCCTCTCCTGTTTTCTTGGAGCTGGAAACTTCAGTTAACTATTTCCATTTCCCAACCCCCCAAGAGCACCTAACTTCTGCCTCCCTCTGCGGCTTACAGTGTGGGGTGCAGAGAATTAGTTAAACCTATGAATCTATAAAATATGCTAATAAATTGTCGGATAAGCAGGTGGATGGTCCCTGACAGAGGCAGCTGTGTGAGGACAGTTGCATGTGATACCTCTCCCACTGGCCTGGGGGTGTGGGGGGGAAGCCACCTGCCTGAGGTGGTGGGGAGGGTTTGGTTACTGCACAGAGGGGCTCGTTATAGTCATGTCAGCTCTCAGCACCTTAACTGTGTTCCTCTTTTTCTGCCTCTGTAGACGTCTCTCCTCTGTAGACATCTCTTCCTCTCATAGCTTTTCTCAGTGGATTATAGGCTGGTCACAGGGAAAACGAAGTTAACAGCAGGCTCCTTGTACTGTCTGGTAGCCTTACACCCACGCCCAGCTCATGGAGGAGGCCGCTTCTCCACCTCTTGGTAAGCAGCTCTGAGACCTGCCATCTCTGCTAAAGGTGTCTCATTCTGTCCCCACGTTGTGTCACAAAAACATCTCAGCCCCAATACAAGTAGAGAGAGAGAAAAAAAGCAAAATATAAAAACAAGTTTTCTGATCATTTCAAATAAAGCTTGAGTGTCCTGCTTTTCTTCTTTGTCTTTTATAACCTAGTTATTGTTCAATAAATAGATCCCACTTGAGTCATGGAGCCTGTCTTTCCTGATGGCCTAAACTCCCAGGTTATGCATTACTTTCTTAGAGCTTCATAGCATCTTTATTTTCACACGTTTCTTTGCAAGTATTAGCTTATATGTCTATCACTCTCCAAAGCTGCGATCTGCCTCAGGCAGAAGCCCAGATTTCTTTCTTTTTCTTCCCCTTCTCATTTTTATTTTATTTTGTGTTGTCTTGTGTGTGTGTGTCCTAACCCAGTGCTCAGTGTCTATTGATTGATAGGGTCCTGGAGCTAATTTATTAGTCAGTTGTTCGAAACTAGAAATGAAGTTTCCCAAAAGTTCCATGTCCAGAATGGCAGTTAACATTCCTGGAATCATTAAAATGCCCTCTAAGCATAAATTTGTGATCAAGGAGACACCCTGTACATTAGCTATGAATAACCCAAGGCGAGTCTATTACAATATTAATGGAGTATATTCTTTGCATTTTGTGAATATTACTGCAGTATATGATTTGCTGCATAAAATAAATCTTTGACCAGGAGTTTCAACCAGACCTCAAAGGAGGTTGAGATATCAACCCTGGGCTGAGCCACGCCTGCTCAGGGGCTAAGTCACACACTGCTCCTCGAGGCTCACAAGGCACTGAATTCAAAGGCCACCACAAAATGACAAATGGTTTGCCACGGCCTTGACGGATCATTCATTCACACATAGATGACATTAAAATGTTCGTTCCAAAAATGCACAAAAGCTTCTGAATGTAAACTAGAAAGGCAAAACATCGAAGAGGAAAATATAAATATTCATTAGCTGTGGGGCAAGTAATTAAGGGAGAATAAAAATGTGCCAGCCCAGCGGACGAGGTTCAGTGGTTGAGTGTCGACCTATGGACCAGGATCATGGTTTGATTCCAGGTCAGGGCACATGTCCAGATTGCGGGCTCGATCCCCAGTGTGGGACTTGCAGGTGGCAGCAGATCAATGATTCTCTCATCATTGTTGTTTCTATCTCTCTCTTCCTCTTTGTTCCTCTCAATATATATATATATATATATTAGTATATGCCATTTAGAGATTTCTCTGGTGATTCTGATAAGAAGCTCTAGGGAATTTAGAAACTCATAATACCGGTTCTTAGTTCCTTTGTGGACATTCAAGACCTGCTACAAAGTAACTGAAACCCAGGTGTTCGCCTCAGTCCTTATTGCCTCCCTTGATGTACGGCTAATCTTAACCACGCTGGCTCCTTGCTCTTCCTTGAGCAGCCGGCTCTCCCTGCCCTGATGTTACATGACCTCCGGGCAGCGGTAGAGGACAAGCAGTTGCTCCTTCCCTGGTTGTCACCATCTGAGAGCACGTGGGCTTTGCACAGGTAAGTTGGACTCATTATGGTGCCATGGAAGACACCTCAGCCCCGTCCCTACCAGCAATCCATTCTCAGCCACCTCCTTACCCTCTGGGCCTGCCTGGGTGGGGTTGCCTTGGCCCTGCCCTTCTTTCCTGGTTCATAGGGCACTCGCCTGCCTCCCACCACACAGTGTCATGGCAGGAGACAAGGTGACCTGGGAGGCAGAGGGGAAGGGTGGAGGGGAGCCAGTAGTGTGGGTGCCTGGTGGATCTCGGTGGGCACTGGATCCTTGGTGGGCACTCGGCCCCCGAACCCTCACAAAGCCTCCTCTGGGCACTGTGCATGGTTAGCAATGGCCTGAACTTCGGGTCAGTTGCGGGGGGCGGGGTATGAGAGAACTGAAGGACCTGGCGGGTATCAGGATGAGGGGGTTGGCATAGGGTCCCCACCCCTTTGACCTGTGACCAGATGTGTGGCAGGCCTACCCCTCCTTAGGTTATCCACAGAGACAATGCTGGCAGTTTTGGGAAAACCAAAACAAAGGACAACAAAGCACTCCTCCTGTACACTAGGACAAATTGCAAATGGATGAAAAATTTAAATGTAAAATAAAAAGAAACCATAACATTTTGGGAGAAAATCCAGAAGCCATACAAAAATTGATAAATGCTACAATAAAAATCCCCTTATCTAGCAAAAACAAAGCAAAAAAAAAAAAAAATTCTGCAAGTAAAATAAAAACCAATTGGGGAAAAGAACAACCATGAGGAACATTTGCAAATTGTATCACAAAGAGCTAATCTCTCTAATATAAATTGATATAACCAACAACATAATAAAAGAAAATTGGAAAAGGATAGGAACAGGAAATTAACAGAAAAAGAAGTACAAATTCCATTTAAACATATGAAAAGATGCTCCACTTCAGTCATAATGAGAGAAATGCAAATGAAGCTTTCACTGAGAAAAACATTTTTTTATTCTATGAGGTTGTCAGAATCCGCAAGTCTGTGGATCCCTTCTGCTGGCAAGGCCTTGGGAAATAGGCACTCTCATACATTACTGATGGTAGCAGATACGGTAATGAGTCCTCTATGGAGGGATATTTCTGAATATTTACCCAAATTAAAAATGGATACTTTTTAATGTATACAGAAAGCCTACTTCAGGGAATGTATCTCACAGGTATAATTGCACATGTACAAAATGATGAATTAGAAACTTGTTAGTTGTTGCATTGGTTGCAATAGCAAAAGATCACAGTTACACCACATATTCATTTATAAAGGACTGTGTTAGGCACACTGTGGTACATCCACGTAATGGAATATTGTGCACATGTAATAGAAAATAAGGGGGGGAAGTTCTCTATGTGCAGGTACAAGATTTTCTTTCTATAAAATGACATGCTGAAATCCCCCGACATACTGTCCTATCTAATAAAAGAGAAACATGGTAATTAGCCGTACCTCCGCTACCCTTCCCATTGGCTAATCGGGGAGATATGCAAATTAACTGCCAACCAAGATGGCGGCCGGCAGCCAGGCAGCTTGAAGCGAACAGGGAGGCTTGCTTGCTTCAGTGACGGAGGAAGCCAAGCTTCCCCACCTGCCTTGCCGGCCTCTGAGCTGCAACTCTAAGAAACATTGTAACAAATAATAGAAACTAACCCAAACCCCAGAAACCTGCTTTAGTCAGCCAGGCTTCAGCCAGCCAGACCGCAACATTGTTTCAAATACAGAAGGTAAACAAAGGCCAGAAACCTGCTTTCAGCAGCCGAGGCATCAGAGCTAAAGCTGGCCCAGAATAAAAAAAAAAGAAAAAAAGGAGCGGTTGGGAGCTTCAGTCACCCGCCAGCCTGAAAACGGTCCTCAGCCCCTCAGCCAGACTGGCCAGGCACCCCAGTGGGGACCCCCACCCTGATCCAGGACACCCTTCAGGGCAAACCAGCCAGCCCCCACCCGTGCACCTATTCTATATAGTAAAAGGGTAATATGCCTCCCGGCACCGGGATCAGCGCGACAGGGGGCAGCGCCCAAACCCCCTGATCGCCCTGCGGCTCTGTGTGTGACAGGGTACAGAGCCCCAACCCCCCTGATGGGCCCTGCTCTGTGCATGACAGGGGGCAACGCCCCAATCCCCTGATCAGCCCTGCTCTGTGCGTGACAGGGGGTGGCGCCGCAACTTCCCTATCGATCCTGCTCTGTGCATGACAGGGGTCAGTGCCCCAACTCCCCAATTGGCTGTGCTCTGAGCCCGACCAGGGGCTGCGCCTAGGGATTGGGTCTGCCCTCTGCCACCCGGGAGCAGGCCTAAGCCAGTAGGTCATTATCTCCTGAGGGGTCCCAGACTTTGAGAGGGCACAGGATGGGCTGAGGGACCCCCTCTCCCCCCCAAGTGCACAAATTTTTGTGCACCAGACCCTAGTTTAAATAATAAAGCAAAATATATAACACTGCATAGAGTATGGAATCTTTGAACAAACAGGAGGAATTAGGAATACATACTTATGTTTCTCTTACACAAGAAACAAAGACACACACAGAAAAATGAATAAAAAGTTACCCCTGTGGAAATGAAGGATAGGAATGAAGTAGAACCATTTTGTTGAATACCTTTTTATATTATTTTGATTTATATGCTATGTGAATGGATCACCTATTAAAAGCTTATATATATTATATGTCAGTCATATTGAAATACGTCTAACTTTAATATTATCACCAAAAAAAAGTCCTCTTTAGGGAAACCAAAGCAAAACTCAAAAATGCTTCTGGTAAATTACCCTGTCTCTCTTCCTCTCTCTCTCGTTTTTTTCCTGTTCCCATTAGGGCTTTTGAGCCTGACATATTTCTTCCTTTGACTTAGAGAAGAAGATAAATAACTGTGCTGATGAGTGACTTGAGGATTTGGGGTGTTCTGTCAACAACAGGGAGACCACCATTTCCCCATTAACTCTGGATATCTGTCTCAAAGATGGCAGCTTTTCTTAAGAGCATTTTCCTCTACAGATCCCTGTTCTCAACTTGCTAGCAACACCCAAGCAGACCAACAGCGGTCATGTGCCCAAGAGCAGAGGTGAAGGCAAAGGGAATGTCTCTCTGTGGGATCAGTGGCACCAGGGTTCCAGGTATTTGCTCCGATGTGCCAGAGCTTCTTTCCCTCAGTTATGAATGATTCATATATCGCTTAATTTATTAATGCTCCCACACAAAATGTAAGAATTTCTAACTGCGACTATGCAGATGAGATAAAATGAAGTCTGCAACTTGCCGCAGGCATAAGAAACCTTGTCAGTCCCTGGCCCAGTGGGTCCATTTCCAGGTGTGGAAAAGAGAGATGGGTCAGGTGGTAACATCAGGTGAATCCACCTGGGGAGCTGAGGAGGGGAGCTGGAGGAAGGCAGAAGCGTCCACTTGCCTATCTTTCCATTATTTTTAACTCTCTTCTTCTAAAGCTCTTTGCACATGCTCCGTCCTCAGCCTAGAAGCTGCTGCTCTGGGCTGAATGCCTGTCTTCTCTATGGTCAGCCAGTGGTCGGCAAACTCATTAGTCAACAGAGCCAAATATCAACAGTTCAACGATTGAAATTTCTTTTGAGAGCCAAATTTTTTGAACTTAAACTATATAGGTAGGCACATTGCTATTAACTTCATTAGGGTACTCCTAAGGCTTAGGAAGAGCCACACTCAAGGGACCAAAGAGCCACATGTGGCTCATGAGCCGCAGTTTGCCGACCACGGGTAAGCTAACATTTTATTTATTTATTTTTAAATATATTTTTATTGATTTCGGAGAGGAAGGGAGAGGGAAAGAGAGATAGAAACATCAATGATGAGACAGTATCATTGATTGCCTCCTGCACTGGGGATCAAGCCCACAACCCGGGATTGTGTCCTGACCGGGAATCAAACCATGAATTTATGGTTCATAGGTCAATGCCCAACCACTGAGCCACGCCGGCTGGACCAAATTTTATTTCCTGAAATGAACTTCTTCTTCTCTTGCTTCCCCATCCCCTCTTATTCAATTACATAATTTTGTTTTATTTTCTTGTTAGCACTAATCATTGTCTGAAATGGCCTTGTTCACTCACTTGTTTACTTATCATTTATTATTCTCTCCTCCCTACCTCCCAATAAACTAGAAACTCCAGAAGAGTGGGGCCTGGTCTGGTTTGCCTTCCTATGTATTCTCAGTGCCTAGGACACTGTGTCATCCATAATAAGATCTCAGTAAGTATTTGTTGAATGAATACGGGGAAGATTAGAGCCCATGCCTCATTGGGTTTTATGCACAGAACCTAGCAAATGAAAAACCTTTAACAAATGAATGCGTGAATGAATAAATTCAAGTAAATTCTCCTTAGAAATTTTCCCTTTAAAGCACTCAATCTGGCAAAGAAAAGACGCTGGCTTGACCCTTGGTTGTTCAGTGATCACTCGTTTCTATCATACTTATGGCAATTACTGAGATGCCTGAAATTCTGAATAGAAGCACAGCTTTTTGTTTTTTTTTTACAATTTTCTTAATTGTTAAGAAGAACCAATACACATTAAAAGGCTTTTTAACTTAAAAGACTTAGCTATCAGACAACTTATTTATCATACATGTAATTTCTTTCTTGAGAATCAATTGAACCTGTACTAGACTAAATCTATTTCTCCTCCAAAACTGGTTTAAAAATCAATTGCACAAAATTCTTTAGCATCAGCAATGTAATATTTTTAGGTATCTTATTCTAATTTCAGCTGCCATCTTATAAGTGTTAAAAAATAAATTTTCAAATTGTATAAACAACTAGAGATTACTGACGTGTTGCTTTAGTAAATCCTAACCACAAGGCTACATTTACAGTATTAATAATCCTATAGACATAGTTAGTTACACTTAAAAATATAAATAAAATCCGTGCTTTTCAAATCCTCTTTTTAGAAAGAGCCTTTTCCTTCTCAACTGCATGTCCCTTTTTGATGAGGCAAAATTAGAGATGGTGAGCCAGGTTTCAGAAAGGGGAATGAACATCTCTTGTGTGTCTGGACACCATCTAGACAGGGTACTGGGTATTCTTTATATGCAGGGGACCAACCAAATGTTCTCTGCTAACCACTCAGGCTTTAAGGAGCAATCCTTGTGGGATAGAGTATGTGGTGTAGTCACCACTGTGATATGGTCCTTTGGGGAGCGAAATCCCTTTGATATGGGTCCAAGATAAATCTTATTTTATGTTTATCACTAATAATAAGGTTCAATCCTATATAATAAAAGAGAAACATGCAAATTAACCATCACTCTGTCACTCTGCCACTCTGCTACACCCACCAGCCAATCAGAGCAACTATGCAAATTAACCCAACAAAGATGGTGGTTAATTTGCATACGCAGGCACAGAATGAATACTGAAGACGACTGAAGATGGCAGTGGTCACGGAGCTGGAGCGAGCAGGAGGCTTGGGTTGCTCCCGGCGACGGAGGAAGCCAAGCTTCCTGCAGGCCCTGGGCTCTGCTCAAAGCGGGGCTGGGGGCCTGGGTCACTGGGGGCAAAGCCAAGCCTCACTGCTGCAGCTGTACCAACAGCTGGGTCCCGGATTCCAGAGGAAAACCAGTGCCGGCAGCCAGGGGAAGGAAGGCTACTGCGTGAATCTTCATGCAACGGGCCACTAGTATATTATAAACTCCTTAAAACTGAAGAATCTTGTCATTTGGTGAATTCTTGATTAAGATGATTTTATCTAGAAGGAATTGTATGCCAGACTTCCTGGGGTTATGTCAGTTAATCAAGAATTGTGTTAAGTTCTCTTCCATTCTGGTGATTATCATAAACTATTTTTGCCTTGGAAGTTTATTATAATGAACATATGCCTAGAAATCACATTTTAGATCAGAGGAGCTGAAACACAACTGATTAATGTTCTTTGTGTAGTGAATTAGGAAAAAAAAGAGAGAAAGGAAGGAAGGAAGGAAGGGAGGAAGGAGGGAAGGAAGGAAGGAAGGTAGGAAGGAAGGAAGGAAGGAAGGAAGGAAGGAAGGAAGGAAGGAAGGAAGGAAGAAAGGAAGGAAGGAAGGAAGGAAGGAAGGAAGAGAATTTTCTTACAGCACAGAGGAGGGAAAATAATGGACAGACATTTGTCTTCAACACTATTTCTTTCCTTCTCTAAATTTAAGGATCTGCTGTGTGACAGATATTGTTTTGGACGATAGTATAGAGTTCACATGTACTGAGTGGCTGATATATGTGAGTTGAGAGAAGAGACAGAAATTGAAGATAAATTACTCTCTCCCTTCAGACAAAACAGAACCATGAATTACAATTTGGACTCTATCTTATCTATGAACAGGACATAATGAGGAGCTTGAATTCTGTATAGACTTTGCTTGGTAAAATGGACTTCCATACATTACAGAGGGAAGCTCAAATTGGTGTGTCATGTCTGAATGGCATTGTATTAATGTGTATCAGACAACTTAAAATATGTATAGACTTTGACTCAATAATTTCAAGGTAATTGAAATGAAAGGATTTATATACAGTAGCAGTTCTTAAATTGTAGCCCACCATCCTGCAGGGATCCCTGAGATCTTTTTTGGGTGACCACAAGATCAAAACCATTTTCATAATAATAATAAGATTGTTTGCCTTTTTCACTGTGTTGTCATTTGCACCAAACATGCAACACGAACAAAGACAGTGGCACCAAACTATATGAGAACTCATTGTCTCTCACACTACCATGCCCCAGGAGTAAAAATTATGTTGGTTCTACTTTGACTAGTAATGTTATTAAATCTTGACTCTTAAATACACAGCGTTTTACTAGTAATATTCCGTGTGGGGAAATGGGAAGTACACGTGAGCTCCTGATGCACACTGAGGTATGACCAGGTATCTTGAAGGAAATGTCCTTGTGCCATTGTTTGACTTGGGAGTGCACGAGCTGCTTCTTACATGAATGACTGAAAGGCAAATATGGGTATTCAGATTTGGGTTTCTGGCAGATGCTTTCTCCAAAATTAACAAAGTGACCCTGTCGTTTCAAGAAAAACAAGCAATAGCATTTTTAAGTCGGAAGAGTCAGGACAAGAGCCATGGCTAGTACAGTAATTAACACAGAAATATTTGAAAAGGAATCAGTGCATGAATGTACTGACCCTCCAGAGTTCTTTGTAACATTCAAGCCCAATTGGCAATGTAAGCAGCAGCCATTTCCCTTTAGCTCATGTAGAGCAGAGCCCCGATGTGGTTCTGGGGGCCAAGCCCTGGAACAGTGGCAACTGGTTGGTTTTAAGCCACATATGGCTGCCCGCCCTATGCTTTTACCTAGTAATTGAGCTTGACATTGAGTCTCCTCTCCTCCAAAGGATGGCTGTCATCTCAGGGGATCTTGTGGGCAGGCTGAACCCAGGGCTCTGCTGACAGGTCTCTGAAGGGATAAGTGTCAAATGCCAAAGTTCTTATTACCTAAATGAGCACCTGAGCTCTTTCATCCTTATAAGGTATGCAACTAGCTCAGACAAACGCTCTTGCTGCAAAATCCGCCAGCCATTTTCCTCTAATTAATTCATAACACACTGATCTGCTCTCTACTGTCAAGCTCCCAAACGTTTCTCCTCGGTAGCTTGAGGGGTATTGTGATCTCTGTCACTTGGTAGTTGCTATTTTGAAAAATCCTGTTCTCCGAAACCTTCCTAGTGTGCTCTTATAAGGGAGGCTAATTACAACGGAGCGTTCACCTGTTCCATAAAGACGAGGATCCTTTTAATGAAAAACCCCCATGGGCATTGAAATGAGAATGTAAACAGGAGGTGTGTGTGTGCATCAAATAGAATTTATTCTTCAAACAAATATTTATTAAAATATCACTAATGAATCATTGTGGTAGATTTAAAAAAATCAAAATATAAGGTCTTTGCTCCCAAGGAATGTATAACCGAAGAAGGCTGAAAGAGAAGTGAATGGATGCTCAGAAAGCCCTGGGAGGGTGCTGAGATAGACGTGTGAACACTGGCTGAGAAGGGCTTGGGAGGGAGCCTGGACCTGACCCAGGGCCAGGATGGTTGCTAGGGAAGGTGCCTACCCTCAAGGGGTCTCCAAATCTGGTCCCAAGTCACTGGTCCATGTTTATGCCCTGGTATTTCCAGTAAGGACTTCTCAGCCCAGGCAGGGCTCCCTGCTCACTCTCACACTCTCCCCATGATGGTTGCTGTTCCAAGGATCTTGCTTAGATGTTGCCTATGTCTGGAGATCTCTTATTTCTCTATCGGTAGCCAAATTTTCCTGTTGCTTAACGACCACTCCACTTCCAGAAGCTTGATCACATCAGCTTCCTCCCTACAGGAAGCACCTGTCATTTCCTCAGGAAACTCCCTGTGGGGGCGCTTCCCACATGTTCTCATAGAATCTTGTACTAGCCTTTGCTTCTGTACTTACATATTCAGCTACTGATGTGATAAGTGCCCCTTGTAAGATTTCACATTTCCGATTCAGTGCAAAACTGAATTCCTGATCTCCCGACCCCATCACCAATTGATTTTATATAAAGTCATTTTCTTCCTCTCCACCCTTCCCCATTCTCCTACAAAAATCCTGAATTTGTCGTTGACTCCTCTCTGTTTCAAAAATCGCATATCCAGTGCTGGCTCTAACCTTAAATATATTCAGAATCTGGTATCTTCTCACCACCTGCACTGTTTCCACTCTGATCTCAGCCACAAGAATAATCTCAAGTCAAAATTATGCCAATGGTCTCCTAATGGTTTCCCTGTACCTGCTTTTAATAGTATCTCAACTCTATTCTTCACAAGCAGCCAGAGGAATCTGTTTAAAATGTAAATTTCATTGCACCACTCTTCTGCTCAAAGTCCTCCAATTGTTCTCCATTTTACTAAGACCAACCTCTTTCCAAGGCCCAACAGAATACTCCAACCTCTCCTACTTCATCTCCTATAACTGCTCCTAGTCACTTAACTTCAGAACTAGAATATTCCCAGCACATTCACCTCAGGACATTGGATTAATTGTTCCCGTCACCTAGAACATTCTTCCCTTAACAGCTGTATGGTCAAAAACCTCACCCCCTTTAAATTTTAGCTCCAATGTCACCTTCTCAATAAAGCTAAACTCTACATTATTTGTTATTTTTCATTTATAGTTGACATACAAAATTATATTAGTTTTAGATCTACAACATAGTGACTAAACATTTAGATAAATAGTGAAATGGCCACCCTGATAAATCTAGTACCCATCTGTCACCATACATAGTTATTGCAATATTATTGACTATATCCCCTGGCCTGTACTTTACATCCCCATGACCATTTTCATAACTGGCAATTTGTACTTCTTAATCCCTTCAATTTTAACCCAGCCCCCAAACCCTCTTCCATCTGTCAACCATCAATTTGACAATAATAACCCTACTTTAAAGTGCAACCCATTCTCACCCATGCTCCAGCAGTCCTAATGGCCCTAATCTGTTTTTTTTCTTTTCCATAGTACTTATTTTTTAACACACTATATAATTTATCTATTTGTTTATTGCCTACCTCTCGCCTCTATCTGGGCAGATATTTTCATCTTTTTTTATTCATTACTATGTCATGAGCACCCCTAGGATACTATCTATGATGGGTTTTAATAGTACATTCTGAATGAATAAGTTATATGTTAACTTGCACTACTTCTTTAGTAGACTATAAATTCTTTGAGCACACAGATTCTGAATTATTCAACATTACATACTCACCTGGCATATTGCTAGCACATGGTCAATAATTGTTCACTGAATGAGTCTTTCCCTCCACTGAACAGCTACTGTCTGTACTGCCCATTTTGACATTTAATTATTGCTGTTCTTTGATGTCTTACTCAATCTCACGCATGAGAATTGACAATTTGATGAAACTTGGTTTTGTTGTGATCACGGGCTGCAACATTTACTTCTTTTATACATGAACATGGTTGATTACTTAATGTAAGTTCTACTATATTTTTTAGTTAAATAGAATGTATAACTGGTGGTAGAGTGAGGGGTGGCAGAGATGAGGGATGAGGGTTCCTAGGAAGCATTATTCATAGAACATTAAAGCAACTGAGACAAGTCACAGAGAGCATTATTTCCAGGGATTGAGCCACGGAAACCCTAGATTCCAACACTTTATTTTTTGTTCACGTCATTTTGGGTTTTTTTATTCTCTCCCCCTCCCCCCCCCCGCCCCCCACCATTTATATCCCACAGGCACTAGAATATCTAATTTACTTTTATGGTGTTTATTTGCAGGTTTAGAGTTACAAAAATCTAATCTCAAAACGTGTCCCTGAAGTTTACAATGAAGTGTCTAATTGTGTCACTAACTAGTTTTATGACATTGAGCAAATCATTTTGATTCTTGATTTACTATTTATAAAGGAAGGTGCTCTAATAATGAGTGACTCTCAAAGAGGAGTTCCTGGATCAGCAACATCAGCGTCACTTGTGAACGTGACTGAAATGCAGATCCTGAGATCCCACCCAGACCTGTGGAGTCAGAAACCCTGTGGATGGGCTCAGCAATCTTTCTAATGTTTAAATTTTCCCTGTGGATCTGACACATGCTAAAGTTTGAAATCCACTGATTTATACCATCCACAAGTTCTCTTTTAAATCTAAAATTTAGCATTGGGCAGCACTGATAAATAAACTCAGATGAGTAAGGCAGCTTATGGTAGCTCATAAATATTGAATATTAGGTTTATGCTTAGAGTTTATTCTTTTCTCTGTATCTATTATACTTGGAGTTAACAAACTTATTATATGTAGCTAGCTTTCTTATGGAAAGTGTTGTAATAAGTCACTCACTTTTTAAAGAATTGTGAACATTAAGGAAAAACACACAAGAACAATAAAGAAATGGAACTTTGTGCCAAAGTACTCAACGAGAACATGCTCTGGCCCGAGAGAAGTATTTCAGAATGTTCTCGGGCGTAGGTCTATCAATATGCCATTTCTTTTACAGCTTCAGAGTCAGGTTCTTTCTTTTCTAAATCTCTTTCAGAACCGAGTTTGCCCTTCCAATGTTTTAAAATCCACTTTAATGTTGCCCTGTACTCTTGTTTTGCCAAGAAGATCTTAATTAAAACCTCATTTAGTTAATGAAACAAGTTATTCATAATTTCTTCCAAATCCTTAATGAGTCTATGGATTAAGGCATTAGAGATTATTCCTTTCAATTAATGGCATTCCAGTTGAGCTGGCATTAGCTTAATCTTTTAAGTTTTTTTTCACATTGTTAATACCCTCCATTAAATATCTTCTAATGACTAAATTGTACTGGATTATTATTAAAGCAGGAAAAATTGTCTTTATAAGTATATATTTTAGAATTCCTTAGCAGTTAAAGGTGTTTTCCAAGCTCTTCAGTCCAGCTTTTGTGCCCAATAACTGCCCTGTATCTGGCTGAATCCATCTCATTTTTCCTTTCTTCCCACGTGGCCCCGAAGAAATACCAAATTAATCTTCATCCTGTCCTTGGGGCATGACCAGCTGGTCCCTCCATCAATGACTGCTTAGAACTCGAGCACATGGTAGGTTGACTACATAGTTGTTGAATTGAGGTGAATCCCATCTCCCCATCTCTTGCCAATTCATATTACTACCCATATTTATAAAAAATTGGCACAAATTTCTTACAGAAAGCATTCAATGACTGACTAACTCTGTCACAACTCACATTAATATGTCTTCTGCACTGATTTATCCACCTTCTAAAATGGTATTAGGACTAATTAAAATACATAAAGAAAAATTAAGTTTGACCCCTTCCTCACATCTTTTCAAATGTAAATTTTGTTAAATTAAAAAAAAACTCAAGTCTAGAAAAATATACTCATGAATTTCAAATAATACTAGAGGCCCAGTGCACACAAAATCGTGCATGAGTAGCTCACTTCCACTTGCCTGCCTCAGCTGGCCTCCCCGCCCATCGCCACTTGTAGCTCTCTGCGGCTCATAGCTCTCCTCCGTTAGTAGCTCGCGCCCCATCCCACCCACCGTGAGAGCCACTGCTTGTTTGCTCATGACAGCATTATGGTGTGATGGCCACAGGCCTTTTATACAAAAGCTTTGCAGGAGAAAAAGTTTTTAAGTCTTAGAAAATGTAGTTCAACAAACTTGATCCTATAAACTTTTAAACTGCTTTAAACAGGAACAGCAAAAATAAAACACTACTCATTATATAAACAAATTATGAAAAAATGTTTGTGACATGTGATGAAAGTTCAATTTCCTTAAGTAATAAAAATCTTACAAATCAGTAATAAAACAATATTTAAAAACCTCAATGGAAAAATGGATGAAGTATATTAACAGGACATAAACAGAAAAGAGAATACAAGTGCCTAATAAATATATAAAAATGTTCCACCTCACTAATAATCAAAGTAATCAGAGCAAACTAAAACAAATAGGGACCAAGTAGTAGAAGCATTGTGGGGAAGTTACAAGTACATCAAGACTTATTTTTAATCAACCCAATATTGATTTTGGTTCAAAGCTGACCCTCTAATACATTGCTGGTGAACATTAAAGTATATTCCTTCTGTAGAGCACCTTCAAGATACATTTCACCTCTAGAAATTAATTCCAAGGAAGTCACGTGATAAAAATTTAGCTAAGGGTACATTCATTCATTCATTCATGCCAGCATTTTACATAATATGGGAAAAATTGAGAACAGCCTAAACATTCAACAGTTGGCATTGGTTAATATATTATAATACAATTAAACAATGGAATACTATGCGGTTACAATAAATGATGTTGAGGTAAAATATTTAAAGAACTAGAATACTGTTCACTGTGTACTGTAAAGTGAAAAGAGCAGATGTCTAGGTTTAAAATATTTATTTCTGAGTAGGGTTGTGAGTAATTTTCATTTCTAATATTTATTTACCAGTATTACTGGAATTGATTTTTCTATACTGAACCCCCAAGAGTGGGGTTTAGGGAATGGAAGTTGAGGTTAGAGAATGTTACAGATTTCAACAGCTAGAGGTGCTTAGAGCATCTACTGCTCTTCCATGTCAGGGAATCTAAAAGACTAGCCTTTAAAGGGCTCTGTCTTGGCAATGTGGAAACTCTTTCCATGATTTAATAAAACATCTGTAGAACTCTCAAATAATTAATAATTTCTGGAATTCCTGAGTTATACAGGTGACTAAGGATTTGTCTCCTATGCTGTAAAATTTTCTATATCACAGTATAACTATTTTAGATGAAACTCTACTGTTTTACATCTTCTCAAAGAGTCTTCAATAATGCCCTTTGAACGTGACTGAGACTCTTCCACATAGCTCAGGTCCCAGCTGGGCACATCACAGCTGGCTCGTTAGTTAGTGATGCTCTCTGAGTGTTGGTACAGTCACTTCTATGCTAATTGGACTTAATCATGGTACTTCCTAGTTTTAGGGGTATAAGTTATCTTATATTGTTTCCTCCCTTTCCAACAGCCATTATGTCTTCATATAGTTTATATGTGAATGTGGCTTAGCCCCGGCACCAAATTCTCCTTACAGACTATTAATATGTGGTGAGATTGGAAACTACCTGATTAAATCAACAAGAATTATGTGTCAAGTGAGAATAAATGGGCTCTAAGGGAAAGTTTAAGGGGTTCTCTTAAGAATAAAGTATATAAGCTTAATGCAGCAATTTTGTCACACTTAATTGATGCCACATGTTCTATATTCTAGGCGATACAATTGGGAGATAATTAAATTCCACAAAGACAATGTACTACTGCATTTCCTAACTTCAAAATTTCCTAATAATAATTGTATTTAATAAATGCCAAATATAGACACTAATTGTTTTAGGACTTTCAACAGGTAGTATACCAAGTGTTATACCACAAAAAATGATTAACTCAGTAACACCTGAACAGGGGGTAAGTCACTTCATTTTCTTTCATAAATCAAACTGTACTCTGGTAAGACTAATTGGTGTGTAAAGTCAGGACAGTAGCTACCTTTGGGAGTCAGTTTCTGGGAGGGGGAAAGAGAGGCCTCTGGGTAAACTATAGTGTTCTTTCTCTTGATCTGAGTTTGGTTACCTAAATGCTTTCACTTTCTGAAAATTCACTTGGCTGCACATTTATGATTTGGGTCATTCTCTGAATGCATATTACACTTCAGTAAAAAGGTTCTTATGTTAAAATTAGGTCCTTCTAAATATAAAAATAAGAAACCACACTTTGAAATTTTTTTCTTTGGACTAAAAGAGGTTAACAATTCTTATTGGTTTCTTAGCAACGAATGCTTTCCTTTGGTGAAAAGGAGACTATTTTATCACCTATTTATTCTCACAAAGTCCACCTTCTCTCTTGGTGAGACACAACAAAAAGTTCTGGGTCCTTAGCTGGCCTCCAAGGCGAGTGAAATCTCATTCGGAATGTTTCATGATCATTTCAGTCTTTTTCATGTTTTTATTTTGAACTGATGCTTTGTCACCTGTTCTGCTTGGTAACACTACTGTCGGGAGGATCAAATAAGACACCATATGCCTGGCTGGCATGACTCAGCAGTTGAGCATTGACCTATGAACTAGGAGGTCACTGTTCGATGCCCAGTCAAGGCACATGCCAGGCTGTTGGCTTGATCCCCAGTAGGGGGCATGTAAGAGGCAGCCTATCGATGTTCTGCTCTCACATTGATGTTTCTCTCCCTCTCCCTTTCTCCATCTCTAAAAATCAATTTTAAAAATCTTTTAAAAAAATGACTGCTCTTTCATGGTGGTGTGAAGGCTCTTACTATCTTCCTCCACTGGAAATCTTGTCTGATGGAGAAGTAAGATAAAATACTTCTTCCACTACCATCTTGTTCTCTTTCCTCCAGTTTCCTTCATCCTCCCACCCCCTGTGGTCTGCGGAACATATTTCTTGGTAATGTCCCTTTCCCCACCTCCTTCTTCAAACTAGAGTTCTGTAGATGCCATCCCCATTGAGACAATGCAACATTTTCCCTCCTTGAAGCCCTGACTTGCTAGTTTCTGTCAGGAGACCAGCTTCTGATTCTTCTTATCCCCCTACTTCAGTGCCTCCCTTTCTATTTTGTGGTCTTTTCTTCATCTAACTTGTTCATTTATGTTGCTCTTCACTTGGGTTCTTTTCACACTCACTCTTCCTCACTCCACATTTTTCTCTTTTCCTGTGACTTCAAATACCACCAACTCAATAAATCCACATTAGACGTCTATCCTTGGCTCAAACTTAATGTAAACAACTAAAATACACCACAGAATGTTAAACTCACCACGTCCCACACTCACAATGTTCATTATCTCTCCATACCCCACTGCACCATCTCATAGGTTGGCACCAACACCCACACTCACCCCAGCTGCCCACCTTAGCTTCTTCCTTGTCTCCTCCCCCATCACTTCCCTCTCCCAAGTGCCCAAGCACCAAGTAATGCCTTATTTTCCTGCCTATGTAGTTATTAAATCCCTCTATCACTTCTAGTTTAGACTCATTATTTTTAAAATTTATCTTTATTGTTGAAAGTATTAAAGATGTCCCCCCCCTCCATTAACTCTCTCCACCCAATACCCTCCCTGCCCAAGCCTTCACCACACTATTGTCTGTGTCCTTGGGTTATGCATATATGCATACAAGTTCTTTACTTGAATTATTGCAGTTGTCTTTTAATTGGCTGCCTTGCCTTTGAGTTTTCCCTACTCACTCTCACCAAATTAATCCCATGTGAAACATAAATCTGTGTTGCCATTCTGCCTCAACATGTTCAGTGGCTTTCAATGTCTGCAGGAAAGACCATGCTCTTTACCATGACACAGGGACACACCAGCTCCTTACCTGGCCCTTATGCACTCCACGAATATGAAATGAATTCATCCCTCTCCTGGAGCTATGCTTTGCCTCTGTGTTTTTGCCCATATTATATTCTCTTCCTGACATGTCTCTCACCCTGCTTTCACCTGACTATTCTGCATGAATCTGCTAAGGATCAGGTGTGACCGTGCCAGGATGCCATTCCCAACAATGCTTGCCTAGACTGGCATTTTATGAACCTGATGCCTCTCTCTCTTTTTGCACGTGCTACCTCATTCTCATCATAGGTCGGCCTCTGCTCTGGACCGTGACCGCTTGAGAGCAGAGGCTGCATCTGTTTACGTTTGTGACCAACTCAAAGGAAAAGCTTAGTTAGGAATGGTTACTTGAATGGATGAATCAAAGCATTGGCTAGGTCTGTAATGCATGGGAGTCCAGGGAAACTATTTATCAAAAGTATGCCGGAGATAGACCTACTTAATTGGAACTGTTTTAAATGGGCCATACTGTCTGCCATCAGGATCACCGGAGTGTCATTAGCTCTAATTAGTTTCCTGAGTTTAATTGATACTTAACAATGTAGAGCATTAAAGGAGAGATTTTATTCCTCTACTATTTCCATAATAACATACTGCATGATTGCAAATTCAGAATTACAGCTTTGTGGCTTGAAAAAGTAGTTTGTCTAGAGGGAAAGTGGTCTTCAAGCGTACCTGGGGTGTTTAGAAAATATAAACTAAGAACCTTCTTGGCAAAATACAAATATGTTTTTTCTTTTCATCTGTTCCTATTTAATATTCTTTAATACATGCAAATTGTAAGGATCAATAAAAAAACACTGCAAATGTTACTACTAAAAAGAGTCCTACAGGATGAAAATGGTGAATTTGGGCCCCATTAGTCATCCAACTGCAAAGGTGTTGGGGGTAGACTATTGGGTGATAATTAGAACGATCACACCACATGAATAGAAAGAAAGGGCACCTCTAGTGCCACAGCATGGGCAGGTGACACCAATCCACACCCAAGTCATTAACTAAGATGTGTGGGGAGGGGCGCTCCCTTCTTCAAGGCCAGTGAATAGACAGCAAGGTCCAATTTTCAAGGATCCAAACCTGCAGAACTGGGGCACTGGAGAGCAATTTCACTTAAGTCTGTGCATTAGAGCCACAGGAGCCCATGGATACGTGCTGGCCTTTTCATTCTTTCGATAACACTCTGTCAGTCAGGGAGCACTGACTATGGATCAGGCAGTTTTCATGTACTATTTAATTTTCACCATAAACCTCTGAGGCAGTACTGTTATGACACCACAAATTTACAGATGACAAAACTGAAGCCTAGAGACAGAAATGACTTGTTGAGGACTCTAATTGGCAGAACCAGGATTGAATGGCAAATATTTGGACTCTGCTGTCACCCACGCCAGAGTGTGGTTGTGCCAGCAGAACCAAGCAGCACCTGGGCACATTTTTGAAGGGTAAACTCATGGCCTCTGGTCCAGATCTACGGAATCAGTAGTTCTGGGGTGTGGGTTGTAACCAGCCCTCCAGAGGACTCTGATGCACTTGAGGTTGTGGTCCATTACGTTATAATGTAACAGCATCTGTTAGAGCCGTGCTTCTCCAACTTCAACGTGCATACAAATTACTTGGAGAGCTGGAAATGCAGATTCTGATTCAGTAGGTCTGGAGTAGGCCCTGCGATTCTGCATTTCTAACCAGCTCCCGGCAATGCCGATATTGCTGGTTCGTGGACTAGTCTAAGCCTAGTAGAATTTTGGAATGTAAGTTTCAGGAAGCCAGGTTGGCTTTGCTCTCTGCAGTAATCCGGTTTAGAAGAATCCCTGGCCCACATTTTATGTTGAGTGAATGAATACACTGGGAGTCAGTATGTCTGTCGGTCTGAGTTATGGACTGTTGCTTCGGTGAGAATGTACTACTAACTTGACAGGCATCTGCCCAGCCTGCCTTTTCAAATGTCTAATCACTCTATCCATTTACACTCAGGAACTGTCATGCTGCCACCGACTTACAGACTTTTTACTGTTCTAATCTTTTGAGTGAATATGGCACTTTGAATTCCCCAAGGGCGGGTGAACCTATCATATGTTTTGGGAAAAGATTGAAAAATTAGGATATAGGAAGGAGGCTGGAGAGAATAGACAGGGTCTAAATGGATGTAATAAAAAGGGACACTCAGAAGATGGATGGTTCACAGTTACTGAGCTTCTGAACATTGCTCCCAACCTCCTCCAACCCCTGGGTTAAGAGTTGGGAAAGCAATGGACTGCCCTTTCCACCAGCCTGGCTCAAAGCCGTTGGGAGAGTTTGAATCAAAGTTGATATAAATATTATAAAACTATATTTGACAACAACAAAAATGGTCATGCAGTCAACCTTGAATGAAGACAATGAGTTGATAAAGTGATTGGCCAGACTAAATAACATGAGCGCAGAAATGAGGGGGGAAATCACTGCTTAGATCTCCTTTGGTGAGTGAAAAGCCAGTTCCTCTACACCCTTAACAAATGTCTTGGTCCTAAAAGAGCACAATATTTTGTAAAAAGCTTACAGGGTACAAGGCTATACTTCTTCTTAAGTAAACCATTTCAGCACAGCAAGCTCTGTTAGAATGTATCTGGGCTGGCTAAACCCTGATAAATGCTGTGTGTTGGTTGTAATGGTTAGGCTGCAATGATTTACACGAAATAATTCCCAAAATTGATTTTGGAAACATTACAAAACTCAAGAGCAAGACTTTGTTGCGTTGCTCATTCTGCCAGAATTCCCTAGCAGAATTGAGACTAATGCTGTGCTGTATTAAATTGGTGGCATAAATATTACTTTGAGTTTGATTAAAATTTAACAAGTTGTAATGAAGAGATACAACAGCTCTTTTAGGCATTATTGACCACATTTAAGAGATCAAATGGCAGAGGGAGAGAAAATGACTTCTAGGCATTCTCAAAATTCATTTTTAACTAGAATTCTTTGAAGTAATATTCATAGAATATTCATGTAACTGGGGAAACTTAATATTCTAAACAATGACATTTCCTCAAAGCATTTCTCTGGAATGAGGAATATTAGAATTTCATGATGAGCTGATACTGGTATCTTTTGATATAAAAATTGGATGAGCCACTAAAAAGCAGTCTTCTGTATGCTTACTCTTATATCTCATTCATTTAGTTACACCTGTGAAGCGCATAACCAAAGTCCTATGCACATGTCATTTTTTTTAATAATTGTTGTCAGAGGCAGTATAATTGCCTATTAAAAATTTAAGATGATATTTTGAGCAGTTTTAGGTTCATAGCAAAATTGAGGGGAAGGTACAGAGTTTTCCCATAAATCCCCTTTTCCCACACATGTATTGCTTCCCTCATTAGCAACATCCCCCACCAGAGGGGTACATTTGTTACAACTGATGAACCTGCACTGACACATCATCATCACCCAAAATCCATCATTTACATTAAGGTTCACTCTTGATGTTGTACATTCTATGGGTTTAGGCAAATGTATAATGACATACATCCATATTACTGTATCATACATCCTCTGAGCTGCACCTATTCGTCCCTCCTTGCTCCCCCCTCTCCCGCCCTCAATCCCTGGTAACCACTCATCTTTTAATTGTCTCTGCAGTTTTGCCTTTTCTAAATGTTACCTTGATGGAATTATACACAATATGGTCTTTTCAGATTGGCTTCTTTCACTTAGCAATTTGCATTTAAGATTCCTCTCTTTTCGTGGTTTGATAGCTCCTTTCTTCTCAGAGCTGAGTAATATTCCATTGCCTGGATGTACTATAGTTTATCTATTCACCTACTGAAAGATAATTTGGCTGCTTCAAACTTTGGGCAATTATAAATAAAACTGCTATAAACATTCGTGTGCACATGAATCTTCAGCTCCTCTAGGTAAATACCAACGAGCAAGATTGCTGAATCATATGGTAAAGGTATGTTTTCTAAGACGCTGCCAAGCTGTCTTTCAAAGTTGCTGTACCATTTTGCATTCCCACCAGCAGTGAATGTGAGTTTCTCTTGCTCTACATCCTTGCCAGGATTTGGGATTGTCAGTGTTCCAGATTTTGGCCCTTCAGGTGTATAGTAATATTTCATTGTTTTCATTTGCATTTCCCTGATGACACATAATGAGAAGTATCAACTTGCATCCTTACTTGCCATCTTTGGCAAGGCATCTGTTCAAGTCAATTTTAAAAATTTGATTATGTTTTTTTTTTTTACTGTTGACTTTTTAAGAGATCTTTGTATATTTTGGATAACAGTCCTTTATTAGATATGTCTTTTGCAAATATTTTCTCCCAGTCAGTGGCTTTTTTTACTCATTCTCTTGACATTGTCTTTTGCAGAGCAGAGATTTTTAATTTTAATGAAATCCAGCTTATCAATTATTTCTTCCATGGATTCTGCCTTTGGTATTGTAACTAAAAAGTCATCACCATGCCCAAGGTCACATAGGTTTTATCCTGTGTTATCGTCTAGCAGTTTTATAGTTTTGCATTTTACATTTAGGTCTGTGATCCATTTTGAGTTAATTTTTGTGAAGGGCGTAAGGTCTGTGTCTAGATCCATTGTTCCAGCACCATTTGTTGAAAATACTATCTTTGCTCCATTGTATTACTTTTGCTCCTTTATCAAAGGTCAATTGAATACATGCAAGCCTTGTGAAGCATAGAAATACAACTGGTAGAACTAAATAGAAGACTGTCAATAAGTTGCTATCCCAGTGCCCATAAGCTCTATATTACCTAGTATCACCTTCACTTTGGGGTAAATTGTTTGTAGCCAAGAAAAGAAAATCAAACATCCTGATTCATTACATTACAAAGATATTCCAAATATCTGTTACTTATTACAGTAAATATTCCATATGTAGTCAGACCTCCTTCAGAACTGAGGATGTATTCCCTGGAGGCTAGGGGTGCTACCAGGAGGAAGTTCTTAGATAATAGTGCCCTCTGGGGCCTCAAGCTGAAGAGAGCCACTTTACCCAAGCTCACGACCACTTCCCAGGGCAGCCTGTACACAATGACTGAGCAACGTGGGAATATAAGGCCCAGTCCCTTGGTCCCAACGAGGGACAACTCTGAAGGATCATCTCAGCTTCAGAATGCCTGAGGCTTTCATTGGAAATGACTGAACCCCAGCTTAACTTCTCCTGCTGCCAAACATTCTTCCATGGCTTCTTTTCTACAAATGTTGACCCCAAGAACACTCCTTAATAAATTTCCTGAATGTTGATCTCTGTGTCAGAATCTGCATCCTGGAGAACCCAACCTACGATAATTAGTAACTGAATGTCTCATTGAATGACTATCTTATTGAGAACTAAGAATGGAGATAACAGGGCTAAAATTGGAGTTCCTGGAACTAGATTGTAATGCAGGGTGCAAGAATAACAATAATAAAAAAATGACTCTAATGTCTCACTGTCTGAACAGTGGTTCCCTACCCCCTACTTTCTGCAGGAGGGATTGTGTTAATTATTGGAGAAGGGGCTGTATATTATAGGGCCCCAAATTCTTCAAGAGTTGAGCAGCAGGTAATCCTAAACAACTCTGATAAACAGCTGAACCCCCAACCAGATAGCCTAGCCCAAAAGTGATCTGATTATTTTTCCTAACAAGGCTACTTACATCTATCTTACAAATGCAGGACAGCAGAGAGAGCAAGCTTCCTACACTGCAACATAGGATCTCCCTGCCCCACAATCTTCCGTGTGTTTAGCAGACACCCTGACTTCCTCTTGTCCTTCTGAGGATGCAAAGGAGGAAGGAAGAGCGGTGCTCCTCTCTCACTGACACTGGCTTTATACAGCTTCCCTTTCTCTGCTGGTCTATGCCTTCACCCATGCCGGTGTTGCGAAACGTTTCTTGAATCTTCATGGCTGACACATGGAGGCCTGGATGGGACTCTCCTTGTACAACAGACAGTTGTGACCAAAGGCATAAATTGTGCTTAGCACCAGTTATGACTTGTTTGAAATGTCAGAAGGGGTTGATGGCTACACTAGGGATGAAAATTATCCCTGCCATGAAGAAAGTTCACTGAGAGAGCCAGTGGATGATGGGGTGACCATGATGTCTGAATGTCCCCAAAGCCCAAGTGAAGATAGTCTGGTGTGAGAAGTTGTCAGTGGCTGAGCAGAGCTGACTACTCACAGCAGTGACCCTGAGGGCTTCTTCACAGTTGCCAAGACAACAAGCTAAATGTTACAGGGAGTCGCATCCTCATTGGAGGAATGGCACCCAGGTCAGCACCCCCTGTGACCACTGGCTATTTCTCCTGGCAGGAGGGACTGAACCTCCTAAGTGTCCCCAGGTCTCCAGGGCTTGGGCAGGCAGAGTTCACAGAAAAAGCTGCATCCCCATCCAGACAGCCTGACTCCAGGATGCCCTGGTCTTTCCCACAGTCAAGGTGAATGTACCTGGCTTTATAAAAGGGAATAAAGGGGCCAGCAAGGCCACTGCTCTGTGAGATGCTGGAAGGATACCCATTTTATTCACTGTGACCCTGGCCTCATCCATTTCCCCTCTCCCAGTAGAGACTACTCCCTAACGAGAGCTATAGGACATTGCAGAGTTCATCCCATATCCTGCTACATGATAAGTGAAGGCTCAGACAGGACCTACCTTGCCCCACAAAAGATCACCTAGTACTTCTTGTAAAAATAATTTATAAGCTTAGGTATCGTTTTACCTTTTAAAACACATTCACATGCACTAACTCAGTAAGCCCCACACCAGCCTAATGAATTTGGCAAGGGACATATTATATAATCCACACAATTTTCAGAAAGAAAAACTAGAACACAAGGTTGGATAAAGGACACTTTCCTTCTTGATTTATGAAAAAAAAAATGTTACAAATACAGAGAACTTGAATCACAGCTACTTACACATAATAAATTATCTTTTTTTTTTTTTAAAAAAAAGATAAAATTAAATGAAGCTTGTACTACTACGACCACAGAAAATCCTGCAAATAGAGTCAGCATAATTATAGGGCATGAACTAAACCTTGCAGCTTACTTTAAAACTCCCTTTGATAAAAGCTTTAGGGAGAGAGAGGTCACATGTCAGAAGCTTAGATGAGAGGAGGTGGGAGAGCGGGAGTTAGAGTTAAGAGCAAGTGATTGATGGTAGAGAACATATGAGACAGTGACTGTGAGTTTAAGGGAAGGCAGGGGCTCCATGGAGTCTGGAAATGCAAAAGCAACTTTTACAATGTGCTCCCAATACACTGCACGATGTGGCCACCCAGGACAACTGCGACTCCTGGGATAGTGGGGAGTGGCTCCGCCTCTTCCAAAATGCCTGCTCCAGTTCTCTTCCCCGTGGAGTAGGAAAGCATTCAATCAAATAAGGCCCATTCACTAGACACATGTTTATCAGAGGCCCATTAGGTATATACTGGTGGGGGCGGGGGGGCAAATAGGTATGAGCCCCAGCTTAGGAAACAGACCCACTTATTACTCCTCACACTAGAGTAGGATGGGTGATTGAAATGGGATTTTGAGCCTTAAATTTTAAAAAAAATAATTATTGGTTAATTCATTTTCTTTTCATTGGTTGAAACCTGCACCATCTGCATGTTCAGGATTCCGTTGGAGACTTAGGTGCATAACATTTTATTCCTAGAAGTAAAACCAAAGCACCTAGAGAAGCTGGAATAATTATTGAATTTTTAAAAAATTGAATTTATTGGGGGTGGCATTGGTTCATAAAACCATGCAAGTGTCAAGTGTACAACTCAACAGAACATCATCTGCACACTGCATCGTGCACCCATTGCCCGAAGCAAAGTCTCTTTCCATCCCCCTTTAGCTCCCTTTTACGCACCCGCCTCCTCTTTCCCTGTGGCTATCACCACACTGCTGTCTGTCTCTATGTGTTATCTAGTCCCGCACTATGAAGTGCATGAGTAATGGCCGCTTTATCTGAGAATTAGCCAGCAGTGCACTATCTACACAGCTGCATACAACTGCTGCTTATTGGGAAGGGGGATCGGCCCGCTGAGTCAATCTTACCACAGAATTAAGAAGGGACATGAGTTTTGTTTGTGCTGATTCGGAAGCTCCCTGAACTGTACCTTGATTTTTGAACTGCAATAATGTGTCACCAAGAGGCTAAGCAGCAGGGCCTCTCTGAGTTTGGTAACGCTTTTCATAGACTCACTGGTCCTTAAAAATAGAAGGGATCCCAGAGACTGCCTACCCTGGCCTTCACACGGCACAGAAAACCCTTCCCTGAAGGTTTGCCGAGTAGGCATACACAGGAGGTAGAGAGTTTCATGGCTTCTGCCGTTTGCACTGAAGGGATCTACTTTGGTACAAATACTGCCGCACATTGCATCCTCAGAATAGCGCATCCACAGGGGGTCTTTCCAGGGTACAAAGCTACTTCTAGAAACCCTGGAAAGCCCCCATGCCACCTCTATGTAGGACATACTCATAAAGCAGATATTTTCTAGCTTTAATTTTTGTAAACTCTCAGGTGAATTAGGCTAAATATCCCCGCGCTCTATTCATAATTGCTACAGTAGGTAATTTGTGGCTGTGGTAACAGTAATTTAGAGTTATTAATGAAAATGAAGTCTAATTTAAAAAAACAAAACAAAACCCAGACATGTAAATTCAGGCCGAGGTAAAAACACAGAATATCACGGGTGAATTCTATGTTTTCTTTTTCCGCCCTAAAAGACAAATATTACTTGGATTGCAATAAGAAAACAGTACATTGTCACACACAGTCTCATGGTTTCCTTTCATTGCACATACCTGCAGCCCTTCGATGGCCAGTCTGAGAATGGAAGGTGTCAGCTTGGAGGCTTGTTTGAAGGAAAAATTGCTCCAGTCTATGATTAAAAGGAACCCGTTGATCTGAAGCTCCGGATCTTCAATGAGGACTTCCAGGGATAGCAGGATGGCCCGCAGGATGTCTGTGAAGGAGTTCCTGCAGCCAGAGCAGAGAGGAGAGGCTGTGCGTGAATATGAGCAGGCGATCGCACTTTGCTGGGGGCCCTCGGGCCTCCTCACTCCACTGCTGCCTGAGCCCTGCCTGCAGGGTAACATCGGTGTGGTTTGTACCCCAAGTGACCAAAAACGCATTTGCTAAACTTCCCAGGAAAAGGCTCCAAGACTCACAGGATGGAAGCCTCCCTGTGATCTGACTGCACTAGGACCCCAAACTTTAAGAGGCGTGGCTCTTTTGGTTTCCAGGGGTCTCTATACTCTGCCTACACCACAGCCCTGATTGTCTTTCATGGAAATGCATCCCTTGCTTCTCTATTCCCACACACAGCTCTAATCTCTTTCAGGGCAGGGACGGGGACCATAATCATAGTTGTGTCCCAGTACCTGGCTACTCAATGAATCATTGTCGAACAACAATGAATCATTGAGACCTTAATCAGAGGTGCTTATTTTGATCAAACCTCTTATTCCTTTTGTTTGTTTGTAAAATCTTGCTGAAAATGTAAAAACAGCCATATAGTTGATGCTATTTTTTAGATGCAATTCATGGGGGAGAAAGATAAATCGTGAAGAATAGCTTATTTTCATTGACAGGGAGTGCTTCGGGAAGGAAATTGCTTTGAGTCCATTGGTAACTATGACAACAAGAGACCTGAATACAAAGGAGAGTGACAGTTCTCCAGTGTTGTATGTGGTCCTTCACATCCTATATTCCCATTCACTAGTTGGTTTTTATCTTGAATAATCTTCAGACATGAAGAAATGATGGCATATTCACTCTTCTACTCCCAACACATTATTGGAACTATGAACTTAGAGGATTCAGCATCCTTTTAATTAATTAATTTGTTTGTTTTTTATTTTTTTTAGTAAGTAGGAAAATAAATATAACCTCGATGGCAAAACATGTTACTTCCTTTGGGCTATCATTAAAACCAGAAACCATATCCTTTTGTGATATCAGTGTGAAGTGATCAGATTCTTGAGCATTTAAATCTGGTTTGAATTCTAACCAAGTCTAGTGATTCCAGATTTCAAAACAGGAAATCCATGATCAAACAGTAAACTAGTAAAAACTTACCGAATGCTTATTATAAGCTCAGCATTATCTTTCATACTTGAACTCATAAAATAGTATGTTATATTTCTACTTCCAAAGGGCCCTTAATTTAGTTGGGATGGTTTATTAGCCAGATAAATTGAAAGGGATCAATACAATTTGAGTAGTCAGGGAAGAGTTTATGGAGGGATGAAGGCATGGGATAAGTCCTGAAAGATAGATAGGATTTTGATAAATTATTCAGAGGGGGGAAGACATATTAGGAGTGACACAAGTGAAAAATAAAGATATCAGCAAATTCTGTTTCTGTACAGTTCTTTCTACTAAAAATGTATTCAGTATATCAAGCTGACATTTTCTTCCCTTAAACCCACCCATTGGGTGTGGTTCTGCTAAAAAGATAAAAACCTCAGGTCTTTCATACCACACACTTTCAATGATCTAAATGTAGTGGTCCTGACACCCCATATAACCTCCAGACTAAAGAAATTATTAATAACTTTAACCATTTCTCAGAGGAAATGGTTTTACTACTCTTCTCATCATTTTTGTTTTCTTTCATTTATATTCTCTTTTAAGCTTTAGGGATGTCAAATTCCTATTAATGTAGGATAAAGTTTTCATGAGGGCTTTGGGTTTTGTTTTGAATTCATATCAAACATGATCTAAAGATCTAACTCCTTCTTAGAGATACGGTTTTGTACTGGAAAGAAAACATTGACTTAACAGCAGCATGGGACCAGTGATTATGAGTCGAAGCAATTCCAAATGGAATATGGGAATGGCCAGTGGTAAACTAGAAATGATCATTAGGGAATTAGAGAGCCTGATCCTGCATAAGCTTTCTTAAGAAGAGCACACACAAGGGAAAATTCATGACTGAAAGGCTAAGCCTTAGGTAAAGCCTACAGACAGTACTGAGGTTGAAGAAAGAAGAACTGAGGAAATAAAAGGTGAGAGGCTCAAGACAGTATTGTGTTCAAACAGGGAGAGTGTTTTAAGAAATAAGTATATGATAAATTACATTACTGACCCAAATTCTTCACTTTTCTGAGCATCCACAACTAGCTATGTGTTGACCTCTTTGACAATAGAGTGTACTTTCCATCCCATAGCCACATGACTTGATATTACTGATGGCAGAAAGGACAGTGTGCCAATTCTGAGTCTAGCTCTTAAAAATCTCAGATGTTGCTAACTGTTCTCTTGTCTTCTGCTATTTCCATGGTAAAAGCATGCTACAGCTAGCATCAACTGAAGAGAAGGATGAAAAACACAGAAAACTAGCAGATCTTCATAAGAAAGAGAACCACCCAGATGAACCCAGCCTACATAAACTCCAGCTGTCCCACAAATGTGTGAGCAGTAATAAATTATTGCTTTTTTAAGCCACTGGGTTTGGGGATGGTTTGTTACACAGCAACAACTACCTAATACCAGAGGTTAGATTACCAAGTCAAATAAATACACCATGAAGATTTAGGAGAATAAGAAAGGAAAAAGTGCCATTGTATTAGGTAACAAGTAAATCTTTGGAGAATTTTGAGACAGCACTTTTAGTTGAATGGTGAAGATGGAAATCATTGATTATAAAGATTTTTAGAAAATCACTTAATCACTATCTCATTTTACTCCTATATAAATGAGAGATAGCACCACTTCCCATCACAAATCCACCTGTATACATTCCCAAGACATTAAATTCTTCCTGGAAACTATGCATTTTTAAGACCTCAGAAATCATTTGGTCTGGCCCTGCCAAGGTACTAGGGGTGAGTTAATTAAATGTTTTACCAAATATAGCAGGCTAATATTTAAGTTGATAATTTTGTATAGGCAGCGAATGATTTTATAAATATCCAAATGGCCCTCGGCAGAAAAAAGGTTCCCCACCCCTGCAGGAGTTATGCAAAATGACTGTATGAAGGAGCTTTGTGAATTGGAAAACATATCCCAACGGGAGCCAATATTTGTACTGTCACGGATTAGTGGTATACCCCTCTTGGTTGTACTTCTTCATGGTGGTAATGGCAGCAGGACAATGGGAAATGTGCAAAATGCAATTGTGTTCTGTTCTGATAAATCTATTTTTTCCTCTTCTAGGGCTGAGGGTCTCAGAAAAAATGGTCTGGAAGGGGAATTCTGGTGATATATTTTCCACCAGAAAATATATCCTATATATCTAATAATTCCTATGTGAATCAGGTTTTAGCTGGATGGTCTCTCCATGTGCAACTAGGCAAATGAATCCATATTTCTCAAAGGGGTAATACAGGAAAAGTAAAAAAAAAATTACTTGTGTTCTGAAAATATTAGATGCAAAGAAGTTGCTAATAAAAATATTTAGCTTTGCTGTTGTAGAATTAATATTTGCAGGAGCTTAATATTAAGTTTAATGTTAATATTTAATGTTAATGTTTCCAGCTACTTAATGTTAGCTGGAAAGTCAAACTAGACAATTACTTTTCTCAGCAGGGACGATCACTAAGACAACAGAAGCCTGGGATTTAACTCTGCTTCACATGGTTTGATAGGCCCGTAATGTCAAGAGGAGAAAGAAAGAATGGAAAGAGGAAGAAAGAATGAATGGGGGCAGGGTAGGGTGGGGGGAGAGAGGCAGGAGAAAAGAAAACCTTGCAATTAATTTTTTATTTTCATTAATTTTATCCTATTCTGGTTTATAAAGAAAACTTTTGGGTTTATGTTAACCTAAGAATATAATTCCTTGTAACATCAGAATAAAGGAGTTGCCTATTGATTTATTATTAGTTGCAATATGGGCATATTTGGCTCTCACAGCCTCAGCATCAGAAAGAAGAAATAATGATTTTAATACTATTTAAACATCTTTTGTTTGTTTGTTTTCCAGAAACATTATTTTTTTTCCTTTATTAAGATATTACAAATGTGTCCTTATCCCCCCAATGTCCTTTCGTCCCCCCAATCCTGCCCTCACCCTATTTAAACATCTTATAACATGCAAGGCCCAGTGCCTATGTGTGAAATTTTAAATAAGGAGCAAGCCACAGCTTATCATCCTCTCTGAATTTTTGATTCAGTGTAGATCACAGAATCTTAACTAAAATGGGTATAGTTTACAAAATTACTGTCATTTCAAATTTTTGTCTATCTTTACCCCGTATGGGAAGAGTATGGAGTCCAACCCACCTTCAACTCAACCATATGCTTATTGAGGACAGAACACAAAGGGTAATGCTCTGAACAATGTCCTGATTTTGAACTAGACTACAGAAAACAGCAGGACAGTGATTTCTCACTCAAGTAAAGCATGAAGATAAGAGGCCGTGTCTCTGTAGACCAATCCTGACAGGCCTACCCATCTCTGGATATAGACACAAGAACACAAAGTATTTGTATCCATCATTCAAAATGACACAGACACTAATGCTATCAAATTTCAATTTTCCAAGTTCTTTCTTGTTTATATATCTATAATGAACAAAAATGTAATGTATGTGTGTGTGTGTGTATACAATAATTCACCATTTAGAGTTTCCTCCATTCAGTTTTTGTTTGTTTGTTTTAAATGAAAAGACAGTTTGATAGATAAAACCAATATTTTGGTCCAACTGCTTCTAAATTTTCCCAAGAACTAAAAATAATAAAATTAATGCATCTATTGGCTTACTTACACAGTTAATGCAATTTCTTACCATTTAATGTCTTCTTTTAAAAATGTTGAAGTATCTGAAACTGGATATGGAGTCAGGGGACATTTGTTCAAAGATTTAATGAAGCTCTACTTCATGGAAGTAACATAAGATAAGAGGGTATTTTTTAACCTTCCTGCTAGTAGATGGAAACTGGTAGGAGACATTAAAATACATGCACATGGAAAGCAATAGAGCAAACTCATTAAAAGCATAAAGCTTGTAGTTAGCAGATTCTGATTTAAATTCTGTCTGCTCTGTGCAAGCTCAGCAAGTTACTTTCTCTCTCTGTGATTTAGTTCTCTCCTCATTTGTAGAAGAAGAATCATAACACCAGCCTCACTGGTAATGATAAAGTGAGAGAATTACACAAAGCCATAGCAGAGCAACTGGCTCCTACTAATCCATAGAAGGAGCTGATGGTCATGTTGGTTTTCATTATTAGATAAGTGAATATGATATCAGGTTGAAAGTAATAGAGGTTGCAAAGTGTTTGGGAATTACAAGGAGAGATCACTATGGCTGGGGGATTTTGGAGCATCCTCAATCGGGCTGTGAAGAATGTGAAAGGTTTGGACACAGGATATAGAAGGAGCCACATAAACAGTGAGATCTGAGACCATGGAGACTACTGAATTGGGAGAAATGGCAAGTGCACCTGTGCCATGGGGTAAGTGAAAAGGAATGTAGAAATAAGGTTAGATTGTGATCCATCTTCAGTCTGATTTCCAGGAGAACTACTAGTTATTTGTGCAGGGGAAGAAAGCAATGGCAGTTATGCTTTAGGAAGATTTGGACTGACAACAGGGATTATGTAAATTGGAGTCGGAGACTGGAGCAATGTGGTCCAATTAGGAGGAGGCAATTGCAGTGCATTAGGTGAGAGATGAATGGAAATGATAATGATATGAGAAGAACTATGAGGGACAGTGACCATACTTAGTTACAGATTAGATTTGATATAAAGGGAGGAAAGATAGTGGTATTATTAAGGATAAAAGGAACCCTGTTGGGTAGGAAATGAGTCAGAGTTGTTATAGTTGTATCTAGTTCTTACATAAGAATCAACACCCAGGACAGCCACACAGAATATCAATATGAATATGACTTGAGACTGGGCTGTCAAGGGAATGCCTAGAAGTGCATGGTTGTGTGGGGTCTACATTCCTGCCACTCAAGTGATGAAATATCACCATAAACAGAGGCCAAGTCTGCAGGAGAGAATAGTTCCTGCTCTATTCATAAGAAGGGACCGCTGCCTTTGAATCCCTGGAAATTACCTATACCTACACATAGTCGATGCTCAACCAATAATTCTCAGTGAAGGCACAAAGGAGGTCATGTTAAACCAACCCATTGGAAGCTTTTAAAATTAAAAATAAACAAAACCTACTCTGGAGCACCAGTGGGTACATTTCCTTCTTCTTCAATGCCTGTTATACTCATTTCTAGGCAAGGTAATGTCAGATGTGTGTCCTTGAACACATTTTCTATCACAGTTCGTATATATAGACTGATATACTACCAAGCCTCATGTATCCAAGAGTTGGAGAGGGAACAAAGCTTTAAGAATTGATTTTAACTTAGGAGCGGGTCAGGTCTGCATTCATATAGATGAGTGTGGGCGTAAAAGAAGACGATAAGAACATGACAATCTAGATTCTAGAACAATTAATAATAAACGCTAGATGGATGTTTACAGACAGGAAGGCTGGTATAGCTCAAGATTCTCAGTCCATTGGGGAAAGAACTACCCGCCCCCCAAACCCCACTTTAAGATAGGCTGAAATGCAAGTGACAAAGGGGATTGTTTCATTCAGCTTTCTAGATGGGGATTGGGCCACGGTCTAAAGGGAGCAGCAGCAGAAGAATAAAAACACAGCCCGATGGAAGTGAGCTATGAGCATGAGATTCATCCCTAAATGACTATGAAATATTAATTTCATGCTTGTCTATTCTGGTAACTCCCTTGGCTGAGGAGCTACCGAAAAGAAAAAAACCAGGAAGAGTCTCAAGTAGGTGAAAAAGCACTCACTACTAAATAGTAGGCATGGAGTTAGAATCCAGTCAGCCTAACCAGGGCTAGAAACAGCACGGTCTCCCCGCCGAGGGTGAATGAATGTGGATGGTCACATTACTCTTACCTCCAATGGAATACAATTGGCACTTAAAGGCCTTGCACGGGGTTCATGACAATGTACTAGTCCATACTTGAGATGGGATATTCTTTCCTCTAGGCCTGTCTGGCCCTTACAACCATAAAATCACTCTCAGGATAAGAAATTGGAAAATAAGATGAGAGAACAGGCATTTAGGAAAGCATCCATCCTGCGGTGCTCCATTGCCTTGAATGATTTTGCCCTCCTGAGGTTTTTTCCCTCTGGGTGATATGCTGCAATCACTCTTACAATCAAGAGGTTCTTTTCTGAAATCATAAATTCTGATAACAGTGTGCGAGGCAACTTGAGTTAAGTAGCACCGTAGCAAAAACAACGCTATAGATGTTGCATTTCATGAGACTTAAGTTGGAATTATACAGCATCTCATAATTTTAATTAATTCATAAAATTGCCTACCTCCAATGAAAACTCCATCCTTCTGTACTTAATAAAGAGATCACTATATTCTGGCAGGATAAAAAGACCTTAAAACCAAGAGAAGTCCCAAGGCTATAAAATTAGTTGCCTACAAATAGGAGTCTCAACCCTGACAATGTGGGTAATTCATATCAGAAGAGTTATTGGAGACTGATTGAACTTAAAGAGTTTGCCATCTGATTGAAGTTTTCAAAGTTGTTTTATCCTTTCCCCTTTTAAAGTTCTAGCCTCTTTAATGATAAGCTACTGAAACATCAGCAAGCAATCAAATTCATGAAAGATTAAAAGGAGAGAGCCACAGGAAATCATTACATAATGGAAAGCAAAGTCTTATTTTTACAGGTAGTATATTTGAGGTAGTTTAACAATGTGACAGGAATGCAACTTGTTGGCTGGTTTCCAGGTAGGCATTCTTCTCTCTGGTTATCATCCCTCTTCAACTATTTCCTCTTCCTCAAGACACCTCAAGGCTCTTAGGTTCATGAAGAGGGAAAGGTACAAGATTCTCATGACCTTCATGGCTATCAGCATCAGGAAGACTCTTACCACTGCTTACAATGTTTATGAGTTTTGGCACCATTAAGGCAAGTCTGATGGGAAGAATTTTTGGCCTTGATCGACCCCTATGATACTTAATGATAGCTCACAAATCACAATAATGGCAAGCAGCTTGATCATTCTTCTGAAACCAGGATAAATATATGCCCATGGCCAGAGGGCAAAGCCTCCTGCAAATACCACCTACACTATTTTCCAGAAGAGAACATGTGCATAACTTCAACAGAAAAATCCCCTTTGGAGGTTTCCAAAGACAGCCGGAGTCTAGCGAGCTGTGCCTATAATAGTTCACTGACAGGGCCAGGCATGTCATAAGAGAGATGTTGGTATTCCTAGAAGTCTCCTAGCAGAATTCTCACACTCATTGGGCCCAACCAGCCCCAACTGGGAAGGTCACGGAGACTAAAGAGGGGTAATGCCCTTTCCCTGGATTCTCTTCATAAACCAGTGGGCTGGGGGCTCTAATGGACCCACTGCCTGAGCCCCAGTCCGAATACAGACTCCTTACTCTCACCCTAATTCTAGGAATCAGAAGTAAAACAAAAGGTAACATTAAATACATTCATTAAAAAATGAACATGTACTCCAGATGGTTCACTGAACAACAAGAGGATTGGTTGACTCTTCTTACCCAGTGTCCGCGTGCTTGGAGGGCTCACTTTGCCCTACAAGGTCACTTTACCCGAGGAGGCTCTGACGACTCACTGGGGAATTATTTTGTGGAGATGGTTAAAGACAACATTGGTTTCTTTCACTTAATTACATCAGAGATTATCACTTGGCAATCCTCGAAGCAATTAGAGCCAGTGGTTATTATTTATTGCCGCCACTTAATAGAAGCTACACTTCAGGAGATACTGTAAAACATCAACTTATATCTATCTTTAACACTCGTCCCAAATATCCTACTCTGAATACAGAACAGAATTTAGAAAATGCATTATATATATATATATATATATATATATATATATATATATATATATTACACAAAGAGAAAATATAACATTTTAGAATTTGGGGTTTGCTGTAGAAGGATTTCATTGCCTAAATTTATCCTAATAAATTCTCAGGGATTGTAATGGACTACTTAGAAAGGTCAGCCATTTGTTTTCCAAAGAGGAAAAGGGGTGGGGGGGGGGGGGAGTGGATTAAATGCTCAGGCTCTGGAAAGTTCTATCTCAAATTCGTCCTCTTGCTTTAATCCTTCATTTCTACAAAGGGATGGGCCGTTGCCAGACCCTTTTCTATTAACCAAGGCACAAGGAGGGCTTTCCTCACACAGAACAACTCCAGAGGAAAGAAGTGGAGCTTTCTGTCTCTTTCACCCAATCGGGGATGGTACTTTACAACCTACCTCATTCTCTGCACCCCAAGGCAACATGTAAATACTGCCAGTCATTGCTGGCTGGCGAAAGCCCGAGGACTGAGGAAGCAGGGAGGGAGGGTGGATTAGCAGGGAGGCTGGTTCCCCCAGAATGGGTTTATAATTCAGAGAGAAGGAGACAACTGAAAGCTGGCAGGAAGCTTTGTGATTACATGTGGTTCTCCACTGAAGGTGGGATCCCTCCTCCCCATCTGCGGGACACCTGGTAATGTGTGTATGGCTGGGGGGTCATCCCTGGGTTTCACAGGATTTGGAGAATGCACTGGCATTTGTTGGACAGAGGCCTGTCATGCTAAATACCCTGCTATGGGCAGTGCAGCCCCCTGAATAAGATCCCATCCCAAATGCTGGTCACTTCCTACATAAACTAACGAAGTTCAGGTCCAGAAAAGCTCAATGGAACCACATGAGCAATAGTTGCCCAGTAGTAACAATGTTCCAACTCCTCAGTTCAGTGTGCCTGTCACAGCTCTGAGACGCGCAGAACATGCAAAGGGAGAAATACTCAGTTTTCTGCTCCCAAAGTTGGGCTTTGTATTACAGCCAAGCACACCTGTTGGCCCAAATCTTTGTTCAGCTGTATAGTTCAGAAGGGGAATGATGGTGTCATGTTTGGAACGCTGATTGAATTCAGGACTTATCCTTGGATAAGACATACCAGTGGAGCAGCTCAGAGCAATAGGAGCAAAGTGGCTAGACCTTGGGCTGACAGACTTTGGGAAGAATACAGAGGAAAGTCAAATATGACTCAATATTGATCAGGGAAAGGCTAAAGAGGCTTGCACACAGTATGTACAACAGCACACAGTATACAATGTAATTAAGTATTGATTTGACATGCTGGAAATGACCTGCTTAGAAAAGGAGGTACGAGAGGGGCAAACAAAGAATGTTTTTCAAGTATTTGAAAAATACCTTCCCCCCGCCTCATTCTCTCTTTTCAGGGTCCAGAAAAAGGGAATATTTTGTTTTATTTTAAAGACAGATTTTAAAAAATATATTTTTATTGATTTCAGAGAGGAAGGGAGAGGGAGAGAGAGACAGACACATCAAT
Source organism: Myotis yumanensis (assembly GCF_028538775.1). NCBI lineage: Eukaryota > Metazoa > Chordata > Mammalia > Chiroptera > Vespertilionidae > Myotis > Myotis yumanensis. The sequence goes on from NW_027223766.1 coordinate 22,610,006, forward strand.
GATTAGAATCATTGATCGGCTGCCTCCTGCACACCCCCTACTGGGGATTGAGCCCAAAATCTGAGCATGTGCCCTTAACCAGAGTCAAACCTGGGATGCCTCAGTCCGCAGGCCAATGCTCTACCCACTGAGCCAAACCAGCCAGGGTGCAAGGTTTTAAATTACTGTTTGAAACTTGGAAGACAGATGTGCTGGCAGTAAGGCTTGTTCATGATGTGAATGTATTACTGAGAGATTTAGAATAAACTTTTCTGGTGACCTTAAGATAGAGTTTTAGAACTGTTGCAAAGCATTCATCTTTATACATGAGAACAAACGAGGCCCAGAGGACACAGCTAATAAATATCAGAGCCAAGATTTGAACTTTCGTGTCTGAATATCATAGTGGGAAGGAAGCTGAAAGATCATCCAATCCCCAGAAGGTCAGCAGAGTGTGTTTCTCACCGACACTTTGTCAAGAAAATGCCCAGGCAAATAGAAAAGTTGAAAGAATATTACAATGATATGCCCATTATCTGATTCAACAATTGTCAACATTTTGCATAGCTGCTTTATCTGTCATGTGTATATATATGCATATGTGTGTACAGGTGGAAGTAAATTGACAGAAAATTCTATCCATCAATTTTTTCTTCATGATTTCCATGCCACTTGTTCTGTAAAATGTTCTACACCATACACTGGTCTGTTGTTTTCTCTTTATACCATTTAATTGTTCCTCTTTTGAACTGGAGTGAAGTCCATTGGCTAGTTTAGAGCCAGATTAAATATTTCTAGACAGAATAACTTATATAATGATGGCAATAGGCTTGATTTCATTGCCAAGTCTGACAAATTGAGGGTTTCTGCAAGAGCTCTTGCTGAGAAAGAGTGGAAGGGTTTCTTAAAACTTAGCAGAAACTTATGCCAAGAAGGATTTGTTGTGGGTACTGGTGGATATGAAGACAACTCCATATTTATAAGAAAAAGGGAAGAATGGAATCTTTAAAATTTGAGCTAGTTGTAGTCATTTGTTTGTGTGTATGTATGGATTTGTGTATATCCTATATAATAAAAAGGTAATATGCAATTGCCCTAATGGCGGAATGACTGGGAATAACCAGTCGCTATCATGCGCACTGACCACCAGGGGGCAGATGCTCAATGCAGGAGCTGCCCCCTGGGGGTCACTGTGCTTCCACAGGGGGAGCTCCGCTCAGCCACAAGCCGGGCTGACGGCTATGAGCACAGTGGCAGTGGTGGGAGCCTCTCCCACCTCCTCAGCAGCGCCAAGGATGTCCGACTGCAGCTTAGGCCCACTTCTCGTGGGGAGTGGGCCTAACCTGGCAGGTGGACATCCCCCGAGGGGTCCCAGACTGCAAGAGGGCGTAGGCTGGGCTGAGGGACCCACCTGAGTGCACGAATTTTCATGCACTGGGCCTCTAGTAGTTCTATACAATGTTATCAGATGCATAGGTTGGTGTGTCCATCATTCCAGTCAAGATACTGAACCAACAAGGATCCTGCATGTTGCCCTTTTATAATTCCCTCCTTCCATCCCTAAAACCTGGCAACCACTAATCTGTCCTTCATTTCTAAAATGTTATATAAACAGAACATTATGTTAAGTAACCTTTTGGGATTCACTTTCTTTCATTCAGCATAATTACCTGCAGATTCATCCAAGTCATTAATATATAGTTGTGCATTGTTGTTTTTATTGTGTGTGTTTTTATTGTTGAATAGTATTCAATAATAGTATGGATGTACCAGTTTGTTTAACCATTCACCTGTTGAAAGATATCTGAGCTGATTCACACCCAAGGCTTCTAAAAATTCCCTTCAAAGCCATCAGTTAGATTTTGATAACTCTACTCCAATCTGCTAACACAATTTTGGCTTTCCCCTCCAGCCTTAAAAGGTAGAAAATACTGCTAGGCTGTCTCTGGAGTGTATGTGTGTGTGTGTAAATCCATGTGGATTGCCTTTCACGGAGATACAGCTTGAAAGAGCTGGCCCCCAGAACAGTACCAGATGGTGGGTGTGGAATTGACTAGGGGCCTCCTGATAGATGCTGGAGGAAATGAACATGGATGTGAGCTCCCCGGCCTGGGAGCCAGGCCTCTGATTTGGAGCAGGCATGTTCACAAATGCCCCCTAAGAGAATGGACAGCCCGCTACAAATGCATTGTGTGTGTGGAAAATGGCTAGGGAGGGCAATGAGTCCGGAGCAGAGGACCGCTCCTTTCATTTCTGGGTTTTAACACACGTCTATTATCTTTAACAGCTTCGGGCTTCCATCCAATTTCAGTCCTGGTGCAATTTTCAGACCTGGTTCCCCCTAAACAGAATGATGGACTCATCAGCGTGTGGAGGAGAATTCATTCTGTTGTGGTGACTACGTATGAAAAACGCCGCAGCAATCACCAGGCTGAAAGGGAGATGTTTTCTATTGCTTACCTACCAGACATACTTTCTTCTTTCTGGAGCACTTTAAAGGTACATGTTTTTATCAACAATACTCTTAAGAGAAGGCCATTATCTTTGGCACCTGTATCCTGCCCGTGATGTTTACACTATGGATGAAAAAGGGGCCACGTACCAAACCTGCCAAGCTCAGGGAGGCCTGCGTGGCGGTGTTACAGACTCAGAGACTGAAAGTAACCACATAGGACGATCTGCAATTAAAACTTCCCATCTAAACGCCAGTCATGGCCGGTAGTCATGTCCTGGGCCGGTATCTTCCCTGACAAAGGTCAATCTTTACCTTAACTGAGCCTATTATCTTTTTGCATCTACAATAACATACTTTGGAATGTCAGGGTAATTTTCCCTTTCAAGACCCCTCACCGCACCGGAGCAGAGACCACAAAACCTCTGGTCATTGCTAACTGCTCACTGACCACCAGTGTAAAAGAAGTATGTGCCTATTCATTGTACCTTTTATCCAACCCCAGAGATCACCCCTGCTGCTTTGCTTTCTCCCGCCTCCCTGATCTATCGCCAGTGGATTTCATGTAATCCCTGAAGCCTCCTCCTTTGATTCTAATATATAAAATAAGGTGCAAAACTGCCATTCTCTGGAGCATTTTCTCAGTCCCTTGAGATTTTGCTTCCTAGAAATTGTCATCGGTTTGGCTCAAGTAAACGCATAAAAATTCTCTAGAGATTTGAACGTTTTTTCCGTCGACCACACTGCGCTGACAGAATGGTCGACGTAAAACAAAAACAAAGCAAAACCCAGGAAATACAAATTGTCTTCTCACTCCCCAAACAGTCAACCTGAAAATATTCTACCATAGAGTCTTAAAACTATTGAATCAGTTAAAAAAAATATTTCTCAGAAACAAAATTTCAGTTTGCATTCAACAATTCAATATGGAAATTCGCCCAAACTAGAAATGTATCAGCACTGCTAGAAAATTAGAAGCGCCTATTTTTTTTTTTTAACCTTCCATCAGCTTGCCTGACATCTATGCTTCTGAATCCCTGTTCGCTATGAGATGCAGGCCAAACATCAGTTTGGTGAGGCACCTTTCAATCATGCCGGGGGCAGTGGGCCCCTCGGTTGATGCCCTGTGATAGACAGTGGCAGGATGACCTTGCTGGGACATAGGACACAGGTGACAGCTGGAGCTGGGCCACTTCAGTACCTCACCCAGGGCTGACAACTGCCCATGGGAGGTCAGGCGTCAGCCTGTTTCTTAGTTGCTTGAATATAACGATCTCTTGCATCCTAAGCAAAATTCCTACGGCCTCAGAGGCGACGCCTAGGCCATCTGCCTTTCTGCTCTGTCCACTTGGTTCTATTTACTATGCAAAGTGCTCGGGTTGCTATGAGGGAAAGAGGTCTGATGCACATTTTCCCTGGGTCACCATGCGCCCTGTTTCCACTTACAGAGGATGAGAGAGTCGAGAGGGCCCATTTTGGCAGCTTGTGCTGGGCACCCCAGCCCAGGAGCGGCAATAGGTCCCCCAGTCTTCAAGGACCCTCTTGATGAGTTATCACTGCTCTAGGCCAGTGATGGCGAACCTATGACACGTGTGTCAGAGGTGACACGCGAACTCATTTTTTGGGTTGATTTTTCTTTGTTAAATGTTATTTAAATATATAAAATAAATATAAAAAATATAAGCCTTTGTTTTACTATGGTTGCAAATATCAAAAAATTTCTATGTGACACGGCACCAGAGTTAAGTTAGGGTTTTTCAAAATGCTGACACGCCGAGCTCAAAAGGTTCGCCATCACTGCTCTAGGGAGCCACTCCAGCACCCTCGCCTCCCCCATCTTCAAAGCATCCACGGCCCCTCAAAATAAACACACACGCGCGCACACGCGCGCGCGCACACACACACACACACACACACACTTCCTTTCCCCACCAGCCCCTGGGAGAAGGGGAGGGGTGAGCTGGCTGTAGATTACACCCTGCCTCCCTCCATGCTTTGACACTGGGCCTGAACACGCCAGCAAGCAGACAGGGTCTCCGCCAGGCGGAGGAAGCGTGAAATCGGAGCAGAGGTCCCTTTGTGTGGTTCCCACGCCTGGACCTGTTCCCACACCGGGAAGGAGAGGCACCAATGCGCCTGCTCCTTGGAAAATCTGCTGCTTATGGAAGAATACGATTTTTTTAAAAATTAAAGGACAGTTGATACACAGTATTATATTAGTTTCAGGTGTACAGCATAGTGATTTGATATTTGATATGTGACCACCATGATAAGATGGAGACTTTATCCTTCGACAGGGAGTTTGAATGTTGCCAGAGCAACTCCACTGCTGGGGGCATCTCTGGGTGGCTCAGAACAGGAAGAGGGTCCAGAAGGCGTGCAGGAGCCCCTGTTACCCTCTTGTTTCCTCTCTGATTCCTACTCTGATTTCTCTCAGATAGTGTCCACCTGCGCCCTGACCCCTGACCCTCCTAAGGTGTCCCTCGGGCATCACACTGGCTGTGCCTACGGGTTATGGGTTACGTTCTGACACACAGACAGGTTTCCCTCCCACAAACCATTAAGTTAGGTGTTAAGTTAGGGTTTTTCAAACACCAGGAACACCAGGCCCAGGGAGAGGTCTGCCCTCCTGGGAGGCCTGATCTCTGCCCAGGGGCCCTGCTGTCTGCCTGGAATGTGGGAGGAGAAATGTCCTTTGGCACAGCCTGTTTCTCAGAAAGAGAAAGGTAAGAGCTGGCACCTTTTAGAATATGTAGTTTGATGCTGGGAGACAACAAAAGCCTTAAACTGGAAAATATACTCTAGATAAAATCACATGTATTACCTAGGTTTTGACCACATATTTACAAATAGACTCCTACTCTGAGAAAATCGTTATACCACCCCGAAGGAAGAAGAAAAATCTCTCCTCAACCAGAAAAAAAACTATTTCCCCTCGTCCACGTGAGCATAAGCTTTGCTGCATGAAGTTCACAAAAAAAGCACATTGGCCTTGGGGATCTCGGCCAAGCTTTCCTGGTTCAAAACTGATGGGCTCCACCCGGCTAGATCCGGGCCGTCTGCTCAGACCCAATGCAGCTACTGCTGCCTGCCCCTCCCCCGGCACAAGGTGCCTCAACTGCGCTGCCATGGCAACCTGCATATTTATTTATCACGGCAGTTACTACAATGGACTGAAATACTTTACTCGGTTATTGCCCTCATGAGCCGCTTAGTTTTTCAGGGGGAGCCATCTTGCTGATTTCGATTGACCGTGTGGAAATTTACCTGATTGATCCCTGTGATCCTGGAAAACAGCAAAGGCTAAGAAATCTCCCATCCTTTGTGTTCCAGGAAGCAGGGCAGACTGCAAAAGCCACGCTTCCCAGATGGCTTAGGTCAGACTCCCACAGATGCCCCCTCCTTTGTCCACCTGTGACAAGGCCAGACAGGACCCTCCAACTCCCCATTCCTTATTGTTCGCTGCACTGCTGGTTCCCAGTGATCAATGGGAGAAAAATGCTTGTTAACCACATTTGGTTAAGAATCTCTCCTTCTCCTTGGCCCTGAATGTCAGCTCATCCTCACCTTGTCTCAGGGTAAAGCATTCTCTGATCTGTGCATCCTGACACCTTTTATTCTTTTTCTTTTTTTTTTTTTTTTGAGAGAATGGAAGGGAGGGAGAGAGACTGAGAGAGAGAGAGAAACATCGATGTGTCTCACACCCATTGGTTGCCTCCCACATGCACCCCAACCAGGGCCAAGGATAGAGTCTGCAACTGAGGCACCTGCCCTTGATCAGAATCAAACCCAGGACTCTTCAGTCTGTGGGTCTGCACACTATCCACTGAGCCAAACCAGCTCGGGCCATCCTGACATCTTTAATCCTTCCCACAACCTGTTCTTTCTAGCCTGTTTACTCCTCCCTGTGAAAGAAAACTCATTTTGCTGAAGCTTCAGACACTTGCTGATCTTATGTTCAGAGTGTTCTCTCTATTGTAATAATCCTCCTCTCCCTAATGCACTAGTGGAACTCAAGGGAACTCAAGATTTCCCCACAGTGCGTGTCATCTGTGAGTAGGAGTTACTTCTGCAGAGCCGCCCACCCCAACTCCGCCTGTCATGGGCTCCAGTGGCTTCCTGCAGACTGGATGGGGTGGCTGCGTGGTGCAGACCATGACCCAGGATTTTTTCTTTTTCTGTACAAATTTGTTTAAAAAGAAAGCAAGCAACTCATTGAATTACCTGGCAGTGTGTGCGTTTGATTCTTTTTGACTGGCCTTCAGCATTATGCAAAATTTGAAATAAGAAACATAAGTAACTTAAATTTATATAGATATAGAATTATAAAAAATATTTCTTTCCTTTGCAATAATCTTGAATAAAGTCTCATTTTACTAAGTCCAGATTTGTTTGTTTCTTTGACAACATATTTATTGTCACACAGTAAGCACTTGGTAAAACTGTTAAGCTGTTGTTGCATTTGTTAGTTTTGAAACTCAAGGTTTCTAATTAATAATTAATCCCAAAGTTTATTTTCTGTTTTATTTTTTTCTTGCAGGCTCCAGTTAGTCATGTCTTTATGCATCAACATCTCTGATCACTGAGATCTTCATAGGACTCTGTTAAATGTCACAATGAGATGACTGGGCTTTGATTTCTAAAGAAGTTTTCTGATTGTAATTTCTCCTTACTATGATGTTTACCTATTTGTCACTGGATATATAGATACTGAATTAAACCTTCAAATGTTCCTATATTTTATTCTTGCCCTAATTTTAAGTGCATTTGAAAATTTTTTGGCTCCCTAAGCAGTGTAATAAAAACATAATTAGTAAATGCATAGGAAACTAAATTGACTCAAAAACTTTCATGGCATAAAAGACAATTCATCGGTATTTTAAAGCTCACATTATCAATAATAGACTTACAGGAAAGTATAGAGAAACTATATGAACAAAACTAAATAATGTTGGTAGAACTTCCAGTTAAACATGACATATTGAACATAGGCGTTTATTTCTTCTACATTTGTATGTCAACTGTAATTGAAAAATGAATTCTAAAAAAGGTGTTGATTTAAGTCTCAATAAATAAAGCCCATTTACATAAGAGTAAAAGACTTTTTAAAAATGTATAAGCAAAAAGAATATATGGGAACAAATGAGAGCTATCAACAAATTGTGGAAGTTGGCAAGCAGGTGGACCAGTGGCTGCTGATGTGCAGGCCAGAGGAAGAGAGAGAGCCAGCAAGAAGCAAGTCAGTTTGCACCACAAACTCCTGGAAATGCTCAAGAGATAAAGTCTCCTCTGAAGGCAGGGACAGGCGGCTAAAACCAGGAGCATCCATGGAATGTGTTTAAGGCAGCGGTTCTCAATCTGTGGGTCGCGACCCCTTTGTGGGTTGAACGACCCTTTCACAGGGGTCGCCTAAGACCATCGGAAAATACACATATAATTACATATCGTTTTTGTGATTAATCACTATGCTTTAATTATGTTAAATTTGTAACAATGAAAATACATCCTGTATATCAGATATTTACATTACGATTCATAACAGTAGCAAAATTACAGTTATGAAGTAGCAACGAAAATAATTTTATGGTTGGGGTCACCACAACATGAGGAACTGTATTAAAGGGTCGCGGCATTAGGAAGGTTGGGAACCACTGGTTTAAGGGAACAGTTAGATACTCGGGTGCCCACTCAGCAGAGGAGGAACAGTTGACTCTCCAGGGGTTGAAACAGAGAGGGGCTGCAGCGAGCCCAGCCCAGCTCAGTCCAGGGCCAAGGGCCAAACAGGGGGTCAGGGAAAAGTGTGTTTCTGAAACTGCAAAACCAACAGCCCCTGCTCCCCACCCAGCTCCCAGAGAGCTGGCAACCACCCTTATCCCTGGCAGGAGATTGGGAGGACTTGCTGATCTGTTCAGGAAAAAGGACTTATAGATACTGAGATTTGGGAGTCCTTCAGGGCAAAAGACAGCTTGCCATCTTGTCCTGCCACCACGGAGCCCATCACGTTCACAGCCATCCCCTCGCATGCAGAACTTCCAAATAGGTCTTTAGTGTCCCCACTCTTAAGGATGACTTGGCCAAGGATTGGCGACAAATGAGGAAACAAACAAGCAGAAAATAAGACAACGCAAGAAGGAGAATTATAATTTTATCCTCAGAGAGACTATAAAAATGCTGCATCTGGGAGAATAAAGGAGTAAGATGCTATTAACAGCAACAGTCAAGAGTACTCTTAAGAGAAAGGGTGCTGTCATAAGTGAGAAATGCAGAAAAGGATTATATTCAAAACGTTCAAGGAAATCTCAAAAAATTAAAAGACAAATATAAAATGTGGAAGAAAAGAGTAAAAAAAAATTTAAAAGTTAACTCCTATAAATCAAATATTCAAATAACAGGAGTTACATAAATAAAAATCAGAGAAAAAAGGAGGGGATTTAACAACAACAAAATCATAATAAAATAAGAAAGTTTCCCTGGCCTTAAGCACATGAATTTTCAGACTGCATGGGCTCATTGAGTGTTCAACTGAGTAAATGAAAAAGACCCAGACCAAACACATCAATATGAAATCACAGAATGCCAGGAATTCTCTCCCGAGAGAGGCTCCAGGAGAGAAGGAAGGGATTCTGTGTAAGGAACCAATGATTAAAATATTATTGGATTTAGCAGCACTACTGGAAGCTTGAAGGCAATAAAGCAATACCTTCAAAATTCTGAAGGGAAACAATCCCCAATCTACAAATTTGATATCAAGCTTAGTGTGAAGACGAAATATAACATTTTCAACCTCCAATGTGTCTCCCATGGGCTCTCTCAATGAAACAATGAAATAAACCAAGAAGGAAGAGGAACGGGGATCCAGAAAATAGCAGAGACAACACACACAAAGGAAAAGCAAAAGGGGTGAGGAGTCTCCAAAAAGCAAAGAAAGGAGAGGTGATGGATGACAGCTTGCAGGGAGGCTAGTGCTTGAAATAACTGTGAAAGGAGGGACTTTTCAAAAAAAAAAAAAAAAAAAAAGACAGAGATATTGGCAGTTATGTTTAAGGAACCAATAGGAGATTTAATCCAGTCATTTGTTGGGGGTGAATGATAATAGGTGCACACACACACATCGGCACCTAGCATTTGTAGACCAGGCCAAGAGTATGATGGAGCCTCCAGCCCACAACCCCCTCCTCCTGCCCCTGGCTCCTTCCTCTACCACCACAGGTCTGGCACAAGTCTGTGGACATCTCTACAACACCTACTTCCTGGTCAGCCCTTAGCCTCAGAGTGTGTACAGAGTAGCACCATCTGCCTTTGTAAGGAAGGACCTGAAAGGGACTTGGGACCATCTGAGCAGTGAATTCTGGAGTCCAGGGCTCCAAACAAGGTCCAGGAGGCCAGAGTGGCCCAGGTTCTAGATGGGCATGACCCAGTCCCCTTGGCCTCTATGGATCCCATGACATGGAGGAGTGAGGATGGGGGAAAGCCAGACTCTAAAGCTCATGGTCAAGGGCAAAGGACCTTGCTGCCTGGGCCTAAGGGCAGCACTGGGTGCATACAACATCAAGTACATTCTTATAAAAGCAATTATTAACTTAAGGGATAACAAAATGTTGTATAAGGAAGAAAATGTCATCATCGTTTATTACTGTTTTTAAAAAACCTTTAAAAATATAATCAGTTTTTAAATATGGCTCAGCTATGAATACTACTTATATTGTTATAATAATATAAACACTAAATATTGATTTTGCCCCAAATTATGCTTTAATTATTTTGAGAGTTTGGAAAGAAGGAAAATTTATGTGCAAGGTATGATTAAGCTTTCATAGGATTACTAAATAGCTACTAAAAGTAAAATAATTAACAAATAGCTGCATATTCATGTCAGCTGAGAATATCCAAGTAGATACCAGTAGGTACTGTCAAAAGGTTTGAAATCATTTATCTCCGAACAAGGGAATAAAAGAGATAGGGAAAGATAGGGAGATGCTGCCTCTGTTCAAAAGCTGTTGTTATTTAACTTTTGAAACTATTTACATCATTGCCTTGGTAAAATAAAAATTACATTAAAAGAAAGAAAATCATTAGAAGAAAATAATTGGGGAAAAATGAATGATAAAATATAAAATTGCCAAAAGGGAGGGACAAAAAAAATTTTTTAGAATAGAAATAAAGACAAAAAGTAAAAGAATGCACAGGTCTAACTTGCAGAAACAATCATGAAAATTCTATTTTAGACACAGTGCACCATTCTGCAAAGCTTTCGAGGATTGCCATTTATTATTTTTATTGCCTTAATTTATTCCTCACAACAAGCCTGAGTGAGTCTGGCGGTACCAGTTGCCAAATACCGAGTGTAAACAGAGTGCAGGGTGAGGATGGAGGAGCATTAATGACAAAAGACAAATCTGTGTTTCCAGGAGACTCACCTCCTGCCGAGAGACAACCAGCATAAGTGGGAAAACAGGAAAACACACATTAGAGGCACACAGACATCCGTGGAAGGCAGATTAGAAATGAACACGCAAGCTGGAGACCTTCCGAGGTTTCGGGGAATGTGCAGTCTGGAAGGAGGCCTGATGGAGTAACGGATTTGTAAGCTGCATTGAATGGAGGAAGGAAAGAGTTCTCGGGTGGAGATCAGGGAGGTGATCTAAAAGAGCAAGGCTGGCCAGGACAAAGTAGAAGGGGGTAGCGGGAAAGCTGATAGGACAACGTGCCCACCTTGACCCAGCTTTGACTTGCCCTGTTAATCCTGCCCATCCTGCCTGTCTAAGTCGACCCCCACCTTCCAATTCAAGCTTAATCTCCACCTAAACCACAAAACATGCCCTTTTAGGGCAGGTAACAATGATTTCTCTCTCCTCCTCACTGTTAGCTGGAGCCCACACCTCCAGTTTGGGCACTTTCAAGGTTTTCTGCCGTGTCCTGATCCAGCTTTCCCTGGATAGGAAGGCAGCCCAGACAGAGCATGGCCTTTGACACTGAATTTGAGTTGGAATCCCTGCCTTACCATATTTACTCGAGTTAAGGCATCAGGCAGGTTCACAAAACTCCCTGAGCCTGTTTCCCTACCTGCCAATTAGGCGTAATAATTGTCTAACTTGCAATGTTTTGGGATAATGGAGATACTGAATATAAAGTTCTTGATGAAGAGTAGGTGTGCAAGACATAGTAGCTGCTATTAGAATTACTAGGATTACTATTATTTAATAATTATTCTTTTCTCAATGAAAGTACACATATCTTGAGGACAAGGACTTGTCTTTTCCTTCCTCCTGGTGGCAGGCACCTGCCGGATACTATTGAATCTGTGCAGATTGATCAAGACAGGGATGGCCTGGTGAATGCTTAGAGAAGGCGAATCCCACGCTACTAATTTAAGTAGTTCTGCATGCTGACGGTTTGGGGGAAGCCACTGAACTCATCCTGCCACAAGAGCAAGATCACTTAGGTGTGGGTTCGGTGGTCCAATTCTGTTGTGAACCCCTTGAAATGATGAAGAGAAAAATGCCTTAGAAAGTATCTGAAGACAATTTCTTTCCAATGTGTATGTAACAACAAAATCACACAGGAAAGCTGAAACGTGTAAGTCATTGTTAGAACGGAAACTAGAAGCTCAATTTGATTTAATTCAGCTTTCATATGGAGGGGCCAACTACACGCAGTGCTCTGAGCTAGACATGAGAAAGTGGACAATCTATGGTCTTTGACCTTAAAGAGCTTATTGAAGAGAGAAAATATTTACATTACAAATAATTCTCAAAGCGGTTGGAAATTTCCTGTTCACTGTTCTATCCATTGAGAAGTGGATATGTAAATTAAGGTTCTGGATCTTACACAATAGAGCAGTGATGGCGAACCTCTGAACTCATTTTTTTGGTTGATTTTTCTTTGTTAAATGGCATTTAAATAGATAAAATAAATATCAAAAATATAAATCTTTGTTTTACTATGGTTGCAAATATCAAAAGATTTCTATATGTGACACGGCACCAGAATTAAGTTAGGGTTTTTCAAAATGCTGACACCCCGAGCTCAAAAGGTTCGCCATCACTGCAATAGAGCATCATCATCACAATAAAAACACTAACTGTGCAGATATCTGTACATATTTATGCTCAACACTGAGCATATTTTAAATTGCTGGGAAGTAAAGTAATTTAGAGTATTGCAAGATGAAATGTATTGCAATATATAGAGATAACGCTCCCCCCCGCTTTTTTTTAAGTTAAAGAGAAAAAAGTAGTTTCTTCCTTACAGGGCTCATTTTGAATTCTCTTGTGCTCTCTACATCTAATAGTTCCATTTACACAGACTTAGATGATGAGATAGATTCATGTGGGTGAACTTTTTTTTTTTGCCTTCGATAAAAAGTGATCTACTTTGGCTCACTTTTAACAATAGCCTGAATATTGTATTCAGGAGAGTTGTCAAATTGAAAATCTTTTAACTGAACTGAACCATGTTTTTAGGGTTTTCAAGTATTAAAAGATAAAAAATCAGTATTTTTCTGGCTACATTTATCATGTGAAATGAAATCCTCCTAAATCATAAAAAAAAAAAATGCCTTTGAAAGTGTCTGAAAATGCCAAGTCCATTTTTAAGAGAACATCAGATCTGGATTTACTGATCTCAGTTCTTCTTTCACTTCAACAAATATCTATTAGGCACTTGTTTATGATCTGCTTGGTGCTATAAGGAATACAAAAATGAACAGGACTTGCTTCTGTGATTCGATGTTTAATGATCACAAATTCCTCCCATCTCAGGAGACCTCTCCCTCCCTTTGTAATGTGACCATGTTGCTTTCCTCATCCAGAGTCCAGAGAGAGTTTCTTTCTGCACCTCTTCGAGGCAGGCTGGTCAGGTGATTTTGACCATTAGAATGTGAGTTCCTGAGTCTAGGCTTCCATAGACCTTGCAACCTTTTGCTCTCTCTCTCTTGGAACCCTGTGACCACCATACTAATCAGAAGCCCATGATTAAAGTATACTTGGAGATAGAGGGCTGCTCTCCAGCTGCTGAACTGAGCCTGAGTCACAGCTGATGCTACAGTGGAGTGCAGCCAGTGAACCAGGCAAAACCAACAAAGAACCACCATTTTTATCTCTAATGTACGGATTTTTTTTGCAAGAAACGTGACATAAACATCTTAAAATTTTTCATTTCTCAGTTTCAAAAAACATCCCAAAGAAAATTGCATCCAAGGAACTTTCAGAAGCTGAGGTGAAGTGGGGTTACTCAGGTAGGAGGACAACATGCACAACACTATTGCTTAGTAAGAAACAACAAGAGAATAAATGGAAATGTAGCAATATAAGATGTATTCCCTCACAGCAAGAAATACTCTGGTTGGAAAATGTAGTGTACATTATGTTCCAAGATAACAAAAGGTCAGGATTACAACCACTCCTAAGCACAACAAGGAAGAGTTTCCTTTTTCAGCATCTGAAAGGAGGAGAAGGAAAGAGGGAAAATAGGAGGGAATCTTATAGAAATCCGGAAGAAAAAAGTTAAGGCTCCCAGAAAACAATCCACAACAAAATCAGGTTGTTCTCAGACTGTGCAGCAAGTCAAAGTGTCAGAAAGCAGGCTAGCAACCACGTCAGAACCCTGGAGCTGAGGCCTCCGAGCCTGGACTGTCAGGGCCTCCGTCACGTGTGTGAACAACAAAAGCATGTCGTCTACTTGAACACACCAAGCTCGACCATAAGGGCCTCTTCCTGAATAAGCCACTGGAAAAGCTATGCCAAGACAATGAAGCACAGGTAAACATGAGTCTGGAATGGAGAATTCTTGGTAAAAGGACAGGTGCTGAGCAGAAAAATGAGTAAGATGCAGAGATGAATTTAATTGTTTGCTCTAAATGGCTATAGTCAATTTTGACCACTAAAAGGTATGTTTTAATGAGTTAAATGATTACATTTATTTTTAAGATAATGGAAAGCAAATGACAGTACCCACGACCACAGAGTTATGAGGCAAATCTAGGAGTAGAGTGGTGGGGTGTAAAAGGAAACGCTATTCCATTTCTTACCTCCCACAAGAGATGGTTTTCAAAATTACTAATTTAGTCTTTTCTGTGAGAGTTAATTTAACACAGGTCTAATATTGTCTTTGAAAAAGTCTGAGCTAACAATTATTAAAATTAAAAGCACAAAGCTTATCTCTTAAATTTTTGCCAGAAAAATAGAAAATACATACAAACATATACAGCAACAGTGAAGAAGCAAAAACAAACAAAACAAAACTGCATATAAATAACAAAAATAAAAATCATTAAACAGTAACAAGTCCATTCATAACAATTGGAATGTATGAGAATCACATCTAACACAAAATTACACAGAGAAGCTTAAAACAATTAAGGTGATCAAAAGCAGAGCAGATAATGCCAAAGAAAGAGAAGAGAGGCAGGAGGTCATGATTCCATTTTTGGTCAGGACACATGCCCTGGATAGGGGCTTGATCCCCAGTAGGGGGTGTGCAAGAGACAGAAGATCAATGTTTCTCTCTCATCATAGATGTTTCCATTTTTCTCTCTCTCTCCCTTCCTCTCTGAAATCAATAAAAAAAATTTTTAAAGCATTATTTTATAGAGATAAAAGTTATAATCAATGCTCCAGATAAAATGGACAATATCTATATAATAAAAAGATAACATGCAAATTGACCCTAATGACGGAATTACTGAGAACTGGTTGCTATGACATGCACTGACCACCAGGGGAAAGATGCTCAATGCAGGAGCTGCCCCCTGGTGGTCAGTGCGCTTCCACAGGGGGACCACCACTCAGCCAGAAGCCGGCTCATGGCTGGCCAGCGCTGCGGCAGTGGCGGGAGCCTCTCCCACCTCTGCAACAGTGCTAAGGATGTTGATAACTGCTTAGGCCCACTTCCTGTGGGCTATGGGCCTAAGCCTTTAGTCAGACATCCCCCGAGGGGTCCCAGACTATGAGAGGATGCAGGCCGGGTTGAGGGACCCCTCTAGGTGCACGAATTTTCATGCACCAGGCCTCTAGTAGTACTTATAAAATGCAATCGATTGAGGATTGATAAAATCCAGGTATAGTGGAAGAATTTGACACACTGCTAGCAGTCTATGACAGAATCCATAGGCAGAAGTGAAGATGTAAAAGTTGTTGATAAAAATAAAAAAATTTATCAGTATTTTTAGAATATGTGATTGTATGCTTGTGATCCAAGAAAATGAAAACCTTACAGTAAATAAACATAAAACAAACATACAAATATTTATATGTTAGAAATTCTGCTTATGATGGTAGAATAGGCTGGAGGCAGGAAACAGCACCCTTTCCCCAACCAAACAGAAATGTGGGATAAACATAATTTTAAAATGTTAATTCATAGCTGAAGTCAGAAATAAGAAATTTCTAGTACTCACAATGAAGTAAGAATCATCAAAGGGATGAGGGGTTGGAAGTGTCACAGAGCAATTGAACCAGATCCATCTCTTAGGGGCCAGGGTGTTAATTCTTCTATGACAATATGATGGAAGCCAAGGTCTTGAGACTAAAACTAGAAATGTCTCCCCACATAAAACAAGGAGCTGGAAAATGGGGAAATTCTCATTGTAACAGGAATAAAGAAAATTCTGTCTGCTTATTATTGGGCATGATATAATATGGGGCTTTCATTTAAATCCATAGGGGTGGGGGTACAGAGTCTCTGCAGTTGACATATTATATACATTAAAGACTCCACCAAAAAACTGTTAGAACTAATGCACAAATTCAGCAAATTTGTAGGATAAAAAATTCATATAAAAATCAGTTGCATTTCTATACACTAATAACAAACTATCAGTAAGAGAAATTAATAAAATAATCCCATTTAAAATAGCACCCCAAAAATTAAATACTTAGGAATACATTTAACTAAGGAAGTGAAAGATTTGCATACTGCGAAAACTCTAAAATATTGGTGAAAGAAATTGAAGACACAAATAAATGGAAAGATATTCTTTGTTCATGGATTAGAGTAATTAATATTGTTAAAATGTTCATACTGCCCAAAGCAACATGCAGATTCTGTGCAATCCCTATCAAAATCCCTATCAGCACATTTTTGAAAGAATGAATTTAAGGATGGGTAAGTTTAGAGAGACGTTAAAGCATTCTTTCCTTCCTTGTCCTGGATGAGAATAGAGAGAGTGACTGATTTTTGACTCTAGGAAAATCTGCTAGTGCATCCATATAAACATTTAGAAAATAACATGTAAAATAATAGAAATAGATAACTTACAAACCCAAAGTGTGGAAGGGAGGAGGAGTAGAAAAAAATAAAAGCTAAGCAGACCAACAAAAGAAGTGCTCAATTGCATTGTGAGGAGCGGGGATAGGTGCTCTCCTAGACTGATGGGAATAGAAGACAAAATAATCATGGGAATAGAGACCAACACAACCGTCTCTTAACTATATATACCAAGAGCCATGAAAGTTTTCATTGCTCATTAATTCAACTTCTTGAATTTATCCTTCAGGGGAATAAAACCAAAGATGTGGTGAAATATTTATATAGAGAGATGCTCATTAAACCATTATTTATACTGCTCAAACATGGAAAATAGCCTAATGTTCAGAATTAATTGACTTTCAAACTATTCCATCATAATTTTGTGCTCAATGCATACTTAGTAAACTAATAAAGTAACTACAATATAGTTTTAAGTAAAAAAAGCAGGATAATAAAAAGAGTTGACATTAAATGTGGGTTGGTCATTTTTTTGAGCTTTACTTATGTTAACTCCTTTAATTCTCATTACAACCCTTTGAGGTTGATACTATTATTCTCATTTTATTGGTGAGGAAATTTAGGCACAGAGTGTTTAAGTAACCTCCCCAAGCTCAGTTAGCTAGTAAGTGGTGAAGTTCTGACTTTACCCAGGCCACCTGAACTCCTTACCACTGTGCTAACAATCCATTTGACAGCCAGTCTATAATTCTACCCAACAGGATACTTGCCTCCCCGGTACATCACAGGCTCATACTCATGGCTAAGCAGTCTGATCTAATGTGGTGGTCCTTAAACTCCTTTGGGATGTGAACCTCTTAGGAATCTTCTGGAAGCTGGGTACCTTCTCTGCCAAATGCACATGTGTCTAAAATTTTAGGAGAGTCACAAATTCTCAGTAGCAAACTATAGACCAAAAGTCTCTGCCCTCAGGTTAAGAACAAACCAGGTTAAGGTACCTCACTTAACCAGCAGCTTCCACTACCTAGACCACTGCAGAGAACAAGGAAGAAAGCTGCTCCCATGTTTCTCTCCCCACCTAAGGTGCCTTTGCCCGGGTGATCCTTGCCAATGTCCCTGCTCCTGTCCCTTCTGTGGGTGACTGGATCTGGAGGGATCAAAGCAGTAGAAATTTAAATCAGTTAATATAAAAACTGTGCCCATGGTAGTGAGGCAAGGGTCACATGACAAATGAGAAGAGGGTGGTAGCTCAGTTGAGGAGACCAAAGAGAAGGGGCCCAATGACAATGCTATTTGTATCTCCGTTGCTTTAGAGGAGGCATGGAGGGAAGACAAGGGATATAGTAAAAGATAAGCAGAAAACTAAGCTACTTTATTTTGCCCAATATATATATTTGATGAGAGACAAAGGCTTAAATAACTAGAAAAGTCTAAAAATAAAAATACAAAGGATACTCACCACTTTGCTAAAGCCAGTTTTTATCCAAGTATAAATGAAGATATGGCCCCTTGCTGTTAGGCTGAGGGAAGTATTACAGAGAAGGGAAACACATACTAGTAAGTCAGGGGGGCGTGTAGTATATGAATCCAAAGTTGGAGAAATCTTGGGAGAAAAACTGTCCAGGTTTTCAATTTTGCACAGTTCCAAATAGATGCTGCGATGGAAGGTGCTTTGTGCCCTGCCTGCTGGTGCGCTGAGCAGAACTAGAGTTCTGAGCATACACTGAGATGTTAAAAATTCATGCACTGCTACAGCTCATTTACTTTATTTCTTGGGATTCCCCGGAGGTCCTCACCCAAAGCATATAATTCAACAAGCTCAAGTTCCTGGCTTCCTAATCCATGGAAAATTAGAAGGAGAGAGGCTTTTAAAAGCAAGCCTACTAACAGTAACAATTAACAGCTAAGCAGAGAAAAAAATACTAAAAAAAAAAAAAAAAAAAGATCAGAAACACATATAGCATGACAGTATGTGCCATGTAGCATGGGGACAAAGTCCAGGTGCCCCAAGAAGCCTCATCCTGATAGCTATTTCACAGCTCAGGGTACAATCATTTATATTCATCATAGTCACCATTTATCATGAAGAAAGTATAAAATTATATTTAACAGGGTAGGGAGGACATATGCATTCTTGGGTGCTTTTTTTCTTTTTCTTTTTCTTAAACAGAAGGGAATGTAATAAAATTTAAAAACCATCCCTTAAAAAGCAGCCTAAACTACTTGAAAGTTTAATGTCTCTGACGTGCCCTATTCTCTTACAAAGATATAAGGAACATGAAGTATTACAGTATTACTCTGGGAAATTTCACAGATCATATATCAAACTGAAACACTCTACCTGTGGTGTGTGATATACTAATCAGTATGCATGCTATAAAATTATATGATGGATGAATGCATCAGAAACTCACAAGAAAATGTGTGATCAAAGTCTACACAAACCTGTCAGGGTGAGGAGAACACCAAATAGATACAAGAAGGCATTCACTAAAATTGAGGCAAAGAATCAGGTTTCCAATCCCTGAGCTCTGCACGGAAGGCAGCACCCTGAACAGTGGAGGTATTTATAACAGGAAACCTTTTCTTAACTCGGTCTTATGCACAATGACACAATCCTATATAATAAAAGGGTAATATGCAAGTTGACCCTAACAGCAGAATGACCAGAACAACCGCTGGACCAGTCACTATGAGGCGCACTGACCACCTCTTGGTCCCTTTCCCTGGCTGGCAGGCTTTGATCGCCTGATGGCCACCTGCTGCTGGGGGTGGGGCTGACGAGCAGGCGGGAACAGCCTAACTCTCGGTCCCTTCACCCAGCCGTAAGGCACCGATCATCTGATGGCGAACAGGGAACCAGGGGTGGGTGGCGGTGAGGGGTGGGGCTGGCTGTAGGCAGCTGGGGAAGATGGCCCTGATTGCAGGCCAGGCCTAGGGACCATACCCACGCATGAATTTCATGCACCGGGCCTCTAGTCTACACTAATAAAAGAGAAACATGGTAACTGGCGTACGACCGCTACCCTTCCCATTGGCTAATCAGCGTATCCTTATGCAAATTAACTGTCAGCCAAGATGGCGGCCGGCAGCCATGCACTGAAGCGAACAGGAGGCTTGCTTGCTGTGGACTCCAACGTTCCCCGCCGGCCTCTGAGCTTCAGTTGGAAACATAGTAACATTTATAGAAGATAAACAAAACTCCAGAAACCTCCTGTCAGTCAGCCGGGATCTCAGAGCTGGAGTCGCAACATTGTTTCGAATACAGAAAACAAAGGCCAGAAACCTGCTTTCAGCCGAGCCTCAGAGAGAAAGCCGGCTCTCAGCTCCAGTGACAGCCATAGAAGGTAAATAAAGGACAGAATAAAAAAAAAAAAGAAAAAAAGGAGAGGTTTGGAGCTTCAGTCGCCCGCCAGCCTGAAAATGGCCCTCAGCCCCTCACCCAGACTGGCCAGGCACCCCAGTGGGGACCCCCACCCTGAAGCAACAAGATGATGGCTAATTTGCATACTGAAGGCAGGCGGCAGCAGGCAAGGCTGTCTGCGGTCTGGGACCCGGATCTGTGACCCTGCCAGGCGGGGGGGGGGGGGGGGGGGGGGGGGGGGGGGGCAGTGCTTGAGGCTGTCCACGGTCCCAGGACCCAGATCTGTGACCCTGCCGGGCGGGATCAGCGGAGCCGCGAGGCCTCCCGGCACCGGGATCAGCGTGACAGATGGCAGCGCCCAAACCCCCTGATTGCCCTGCGGCTCTGTGTGTGACAGGGGGCAGCGCCCCAACCCCCTGATCGGCCCTGCTCTGTGTGTGACAGGGGGTGGCACCCTCCCCCCCCCCCCCACGGGCCTTGCTCTATGTGAGATGGGGTAGAGCCATACCTCCCCATCAGCCCTGCCCTGAGTGTGACAGGGTGTGGCGCCTCAACTAGCCCCCCCCCCACCACGAGCCCTGCTCTGTATGTGACAGGGGGCGGTGCCCCAGCTCCCCTATTGGCCCTACTCTGTGCGTGACAGGGGGGAGCTCCTCAACCCCCTGATTGGCCCGGCTCTGTGTGTGACAGGGGGCAGCTCCCCAACCCCCTGATCGGCCCTGCTCTGTGCATGACAGGAGGGAGCTTCCAAAACCCGACTGACCCTGCTCTGTGCATGACAAGGGGGAGCGCCCCAACCCCCTGATCGGCCCTGCTCTGTGAGTGACAGGGGGCAGCGCCCCAACCCCCTGATCGGCCCTGCTCTGTGTGTGACAGAGTACGGAGCCCCAACCCCCTGATGGTCCCTGCTCTGTGTGTGACAGGGGGCAGCGCCCCAACCCCCCTGATGGGCCCTGCTCTGTGCATGACAGGGGCAGCGCCCCAACCCCCCTGATCGGCCCTGCTCTGTGCGTGGCAGGGGGTGGCGCCGCAACTTCCCTATCGACCCTGCCTTGAGTGTGACAGAGGGCGGTGCCCCAACCCCCCAATTGGCCCTACCCTGAGCGTGACTAAGGGTGGCATCGCAACCTCCCCATCCGCCCTGCTCTGTGCATGACAGGGGGCGGCACCCCAACTCCCCAATCAGCCCTGCTCTGAGCCCGACCAGGGGCTGCACCTAGGGATTTGGCCTGCCCTCTGCCACCCAGGAGCAGGCCTAAGCCAGCAGGTCATTATCTCCTGAGGGGTCCCAGACTGCGAGAGGGCACAGGCAGGGCTGAGGGACCCCCTCTCCGCCCCCCCCCCCCCCCGAGTGCACAAATTTTTGTGCACCGGGCCTCTAGTAGAATATAAAATTCAAGAGTTGAGATAAAATGATGATAGTCATCTACCTTGATCATTATTAGATGAGGAAATTGGCACCTGACCTCATCACACAGTGAATGGAGCCACTACAGCACCCACAATGTTGACTCCATGGTTGCCCCCTCCCTACCGGCAGTCTTAAAGTACATCCTCTGTCTCCATTATGTCAGGCTGAGAATCACTAGGCAAGGGGTAGACAGAGCACCCTGGTTTCTTCCTCCCTCATTCTCAAATTCGACTGCACACAACTCCAGGCTCCTCAACAAGAATATGATCATTAGAAAGAGTCTAGGAAGAACCTCTCTTGCTTGGGCTTTCCACTGTTCCCACCTTCTCCCCATAGTCATTCTCCCCATAGCCTACTCTGTACCCATGGGTACCAAGGATAAAAGACATGACACACTGCCTTCCAGGAGTTTCCTGAAGCAGGATGCAGTAAAGAAGATTCGTGTGGCTGGCATTCGGGGAGGAACAATGGAGGAGATCATTGCTGTCCCAGCCATGGGCAAAGCTTCTGAGTGGGGATATGAGCTTCGAAAGAAGAGTGGGGCTTGATATGTCCTCAAGCACGAAGCTCAAATTCCTTATGGCAAGCAGAGCCTTTCATTCCTGGCCTCTGCCCACCTCCTAGCCTCATCCTCCTCCATGTGAGCCCTTATATTCTCTGTGCAATGGAACCAACTGGAGCTCTCCCAATGGGGCCAGCTCTTTCACCCGCTGGACCAACAGCCTCCCTCACATTTCCTCCTCTCCACTTGCTTCTTCCAACTTCTCCTTCAAATTAGAAAATGCCCCCAGGAAAGTATATCTGAGGCCCCAGCTTCCAGGCCGGGTTAGATGCCTCTGACCTGTGCTCCGGTAGTGCCTGTCACCTCACTATGGGAGTGCAGACTGAGTGAAAAGGGCAGGAAGAGCTGGGAGGAGGGATGGGAGAACGGGGAGAGGAGAGGCTCATTTGACTCCAGTGGAAGATGTTCGTTGGAGAAAGAAACTGATGCCGAATTCTTAAGATTTTATACGGCAAAATATATGGTAAAGAGCCTGAACCAACTTTATTAGGGGACATTAAAGGTTCCCAAGCAAGGGTTTTGCAACACATTTTAAGGAACCAGAGATTAGGCAGCACAGTCAACAGGCAACCCAGACCTCATCAGGCATCATGAAGAAGGAGAAAGAGAAATGCTCAGGATCAAACCACCAGCCAGTCCTGTGATTTTGTCCAGATTAAATGCCCTCTGTTGGAGATGAAGACAATAATGAATCTTTCAAATATTCTTGTGAGGCTTAAGCAAGGCAGCACAGGTAGATCCCAAGGCCTGGGAACATTACTAGTAGAAACATTCTCTGGCCCAGAAAGACCCTGGGTGCTATCTGTGGGAATGCCATACTTGAAACTAAACCCAGAGGCACTTTGCGGGGAGTGCTGGAGGGAGGGAAGAAATAGAGGCAAAGAGAAGAGAAAAGTGATGAGAAACAGAAAGAGAATGTGCAAAGAAAAAACAACGCATCACTTTAAAACCTTCACAGCAAAATTTACCCTCTCTTTATTTTCCTGTCTGATGTTACGTTTTGCAGTATAGTAGCAATAACTTCTACAGCTTTATAGTAAACGCTCTGAGCATGATTTACACCCTTAGAGTAGTGCAGGCATTAAATCACTCCCCGCAGCTGTTTAAGTTCCAGAGATCACCGCGAGGAGGGATTATCCAGGAACCATATTTAAAGGGCAGGAGCGCGGGTGGATGGTTACAGCTCCGAGATTCAGGGCTCAGGGACTGATGGGTTTCCTTCTCGGCTCTATAGTATCTCCTTGTAAAGAGATCCGAACAGGCCTCTTGGCTCATTGAGAGTTCAGGAAAGTAGTCAGTGGCCCAGAAGAGCCTCAAATTGCACAGGAAAAGGCCCCACAGCTTGCATTGCACTCTTCCAGGAAAGCCAGCTATGCCCATGAGGAAGTCTAACAGTGAACACAGCATGCAGGTTAATACCATGATTAAAAACTGCCTTTCTCTGCCCGGCTGGTGTGGCTCAGTGGTTGAACATTGACCCATGAACCAAGAGCTTGCAGGTTCAATTCCTGGTCAGAGCACCTGCTTGGATTGAGGGCTCCATCCCAGGTGGGGGCTGTACAGGAGACAGCCAATCGATGTTTCTCTGTCCTCTCTCTCTCTCTCTCTCTCTCTCTCTCTCTCTCTAGAAATCAATAAAAACACATTTTGTAAAAATTGCCTTTCTCCATGCCTTTTACTGACCCTGGCCTTTTAAAGAGCAGACACAGGCCATGCCCTCCCTGCAGCCCAGTTTCAAGTGGAGGCATTGCGAGCATGCTCAGCATTGCCTGCTGTCTCCAGGCCGTGCCCTGAGAAGGAGGGAGTTATTCTTATCTGCAAGGTAATGAGTGCGTATCTTTTCAACTCCTGCCTTGTCAGTGTGAACTCAGGAGGAGCAGCTGGCCTGGAAAGGTATGCTGTCAATCAAAGCCTGCTCTCTGGGTCCTGTGGCCCCTCACCACAAACCCCCCTGCCTTTGTAACAATCTCACAAAAGCCATGTGACAGCTGGTATCTTCCTGAGGGCAGCCACCCGGTTAGGCGGGGACGTACACGCTGTGTTATCTCGGAGCAAAGGCCCCACTGCTCTCCCTCCCGTTCAGTCCATCTGGGGGACGGCTGCTAACAGGCAAGCTTCCAGGGGCCTGAGCGCCACCGAAAGGGGATGGTGACAGTGGGCAGAAAGCAGCGGAGCTAGGACCAAGTGGCATTTGAGCGTGAGTGCTGAAGAATGCCTGATAAGGAGTTTTGTGGGGGAAGACGGGGATTTAAAAGAACTATCAGAAGAGCTGTTTGGTTGACCCACATGACAAGCGATATCCTGGTCCAGTGGGGTGATGGAGCAACATAAACTGTTCTGACTTCATTCCCTCAACATCAATCACCGGCTTTTCAGGAGCACATGACAGAGGTAGATTCTGTTTTATGAGATCTTTCAGCTGAATGAGAAATCATATCTTGGGCATTTTGGCTGGATTAGGTGGAAGTGGGAAACCACCTGAAGGATGGAAGAAAAGAAATGGCTATCTGTGTGCCAGGCCCCTTCCCTATCTCAGATCAGTTAATCCTCCAGCTCGAACAGACACTCAGGATTATTACAGACAGAGGACACCGAGGGTGAGAGGAGGTACATATCTGGCCAAGGTCACAGAGCTAGTAAGCTGCACGGCTGGGGATCTGCTTGCCAACTTAAGATCTGCCCTTGAACATATTTTATTCATTTTTATTTTTTTTAAAATATATTTTTATTGATTTTAGAAAGGAAGAGAGAGGGAGGGAGAGAAAGAAACATCAATGATGAGAGAGAATCATTGATCGGCTGCCTTCTGCACGCCCCATACTGGGGATGTAGCCTGCTACCTGGGCATGTGCCCTAACCAGGAATTGAACTGTGACCTCCCAGTTCATAGGTTCATGCTCAACCACTGAGCCACACTGGCCGGGCCCTTGAACACATTTTAATACAAGCCATGGGTAGGCAAAGATGATGCCTTGCGTCACTATCTTAAATCAGACTCATATTAAGACCACTTTTTGTAACATATTCCAAGCAACATCCAGATTCTTTTATTGGGCTGGGATTTTTAATATTCAAAGTTGTTGTCAAATTATTAGGGCAGAGAGAGGTTGGATAGGATTCTCAACTTCTGAGTTGCCTGGTTTCTGTGAGATTGGAGTATGTGGCTACAGGATTTGCCTTTTGAGCTGAGCTCCTTTTCCAGTCTGCTCAGTCTGCTGAGACCTCAAGTGACTGGTGGAGGCTTGCTTACTGAAACCTCACTGAGTGAGCCCTCCTGAATGTCTCATCTACTGACCCCAGATTTTGGCAAAGGGGGGTCTAGTGGTGATCTGTGCAGCATGGCATTTTAACTGTGGAGTTAGGTCCAAGATCCAGTCCATTTTAGCCACTTACCGGCTGTGTGACACTGGATAAGTTACCGAACCTCTCTGAACCTCAATTTCATCATCTGCAAAATATGAATATTTAATAGTGCCCTTTGTAAGAGCATTACTGCCTGCCCCGTGGTAAGCAGCTGGGAAGCACTCAATGTGGTTTGTGTTTGTGGTTGTAATGATTCTCCTCCTCGGTCCCTTTTTTTTTCTCTTATTCCTTAACTCATAACAAGTGGAAAATGGGTCCAGAACAATTCTGGGGATATTTCTGGGGGAAGGACAGACAGCTACACATTTTCTTAAACCTCTATCAATGCGCCTTGGCTCTGGGGAGGAGGGTCACCTGGTGGCACTGGTGAGAAGCATAAAACCCACCTGGCCTGCCTCTCCTGTTTGTGCCTCACCAATACGTGCGCATTGGTACGTTAGACATCTGACCCCTTTCTTATCGCACGCTCTTATACTGAGGACAGTTAACGGAAGGAGGCACAGACTCCCTGCTACTTGTAACAAGCTCTTTTATGCTCTTGCAAAAGCCAAAGGTGAACCTCCATCAACCCGCCTATTTATAGTTTGCAGAGTTCTATCCCACCTACTGCCTCGGGGTTCTCATCAGAAGACAGAACCAACTTCATGCTCGTCTCCCACTGCCCACTCACACCCCCGCGCTGTCAGGGACGTTTGCCACGTCAGCCCGCTGGCGGTTGCCACAGGTCAGCAATAACGGGTGATGTTTGAAGGAGCTGCTATCGCCAGCATATCCATCAAATAAATTACTGCCTGGCGTGAGGGGACGAGAAACAGCTGAACGCCGTCCCAGAACAAATGCTCCCTCGGAGCGGACAGACTCCAGGTTGCTTTCTGCATTATAGAGTCAACATGACAGTGTCCTTGCTTTCAGAGCTGTGAAGGCAAGAAGGTCAAGTGCCCTAGTAACATTCATCTTCCCATCACTCAATGCCTGGAGGGACAGGGGACGACCTGTGCGATGCCGTTCTGGGATGTTGAGCTCCGGTCAGGAACGTGGCCTTTGGACCTTCAGGAACTCGCACAGAGCGAGCCGACTGTAGCCATTCAGTATGTTCAGCAAGTGCAAGAAGGAATGAATGAGGTGAGGATTTGCCCCACTAAAGAATAACAAGAGTTGTCTATTGGTCGCCCCCCATCCGCTTTCTCATTTGCTCACACTGAAGCTACCGGTCCCTCTCCACTTCCTTTTTTTTCCTACTCATAGTAGGAACTAAAAAGGCCCTGAACACTGAGCCTCCAAAATCATCTCAACTTGCTGTGCACCCGGCTTCCAATGCACATTCCTTACTGTCCGAGCCCCACTAGAATGGCATTATTGTTTACACTGGGCCTCCTTGGGTCTCTTGACTAAAAGATTGAGCTGAGGGAGGGTGTGACAACCCTTGAACTTGGACCCTAAGTCCATTTTGCCACTTAGCAAAATACCACTGATTCAGATTCTGATTGTAAGGGGCTTCAGGAGCTCTGAGTTCAGTGTAGGAATGAAACTGTAGCTAGGGCTTTGTGGAAAAGCCGTCTTTACATTCAGACAGACTAGGGAACAAACCCACCTCTGTTATCTATTACCTGTACACAATGCAGATCCTTGTGGGACTATGGTAGGGATTAGGAAAAAATATATAAAGCACTTGGCACAAAGGCACTTAACAAAGGGTAGTTACTGACATCGGTGCTAGGACCTTCTAGACACCCCCCATCAGGGGTTCTCAAAGCATGCTCCGGCTCCACTAAGGACTCGGAAATACGACGGTCTTTTAGGTCGTCACGATGCCTGAGGTAGGGGCTGCTAAACATTCCACAGTGCTGGACGCAATCCTACACATGAAAAGTGGAGCAGCTCCAGAAGCCAACAGCGCTCCTTTCGAGAATCACAGGTCCTCTCTACTGTCCCACTGAACGCATCCCCATAGTCGTCCACCAACAAGAAGTCCACTTGCAGCCTCTCCAAAGCTCCATGGGTGTTTTGCAATATCTAATCACTCAGGGGCTGAGCCGTTGGCTCCAGATGTCTTTGGAACAAACTTGAAATTGGAAGCCTTCAGTCTGAGCCTATGTTCTCCCATTGATGAGTCATATAGTTCCCCAATTAGAAAGCACCTTCTCCTCCTCGAACCTCTTTTTATCATCTGTCACTTAGTGATACTAAAACTGCGCAATGGTTATGAGAATTCAACCAGAAAATGTACATGGAAATGCCTGGAAACCATCATGTCCTGGGAAGCTGTATATGGATGTACAGTATTATGTACTATAATATAATTGAGTAGGAACCAACTTAAGGCTCTTTCTTCTCTTGGGAAATCTGATTGGCCTAAGCAATGCTGTGCTGAGCTCTTTGGAGCAAGAAGCATAAGGAAAAATCAATAATCCTTATCCCGCCTTCTTAAAAACGTTGATATATTATTCATAGAAATTTTTGAATTAATTTTTACTTTAAAAATATTATGTGATATTTTTAAGTCTTACTCCGTATATATTTATTTATTTATTTATTCATTTATTTCAGAGAGGAAGGGAGAAGGAGAGATAGAAACATCAATGATAAGAGAGAATCATTGATTGGCTGCCTCCTGCACATCCCACACTGGAGATCGAGCCGACAAGCTGGGCATGTGCCCTGACCAGGAATCGAACCATGACCTCCTGGTTCATAGTCAAAGCTCAACCACTGAGCCATGCTGGCCAGGCTGTATGACAATATTATTTACTTTTATTCCTGAGTGATTTGGTGGCCTCTTAAATTTTTGCATCCTAGGCAAATGCCCCTTCCCTTGCCCTTGTCCTGATTCTTAACCTCCAATCTAGTTGGTTGTGTTTTGTTTTTTGGCTTTTTTTCAGACAGAGAGAAAGAGAGAGGAAGTGGAAGAGAGAAACATCCATGTGAGAGCAAAACAATGATATGCTGTCTCCTACACACCCCTACCGAGCATCAAGCTCACAACCTGGGCATGTGCCCTGGCCAGAATTGAACCAGCAACCTTTCAGTGCATGGGGACAATGACTGAACAACTGATACACACTGGCCAGGGTGAAGTTAGTTGTGCTTTCATCCAAACCTTTTATCCCTTGTTCTGTATGGTGGGGAAAGAGCCTACTGGAATAATTGCCTCCTTAGAGTAATTCCATATATTTGTCAGGAGTAATCAAGTTATTCATCAGCCCTTTTTCTCTCCACTAACTTATCCTAACTTAGCTTTTCCTTACAATGCCTCGGCTTCCTTACAGAACCAACTTTCCAAATAATTTTCAACCTAGCTGCTGATTTCTGAACTTTTAATTGTGATAAACAAACAATACCCTGACAAAAGAATCTCAAGTGTAACTTTATACATTATGACTTGTTTTTCTCCCACGCAAGTACTTGGAGACAAGCTGGTCTGCACAGAGCATTAATGGATGCTATTGTCATCTATTGCGGGGCTTTTATTATCTGGACTCCCCAAATGTCTTTCTTACATCCTAAGAATATAACAAACACCCTAAGATGAGGTGATTTCTCAGAGCTACAACTGAGCGAGCACAGAGAACTTTGGAACACAGTGGCTAGAGTCTCAGTTGCATTTTTCATATTTTTCCAAGTAGAGAAAGGTTGGTTATAGCATCAAATCTTGCCACGCTTAGAAAGTACATCTTGTGACCCATGATTGTAGATATTTGCCTGATTTGAATTCTTTTCTTAAGAAACATTGGCCATTTATTGAACATCAACTATACTCGCCTATGATCATCACCCCCACTTTACAGGTTGAGAAACTGAGGGTAGTAAAAATTTAAGCAACTTGCTCAGGATCACATGGCTGGTTGGGAGGCAGCTGAGATGTGAAGCCAGCCATCTGGCATCAGAGAGAGGGCATTTAATCACGATTCTATTCTGCCTCTTGGACACCGTCAAGTAGGGCAATTGGGGTGAATCCTTGCAACAGCTCCTCAAGCCAGATATTACACCCACTTTCACTTGATGAAATTGACATTCCAGAAGGGAAAATAACTTGACCAAGTTCACTCTTTTTCACTGAGTGAAATCCATCAGAAATGTGTTCATACTTCCCATTCCTGGGCCAATCAGGCTGTATGACCAAGTGCAAGTGTGCAACTCAGAAAGAGATAAGAAACAGATTTCATTTTTATCAGATCTTAACAAGAAAATTGTGGATTCTTGTCAAGGCTGATATGAGTTTAGGTGAGAAAGACCAAAAGGCTCATTGAGCAATAGCGTCCCCTTCAGTCACTATCACATCCCAAGCTGATGAACTGAAATGTAAACTCTGCTGACCCTGGGAGCTTCATTTTATGGATGAATATGTGGGCGCTGATTTAATCGAATGCATTTCCGTGCATCCTGGCAGCCTCAGAAAACCATGGAAGTCAGAGAGCTCTCTGCCGTGGCCTCGTTTCTGGAGGAGGCCAGTTAGTGCTCCACAGCCCAGAGCACTCCTGCTCCGCAGCTGGCACACCTAACCCAGGCAGATGGGGCCCTCCCTGTGCCTCTGGATGGTCCTGCCTCCAAGCCCTCACCATTATGCACTTTTGTTCATGGTGTCTGGGTCTAGAAGAATGAGATTTACATAGTTTTATAAATATTAATAACCATTTTAATCTCAGTAAGCCTTTTGTATGAGACATTCAAATCACTTCCCAGTCATCACAGGCCCCCAGCGAGAGTGAAGTAATCATTTGGCAAAGCTGTGCCAACTTTCCCAGGCCTTTAGGGCCCCCTTTAGTCTGGGTCTGTATAACAGGGAACATGTTTGGGGAGAAAACAAGTGCTTCAGATGGGTGTGCAGACAGATGGCACCCATCGGCCCACCCCATTTTCAAGCATTGTACTCCTATCTATATTTTTAATTTATTTACCATCTATGCACTCTTATTTTTGTAGTGGGATGTTTTATAATGTTAATAATAATACCAAAAGCTAATATTAAGGGTTTGCCATGTGCCAAATAATGAGCTGTGTTCCTAAATGCATTATCTCATTCAATCCTTCCAATTGCATTATTAGATAGACATCATTATCATCCCCATCTTACAGATGAGAAAACTGAGACCCAGAGAGGTTGCTTGTCCCAGGTCATACAACCAATAAATCACATGATAGTGAGACCACATTCTAACTGAGGCTTGTTTGCTTCTAATGATCTCTGGCTGTCAATGGCATAGTTTCATCATTCACCTTCTTATGAAACCAAAATACTTGGAACAAATAGTATTTTACAGTGTGAAAAATATTGACTCAAGTAGACCCAGCCTTGGGGGTGGGGTGGTGAGAGGAAGAGAAAGGGAGAGATTACTTCAAAAAGCCTAGTGGATTAAGAGCCTGTAATGTGAATTTTAAAATCCCTTCCCATTCACAGCTTTAGGCTAAATGAGCTTCACATTCATGAGCCATTAAAGATGGAAAGTATCTCAGGAAGTACCTCAAGCTTCTTATTTTACACTTGAGGAAACTGAGGAACAAAGAAATGAAGTAGCTCATCCAAGGCTATCATAATCATAAACATTTGGATTATTCCCTCAAAGATTTGCTTCTTCCTTACTATTTATTATTCTTAATGCATTTTGAGGTATATACACGGCCCAAAAGCTAATAGAAAAGAAGATATTTTGCTATGACTTCTCTGTGTGTAAATCACTACATACGGGCGCCTGTCTGTGCATCATCTGCTTTAGCAGATGGAGGTTCTAGAACACTTACAACTAAGCACAAATGAAGTCAGCTTGATTATTCTCCAGAATCATCACACAATTTCCTGTTCTCAAATCCAAATGTTAACGTGCCATTCTCAAAAGGACAGCCATCCTGTCTAGTTTAAGATTGATGTGCTGTGTTGACAGGTTGTGTCACAGAAGGAGTTCTCTCATGGGAGATGGGAGTTAGCAGTTTACGTGTTTGCACCATTGCTGGACAGCAGGCTGCACAAGGAGCTCTTGGCTGGCAAGGACCTTATGTTTTCACCATTGTCCTCAGTGTCTAGTTACAGTGGTCGGCAAACTCATTAGTCAACAGAGCCAAATATCAACAGCACAACAATTGAAATTTCTTTTGAGAGCCAAATTTTTTAAACTTAAACTATATAGGTAGGTACATTGTTATTAACTTAATTAGGGTACTCCTAAGGCTTAGGAAGAGCCACACTCAAGGGGCCAAAGAGCCGCAGTTTGCCAACCATGGGCCTAGTACAAGCTCTGATCTATCCCAGTGGCTCCCAACCTGTTTTTGGCCATGCCCCACCTAAGCATCTCTAAAATCCTGATGCCCTCCCTGTGACATATAATTCTTATTATTCAAAAAGTGAATTCCTATTCATGTGGAGGAAGCCTAAAAGGCCATTAACTTGGTCTAAACAAGCTTCCAAAGAACATGGCATCCATGAAAGAGAAAAATAAAAGAATGAAAGGACAGTTGAAGTACTGAGGAAGAAATCACGAAGAAATTGTTAAAATAATAATAATATGAAGTGATATGAAAAATAGCAAATAAAGTTTCAAAACATATCATAGAGAACTGAAATGCATAAATATGTCACACTACATATCTATATACTGTATATGAGGACCCTAGAACCATAAGAAATGCAAAAAAAGTCACTGTTAATAACTCATTCTCAAATTGCCACCCCTTAAAAATCAAATTGCCCCCCTGTGGGGCATGTGCCCCATGTTGGGAACCACTGGTCTATACTCATTAAATGTTTGTTGAGTGAATGATGGATAGGTGACTATAAAAATCTAGAAAGCTTTCTCATTAATAAAGCTTTGGAATGAGGGGTTCATCATGAACGCTTATGGAATAACAGAGCAGAAACACAGAAAGACAGGCCAAGCTCAAATGCAGACCTAACCAAACTCTAGACTCATAGTGTGAAAATATTCAAAACCCCTTTCAGGGTGAGAGTGCCCTATCACAATTAATTAACCAGAAAATAGCCAGTGGCTGCTAAGGTGTCCTGTACTACCAACATATTTAAGAGGTGGGTAGTGATAGGAGACAGTGAAAGGGCACCCTAGAAATACCTTCCTATCTAATAAAAGAGAAACATGGTAATTAGCCATACGGCCGCTACCCTTCCCATTGGCTAATCAGGGTGATATGCAAATTAACTGCCAGCCAAGATGGCAGCTGGCAGCCATGCACTGAAGCGAACAGGGAGGCTTGCTTGCTCCAGTGAACGTTGCGGACTCCAACGTTCCCCGCCTCACTTGCCGGCCTCTCAGCTGCAACTCTAAGCAACTATGTTGCAAATATAGAAGCTAAACAAAACCCCAGAAACCTGCGTTAGTCAGCCGGGCTTCAGCCAGCCAGACCGCAACATTGTATCAAATACAGATGGTAAACAAAGGCCAGAGCTGAGGCCTCAGAACTAAAGCTGGCCCAGAATTTTAAAAAAAGAAGAAAAAAGAGCAGTTGGGAGCTTCAGTCACCTGCCAGCCTGAAAACGGCCCTCAGCCCCTCAGCCAGACTGGCCAGGCACCCCAGTGGGGACCCCCACCCTGAAGGGTGTGTGACCAGCTGCAAACAGCCCTCATCCCCTCATCCAGGCTGGCCAGGCACCCAAGCGGGACCCCCACCCTGATCCAAGACACCCTTCAGGGCAAACCAGCCGGCCCCCACCCGTGCACCAGGCTTCTATCCTATATAGTAAAAGGGTAATATGCCTCCCAGCACCAGGATCAGCGGAGCAGTGAGGCCTCCCGGCACCGGGATCAGCGTGACAGGGGGCAGCGCCCAAACCCCCTGATCGCCCTGCGGCTCTGTGTGTGACAGGGGGCGGGGCCACAACCTCCCTATCCTCCCTGCTCTGTTCGGGACAGGGGAAGGTGCCCCAACCCCCTGATCAGCCCTGCTCTGTGCCTGATAGGGGGGAGCTCCCCAACCACCTGATCGCCCTGCGGCTCTGTGTGTGACAGGGTGAAGCACCCTAACCCCCTGATCGGCCCTGCTCTGTGGGTGATAGAGAGCGGCGCCCCAACCCACCCCATCCACGGGCCCTGCTCTGTGTGTGACGGAGTAGAGCCATAACCTCCCCATCAGCCCTGCCCTGAGTCTGACAGTGGCGGCACCCCAAACCCCTGATTGGCCCTGCTCTGTGTGTGATGGGGTAGAGCCATAACCTCCCCCATCGGCCCTTCCCTGAGTGTGACAGTGGCAGCGCCCCAACCCCCTGATCGGCCCTGCTCTGTGGGTGATAGAGGGCGGCGCCCCAACCCCCGATCCACCCTGCTCTGTGTGTGACAGGGGGCGGTGCCCCAACTCCCCTATCTGCCCTGCTCTGTGCGTGACGGGGGAGCTCCCCAACCCCCTGATGGGCCCTGCTCTGTGGGTGACAGGGGGGAGCTCCTCAACCCCCTGATCGGCCCTGCTCTGTGCGTGACAGCGGGGAGCTCCTCAACCCCCTGATTGGCCCTGCTCTGTGTGTGACAGGGTACGGAGCCCCAACCCCCCTGATGGGCCCTGCTCTGAGCATGACAGGGGCAATGCCCCAACCCCTGATTGGCCCTGCTCTGTGCGTGACAGGGAGTGGCGCCGCAACTTCCCTATTGACCCTGCCTTGAGTGTGACAGGGGGCGGTGCCCCAACCCCTCAATAGGCTGTACCCTGAGCGTGACTAGGGGTGGCATCGCAACCTCCCAATCCGCCCTGCTCTGTGCATGACAGGGGGAAGCGCCCCAACTCCCCAATCGGCCCTGCTCTGAGCCCGACCAGGGGCTGCACCTAGGGATTGGGCCTGCCCTCTGCCACCCAGGAGCAGGCCTAAGCCAGCAGGTCATTATCTCCTGAGGGGTCCCAGACTGTGAGAGGCACAGGATGGGCTGAGGGACCCCCTCTCCCCCCCCGAGTGCACAAATTTTTGTGCACCGGGCCTCTAGTTTAATTATATTGGGGAAAGGGTTCTTTAGTCCGTTTTTAAAGTTATTTTTTTATTATTTTTAAACCTGTGTCTCCCCACATAACAGAAAAATTCCAATGATGACACTGCTGTGCAATCTCAACCCACAGGTGAAGTTTTGGAGAATGATTAATGCATTTTTCCTCATCCACCATATATAGGCTATTGTGCCATGTGCCAAGAGGGAAACATGAAAAAGACACAGTCTCCTTCCCTCAGGGAACCTGCAGTCTTGGAAGGAGGGGGTGAAAAAGAGTTCACAAGTAAACCCACAATTACAATAAAGCTGGGTTAAGACAACTCGCTCTCAAGTCAGATTACCAGTGTTCAACTTCCTCTGCATATTTTACTAGTTGTGCGACAGCTTTGTGTCATCAAATGTAAAATAGGGATAATAATATTTCCTGACATGAAAAGTTCTTGGTGGGTTAAACCATACATATAAAGGCTTCGTAGAGTATGTGGTGAGTAGGCAAAATATTAGCTATGGTAACAGTGGTTCTTACACATCTATTGTAAATGCTTTAATGTCTACGTGAACAGAGGAAGGGCACCTAACTAAAGATGGTTAGGGTCTGAGGAGATAAAGACTGCCTTCCTACCCTAGCTGGTTTGGCTCAGTGGGTAGAGCATCAGCCTGCAGACTGAAGGGTCTCAGGTTCTATTCTGGTCAAGAGCACATGCCCGGGTTGCGGGCTCGATCCCCAGTGTGGGGTTTGCAGGAGGTAGCCAATCAATGATTCTCTCTCATCACTGATGTTTCTGTCTCTCTCTACCTCTCCCTTCCTTTCTGAAACCCACATATATAAACTTGTGGCCTAAAAACTTCCTTTGTGGGTTTGTGAAATACCTATATATATAAAAGGCTAATATGCAAAGTGTCCCCTCAAGAGTTTGATCAGGAGACTGGGAGTTTGATTGCTCGCTATGACGTGCCCTGACCATGAGGGGGCATCGCAGAACGAAAGAAGGCCCCGGCTGGCAGTCGGAAGGCCCCGATCAGCCCTGATCACTGGCTAGGCCTAAGGACCCTATATATATGTGACTGCCTTCCTGAAAAAACATAAAGAGGGATCTGAATCAGATTGTGTCTAGGGTGGTTTGAATAGGGACAAGAAGTGGTTGGCCTCTCCTTTAGGTGTCTGATGGGACAAGTCCAAAAGCTTAGAGGCATGTAAAAGCCTCCACTATCCAAAGAAAGGCTTATACTTCCACCCAGCTGGACCAGGGAACAGAAGACAGGCAGAGGGTGAAGTGGAGATTGATAAGGTGGGTCATAAGAGGCCTTCCTTTACTTTGCAGACTTTTAATCAGGAGAAGGATGTGACAGAATTTTGTAAGGGTCACTCTGTCTACAATGTAGACAAGAATGGTTCAGAAGACACTAGACCAGAGGCAGGAGTGCCAGTTAGGAATCCGTCCCCAGAATGCAAGTGAGCAATGACAAGAACCTAAACTAAGGCCACAGCAGCAGGAGCAAAAGGAAGAGATTTGAGAGGCTTCTAAGAAAAGGATAGGACTTGGCAATTAATTGGATGTGAGAAGCAAAGGCAGGGAGCAGCCCAGGATGATACCTA
Organism: Myotis yumanensis; assembly: GCF_028538775.1. NCBI lineage: Eukaryota > Metazoa > Chordata > Mammalia > Chiroptera > Vespertilionidae > Myotis > Myotis yumanensis. Next base: position 22,645,848 of record NW_027223766.1, read on the forward strand.
GATTCCTGGCTCCAGAGACTTGATGGATGGAAGAGCAGGTAGCGCAGGGAAGAGGACACATTCAGTTGGGGACATGTTGAGTTGGTGGTTCCTTATGGGATTTTTAAACTTACGGAGGGGATCCAAGAAATTATTTTATGTGTTGAAAACACTTGATTTAAAGCTATCTCACGAATCCATTTTTGTTGTGCTGGTTAAAGAGGAGAACACTAAAGACAGAATATATGGTTCTCCTGGAAGACCAGCTTTCAATTTTGTTAAAATGTATGACTCACTTTAATGAAGAAACTAGTGACTTCTAAGGTGTCTCACAATTCTAACACATGATTCTGTTGTTCCCAAAACAGCCATGAATCTAGAACTACCTTTTGATGACAGTAAACTAGTGGCCTAAAAACTTCCTTTGTGGGTTTGTGAAATATCTATATATATAAAAGGCTAATATGCAAAGTGTCCCCTCAAGAGTTTGATCAGGAGACCGGGAGTTTGATAGCTTGCTATGATGTGCACTGACCACCAGGGGGCGTCGCAGAACGAAGGAAGGCTCCGGCTGACAGCCGGAAGGCCCCGATCAGCCCTGATCACTGGCTAGGCCTAAGGACCCTATCCCTCCACAAATTTCATGCACTGGGCCTCTAATATCTATATAATAAAAACCCAGCAACCATTATGACAGAATGACTGAACGACCAGAACGACTGGTCGCTATGATGTGCACTGACCACCAGGGGGCAGACGTTCAATGCAGGAGCTACCCCCTGGTGGTCAGTGCGTTGCCACAGTGCGAGCTCCACTCAGCCAGAAGCCGGGCTCACAGCTGGCGAGCGCAGCGGCAGTGGCAGGAGCCTTTCCTGCCTCCGTGGCAGTGCTAAGGAGTGGCAAGCCAAGCAGTAAGGAGTGAGCAGGTGGGTGGTTAGGAGAAAGCAGGCGGGCGGTTAGGAGCGAGGGGTCCCGAATTGCAAGAAAGGGCACAGGCCGGGCTGAGAGACACCTCCCCGCATGCACAAATTTTGTGCATCAGGCCCCTAGTCCTATATAATAAAAGGCTAATATGCAAATCAACTGAATGGTAGAATGACTGGTTGCTATGATGCGCACTGACCACCAGGGGGTAGATGCTCAACACAGGAGCTGCCCCCTGGTGGTCAGTGTGCTCCCACAGGGGGAGTGCCACTTAGCCAGAAGCTGGGCTCACATCTGGTGAGTACAGCGGCAGTGGTGGGAGCCTCTCCTGCCTCCATAGCAGTGCTAAGGATTCCCGGACTCTGAGAGGGCGCAGGATGGGCTGAGGGACACTCCCTCTCCCCCAGTGCACGAATGTCATGCACCAGGCCTCTAGTATATATATAATTTACTTCAGAGAGAAGGGAGAGGGAGAGAGAGTTAGAAACATCAATGATGAGAGAGAGAGAGAATCACTGAATGGCTGCCTCCTGCATGCCCCATGCTGGGGATCGAGCCTGCAAACCAGGCATGTGCCCCAAATTGAACTGTGACCTCCTGGTTCATAGGTTGACACTCAACCACTGAGCCATGCCTGCTGGGCTGGAATATATATATATATATTTTTAATGAAAGCCTACTATCTATAAAGCCATAAAGCCCCAACATGCAATGACTATGCTTATGAACAAGAAAAACCAAGTAAAGACGCTATCTACATTTACCTACTCTGGTCCCAATTGGCTGCAAACAGCAGGAGAATCTTCCTGCCATAGTGGTCGCGGTTTTCCAGCACTCCAGGGAACCCGTCGATGAGCGCCCTCTTAATGCCAGGGTCATCGGCCTTGAAGTTTTTGAACATGTCCAGGTTTAGCTGGCGGTACTGGAAGTACTGGGCCAGGAGTCTAAAGGCATCTGCTTGGTGAAACTTCCTGGCTCGGAGAAATCTCAGGATGAAGGCATCATCTGTACGTAAAAATCCAATGTCAGGCCTGGTGATGATCATGTCCCTGACTTGCTGAATATCCTGGTGTAAAATATCTGGGTTTTCATTCAGTTCCAGGCGAGCTTTCTCTATAGTCTCTGGACTGAGTCCAGCCTGTAAATGGGTCATCTTGGCCAAATCTCCTTTCCAAGTGTTTAATTGCTGATATTTGGGAAGAAGAGAAACTGGTCCCATTCACGTGATGGTCTGCTGGAACCCTGGCCCGCTCCACAGTTGTTTTATGACCAGGCTGCCACCGAAACAGACAGAGCAAGGGTCTTCGTTCTGTGCCTGGGAAACAGTAGGACATCCAGGGCCTATGTGGTGGCAGCGCTCCAAAAGGGAAGCAGAAGCGAGGCCATTGCCACTGCAAAACAAGAGAGACAAAACAGAGACGATGGGCAAGTGAATGGATCTGAGATAGAAAAGCAGTGCATTCTGCTTCCGGTCTGACTAGATTAGGTATCCAATGAACAAAGGGTAAATTACCTTCACAAAGGGTCTATTTGGCATAATTTTATTGACAAACTGAATGCATAATATGCAAGTGTTTGAAATATGTTCAGGAATTTTTTTTAGTTACACTGACTAGTTAACATAATAGTATGCAGTCGGATTAGTAACAGATTGCACTTTTATTAATTGCCCTGAGAGAGAGTAAGAGGAAAGATGCTTTTCTGCTACAGCATGCTTTATGGGGCTATTCACAGGCCCAGCTATGGCAGAGGAATTATGGCTGCTGTACAATTTACTGCTTCCCATTAGCCTCTTTCCTCAAATAGATGTATCTTTCAAAGAAACCCCCTCCCCTACCTTTCTTAAAGGCAGCCATTTCTATCTTAACAATAACAAGGGACCGTTAAAAGTCACCCCATCCTAATTCCAAAGGTACCTAATTACTAAAAACTGAACTAACAACAGTGGGGAATGGGGAGGGAAGGGCAGGCTTATAACTGGAAGCTTGACCTTCAATAATCAAATGCAACAGCATTGGGGAAGGATGCTTACATGTAGACATTTACAAGGGGTGTTATTATTTGTCTTTGTCAAACTTCTGCAGGGAAGGCAAAGGGACTTGAAACTCTATGTTGCCTCCCTATCTAATACAATATCTATATGGGCTTAAAAATTATTCCATTTTATATACATTTTTTGTTGCTCTGAGATATGACGTTAGTCATAACAATGATTATTTTAATCACCTCAGATACATTCTTTATGATTTCTCCACCTAAATGGTATACAGAGAGGCACCCATATCTTTCTCATTTTAAGTATAAATGTTTAAACTCAGACATCTGTTTGGTCTAACCTGGAAGCTCCAAAAATCAGAAGACATAAATAAACTTGGAGGCTTGTATTTTCCCCTTGGTGTTCCTAAGACAACAATATCTGCAAAAAGAGGCAGAATATTTACTCCCAACCTAATTATTATTGCTAATGCTTTACCATACAAAGTAATTTAAAAGCCAAAATGATTCTTGTGCTTAATTTAGGACTAGCAGTACTTTCTTAAGGGAAATAATCAACTTACACATTTCTGCTTTATACTGCCTTTGCAAAACAGCATTTAGCTTTGTAATGTGTGGAGACAAGAAATAGAACAGATCCTTGATTCTCACTGATTTTAAGGGAAGGAAAGGAAATAGTAACAGAAAGTAATGCAATGAACTATTCCCAGGACTAGAAGATACTCAAAATCCATCTAGTTCAATGACCACCTGAGGTTAAAATTCCCTCTCGAATAGCCTCACCACACCCTTCAAAAAGTTCCCTTGTTTGATGTTCCCCTCTTCCAATTCATCTCTACACTCACTGCAATCTATCTTTGACTGCTCTTACCAACCAATAACCAGGATGATCATGTAATTTATTATTCAAATTTAGATGCTAGGGGGTACTAATGACAATAACACTGGAAGAATAGGCATACACCGGGACAGTTCCAAACAAACCAGACAGATGGTCACCCTACTAGAGAATGACCTTTCTGTTGCTATGTCCAATAGATAAGTTTCAGTGCCTGCGATGAGTGACCTCTATCAGTATTTGATACTGATGACTTCATTCTTCTTGAAACTCTCCCTTCCTCCCCCTCTTTTCTGTGACTCCACAGACCCTGATTTTTCTCTTAGCCTTCTGTCCTTTCCTGCTTAGTCATCTCTGTGCTCACCTCTTCAAATCAATGTGGTGTTTTCCAGGCTCTTGCCCAGGGTTTGATCATTTTACCTGGATCACTTCAGTCCATCGCTATCTTCTGATCTTCAGGCTATTCAACCACCTTCTAAACACCTCCACTTAGATGGCCCAAACTCAATATGTTCAAAACTGAACTAATCATAGTTTCTCATTCTTAATTTGCTCTTCCACCTCCGTCCATCTCTCAGTGACTGACATCATCCTCTGTATAGCTTCCCACGCTAGACACCTGGGAGTCAGCTATTATTCCACCCTCTCCCTTACGACCCACTTCCAGACAATCACTTCCATAATATTTCTCAGACCTGACCAATTTTCCCCATCCGTTTTCACTGCCTTTGTTTGACCACATTGCTCCTCACCTGTTTAGCACTGCAACATTCCCACTGTGGTACCCTTGATGCTAGCCTTGCTTTTTCTTAGTCTATTCTCTATATTACAGTTGAAATCTGCTCATGTCACTCCTTGATTGACATCGATCAATAGCTACCAATTATCCTAGGATAAAGCTATGTAACATGGTTTCTAAGACCCTTCATCATCTGGCCCCTATCTGTCACCATCTGATCATGCAGCACACTAAGCCACTGCAGTTTCTTCTTATTTCTGTAGGCCTTGGCCAAGATGCTCTATCTGCCTACAATGACTACTGGTTAACTCCTCTTTTCCCTTCAGGAGTCATCCTGGAGATCATCTTCTCCAGGAAACCCTCAATGATCTTCAGAGGTCATGAGTAGCTCCAAAGCCCCTACCACACCACATGTTACTGCCTTCTCCCTCTCTCCCTCTTTTCTCTGAACACCTTGCAGAGAAGAGCTGGGGCTCATCCATCTGTGCATCCTCAATATAGTGGGTGGTACAAAGAGCGTCAGCTTCATGAACAGATCAACTTCGTTGTATTCATTTCCTATTCTCGGTGCCTAGAACAGTGCCTGACACAGAGTAGGTGCTCAGTAAATATATATAGAGAATAAATGAATAAAGTACTCAGAATATTATTGCAGTGAATGAGTAAGTGGTTTCCCCTTTTGTTTGAGAACATCGGGACCCAATGAGGCATTGCAGCTGACTTTTCATTTCCTCTCTCATTTACAAAGTATTTTGCTCCCTGAGAGAACTTAGTCTGGGCACATTGTCCTTCAGAGAATCACCCCTTGAAGCATTCTGGGTGATGTTCACAGTTCTAAGCCAGGTTGCAAAAACGCTTAGAGCACAAGGCATAGTACTGGCTTGTCCCCCTGCAGAAGATTTAAAGATACTGGGAGTAAGTTACTTACTTCACAGTTCAGGGGGCTCAACAATATTTTTGAGATAAATTACTGTGGGTTCAAGGGGAGAGTTGAGGTTGCATTTTTCATGGCCCACTTGCACACAGAGCTGTGCCTCCAATCTATACTATCTGAAATAAATGTGCTTCAATCTGTATCTTTATACTGTGCTCAGCATAAAGATATAGTGGAAGCTTCTGGAGGGATTACCAAGCCAGGGTCACTGGGTTTCATGCTTAAGATAAAATAGATATTTTTTCAGTAAAGAAAAATCCTTTATTTCAGAAGTCTGAATAGATTGCTACTTAAATAAATTTAACTGGTAATATTTAAGGCTCTAAAAATGTTATGCTATGTATGAATGTTCCCAGAATGTAGCATCTTCAATTGACTGTACTCTTTTTTTTTCACGTGGATGAGTTGGTTCTCATTTATCTTTTCTGCATTGGTCAAACCACTATAAAAGGATACATTATACTTGGTTATCACATGAATAGTTTTCTGTCCTGGTGGCATTCATAATAGCTATGATTTATTATTTATTATAACTGTGTTTATCATGTCCCAGGCACTTACATACTCTTCTTTCATACAGTACATTATTTAATATAGTCAGCATTTCATTTTTTAGATGAGGAATCTGAGGCAAAGAGAGGTTAAATGACTTTCCCAAGGTTACACAGCTACTAAGAAGCAGAAACTGGGTTTATGCCCACGTGATCTTTCTCCAGTCCCATGCTTTTTCACTACTATGTTCTGCCTCTTATATATGACAGCGAGGTTCTAACATTTACTACTTACAATATTTAAGACTTATGTGACCTTCAGAAAGAACTTCCCTCTCAGAGCCCCACTCTCCTTCCTTAAAAAAAAAATCCATTCCAAACCTACCATTCTAGAAACTTACCTACGCCTAAGGGGTTAACAAGACATTGCTAGGTAGCCTAGCACCATCCCTTACAAATGTCCAGTTACCGTAGTGTCCTCTTTTCTTCATCAGAAGATGACTGAAACTATTTAAACCCTAGCTCTCTATGCCTTTTCCAGCTGTCACATTTTTTCCCCTCTTCCTTTACGTATTTTCATTTGGCTAAAATGCCAGATCAAAGACCCTGCCATTCTATTTGATACTTTGCCATGCCTATCAGAGTGCCAGGCACAACCTGGGCATTGAAATGTGCTTGATAACCAAAAAGAGCACTTTCGGTAGATTTGTGTGCCTCCGAAACTATCTTTCCCATTGCTGAACGGGCCCCCAGTGATTTTTTTATTTATTTAGAGGTTGTTCCAAATACATGGAGAATAACTCACCACACCCTCTGAGGAGCCCAAGGTAGAAACTAACTTCTACTTCTAATCCATGCTTTTTCTAATGAACTCGAAATTTAGCTGGTGCTATTTTTGTATAAGGGAAAGGAAAGAAGAGTCTCCATATTATGATATTTGAAAGCATGCCATCTGTAGGTTCAAAATTCATACTTTATCTCAAGTTTCCATTAAAAAAATCAATTTGTATATTTCCTCATTCAGAACTCAGTCTTAACAAGGTGTACATTTGTGAGTATACACACACACATCTCTATAAACACACCCCCTAATGCATGTTTATGAACCAAGGAGTTTAAGTTAAAAAGTCATTTCAAAAGTATATTAATTTAGCCCTGGTCAGTTTGGCTCAGTGGATAGAGCATCAGCCTGTAGATCAAAGGGTCCCCAGTTCGATTCCACAGGAGGCAGCCAATCTATGTGTTTCTCTCACATCAATGTTTCTCTCTATCTTTCCCTCTCTCTTCCACTCTCTCTAAAAAAATCACTGGAAAAATATCCTTGGGTGAGGGTTAAAAAAAGTATATTAATTCAAACGAAATCTATTTTGGTTATTTTATAATCTATTATTCTCATTTATTTCATTATCTTCAGAAACACATTAAATATAGTGAGGAACAATCAGAATAATAACCATGTCTTGTCTACAATTATGCATGCATGTATGTATTATTTAAAAGCATTTTCTGTGAAATTTTTTCATTGTTTCAATGATCCTGCAATATGTAGAAGAAAGATAATTCCCTGGAAGATGCTGAGGATTATGTGAAATAATCTAAGTAAAAATGCTTTGGAAATGAAGAGCTCCATTTTATATTTACTGTAATATCCCTGTTTATATCATTATTTTGTAGTCTCCAGGTAGACAAAAGGATATTGAGGCCCAGAACAGCTAAGCACTTGGCTTAAAGCAGGATAATGAGCTGTTATTAAGTTGAGGGGAAATGCAAAAAAACAAATATTCATTGAGTACTTGTTATGTGCCTAGGGCTTTGATGTTATATGATCTTATCTCTATACCAACCCTTTAAGCTAAGTTATTTAGTAGCTGAAAGGATAAAACTGAGATTTAGATAGTTTAAGTATAGCTGGAAAAACAAAGATTCATACCCAAGCCCACCTGACCCAAAACCTTGTTCTGTTCATGACCCCACCCTGCCTCTCAGAGTAGGTGCTTTGTCTACACCATCCTGGGTACTAGTACCCTCACAATCACTCAGGCACACGGCAGGTACACACCCACACCCCACCAGTCCTAGGAAAGATTACTTAAGAAATGCTATAAAATTGGCCAAATTGGAAGAGGGAAAAGTACATTGTTGTTATGATCAGAAAGAAAAAAAACCTATAAATATTATTTGAAATACGGGAACATCAGTAACTAATTAACAATACTTCAAATATGTGTTACTTCTGGGTGTTCTTAGTAATACAAAGAACAATTTTAAGGACACATAACTTTAAATTAATACAAATATAAAGTGATAAATTATATCCATGTTTGTTTTGTGGCCTTCTCGTATAAGAAAAGGATGAAAAACGAAACTCGGGGATAAAACTGCCTACATGAAGGTCTAGGCAGCTATTTCCACCAGTAACTGTGAACGTTGTTTACACATTTTAAAAACGTATTAAAGTAGGTTAACCCTATGGCTGTTCACCTTTCTAAAAACCTCACTTCAAATATTTCCAAATGAATATGAATTTTCCCTCAGGAATGCTGAAAGAAACTTTTATACTGAACAAAGTAAAAATAGATGCTGCCAATACTTCTAGACCAAAACTGAAAATCACAGTGACCAAAAATATTTTTTTTGAGTACAGCTCTACTTGAAATCGTTCCTGAAAAATGACATGCCCTCTTACTGCCAGTAGTGCCTACGTGTAAATCTTAGAAGCTGGTCAATTACAACATTCTTTAGTGCTGACCAGAAAGGATTTTTTTCCACATGGCGAATTTGGGCTTGTAGGACTTCTCTGCATAAGTGCTGGCAAAGGAACATAAGCCCCGTGCGTAACAAATTGGCCCCCAATCCACTGACTTTCTGTCTACCATGAGTCAACGTGTAGATATGAATTATCTGTACTGGCGTGGGGAGAGTAGTATGGAAAGATAAAGGGGAGACCTTCAATCATCTGAAAGTGTAGAGGAACCAGAATTTAGCCCCTGGCTCACAGCCAACTTTCCATCACCTTTAGCTCAGTACTTGGGCTTACCCTTGCTATATAAATATTCATTGTGTGGACTCCCTGGGCACCCTTTAAAATAGCAAGTAAACACAGACTCATCTGCTCCCATTTGTTCTTGTTCTTAACAAAGATAAAAAGTAAATTGAAATGAGTTTCATCAGAGTAGAGACTCTGAGAACTTCTACCCAAAATAGGTGCCAGATCAGAATTAGAATATGCTGGGACTCAGATAAAGGAGACCTATTTGGCAGAGGGATTCTAGTGTCCTTCCTGAGTTCTAGAACAATCTATAAAATTTCTATTCTTTTCATTTGCTTTGGGACAGATAATGCAAAGACACCATGTAAGGAAGGTGTGGGTTTGTCTATTGCCTCACCGTATTAGGTAGAAAAGTTTTCATTTAAAGAAGTCTTCAGCCGAAACCGGTTTGGCTCAGTAGATAGAGCATCAGCCTGCGGACTGAGAGGTCCCGGGTTCGATTCCGGTCAAGGGCATGTACCTGGGTTGCGGGCATATCCCTGGTGGGGGATGTGCAAGAGGCAGCTGATTGATGTTTCTCACTCATCGATGTTTCTAACTCTCTCTATCTCTCTCCCTTCCTCTCTGTGAAAAATCAATAAAATATATTTAAAAAAAAAAAGAAGTCTTTAGACCAGAATGAATTTTTATGTCATTAAATCATCTGCATAAGAAGTCATTGGAAGTCAATGTCCCAATTTTAAAAACACATTAGTTGTGCTTCTTGGAAGTATCACTTGAAGGAGAAAAATGGAAAACATGCAGAAGAATAAATTCTTTTTGAGGAAGAGGATCCAAAGGACTATAAGAAAGGCAGGGATTACCCAAAGGTGGCTACTAAGTCTACCTGTCCCCTTTCCCACTCTGTTTTTCCCAGCACAACTATGAGACTCTTCTTCTGGATATGACTGGGCAGATGATAACAGCAGGTATCCGAGTTAAGAAAACTGCCTGGTGAAAGAGAGACGTAGCAGGATGTCTATGGGTGAGGTGGGAGGAAATGGGCTGTTGGTATAACTTTTCCCCCAACCAGAGCTATGATTTCTGAGGTCTTATGGCCTCAGAAATTGGAATGGCTTTTGTTTTGTTTTAGTGTGAGTGCCATTATTTAATAAGACATGAGGTGGGAATGTTAAAAAAGAAGAAAACTGTTCTTTGTCTTTGCTTCTGAAAGTATGGTCTGTGGATCAGCAGTTTCAGCAGCACCTAGGAGCTTGTTAGGAATACAGACTGTCAGGACCCACTCAGACCTGCTGAACAGGTAGCAGAATCCCCAAGCAATGTGTATGCATGTGAATATTTGGGAAGCAATGGTCTAAAGCAGTGGTTCTCAACCTGTGGGTCATGACCCCTTTGGCGGTCGAACGACTCTTTCACAGGGGTCACCTAAGACCATCCTGCATATCAGATATTTACATTACGATTCATAACAGTAGCAACATTACAGTTATGAAGTAGCAACGAAAATAATTTTATGATTGGGTCACAACATGAGGAACTGTATTTAAAGGGCCAGAAGGTTGAGAACCACTGGCCTAAAGAGTTTAATGAACCAAGGGGTTGAGAAGGTAAGTTAATTGCTCCTGAGGTTAGAGCTTACACTCTATGGACAATAGTGCTACGTTGTTCAAGAAGAGAATAAAAACACCCCAATATACTCATTTCTTTTGGAATCCTGACATTCATAATAGCTTCTCAGATCACCCCATTAATTGTTTACACACAGTTGCATGCTCTATATACCAACCAACAGCAATAAAGAAAGGAAGGATGGAGGAAGCAAGAGAAGGTGAGAGAGAGAGGAAGGGAGTAGTGAAAGAGGAAATGAAAAGAGAGAATAATCTCTTTTGTTTATTGTATTTTAGACATCAGCCTAGAGTCCTTTTATTAATAGAGTTTGTGATTTGAACCCCTACCTGCCACTCCTCACTGCCACTCATTCCCACGACTTCTCTTCTACTGCCTCCAAAAGCACCAAATAATGAACACTGAATATACTATGTACTTGTCATATAGAAAAGTATGGACCTTTACATGAGACATTTGGACAATAACAAAAGGTGAACTGATGTGATGCTGTTTTAAGGAGAAGAGATGGAGAATGTGTCTGTACAATATCTAAGAATTGGAGATTTGGCTAAGGGGTCCAGCAAACAAGAGTTGATGATCTCAAACACAATGGGGAAATTCCCGATGGCTCAGAAGTCAGGAAGAAGAAAATCTCATGGGAAATTAGCCTCCCACACAGAAAACTTCCTCTGTCACATGATAACACAGCCAGAGAAGATATAAGAAAGGCCTGTGGGAGGTAGCAGAAGTAGTGAAGAATAATGAACTTATTACCTGAATAAATGAACATTTTTATTGAGAGGAGAGTGACCAGTTCATTTCCACATCCAGGAAGAATCAAACCAAAGACAAACTACTCTTAAGTAAAAATTAAGCAGAGTTTCCCTAGAGAGATATAACACTTGGGGCTGATGTGAGGGGTTGTAGACTCATAGTAACTCACACTGCATATTCTCCTGAAACAAATTCATTCCAGTGAGATATGGATAAAATGAACCATAACTAAAATAATCAAAATTTGAGGAAAAGGTTGGAATGGGGGGAGGGGATCTTTCTTGGAAATGTTGAGGGCTCTTTCTGGGCTAATTGCATGTGGCCAAGCCTCATGTTTTGCATACCCATTGTGCTGTGTTAAATTCTCTAAGCCACTGTGTAACGGGAGAGCAGAGAAGATCCCAGTGTGCCTGAGTCCATGTACTAAGGATGGCTGTGCTATGAGGCTTTGTGTAAAGTCGTGAATAGACTTCTTAGGGTCAACAAGGTGTCCCTTTGGAAAGCTTGCAGAAGTAAGCAGACCTGTCTGTTCTGAAGAGTTATGATTCCCCCTTTGGGAAAGGAAGGGCCTTCCAGCTTTATGCTCCATGCTTCTCAAGGCGTGTGCCCCTCTGTGGGCATGATTCTACCTGCCTCTTAAGGTTCACTCAATTTTAAACCCAAACCAAGAAGACTAGTGAAAACGTGATGATATTGATCCCGGTAAAATAGACATGTAAACGCCACCCGTGGTCTGGCTTCCCAATGGAGAACTGCCAGGAAGCAAGTATCTTCTGGAAGAAGTTCTGAGAAAAAAATTCACACCAAATACTCTTCTTGAATGTCAAAAGTTACTGGCTACTAAACATGATGCCATGCTGTTGAAAAATATCTTCCTGTCCATCTTTAAATCCATTATGAAGATGAGGAAGGTCTATTATTAAAGCCATGAAAAGGGTAAAATAGCCCTTAATAGAAAAAATAAAAATAAAATGGAAGCCAGGGCGGCAGCACTCTATAAAAATAAATAAGCTCAGCATCATATTTCAGTCAGAGAAGGGCTCTGCCTCTGAGGCAGATGCCTGCGAATCTCACCAAAGCAGCATTGTTTTTGAAATTTCCCAGCCTCGGGAAATGGTATGAAGCCCAGGAAAACAGTGCATTGGAGGCCTCCGTCTCTGGTTGGTTTGCAGGAGCTACAACTGGCAATGTGCATACCTTTAAAAGTTGCCTGGGATGACCCATTCTTTGAATACAGGTATGTGAGTTTTAAGACTCTTCTTGGTGGGGGACTTAAAAGATCCTATATATTGTGGATATTACTAATAAAAGGACAGTAACTGCACATAGATGACTGAATTTTCTTCTCTAAAAATCAATATCATCACATCTTTTCACTAGTTTTCTTGCTTTGGGTTTAAAATTGAGTGACCCTTAGAGGCAGGTAGAATCATGCCAATGTTTCATAGTAAGTAACTTTTGACATTCAAGAAGAGTATTTGGTGTGAATTTTTTCTCAGAACTTCTTCCAGAAGATACTTGTTCGTGACTATTCTTTATTTTTGACATTGCCTCTCATGAGGAGCAAGCTGATTTTGACAAAATTTGCTTTATTGCCTCTTTTTCAAAAGGCAGGAGAAATGCACAAGGGTAATTTTAAAATGAGCCTTTTCTGTGCTCTGGTTTAAACTTTGTTGTTACATATGTGAGCTGACATTATCTTTGTATGAAAATTTGATCCATCTCATTTTTAATTAAGATGTTGATTTTATGAAAAAAAAATTGCAAAAAATCCAAAAACCAACCCAGTACTTTGTAATTCAGTCATAATAGATTATATGGGAACCCACCAAAATATTTTTATTTATGACAGGAGCTGGCACTTTTCTGATGTTTGTTAGCTCTTAATAAACAGAGGATCCTGGCTAAATTATAGAGGTGCTATAACTTGGGCTTGGATCTTCAAGATATTTGAAAGCTGTTCTAACTCCCCCCCAGCTGAGATAGAAAATAATAGCACTCTAAAAGCAGAGCCTGATAGAACAGTTACATAAAATGTCTTTTCAATTTTTACTCTCTATTACCCTTTAGTATTATAGGAAAACGGTGTTATTGCCGATTACTGGGAGAACACGCAAAAATCTCTCCTTCCAAATCTGAGTCAGTCCTTGCCTAGTGATGAACAAAGCCAGGCCATCTGCTCTGAATATCATTACTACTTGGCCATTTGGGCAAGGGATCTATCTTCTCTGCTTCCAAGAGAGGCTTAAGATCAGAAATTTGAAAAATGAAATAAGTCGACAGGAAGAGACGTTGGAACGAATAGCACTTTCCAAGGAGAGCCGCATTTGTGAGCTTATTGTGATCATCACCATCATTTTAAATTATCACTCTGGCCACAGAGTTCACCTTTTGGGGTTTCCATTTTACAAACCATTTCAGAAAAAAAAAAACCCCAAACACAACTTAATTTCCGAGTTTCTGCAATAAACGCTTAGGCAGGAAAACGGGCGTGTGGGTGAATATGAGTCATCAGTCACCCCCCACCCTGCTTCCTGGCGGTTCTCCATTGGGAAGCCAGACCATGGGTGGAGTTTACATGTCTGTTTCACCGGAATCACACGATGCCCCAGGCCATGCTCATTTCCTGAATTAAACAGTCCCTAATCTGCGGAAAGGCGGCTGGCTAACTGCTGGTGTCTGGCAAGTGCCCATCTGTCCCCCCTACCCCGGGTCTCTCTCTCTCCTGTCTCCACTTTTCCTTTCTCCCAAGCAGGCGCCTCCCTTTGTTTTCAGAGGTGACGTCCACCTGAACTTTCCTTCCCATGCCTGAAAACTTGGGCTCTTTTCCTCTACCCTGCGGACCTCGGGCTTTGTCTAAGTGACCACACACAGTTGTGTTGACTGTAGTTTCGGCGCTGGTGATGGTGGTGATCATGACGGCGATGGTGGAGATGGGGGTGCTGATGGGGTAAGGGGGTGCAGGCTGAGCGGGCCCGGGGAGGAGGAGGATGGACCCGCGAGGCTGGGGAGAACAGGGTGCGGGAGGGATAGAGGGATTGCAGATGGGAGCTGTCCGCGCACCGAAGTGCTGAAACGCCGCAGCCATGGCATCGCAAGAGTGGGAGGAAAGGCGGGGAGGCGCTGCGAATACAGAAGGGAGAAAAAAAGGCAAGAAATACCTTCACACGGCCGCCCAGCCTGGCTTTGGGAATGTGTTTCTGCAGGTGTCCGCGCTGCTGAGCTGCGTAGGTGAGATCCCCTATTCTGGCAGGTTCGGGCTCAGATTTCTCTAGAAAGCTGTGAATGAGAGAGAGCCCGGCTCCACTGGGCTGTGATTTTGGTAGGAGGCGTGTGTGTGCGAGCGCTGGAGACTCTGTCCTTCTATACGGAGCCTGGCTTTCCCCTGGGTCCTAAATGCCTCCGCTCCATTTCTCTCCCCAGGTCCGTCAAGACAATACTAAGAATTATTGTAATTTTGCAACAGCTGGGACAAAAAGTCCCGAGAACCATTACACACCACCCCCTAATCCTAAAAACAGAATCTTTCCATCAGATTAATGCAACTTCTGAAACAGATCAGAGGTGTGTGTGTGCAAATATACCAGATGAGAAGGTAAGTATCGCAGACCTATGGGGGAAAGAATAGATTATTTTACTAACAAATGTGGTTTGAAAAAAAGAACGATTTGGAAAAGACTCAAATTAAAGCCTTCTCCCACCATAATTAATCCCACATAGATTAAAGAGCTAGATACAAAAGTTAAATTATTTTTAAAAACTAGAACATAAATATTTTACTGATCTTAGGGTAGAAAAGGTTTGTAAAGCACAATAGGAATAGAAGCAACCACAAAGAAAATAGATCAATAGTTTGAATGCATAAAAGTCCTTTTGAATGCAAAAATACCATGAAAGCATAAATACTACTTGGAAAAATTACAGCAAATATATGTTTCACACATCAAATACCTCATTTATCAAAAGACACTAATGGCTTAAAAGGAAAAACAAATGACAAGTACTTCACTAAAGAAAGGTGAATGCATAACAATATTTTTAAAAATCAACCCCACAAGTAAACAAGGATATGTAATTTAAAATAACACTGAGGTGTAGTTTTGTCTAAGTTCTACATCTACTTATTTTCTCAGATTGTGTGATAATAGTGAAAAAGTGCTACCTTTCTGTAAGTCTATTTTACAATATACATCAAGTGTCATAAAATGTACAAACATTTAGACCTACTAATTTCACTTTATGCACCTTATGCTGAAGATATAGTCAGCTATGCAGATAAATATTTATGTACATGAATTGAGTTCATGATCATAGAAATTGCTGAAAACAATGAAAGCACTACAATTTCTTGTATATAGTCTTGTAATATTGGCAACTATTAAAAATATATTTTGAAGACTATTAAAAACAAAGAAAAATGCTCACAACATGGTAAGTGAAGAAAATCAAGATACCAAAGACAGTACTCTCTCCCTATTGTCAAACTGGTAAGACTGTAGGATAGCAGGATGAAATTATAGGTAAATTTGCTTTTTATCAACTTGGACAACTTGATTTTCTTCTTTGTATTTATATAAAGTTTCCATATTTACTAGAAGAAGAAAACCTATGAAGTATTTTAAAGCAATCTCTTTATTACATATTTTATAAACTTTAAAGGTGTCAGAATTCTTCCAATGTTGGTGTATCATTGCATATTTACTTGCCTTTTTATTCCCTGCCCCCCTCTCTCTCTAATAGAATGTAAACACCATGTGGTAGAAATTTTTCTGTTTTGCTCACTACAGCTTCTCAAGCACCTAGAAGTGTTCCTGGAACATCACAGGAGTTAAATAAATACTTGTTGTTTAGAAAAATAAATGAATGAATGGATGGCATAACCCTCCCACATACAAATATAATTTTAAATATTTTATAAAACTATGAATTTTATATAGAATTGTTATTCAAAATGGCATGGTACAACAAGATAATCTGAGTTTGCCACTGAGTTTTGATTACATATAAACTCAATTAAAGGGACCTCTTCAGTGGTATAGTTAATCATGACTTGCAGTGGCATCAGATATAAATTTTTTAAAACAAAAATATTCTTCAATTAATTTCCATTCTAATATTTCTCATTTCTTCTTGATCCTGATCTTTTTAAAAACTTTGACTTTCCTTTTTTCTGAGATTTAATGCTAATTATCCTATTTCTCTTCACCCTTTCCTCTATTTTATAAACATAAACCAAGAGCAAGACCTAAGTGATCCATTAGCTGATGATTTAAAAATCCTTTTTCAAAATAAACTTGGATAACTTTGCCCAGCTGGTGTTCCCTTTCAGTTTTTATTCACTATTAATTGTAACTTTTGAATGACATCAGTGATAACCTAGCCAAGTTTTATTTGTATTTTCTAAGCTGAGGTAGAAAAAAAAATACATATCTATATACACACATATGTAGCTATGTATATATAAAAATGCTTATATATATGTGTATACACACACACACACACACACACACACACACACACACACACACGCATTTCTTCTTCCTCAGAACTCTTTATAGTAGAAAACTATTTCCATCTATATGAGGCTGAGACATAAACCCAGACTGCTCCTCCTTGATCATGTGATAGGACTCACCTAATATAATTACTACAAAAGGTACTGGCTGCCAAAATATGGACATATATTCTAAAAGTTTTATAAGCAGTTTTTAAATGTACTCGCACCAATTAGAGTGAAAAAATAGTTTAAAAAATCACTTTTATTGATTAGAACAGAGTTGCTCCATATATTAAAATATTTACTTTTTCCCAAAGTGCCAGTGAAAGTGTACCATTTCCCTTTATGTTCATGAGCATTAGCCCTGTGTTCTTTGTGATAATACTTACCTTTCCATACAGTTTAAAATTCCTGTGTAAGAACAATGTCCCTTTACTGAGTACATGTGTCTTCACTGTGTTGAGTCAGCCCTTTTGTTTCCCGGGACCTGGATTGTCTTTGCTTAAAGCTTTGGCCTGTGAACTGTAAACCAAAGACTTCCAGATGGATTTCTTTTCTTAATCACTCTGATTGACATTGTGCAGATATTCTGCACAATCCACTCAACCTCCACCTCAGCTCCTCACACTACAGCTGCCTATGTATTTGTTCGTAGGATTCCTCCAGGTACCCCTTTGTGTGTAAGCAGCCAATGCCAAGGGTTAGACGACAACAAGCTGAAGACATCTGGGAGTGGTCAAGACGGAGAAAGACTGAGTAATTCAGAGATTCAGTTTGTACACCATTTTCCTACTTTTTAAAAAAGCTTGCTTACCCATGTAAGCTTTTGAGGGAATAAATGCTGCAATTTATAAATGTTTAACTATGTGGTTGTGTGGTTTCTTGAGTACACATTGCTACTCAAAGAACTGGATGTTTGCTGTGACCCAAGAAAAACAGAAATTGAAATATGCCCAACCGAGGGCATATTCTACACTTTTCATTTTATATTTGGCCAAGAAATATAATGGGGGGTGGGGTGGGGAGCAAGAACTTCTCAGATTCGGTGCCAGGGGTCTTGGAGGACAAAGGAATAGGAAGCTTTTCCCAGAGATTAGAGTGAGGCCCTAATAATAAAAAAAAAAAACAAAACACACAAACAGACAAAAACCAACAAAAAAAATCCTCTTACCCCCACTGTGGGAGAGATTCAGGGAGCCAAAGTCACCATTGCTCCATCATTGATGTGGCCGGTCAGGTGTTTCTCCCAGCTGGGAACTGGATGGTATCAATATACCTCACATTTTATTTATTCAAAGTTACCACATTTAGAGTTGCACCATTAAGCTGGAATTACCGTAAATTTCCATATTCTACTATGTCCTGGGCAAGCGTAGCTATATGCTTAGTAAAGTAGCCCATTTCCTTTGGAGTGACATAAAAAAGTACAAGGTCGAGTTTAGTTCACATCCAGCCAATTTCCATGTAGGGTGGGTGCATACATTTTTAAATATATATGTATACCTCAACCTCCTTAGGGGTTGCCAGGGTTTTCAGTTCACTTCATTTTCATAGGAGATTGGGGGTCCATGGGTTATTTCAATTATGTAAGGCTCACAGGTTTTTTATTCCAAGTTCATAGTTCCCCTGGAAGTATAATTCTCTGAAGTCTGTAGAGGTGCATTGTCTGTCTGACAATCAGTTTTATTTTCCCAGTAGCCACACTATACTTCTTTGGAAATATAGACCTTGGATCTACAATATTTATTTGCTTTTTTATCCCCACATTTTTCTCAATATATTTGAACATCTCTGGAGTAGTAAGTGGTAAAGCCAGATTCTTTATCTGATTTTTCCTTTCAGAAATCGTAAACCAGTAGGAGGTTTTAAGTAAACATGAAGGTCACATCCTTAATCTGATTCTTGCCAACAATATTTGGCTTTAATGACCCTTTTCTCCCATGCTTTCCTAATTTTATCTGTTTCTTTGGGAGCAAAAATTAATTGGATAGTCAAACACGACAAGGTCTTGGATTCCTGGAAGTCTCTATTTTCTTTTATTTCTACTTATGAAATCACTCATCTCTTTCTTTTTTCTTTGCTATTTTGAAAAATGCATCAAATAATAACCTAGACATCCTACTAACACTTTGTTTTTCACACACTTCCCCCCAGAGATGTGAAATCCTTATGTATAAGATCTAATTCCTAAGTAATCGTAGGGGAGTATTTTAGCAAGTATTTTACCACTGTATAGCATGGAATTGTTATCTTGCCTCCCTTAGATAACAGTCTCCTAAACACACGTTGCCAACTATTAAGTCAGCACTACACAATTTAT
Source organism: Myotis yumanensis (assembly GCF_028538775.1). Classification (NCBI taxonomy): domain Eukaryota; kingdom Metazoa; phylum Chordata; class Mammalia; order Chiroptera; family Vespertilionidae; genus Myotis; species Myotis yumanensis. The sequence goes on from NW_027223766.1 coordinate 22,664,936, forward strand.
TTTTTAATACAGCACTTCACTTCCAGGAGATAATAGGTTATGCTTCAATAATAAATGAACCCAAAGTTCTCAAAGGCTTAATACAGCAAAGTTTTATTTCTCATGCTGGAGGTTCAGTGCCAGTTGGCAGAGAGACGGGGTGCAGGAGAGATGGAAGACTTCTGCTCCACCAAGTCAGACTCAGGGAAGTGCCATCATATGGAAAGCCATGTGACAGGGGAACAGATACATGGGAACTCTTCTTCCTGCCACATGGAAGTGCTACACATGATATATTTCCACCGAGTTGCATTTTATAGAACCACCATCTGATTGGCTTCTTTAGTTGTTATCAAATAAGGAGTGTCCTCTCAGATGAATTCTTACATAGGCAGCATGATAGGCTGTCCTACTGCAAGTTGCCTTTTGCTCAGGACCAGCCCTGTTCTAATCGGTTGTGGCCAAAGTGATGTGGGGGTGACATAATTGTAGGGGACCACCAACAGACACTTTTCTCTAAAGGGAACATGAGAAGTGTTCGGAACTTCATGGCTTGTTGGTCATTTGCTGCTGCATGTTCATAAACATCTTTGCAGGTATTACTTTAAAATAGGTGATAGTTGTTAATGCATGTATTTAATGATCTTACTATGTTCACTTATTTTGTATTTTAATATAAAACACATTTTAATATAAAACTCGTGATAAAATGGCTCTTCAATGCCAAATGTCAACCGTATGATTTTAAAAATTGGATTTGTTAGAAACTGGACATTATTTTGAATTCTAAAAGAAAAATTCTAACAAAAGGAATAAACTTGAGCAAGTATGTATTTAATTAGGTTTGTTATTTGAATATATTTAAAGTATTTATTTAATTTAAAGTTAACTCTTTTGCCCCTGTGCTTTGAATAATATGATTAATAATGTGTACAGAAAATAATTATGCTGAGTTTTTACCCTATTTAAATAGGCTATTTAAAATTCACTCTTGTCTTCTACACATGCAATTTTATGCTTCCATGAAAAATACTATCATGCTAGATGAGACCTCATTTCTTCTAATGAAAATTAATTAATTTTAAAGTTATGAGTATTATTTCTAAAATTCACATTAATCTTACTAAAAATTTTATTGAAACTCTGAACCTAGGTAAACTATCTACTAGGTTTTGTATTCAATATGTTTAATCTACACTAATGAAAGAGAAACATGGTAATTAGCGTACGACCGCTACCCTTCCCATTGGCTAATCAGCATATCCTTATGCAAATTAACTGTCAGCCAAGATGGCGGCCAGCAGCCAGGCAGCTGGAAGCGAACATGAGGCTTGCTTGCTCCAGTGACTGCAGACTCCAACCTTCCCCGCCTGTGCTGCTGGCCTCTGAGCTGGCAGTTTGAAACTTTGTAACAAATATAGCCGGCCGGGATCTCAGAGCTGGAGTTATACATTGTTTCGATTATAGAAAGCAAACAAACCAGCAGTGGAAGCCTCAGAGCTAGAGCCAAAGCTAAAGCTGGCCCAGAATAAAAAAAAAAAAGAAAAAAAGGAGCGGTTGGGAGCTTCAGTCAACAACCACCAGCCTGAAAGCAGCCCTCAGCCCCTCACCCAGACTGGCCAGGCACCCCAGTGGGGACCCCCACCCTGATCCAGGACACCCTTCAGGGCAAACCAGCTGGCCCCCAGGCCTCTATCCTATATAGTAAAAGGGTAATATGCCTCCCAGCACTGGGATCAGCAGAGCCGCGAGGCCTCCTGGCACTGGATCAGCGTGACAGAGTGCAGCGCCCAAACCCCCTGATTGCCCTGCGGCTCTGTGTGTGACAGGGTGTGGCTTCCCAACCCCCTGATCGGCCCTGCTCTGTGTGTGACAGGGTGCGGGGCCCCAACCACCCCCCACCCCCCACGGGCCCTGCTCTGTGTGTGACGGGGTAGAGCCATAACCTCCCCATTGGCCCTGCCCTGAGTGTGACAGTGGCAGCGCCCCAACCCCCTGATCGGCCCTGCTCTGTGGGTGATAGAGGGCGGCGCCCCAACCCCCTGATCCGCCCTGCTCTGTGTGTGACAGGAGGCGGTGCCCTAAGTCCCCTATCGGCCCTACTCTGTGTGTGACAGGGGGGAGCTCCCCAACCCCCTGATGGGCCCTGCTCTGTGCATGACAGGGGGTGGGCAGCGCCCCAACCCCCTGATGGGCCCTGCTCTGTGCGTGACAGGGGGTGGTGCTGCAACCTCCCCATCGACCCTGCCTTGAGTGTGACAGGGGGCGGTGCCCCAACCCCCCAATCGGCCCTACCCTGAGCGTGACTGAGGGTGGCATTGCAACCTCCCAATCCGCCCTGCTCTGCATGACAGGGGGTGGCGCCCCAACTCCCCAATCGGCCCTGCTCTGAGCCCGACCAGGGGCTGCACCTAGGGATTGGGCCTGCCCTCTGCCACCCAGGAGCAGGCCTAAGCCAGCAGGTCGTTATCTCCTGATGGGTCCCAGACTGCAAGAGGGCACAGGCCGGGCTGAGGGACCCGCCCCGAGTGCACAAATTTTTGTGCACCGGGCTTCTAGTTTATATTATATGCATATATTCCATAAATAACCAACTAATCAAACATCCAATTGACATGTATATCTTATTGGATGGATAATTCATATTTACATTAATGATTCAGTTAAAATATCACAAAAATATAGTTCTAGTCCCCTAATGCTTTCAGTAAATATCATAATAGGGGATCAGAGGAGAGTATGGTTTGGGAAATAGATGCTACAAATGGGCTCTAAATAGACTCTAGGCACTGTGAGTTTGATTGCAAAATTGGATTCATATGGAATTTTTTTTGCAGATGTTTTCAGCAACTACAGAGTTTGGTTTCTAAATCTATAACTTGCAAGTCCTTCCTCTGGGAGACTATTGGAAAACAACGAGAACTGGGAATAGGAGAGAGTTAAAGCAAAAGGTACAGAAATCAGAAAGCTCAGGCACCTCTGTGCCAAGAGTTGCCAAGCTGGAACTAGGATGCAGAAGAGGAGCTGGCTTTGAGCAAGGACATTGGCATGAAGTCACAGCAGACAGAGCTTCATGTTAGGAGGTGGGAGATTGGGGTTAGGAAATACAATTCATGTTTTCTCAAGCCCCAAGTTTTTTCCATTCCAAATATAACCTACATGACCTGCATCACAAATTCTAAATACCTAGGGTCTCCTATGTTGCAAAACAATTACTTAACCATTTCTCCCCAAACCTTGACAGTAGGGAGTCTACTCTTTCCCTGCAACATCCAAGAATCCCAGAAGCTAACTCAGTCCAAAGGGGAGGGGCTGGCCTCCACATTTGAGACAGCTAGAGTGCAGTTTGATTGGTCCATTTCTGCCAGTGTTTCTCCCAGTCGTGTGCTGTCTCTAGGATCCTGTCCTACACAGGGGGTGCCAGTCCTGGCAGTGAGGATGCCGGACCCATTACTGCAGCCTGTGTCCCAAGCTCCATTTCTCAGTGCTCTGGAGCTTAGCATCAGTCTGGCCCAGAGGTCCCAGGAGCATAGGTTTAGGAAGGTGACAACTATGCTTGGGGTCCAGGGGAAAGCCACCCATAGTGATTCCAAGATGATTTCCTCTTCTGAGGGAGACTCACTAAGTCATTCCAAGGGGCCTGGTCCTAGACTAAGAGGGTTGGAGGAGGAAGTTGCCTTTACTGATTTCAAAGCTCCTGTTTCAACTGAAGAAGAGAATTATTCTATACTAGAGGCCCGGTGCACAAAAATTTGTGCACTCAGGGGGGAAGAGGGGGGTCCCTCAGCCCGACCTGTGCCCTCTCGAAGTCTGGGACCCCTCGGGAGATAATGACCTGCTGGCTTAGGCCTGCTCCCGGGTGACAGAGGGCAGGCCCAATCCCTAGGTGCAGCCCCTGGTCGGGCTCAGAGCAGGGCCGATTGGGGAGTTGGGGTGCCACCCCCTGTCATGCACAGAGCAGGGCGGATTGGGAGGTTGCAATGCCACCCTCAGTCACGCTCAGGGTAGGGCCGATTGGGGGGTTGGGGCACCGCCCCCTGTCACACTCAAGGCAGGGTCGATGGGGAGGTTGCAGCACCACCCCCTGTCACGCACAGAGCAGGGCCGATCAGGGGGTTGGGGCGCTGCCCCCTGTCACTCACAGAGCAGGGCCCATCAGGGGGGTTGGGGCTCCGTACCCTGTCACGCACAGAGCAGGGCTGATCAGGGGGTTGAGGAGCTCCCCCCTGTCACTCACAGAGTAGGGCCAATAGGGGAGTTGGGGCACCACCCCCTGTCACACACAGAGCAGGGCTGATCAGGGGGTTGGGGCGCTGCCACTGTCACACTCAGGGCAGGGCCGATGGGGAGGTTATGGCTCTACCCCGTCACACACAGAGCAGGGCCCATGGGGGGCGAGGGGGGTTGGGGCGCCGCACCCTGTCACACACAGAGCCGCAGGGCAATCAGGGTGTTGGGGAGCTCCCCTGTATCAGGCACAGAGCAGGGCTGATCAGGGGGTTGGGGCGCCTTCCCCTGTCACGAACAGAGCAGGGCGGATAGGGAGGTTGTGGCCCCGCCCCCTGTCACACACAGGGCAATCAGGGGGCTTGGTTGCTGGGCCCCTATCATGCTGATCCCGGTGCTGGGAGGCATATTACCCTTTTACTATATAGGATAGAAGCCTGGTGCATGGGTGGGGGCCAGCTGGTTTGCCCTGAAGGGTGTCCTGGATCAGGGTGGGGGTCCCCACTGGGATGCCTGGCCAGCCTGGATGAGGGGCTGAGGGCCGTTTTCAGGCTGATGGGTGACTAAAGCTCCCAACCTGTCCTTTTTTTCTTTTCTTTTTTATTCTGGGCCAGCTTTAGCTCTGAGGCCTCGGCTGCTGAAAGCAGGTTTCTGGCCTTTGTTTACCTTCTGTATTTGAAACAATGTTGTGGTCCTGCTGGCTGAAGCCCGGGGTTTGGTTTAGCTTCTATATTTGTTACAATGTTTCTTAGAGAGCAGCTGAGAGGCCGGCAAGGCAGGCGGGGAACCTGGCTTTCTCTGTCACTGGAGCAAGCAAGCCTCCCTGTTCGTGTCAGCTGCCTGGCTGCCGGCCGCCATCTTGGTTGGCAGTTAATTTGCATATCTCAGTGATTAGCCAATGGGAAGGGTAGCGGCTGTACGGCTAATTACCATGTTTCTCTTTTATTAGATAAGATAATAAAAGCCTAATATGCAAATCGACCGAATGGTGGAATGACTGGTGGAACGACCAGTAGCTATGACGCACACTGACAACCAGGGGGCAGATGCTCAATGCAGGAGCTGCCCCCAACTCGCAGGCCCCAGGCCACCCAAGGCGGGTGCCAGCAGGGGCCCCCTGCAGAGGGAGGGGATGGGCGGCGGGGGGTGGGGCTGGTGAGCAGGCAGCACCAGGCCAGCTAAGATGGGTGCCAGCGGAGGGGAGGGCCCTGATCGCCCTGCCGGTCGCCCCACAGATCGGCCCTGATAGCTGGCCAGCCCTAGGGATCCTACCCGTTCACGAATTTCATGCACCAGGCCTCTAGTATACACACACACACACACACACACACACACACACACACACTCACACACACACACACACAAGGAAGATGTACCCATCAGTGAAGTGACAAAGGGTAAGGAACAGGATACCAGAGGAAGGAAAGAACTTGACAATGGTAGCCACTCTGCCCTCTGATCTACTTGGATCATTGGACTGAAGCTGGCTTCCCTTCCCTTGATTGCACCAGCCCCTATATAAATTGTCCTCCCTGATTCTTCCAACTTATGTGTCTCTTTTCTGTGTTTTGATGTATTAACTAAAACTTCAATTTTTTTTAAAAAGCAGAACCCTATTATTTTGTGAGGTTTTATTTATTCCTTTTTTTTTTCTTCCAATAATATCACATGGGCCAAGAATACAAGTCTGATTAGGACATACTCCTTTGTCCTTGAGGTGCATAGAGTCAAATAATGGAGTTGAATATCTGTGTAAATACTTATAATACAATCAGCTAAGTGCTGAATACAGGTATGAAAAAAATACTGCTGAATACAGAGAGGTTTAAAAACTAACAGTCTAATTTAATTAAGATCTAAAACCAAACAAGGGGATAGTGCCAGAAATACAACTTTACTGGCGCATAAATGAAAGAATTTCTTGAGCAATATTTCTAACTCATCTAGATCTCCTGCTGGGATGGTTTGGGAGCACCCACTGGAAGACAAAAAGGGAATAAACAAAGAGAAGAGAACGGTATGCCAAATCCATTGATCACATGGGGACTAAGAAATCGGAAGGGAGGAGACTGAAAATAGAATGCAAACAAATGTTGCATACTGATGGCACTCTTTGGACCAAGAATAATGGGAGAGTGTACTTTCCATTCCCGGTTGGGACTTTGTCCTTCATTCTATGGGCACCTTCCTTAATTGTTAATGCCTTTTTCCAAATATGGTAGAGAAGCCACAAGAATTATTGTTCTCTTAATGAATGGTTAGCTCTGAGTCAGAAAGTGCAAAGAACCCAGAATTCCCCAACCAAAGCCTTTCTTTCTCCCTTTTCATGCTTCTCTGATGCAGTTGTGGCCCTTAATTACCGTTATTGGCAACTTAAATTAAGAAATATTACTCCTTCTTCTGCAACCCAAATGATCTTTTTGAAATGAAGTCTGGTTCACATACAGAAATCTTGCATGATGGCTAATAGAAAATGATTTTTGAGCATGCCACCGGTTTTTACTTATTTATTTTCATCCAGGGGGTTGTTGTTCTGAAAAAGCAATGGTAATGTAAAGGCAAGCACTTCTAGAGGTTTATTTGGAAATTGTGACTTTCCGCTTACAAAAAGAAATGCCATAATGTAACCACTGGCTGCTCCTGTGGTTGTGCAAAACAAGCAGTAAACCCAATGTGAGTGGGGATTGAACAGAAGACTCAAAAACTCCAGCTTTAACAAATACCATATGATCTCACTTACATGCAGAATCTAAAGAACAAAATAAACAAACAAAATAGAAACAGACTCATAGATACAGAGAACAGACTGACAGCTGTCAGAGGGGCAGGAGTTGGGGGCCTGAGTGAAAAAGGTGAAGGGATTAAGAAGTACAGATTGGTAGTTAGAAACTGGTCACAGCTATGTGGGTTGCAGCATAGCAACATGGTCAGTAATACCGTGGTGGCTATGGGTGGGGCCGCGTGGGTGCTTGAGTTGTCAAGGGGACCACTGTGGAGGATGCATGGCTTTCTGGCCACTGTGCTGTGCATCTGAGACTGTTAGAGCAGTGTTGGATGCAAACTATAATTGCAAAAAAAGTTATACAAACTAAAGGAAAAATAAATGAATAATAAATAAATAAGTAAATAAAATAAATACTCATGATTCTGGAGGAGGAGGGAGGACCCTGCTGTCTTCTGCTTGGTCAGATTATTCATTCTCCTGAACTAAGCTTCCTTTTATAATTCCTTCTTCTAAAATACTTGTGTGATTTCATAAAAGTGCAAAACGTTGCATTGATGACCTAGATTTCAAGTTGATTCTGACTTGAATCTCTCAGAGAAATATGACCACGCATGAAGTGGAAAGGACTCTGGATGGAGAATCAGATATTTGTGAGGTAAACAGCATACAAAACACTTTGCTCATCAGTTACCTTGAACAAATCATTTACCTCAGAGTTTTCTCATTTCCTTACCGTAAAAACTGGGTCACGGAGTGAACTGCGTTTATTGCCAGGCAGGTGCTGTGAGTGTGTGAATGGGCTCAGCGGTCAGGCTGTGACAATGGTGGACCGCGTGGTGGGTAGAAGATCGGTCTGCCTTTCCTAAAGGCATTAGAAACCAAAGTTAAAGAAATAAAAAATAATCTGTAGGCCAGATCAAACCTGGAAGTCTCCTGTTTACAATCTCTGGGTTAGGTAATGTTCTCTCTCTCTCCAGTCCTCATAATTTCATAGTCTTTGTTTCTTTGGCTTGAGGTCAAAATCTCTGGGCAATCTTAGTTATTCTCTGTTGGCAAATTGGGCACCTTAGAGAAATTCATTAATTTTTTGCACCATGAAAGAGCGCCTCCATGAATTACTTAGTTGGTTGCATTCTTTATGTATTACTCAGTGACAGCAGTCTTTAAAGCTGACAGCCCTATTTGCACTTGGAGAAATGAATGAAGTCTGTAATATAAATTATGAAGGTATAAAAGACTACAAGTGTTAATCAATTTAAGAAATAGCACCAAATTTTTTTTTTTTTTTCGCTTAAAGTATTACAAAGGGTATTACATAAGTGTCCTTTTTTCCCCCCCGCCCTTGACAAACCCCTACCCTCCCTTACCCCCCAGTGTCTTATGTCCATTAGTTATGAATAGCACCAAATTTTAAGTAACTTTGTCTTGAGGGAAAAAAGATGTACTTAAGGCAGTTTTAAGCCCCCCAAACTTGAGAATAACCAGTGATTGTATAATTCTTTGCCATGAGGTATCTTCAAAATGGAGATAAATTCTTAGGACCTGAAAATCAATGGCAGTGTGATGAAAGAGGGAAGTAGCAATTCCTCTGCTTCTATGAAAACATCTCAAATTTGCTACGTGCTAAAAGACACCCAGGTGCAAATAGTAATAAGCTCATGGATCCGAACTTGAAGATGGAGGAGGAAAAAGAGAAAGCAACAAGAGAAAAGTTTAAGAGAATTAAGTATGTCCTTGATCAAGTGATTCATTTCAGTAGAGAGATGGCATTATCAATAACTGTCAAGAAGATTAAACTCAGGGAAATAGAGCTAATTTCAGCTGGAATCAGTGAGTACACCCAGCAGCTATTCAAGGAAAATAAAGTCAAAATGCTTAATCTGATCTAAACAAATGGCAATAAAACAAAATAGATGTCTGAAAGCAGCACTGAAGGAATGGATCTCATACCCTTTTTTAATCACTCATTGGTGCTTAGCACAACTCTGGGCACAATGAAAATACTCAATAAATTACTGTTGGTTGTCTGACATCCTGTGAAACATTAAAAGTAACCTGAGTGTTGTTTTCAGGACTTTATATTCATCAGCCATTTCTAATTCTACAAGTTCACAATGACTCTCCTGTCACCAAACAGCTGGCATCAGGACTTCTATATGGTGCTGTGTAACCACCAGGGCCCATGAATGGCCATCTCCTTTCATGACCAACCCATCAATAAAGAGTTAATTAATGCCCTTTTCATGCCCAGACCTAAGATAGATTCCTTAATAGCAGGGAGCAGAATTTTCTTAAATAAATTAACTCAAAATCACAATACAGTTACAATAAAATGAGGCATATTTTATGGGTCTTGCAACATAATTATACTATCTTGGAAAGCTCATACTTGTTATACATATAAAAAGGCAATAAACTCAAATTAGCTATGTACTGCAGTCATGATTATCATTTAACATATTTGCAATTGAGAAGGATGCTTAGATTAGTCACAGGAAGGGGAAAAAAATTAAACTGGTATAAAAAGTTGAGTTTTTTTTAATCACAACTGTTTAAACAGTATAGAGAAAATATAGGAGGAGTTGCTCTATCTTTTCAGACTGAAGATAATCCTATATAATAAAAGGCTAATATGCAAATAGACCAAATGAGGGAACAACTGAACAACCAGTTGCTATGATGTGCGCTGACCATCAGGGGGCATGTGCAGAACATGGCCAGTGTCAGCAGCAGGTGGCAGAGCACAGAACATGGTGGGCGTTGGCCATGCCGGGATGGTAGAGCAGGTGAGTGGGAGCACCAGACCAAGGCAGGGCGCCAGTCGCTGTCATCGGGGTGAGCCTCTGGTGGTTACTGAAAATTCTTTGCTCCCGCATGCCCGGCGCTCACACCTGCTGCTGGCACCCAGCACCAGTCCCAATCGCTTAGTGCCATCAGTAGGTGTGAGCCGTGGCTGCTGGCCCCGAGTGCCCCCCGAGCTTCTCCACCTCCTCCTGCTCCTGAGGGGCAATTGGGGCAGTAGCTGCCACTCCCACCTGTTGACAGCACCTGTCCCAACCGCTCTGCGCTATGAGTGGGTGCGAGCAGGGCTGGTACCATCAGCGAGTGTGAGCAATGGCAGCGGGAGCGGGGCTATCAGCAGACAGGGGATCTGGGCTTCAGTGGGAGGGGATGGGCAGGGATACGGAGGATAGGCCGAGACCTGCCCCTGTGCCCAATGCAGCCTCGCAGCCCACAGTTCCTTTCAAGGTGCATGAATTCATGCACTGGGCCCCCAGTTTTTCCTATAAAATTACAGTCAGCTATATACTTCATACAAAAGGATGAGAGACTAAGCATGGGCAATCTAAAAAAAAAAGAGAGAGAAAGGTTTTTAAAAGACGGTTGTGTGTATGTGTGTGTGGTAGGGCAGTGTTTATGACTTCTTATATTTTATTTTGTTTTGTTGCTGTTAGGGGCAGAAATAGAATACTGGGGACTAGCTATAATTATAAGAAATATTAATCATGCTCTGTTAACTGTGAAGAAGGTGGGGCATCCATGAGTCTTATCTAAATCACTTGCGGCCGATGGTTCTTTGCAAGTAAGACATTTCTCAGAATACAAAGAATGGATGATTTCTTAGCCTTCACTGTTTTCTAGGATCACAGGAATCAGGTCAAGGTCAACATTGTCAGGACATAGCAACAAAATAAACAAAGTGGGTCCCCACCTAACATGGGTGGAAAGAGATGAACAGGAACCCTTAGATGCAATAATATGGTCATTTCAGGTTCTGTTAAGCCTCTGAATAAAAAAGAAGCCAAAACACTGGTGGGCAGTGACTGGTAGAGGAGTTTTTTCCTGACTGTGAAGACCGTGAAGGTCTGTGGCAAAGGGGCCATTCGAGTTGAGAATTAAATGATGCAAAGGAGCAATCATGGCCAGCTAGGTGAGGCAGAGCAGCAATGAGCTTAGAAAGGTAGGCAGGTCCAGAGCAGGTAGGGTTTGCAGGTCAGGAGCCTGGATTCTGGCTGCTCTGCAGAGGATACACAGTAGCAGAGGGAAAGCGAATACAGGAGGCAAGTTAGGAAGGGCCCAGAAACTCAACTGGATGGAATGATGGTCTGGCCTGGGGTTGTGGTACTGGCATGCTGAAAAGTAATCCAATTCAGGGTTTGCTTTGGAAGTAGAGCCGACAATACTTGCTAATGCAGTTTAGGTGAGGCATGAGCACATAATAATAACAAACCCTCACACAGAACCTACAGTGTGCGAGGCACTGTTCTGAGTGCTTCACACATATTAACACATTTAATCTTCATTAAAAAATCTGAAAAGATAGGTACGTATGCAGATTCACAGAGCTAGTGAGCAGCAGAGCTGGGATTTGAACCCTTGTGGCCTCCAGTGCAGAGTGCAGCATGCCTGGTTTCTATGATTTTGGCCTGAGTCATCGAGTAGAGGGTTCTGCCTTTCTTTGACATGACTTGGTAGGAAGTGGATTTAAGGGGAGCTTAGTGCTCCGTATAGGCCATGCTAATTTTCTAATGCCTCTTAGACAACCGAGTGAAAATTGAAAACTGAATTGGATATGTGTTTGGAACTCAGGGAACGTTCCAAATTGTAGCTGTAACTTTCAGCATCTTCAGCATATTGATGGCATTTGCTGTCATGGGACTGAATGAGATCACCTTGGAGAGATCGAGAGGGAAGAAAAAAGACAAGCTCTATACCCAGGGCATGGCAGAGGTTTAGCAGCAAGACTGCAGGCCTTCCCCCTCTGTTCCACGTTTTCTTGATTTCAGCATGAGGGTATCTGTTCTGATCCCTCCTGTCATACTACTGCAGCTTGAAGAAAAACTAGAAAGCAGGCTGAGAGTTAATTTGCAATTATTTGAGGCAGAGTACCCCTTTGTATGCAGAAAATCCCATACTCAATGGCAGTGAGAATTACTGCCTTCTCAACCTAGGACACCACTTTGTTACCATGTAGGATACTTACTAGGCCTGGAGCCCTAGACTGTTTGAAATATACAAGACCACATTGCAATTTACTCAATGTTTGCCTATCTTCCATCTGTTTGACCTTCCTACCCACCTCATGAGGTAGGCAGGAGGCTGACAATGCTCACTTTTTACTGATGAGGATCTACTGCTTAAAGAGACTAAGTGACTTGCTTTGGACTATATTGTTAAGTAGCAGAGCTGGGTCTCAAGCCCACATCCTGCACTAGCACATGCAATGCCCTTTCTGCAACACCATGCCTGCTCACACCCCCAATGTGCGCGTCTCCTTATAACATTTGCAACACACATTCATTTTGTTAAAAGAAAAAGGGAGAAATGCAAACACATAACTTTTCTCTCTCCAACTAGTCAAAAATCTTAGGGTCGAGAATGTGCAATCCCAAGCCCTCCTGGATTATAGAGGAGAGCCCATGAACGGAGTCGTTAGGAACTGGGCTGAGTCCCCTGGAGGAGGGAGAGCTGCCCAGTGGGGCTTCATTATTTTGTTGTACAGAAATTCTCAACACATGAAGCACGCCCGTTTTCAGACGTTAATACAAAACTACATTTAAAAGTGAACTAAAAATAGTTGTGGATTTTTTTTTTTTACCACAATTGTACACTTGCAATACTAAAAATAATTGAGAGCTGATATTGCACAAAAAGCATGTGGGTAAAAAGTAGCAATATGTGAAACCCTGTCCTCTGGGTGCTAGTGAAACAAACAGGGAGTTTTAGCAAAAATCTTAAATTATGGTAAATATGCGCTGGTTTCCAGTATCTTGTGTCATCCCAGAGGACTATTTTTTTTGTTTCTTTTTATATTTTTATATGATTTGAGAGAGGGAAGGAGAGGGAGAGAGAGATAGAAACGTCAATGATGAGAAAGAATCATTGATTGGCTGCTTTCTGCATGATCCTGAAGCGTCCATCTTATATAAAAACTGCTGTTTGAAATTTTAACCCTGCTATTTCTGGCTTCTGTAGATGCTTGCTGGCTTAAATAATACGGAAAATAAGACTACTCCCATTTGAGAGAGGCCATTAAACCTTCCCCAGACAAAGTTATCAGTGCTGGCATCAGGCCAAGCGTTTGGTGGAGGTCTCAAAGCGCCAGCACATAGGGCCCTTTAAGAACTTGCAAAGGGAACTGGAAAAACCCCATATTGGGGAGACAAAGAGGGTAAGATAGTATAAATACAGGAAACTTCCTGTGTGATTTCGCCCTGAATTTGAGAGACATTTTCCTCTGGGCCTGCACGTAATAAATGTAACTCCATCTCTCAAAGCGTTGCTTGGTTCTTCTCCGGTTTTTCTGTAACAATCCCACTGGGATAGAGCCCGCAACCCCGGCATGTGCCATGACCAGGACCTCCCAGTTCACAGGTAGATGCTCAACCATTGAGCCACACCATCCGGGCCCAAAGGGCTATTTTATCAGAGACTTTCGTGGGTCATTTTTTACCTGTCAAACCTCCCAGGGAAGATTCTCTCTCTTGCTCCTCCTCTTTCAAATGCTAGCTGAGTCTATCACTAAAATGCGCATGCGTCTTCCTGCCTGGGGACAGTGCTGCCCAGCAGGTTTAACTAAATTGCCAACAAGACCACATTAAACCAGTGGCACTCCCACCTCCTCTTGTTCCAGCACCTTCAGTAGCAGTGCCTGTGTGACAGGCTTCCAGAGCAGCAAGTGCTCTTTGCTGCGGTAGCTCCGGACCTGTCGATCAGAGTCAGGGCAGGGCAAGTCAACCAGAAGGGTGAGCACATCCCGGTGCCTGCCGCCTTATCACTGAACACTGCCTGCAGCCTGGGAGGTGGGAAGTAGTGTGTCAAGGGAAAACTTGCCCTAACACAGGATGGGTTTGGTTAGCAGGAGAAGGGTGTCTGACCTCTATCTTTACGTGCCCTGAAAGCACAGACAAGCTCAGCAGATGCGCTTTCACTAAAGAGGTGCCATTCTCCAATCTCAGAACAAGGAACAGAACCCTTCTGAACGGTCACCAGACACGCCTAGTGGTTATCCTAGACCAGTGGTCGGCACACTGCGGCTCGGCAAACTGCAGCTCGCGAGCCACATGCGGCTCTTTGGCCCCTTGAGTGTGGCTCTTCCACAAAATACCGACTTCTGCGCATGGGCCACAAAGTTTCAATCGCACTGTACGTGCGTGCCTGCACGTGATATTTTGTGGAAGAGCCACACTGAAGGGGCCAAAGAGCCGCATGTGGCTCGCGAGCCGCAGTTTTCCGACCACGGTCCTAGACCAGTGGTCGGCAAATTCATTAGTCAACAGAGCCAAATATCAACAGTACAACGACTGATATTTCTTTTGAGAGCCAAATTTTTTAAACTTAAACTATATAGGTAGGTACATTGTTATTAACTTAATTAGGGTACTCCTAAGGCTTAGGAAGAGCCCCACTCAAGGGGCCAAAGAGCCGCATGTGGTTTGCGAACTGCAGTTTGCCAACCACTGTCCTAGACAATCAAGCAACATTCCTCAGCATGCTTTAAAAACACAAGGCAGGGAGAACAGCTGCCGAAAGGTGGGAGGAAGGAAAGAAGCAGTGATCCCACACAAGAAGAGAGCCTCCTTGCCTGAGCAGGTGAACCGAGGCGTCCTGGACGTTGGGATTTTGAGTGGATGCGGATGTTGTGGGGAGGTCTCTCCTGCATTTCAACCTGAACCCAAACACTATCCGTTGTCTTTCAGTTCTGAAATGAACTCTTTTATTCAAGGGATGGTGAACCTCTGTGGAGTTCAAAAATAGTGTTGCGGAGCCAATGTGTCACCTCTGTAACATCAGCACACTCCGAATAGACAGTAGTGTTTGTGAGGCACAGCAAGGTACGTGGGTGAGACTGGTGGAGGGTCGTCCCTCGCAACAGGTCCCCAGGCCAGCTCTGGGAAGCAGCATCAGAGCACACATCAGTTGGAAGGGCTGACTTAGGTCAGGGAACCCAAGCCACAGGTGTTCGATTCTTTTACAACAGGAGAAGATATAAGACTCACATCTACAATATTATCAGAGCACCTCTGTAAAATGTAGATTCTGGGATCCAACACTTCCACCCCAGATCTACTGAACCCACATTTCAAGGACTTAGGGAATCCTGGGCATTTGATTTTAAACACACATCTCGTATCATTCTCCTGCACATTAAGCTTGCAGACCTCTGTGTTTTGGTGTCTCTATTCCCACAACCCTTACTACTTCCCCAGCATCCTTATCTTCCCTCTCCCTTATCTACTTCCCAGGGAACTGGCATTTATCAAGTTAGAATAATAGAAAACAGAGGAAAGAAAGGAGACAGCATAATTAAACACAGGGCTTGGGTGCGGAAAGGCTGTCCTATGTTTGGGCTGGACCAGGATGGACCACTCATGCTCATCACCTCCTTTTTATACACAAGACATGAGGGTCCTGAAGATCTAAAGACCCTCCCCCAGCTCCTTTTATTAACTAACAGCTTCACCAGAGAGTTAGGGAAAGAAATGACAGGACCCTGGCATGGGGTGGTGGGGAGCAGAAAGAGCGAGAGGTAAAAAGACTTCTTCCCACTCAGCTGGTAGAAGGGAAGAAGGGGAAGACAGAACAGATGTTTGCTGGCAATCTCAAGGAAAAGAGCAAAAAGAGGTTTTGTTCCTTCCTTTGGATGGTGTGTTTGCTTTATCACCTAATAGTTGGATTAATTTAGAGGCAAATAGACTTCCAGATGTTCCTGCTCTTTCAGATGTGATAGCGATGGGCACCGCTGTGAATGTCAATGAGCAGCCTCAAGCACTTTCCCATTGCTATCCTTGTTTATAAAGGAAGCAATGAGACTGAATAACATCCACTAAGTAAAATCTAGCACATCAGTGCTATGAAGGAAACAGAAGAGACTGGAATAGAGAATGATGATGGCAGGTGACTGCTACCCTACTAAAAGGTGACATTTAATCTGAGAGCAGAAGTAGGAGGAGAAATCAGCACCAAGCTTGTAGGGGGTGGGGGATCGTGCACTTTAGGCAAAGGCAACATTTGTGTGAAGAGAGGGATCATGCAGCCCTGGTGATACTGCAACAACTGGGCCTCAGGCACCAGCTAAAGAGGAAATACAAGATGGTGCTGTGCCCCCGCCCCCTCCCCTGACAAACTTGGTGCTGCACCTGGGACAGCGAGGCCAGAGGAGCCCTGCACACAACACTGGGCCAACAGCTGCTATTAGCCATCATGAGCTGGGGATGGGGCTGAGTGCTCGGGGGCCCCTGAGTATCTGGTCTCAAAGTCAAAGCTAGAAGGTGACTTCAAATGCATAGATGATGCCTTGTGAGCCATACTATTGAAATCTTTCTCCACGTGATGGATATGAGCAACATACTACCTGTGTATCATCTTGTCCTTCTGTTACCACACCTATGGCTTTGCCCTAGACACCTTGGCTGCAGTTATTGACATGTTTAACCAAACTCCACCCAGGACTGAACCTGATAACTGCCTTGGAACAATTTTCCCTGGAAAGAAGCTATCATGATAGTGATTCCTACATGGAGAGCGTTGTCTTGGCATTTCAGGGTTACCTGACCTTCTGTGGTTTGGAACCTCTGATATACCAAGGTCAGGAACTCCTCTGATGTTGTGGTGCATCTAGCAGTGTATGTACCTGACTGCTATTATTGCCATAAAAGTTTCCCCCTATGCCCTAACCGGTTTTGCTCAGTGGATAGAGCGTCAGCCTATGGACTCAAGGGTCACAGGTTCGATTCCAGTTAAGGGCATGTACCTTGGTTGCGGGCACATCCCCAGTAGGGAGTGTGCAGGAGGCAGCTGATCGATGTTTCTCTCTCATCAATGTTTCTAACTCTCTATCCCTCTCCCTTCCTTTCTGTAAAAAATCAATAAAATATATATTTTTTAAAAAGTGTCCCCCTATGAATAGTGTGACCTCTCATGTCAGCCCTTGCCCAAATGGAAAGCCCACCTAGGAAAGGTATCTAAGTAATAGTTATTGTATCTCATTTTTAAGATTGAAAATGAGGTGTTTTTATTTTTTTATTTTCAATGCACTCTGAAGTTATTTGCTAATGATATGCTGTAGTGTTTTAAGCAGAGATGATGCATTAATCACTTTATGAGTGATTTTTAAAAAATGATATGCTTTGGTTAGAACACTGAACTAGTTTGACAGTAGAATTCTTGCCTACACCTGACCAAGGAATCTTCAATATGTAGATTTTGATTCTTCAATATGTAGACTTTTCAAACATTGGAACTTTTTAAATGTTTTGTCCCTACTGGGCCCAGAGTTAGAGAATATGCATCACCCTCCCCTCTGGGTTTACACGATAGTATCTCTGCAATATGGAAAATAAAACCAAAGTTAGGGTTGCTTTTGCTCAAAACATTCCATTGCGCCGAATAAGCTCTTATGGGAACAAGAAAGTTAATTACGTAATAATTTCACTAGACAAGTCAGTAGAAGTTCTAATCTAAGTAATGCAGAAATTCACTTACACCCCCTTTTTATGACATATAAGCTCAGTGGCAATTTTGAATTCACGTATGAAGGATGTTCTGTGGCTTAGGTGGAAGCCATTCAGCGGCTCCGGGCCAGAAGAACGATAAATAACAGCTGGGTCTGGGCCGGTGTCGAGGTATTAGGCCTGGGTCACAAGGGTGAGAATTGATTCTGCTGGCCTGTGTTTTGTGAGATGCTCTGTCTCCCAGTCCCCACTCCTCCCCCTGTGCTGCCTTCATTAAGTATTTGGCTCAAGTCTCATTCAGAAATGTCCTCCCGGTAAGTATTTGCTTAATAATATGACAGGACACTTTCTTCTCTGCTTCTGAGGTGCATAGCACTGCTTCCCACTTTCTAGGATGTAGGAGTAAAAATAGTATTTTAAGATACAAAATAATCAATTCTTTGGGAAACTGAGTCAGTCTGCTTTCTTTGTTGAATGCTATTATCTTGAGCATTTGAATATCAAGATTTATTTTTGCATTCAGTTGATTACAATTCTGCAAATCTACTTCTCCTTCTTAACCTAATTGAACTATAATTGACAAATAAAGTTGTAAGATATTTAAAGTGTACAACGTGATTTGGCATGCATATACATTTGATATACATATATGTGCACATTGTGATAGGAATCCCCCCATGAGTTAATTAACACATCCATCACCTCACATATTTATAGTCTCCCTTTTTTATTTTATTTTATTTTTGGTGGGAACATTTAAGTTAAACTCTTTTCACAATTTCAATTGTACAGGGTTGGACAAAAGTAGGTTTACAGTTGCTCATACAGAAAATAATACAATGATTAGTAAACAATAACAGAAGAATAAACTGTGTTTCATGTACTCACAACTGTAAACCTATTTTTGCCTCACCCTGTTTAATAGTGTTACCGACGGTAGTCATCCTGTTATACATTAGAGCCTCAGACTTTATCTTATAACTGAAAGTTTGTACAGTTTACCAAACACTTCCTATTTCCCTCCCCCCACCCCCAGCAACCACTTTTCTACTGTTTCAATGTTTCATTTAATTTTTAGATTAGAGGCCTGGTGCACAAGATTCGTGCACTCAGGGGGGTCCTTCATGCAGTCCAGGAGCCCTCGGGTGATGTTCGACTGATGGCTTAGGCCAGCTCAAGCTAGCAGTCGGACATCTTTAGCACTGCTGTGGAGGCAGAGAGGCTCCTGCCACTGCTGCTGCGCTCGCCAGCCATGAGCCTGGCTTCTGGCTGAGCGGCGCTCTCCGCTCCCCCTGTGGGAGTGCACTGACCACCAGGGAGCAGTTCCTGCATTGAGCGTCTGCCCCTGGTGGTCAGAGTGCATCATAGCGACCAGTTGTTCTGCAATTCGGTTGAGTTGCATATTAGCCTTTTATACACTAGAGGCCCGAGACACAAAATTGGTGCAGGGGGCTTAGCATATCAGCTCTTTATTACATAGGAGGATCCCACATATAAGTAATGCCAAGCACTATTTGTATTTCTCTGTCTTATTCCGCTTAGCATAATGCCTTCTAGTTCATCCATGTTGTCACAATGACAGGATTTCCTTTATTTTAAAGCCAAATAATATTCCACTGTATACATCTCACATTTTCTTTATTCATTCATCTTTCAAGTGACAATTAGGTTGTTTCCATATCTTAGTTATGAATAATGCCAAAATGAATACAGGAGTGCAGATGTCTCTTTGATATAATTGTTTCATTTTGTTTAGATATATCCCCAGGGGAAGGATTGCTAGATCATATGTTAGTTCTATTTATAATTTCTTGAGGAACCTCCATACTGTTTTCCATTGTGGCTGCACCAACTTACATTCCAACCAACATTGCACAAGGTTCCCTTTACTCCACATCCATACCAGCAAATCTACTTCTTGTTTGTTACTACGCTTGCTGTAAATGAAGGCTTTTGCATTCAGATGAGGTTTGTCCCCATCTAAAGAGAAAAAGGCAATCGTGTTTGCCAAACTGAAATGTGGCCAGTGGGAGCAGAGCAGTGTGGCAGGATTGGCTGACTGTGCCCTGTTAGTAGAGTCTGCCTCTAGCTTTTCCTCATGCCCTATTTCTTCCTGTCTTGCCTTCCTCCTGTTATGGGCTTTCTCTATAAAAATCATCATTATCACCATCACCATTAGCAACCATAAATACATATTTAATAAAATAGCAATGCATAGCAAGTCTCCTCTGGTAGAGAAACAGGACACAGGAGTAAAATATGCATCATAACTCAGGATAGCAAGAGCCAATGATTGGCACATGGGCATATTTACTTTCTAAAGTAAATATATTCATTTATAAGTATAACATTGAAGACCAGCCTATTTTTTTCCTGTTAGATTCTGCTTTCCTGTTTCCCCATTTTTCTTCTCTTACTCAATCACCTCTTTCTAAGTCTCTCAACCATCATCCCTTTAACTTGCTGAAAAATATCTCAGGAAGCACACCTGGAACCTGGGTACCAATCTTACCGCTTCTGTAGCCTGTGGCCTGCGCTGGTGCATTCAGAACCCACTCGCTTCAATTTTGTGAGCGGACAGGAGCATTTCCGAAGCCAATTTTATTAGAGGACAAAGAATTGAATGCATCCAAAACCATTTACCCAGCCTCTTCAAATGTGCTCAGATCATATATAATTTAAGTGTTCTGGTCTGGAGATAAAACGTATTTAAGACTTATGAAATCTTAAAGGACAAGATTTTAAATGTGTGGCTTTGCTGAACATAGATCAAATTTATAGGCATTGAAGGCCTGCCCACCATCAATTTAATGGATGACAGAACAGCTAAAAATGTTTTATCAATATTTGTTTGCTGTAAAGGAAAAAAAATCTGTCCACTCAATTAGCACATAGAGAGAAAATGAAAGTGATGCTGCTAATGCATTTGTTGGAGTTATCCCCACAACCTAGGTTTTATTTAAATCAAATGGTGCAGCTGTATTGATTTTACTCCATTTTAAAATGCATGTGTTATGATGAATCAAACCATTTTTTGGTATTATTTCAGGGAAGAACTAATTTTTTTAGAGTAAAAATTCTGATTTAATTATTGAGTAGGCCATTCCAATACAACAATAAGGGACAGTAAAAATATAAAAATATTCATCTACAGCTGTAGATAATAGGGTGTGGGAAGTTTCCTTATCTTAACTATCAGCCCATTATCCAGTGGCTTTTATAATAAAACAGGCATTAATGTCAGACTACAAAAGTTTGGAAAGCAGAACATATGACAGATTAGTTTCAAAGCACATGAAGTTACGGGCAAACTGGGCTGATTGAACAGGAGCAGCTCTGCAATCTGAAAAGGTATCAGTAGCAGTGAGGTACTATGGGGCAGGAGGTGCCGAAGGTCCAAAGTAGTTAATGTGCCAGGAGTAGATGGGAACAAAGCTCCGTGTAAAGGAACTATCTTCACCACACAAGAGAAACACATCAACTTCGACAAGAGTCACAAGTCTTTCATGCAATGGTAGCCTCTGCATAAGAAACCCAGGGTCCTTTATTTTGTGTCTAGTTTGGAATGGTGGAAGTGCTGTAGGGAGGAACTAATTTTGAACAGAGAAATTTTTTCATTGGCACCAGAAACAGTGCCCCGAACGCATACAATATAAGACTGAAAGCTCTTATAAACTTATATTTCCAACTAGAAAATCCATAACAACAACATATACTTAGTTAAGCAGTTCTTGGTTCTGAAACTTGCCTTCTTTACTTTACTTAGAGGCCCTGCATGACATGAGAAGTCTCTAGTAATTTATTTTGTTGAAATTTTCTTAAATTGCTCCCTTCACTAAAATTACCTCACAGATTTAATAAGCAAGATGCATAAAACCCACAATCAATAACAATGATCAGAATAGTTACTCGTGCTAGTAATTTACTATTTGATTCCTATAGGGAGTAGGTTAGGTTTTTAAAGCAATATTTTAAAATATTGTATGATTCCACTTATGCAAGGTACCTAGAGTAGTCAAGTTCATAGAGACAGAAGGCAAATGGTGGTTACCAGGGGATGGAGATAGGGTTAAGAGGGGAGGTATTGTTTTATGGGCATAGAGTTTCAGTTGGGGATGATAAAAAGCTCTGGGATGATAAAAAAAAGTTGCACAATAATGTAAATGTGCTCAATGTCACAGAAGTGTGCACTTAAAAATGTTAAAAATGGCAAATTCTGTTGTGTATTTTTTGCCACAATAAAAAAATAAAACAAAATGTTATTTTAGCTACCTTTTTCTCTAAGCAGTAATAGTTCATTAGTGTGACAGGAAGTTGAGTCATGTATTCATTGAGCCAAAGACTATACTTAGATTTCAAAAGGAGACATATGTCCCTTGTTCAATAGAGTCTACTTTTTATAGTAGGGTCAACGTTCAGGATTTTTTAAATTTATAAATATTTCAGTGGCAAAACTTTATTTTTTATAGTAAAAATGTGCTTCCTTAGAGGTTTATTTAGCCTCTGCTTTGCCAAATAAATGTACCTTGAAACCATGTATCAAACCATTCTATGCCTAAGAGGAGAAAGGTAGAGATCTACTTAAAGAATGGGGAAAACTATAGGAAGTTCAGAAAGGAGATAGAATAGCACTTAACAATACCTCAAATTATAGTGTACCTTTGTTCATCTATTTTCTCTCTCTTTTACTCCTCCTTCTACACATAAAATAAGAATGTGCCAAACAGAAGTGTTGGCACTGAGGTTTTATCTATGGTGTTCCCTATATGTCCTCAGCACCTTGCTTATTAAAACATACGGTTATTAAAACATATTAGCTGATTAATAAATGTTTGCCAGATGAGAAAATAAATGAAATGATGAGAAGTCTGGTGATATGAAGGTACTAGAATTATGTCAAAGGGTCAGATATCTAGTATTTGCTTTGTCACCACTATTAATTGTAAATTGAGGAGCAGGTAGACAATATCATCGATAGAAGGGTGAGCAGCAGGTTAACACAGCTGAAGAGAGAATTAGTGGAGGAGAACAAGGGCAACATAAAATATTCAGAAGATAGCATGGAGAGACCAAATAATAGAAAATAAAGAATAGAAGGTAAGAAACATAAGAGATACACTAAAATGTATTTCCAGAAGGAAAAAGAGAATAAGAAAGAGATAGAAGTGATATTTGAAGCTAATAGTTTTCCCAAACCAATCCACCAAACCAAAAACAGCATCAAGCCACAGATTGAAAAAAACAAAACAAACAAACTTAAAACCTATTACCCTAAATCAGATAATTACAACTTTAGGCTTATCGTAATAAAACTACAGGATACCAAGCACCAAGAGAAAGTCTTAAAAGCAACCAGATGGGATAGCAGGGACATTATTTACTTTCAAATGAGCAACAATGAGCTGACAGTTGACTTTTAAATAAAAACAATGGAAGACAGAAGATCATGAAATGATATTTTTAAAGTGGCAAAGAAAAAATAACTGCCAAGCTAGAGAAAGTATATATCAAAAATGAGAACAGAAAGACAGTTTTAGACAAACAAAAAAGAGTATTTTACAGATAAGTAGAAAACTATACAAAGCTGGATTTTTGTCCTCGTGTACCAGTAATTAGAGTAAAATAAAGACTATTATAAAATAGACTGTCTGACTTTATTATAATTTAACACAACTACATGCTCCTTACAACAGACAAATGTAATACAGGATGTCCCCAGAAATGTATACAACACACATTTTAACAGCTGATAGCTTAATTTTGGAAATGAAATGTATTTTAATAAACACTGCCTTTATAATTATTCAAAGTATGTGTATACATTTTTGGGGACACCTTATGTATACAGATACTTTAAAGTTGAAGGTAAAAGAATGAAAACAAATACACCACAGAAATACTTAACCAAAAGGAAGCCAGTATATGAGAAAACAGTCATTAAAGAGAAATACTGCTAGAAAAAAATACTGGCGTATCATGTGAGAACAGGCCAATTTACCAGAAAAACATAAGAATTCTGGTTATTTATGCACAAGTTTTATAACCTAAAAAAATAAAATAATTCTTGACAGGACTGTTGGAAAAATAAACAAATATATGGTCATAAGGAACACTTTTGTATAAAGGGCAATCCAGGCAGAGGGAACAGCCAGTTCCAAGGCCCTAAATCAGCAATGAACTTGGCCTGTTTAAAGAAGCAGGAAAAAGGTCCATGTGAATTGAGCACAGCGAGCACAGGGTAGAATGGAGGGCAGACGGAGGAAAATGGGTCTGATCGTGCTCATCGGGAACTTTGGTTTTATTCTAGTGAGCATGTGATGTCCTGGGAGGGTTTCAGAAGAAAAGAGCACACTAGCCTTTCTCCATCTTTACTTCATCTTTACTTTTCATTGTTTGTTGGTCTAGTTTTTCCTGCGAAAGTTAGGCTTTCTCTCCAGGGTGGAGGGATGTGACTATGTAACAAAATAAATCCCAGGGTATAAAAAGCATGGAGGCCACATGGCTGACTAGGGAACAGCCCTGCTGTTGGACACGGCCAAGGCCTATGGCTCTGCAGCATGCTGAGCTTGTGCCCTGGGCAGGTTACTAACCCTCTATGTCACAGTGCCTTCGTTTTCTGAACAGGTGGATGAGAAGGGAGCCCATTTTGCAGGATTGATATAAATGTTAAATGAAATCTTGCATAAAAACTTAGCACAAGGAATAGCTCAGAGGAAGCACTTTCAAAAATTGGCTTTACTATGATAAAAACGGTATCTTAGACTGAAAAATACATTTACTCATTCAAAGCAGAGACTCTCTGCGTCACCCCTAGTTCAAGTCTGTTCCTGAGGCCCAGCAACAGTGTCTCCTCTGCTGCAGGAGCCCAGCTGTAGCCTCCTTATAAAGAATCTCTAGCTCTAGCCAGTTTGGCTCAGTGGATAGAGCATCACCCTGTGGACTGAAGGGTCCCAGGTTTAATTCCGGTCAAGAGCATGTACCTCAGTTGCAGGCTCCTCCCTGGCCAGGCCCTGGTCAGGGTGCATGCAGGAGGCAACCAATGGATATGTTTCTCTCACATCAATATTTCTCTCTGTCTTTCCCTCTCCCACTCTCTCTAAAAATCAATGGAAAAATACCCTCGGGTGAGGATTTAAAAAATAAAAGGCCAAGAATACCAAATAACTTTCTTTTTTTTTAAAAAAATATTTTTTTATTGATTTCAGAGAGGAAGGGAGAGGGAGAGAGAGATAGAAACATCAATGATGAGAGAGAATCATTAATTGGTTGCCTCCTGCATGGGGGATCAAGCCCGCAATCCAGGTATGTGCCCTTGACCGGAATCAAACCTAGGACCCTTCAGTCTGCAGGCCAATGCTCTATCCACTGAGCCAAACCAGGTAGGGCCCAAATAACTTTCTTTAAAAAAGAATCTCTGAGGGAAAAGAGAAGGAAGGAAGAGAGGGAGGGAGGGAGGGACATGATAGTGGTAGGTCCTTCCTGAGTGCTAGAATTATAGGTATTTTTTGTTTCCCTTCTTTTATATTCATGGAAGGGTCTCACTGATCTCATAGCTTCTTCTCTATACCTGTTCAGACCTTCTGAAGGATGCCCTGCTCTGCCAGGAGGTAGTGTGGGGTGATAGGAGGAACCCTACGCATTAGGCCCTCTTCAACCCAATTAGGCTCTCTCAGCCCAAACCAGTCATTAAACTGCCTCTTGAGCTAATTGGGTCTCTGCTGGATGACTCGGGTGAATAAACACCCAGCATGCGGAGCTCTGCCCTCTCCAGGCTCCTCTTCATGGAGCGCCAGGATAGAGAGTCGTGATATATGTGACCTGATGGCGGCAGGTCACCACGCAGCCTCTGGGTCTCACTGCCACTGAGTCCGACGGACTCTGGAGAAAGGAAGGACATGGCTCTGCCCTTTGTCTCAAGTCTGGATGCCTCTCATGCTGCAGCTTCCTAGGTGTGACCACGGCCTGTCCCTCTGGGCCCTCCTGCAATATGTGTTTTTGGCGGGATCCTGTCAAACCACGGCCCAGGGAGGTGGCTTCTCTGCTGGCCTGTCAGAAGGTCCTGGATCTTCGTCAGGGCTGGGGAGAGAAGTCACTCTACCTCTCCAGACCTCGATGTCCTCAGCTCTTTGCTCACGAACTGAGGAAGTCTGTAAAGCTGGCCCCTGAGTCTATGTAGGTGTCCAGCTCTATTACTTGGAGATGCTCAGGATGGAGAGCTCATGTTCTCCACGGACCTCCTTCCACTCCCACTGCCTCCCTTGCAGGCATTTCCAACAATCTCCTTATCATTGACTTTATCGCTCTGGCCAGGTGCTTGCGGCCAAGGCCAGTCGGCCCGAAACAGGCGTCATCCTGTGATTTAACTTTAATTCACTAGAATTCTCTTAGGTTTGGGAACAAAGCCTGGGTTCATTTAAAAATATTCTCTTTTGCCTTACTGATCCGTGAGTGTCCCATGGGTACATTTCTCTTAGGGAATTCATGGGAAGAATTGATTAACTGAAGGCAGGATTTAAGTGTTTCTGGGTCCTCTGGCCAAACTGCTCATGCTAGCATATTAATAACACGTACTGAGACTCTGTCCATTAATGAGTTGCACACTCCACTCCTCACCTGCCTTCTACCCCACCGCCCTCAGCACCGGAGAGAACAGGAAGCTGAGGAGGCAGGTGCGGGGCCCACTGACCTCTCACACCCTCAGGGAGGGCTCCTCCATTTGCGCTAATTCCCCTGCGCTCGCTGGGTGACCTTGAGGAAGTAGCTTAGCCTCCCTCGGCCACCATCTCCTCATTTGTGAAATGAGGTCGGCGCACTAGATGATCTTCACAGCCCTTTTTATCTGGAAAGCTGTCATCTTTCTTGCTTTTGTCAATGACGCCCAGCTGGACCTAGGCCCTGGGGAGCTATTAAAGAGCAGAACAGCTGTTGAGCCCTGGGAGGAGAGATGGGACACCACAAAATGGAAAGGCCATCCACCGAGGAACAATGCCACTGCGACGCTTGTCAAATTTTACTCTCAACTCCAGAGCGCTATTTTTGGTCCGATTTCTGGGTCCCAGAGGGATGTCTGAGCCAGCGGCCGACTCCGTGAGCGAGGTGAGCATGCCCCGTGCAGGCTGAATTTGGGAGGGGGCCGTCGTCACTGGGCCTGTTGCCACTGGATCAAATCCCCCTGCTCTCACACTGGACCCCGGGCACCAGCTGAACACATGCATCTCTGACGAGGCCACTGCCTTTCTGGGCGCAGCGTAAACACTGTCGCCTAGGCTTCACGGCTCTCATTCACTCTTCCTCCCGCATGAGACGTGTCCTGTGCGTCTCTCATGTCCTTGGACAATGCCCTGTTCTCCCTCTCCCCTTGGCCCCGGCAGCGCATTGCCTCATTTCCACGTCAGGTCCGTATAGCCAAGATGAATGGAGGGTCGCTTGGCTCAGATGCCTGGGGAGTTACAGCACAGCCCACGCGCCACGCACGGTTTTAGCTTTCTCACCAACTATGGAAAACGGTCCAGGAGCCTCCCAGCGCACCCTGACGTCAACAGTAAGTCTCAACAAGAGAACCTGACTGCTTGGTGGTGCTATCTGACCAGGTGCCCGGTGACACATCGCTTTGGTTGCCACGGCTTCTGGCTTGGAGACGGGGACTCTTAACAAAGCAGGAATGTCTCAGATTTTGGCCCCCGTGATCTCTATCCCAGCAACCAGAATTGGCTTGTACATTCTGTTTTCACTTCAGGACACAGAGTGTGCCAGGGAACAAGGCATTCATCTATTAACTTTCAAGTCAAATCATCTGATATTTATGGCTGCCGACAGCCTTACAAATGAGGGTGCCCTTTCTTAATGCTGCTGGTGAATATCAGCCCGGGAGGGGAATTGTGTACAAACAAAAAAACTGTCCTTTCCTCCTACTCTCTACTTCCCAGAAAATCTTACCCTCAGACTTCACAATCGTGTTTTGTTTTTGTGTTTTCGTGGACAGACCTGTTCAGAAGCTTTAAGAAAGTAAAGTGGTGAGTTTGGCTGAATATGAATAAAACAAAACAAAAACTACTCTACAAAATACATTCACTGGTGTTCTTTTCTTGCGCCTTAATCGTAGTTATTGATAAAAGCACAGAACTAGCCGAAACTGGTTTGGCTCAGTGAATAGAGCGTTGGCCTGCGGACTGAAGGGTCCCAGGTTCGATTCCGGTCAAGGGCATGTACCTGGGTTGCGGGCACATCCCCAGTGGGAGATGTGCAGGAGGCAGCTGATCGATGTTTCTCTCATCGATGTTTCTAACTCTCTCTCTCCCTTCCTCTCTGTAAAAAATCAATAAAATATATATTTAAAAAAATAAAAAGCACAGAACTAGGTGACTACCCACTCTACCTGTGGTTTGAAATCCTTGCCTCCTGAAACCATGAAACACGGGGAGGAGGGGGCAGGAGGCATTTCCCTGCAGCTCGGATGGGCTTCTGTTGGAATTGTCTCTCCGTTTTGCAGGCCGTGGGTAGTTTCTCTATCCACTTTTGGGACAGCCACGGAGCCTCCTGCTACCAGAACTTATTTGTGTTCTGCTCACAGGCTTGGATTGTGACTATGAAGCCTTTAGTCCACAGTAAGTGACTGAGTTGCCCTTTCCACACATTCTTTCAGTTCCTCCCTGTACCCAGCTCCCCGGACTTTGTAGTTCAGTGGCCTCCAGGCTCACCAGTGGTCGGCAAACTCATTAGTCAACAGAGCCAAATAGCAACAGTACAACGATTGAAACTTCTTTTGAGAGTCAAATTTTTTAAACTTAAACTATATAGGTAGGTATATTGTTATTAACTTAATTAGGGTACTCCTAAGGCTTAGGAAGAGCCACACTCAAGGGGCCAAAGAGCCGCATGTGGCTCGTGAGCCACGGTTTGCCGACCACGGACCTAGGCAATTAGCCTGGATATGTTAATAAGCAGCATTCCTCTCACTCTGGTTAGGATAACAACAGTCATCCTGAAGTGGCCTAGAATCACGTGTCCCTTGCAGAGAAGACAGCCTGCTCCTCGGAGACCTAGGGTGGAAGACAGCCACTGCAGCCATTCTGCCAAGCCTGATTTTTTAAGAACACCTAACTATGAAGACGAGGGACATCGAGTCATTTATGCTGAGGTCTGCAAGCTCCGAGCATCCCCCGCCTCCTGGGACCCTTGTCTGCTAAGCTGGTAAAGACTTGCTCAGTATCACAAGGGAAACACTAACAGCAAGGCCAGAGACCATGGACTGACCCCGGGCCTGTCCTTGTCTGTGTGATTTGGGACAAGCTATTTATCCTCCTAGCCTTTAGCTTTCTCATCTGAAAAAAATAGGGAAAATCAAATTACTTAATCCCATTGGGTGGTTGTGAGGATTAAGTGGAATGATGCATGTAATGTAACAGAAGATCTTAATATGTGCCCCATCTTGATTGGGTCTCCCTGACTTTTGGTGACTAGATTTACACTCCTCGTTGTCCTCAACTTGAGAACAGAGACAGTGTGGACAGGTTGTGTACTCTGACTCCTAGCACAAAATCGGGCATAAAAAAAGTACCTGCAAATGTAAACTATGATTATTCATAAGAAATGTATTGAGGTGAGGCCCGGCCAGTATGGCTCAGTGGTTGAGCATTGACCTATGAACCAGGAGGTCATGGTTTGATTTTCAGTAGGGCACATGCCCGGGTTGTGGGCTCAATCCCCAGTATGGGTCATGCCAGAGGCAGCTGATCAATGATTCTCTCTCATCATTGATGTTTCTCTCTCTCTCTCTCCCTGTCTTTCTAAAAATCAGTAAAATAAAATAAAAACATTTTTAAAAAGAAATGTATTGAGGACACCATTTCCCACCTGATGTTCCTGGTGCTCAGTCTGTGAAGGTTACGTCTATGACACTGAGGATTGCAGATGCTGGCACACTGTCCTGGGGAAGAGTGAGTGACTGTTCTCTCTACTGTGGGAGCGGGGACAGTGACAGCAGTGAGCATGACTTGTCACCGATGCTAAAGAGCTTTTCCTAAAGTGCCAGGACCCGCCTCCCAATCACGCGTGGGGCTGCTGGAGAAGCACACTCTCCCTCCTGCTCAAGAGGCCGAGTGACAGCAAAGCTCACATGTGCTTTGGGCCTTTGCCTGTTTGGACTCAGAGGACAGGCACAACTGAGCTCTATAGATACAGATGGGCCCAGCAGGGATAATCTATTCTTTTGGACTAATTATCTGCGGTGACTTATGCAGACACAGGGATCAGTCGTGTGTCCAGCTGACTCTTCAGCACGAAGAGCAGGACAAGAAATGGCAAGCGCTAGTTAACCCAGGCTCTGTTCCTCCAGCCAGGACGCCCACACTGTCCAGCCAACCCCAGGACAAGGTCCAGCCACCCTCGTTCCCCATTCCTTGGTCTGACGAGACTTCCCCCCCAGGGCTAGTACGCCCTGATGCCAATGGCCTGTGGAGAGATCCTGGATGGGGGCCACAGGTAATAGGATTCTCAGTGGACTTGTTTCTTCTGTTGCCTCAGATGAGTGGCTGAGACACAAAACTAAAGCACGGGGTGTCACTGGCTCCCTCTTCTCAAGGAAGCTATACATAACTGAAGTCTAGACCCGCCCTCTGTAGGTTACTAAGAAGCAACCCATCAACTCTGCTATCCATCCTAAATGCCAGGCCAGCCCCTCTCCTCACCACTTCCCGAGTAAAGTATGAGGAGAAGAAAAGAACATCATCTACACACTAGGGCAAATCTTATCACTCTAGTCATTTTTTTCCTTTCTCTCTTTGGGGGACTCCCCTCAAAAAGGAAAGAAAAGAAGGTCTCCAAGAAAATCAAGCCAAAGACACAGGGTGTGCAGAGAGAAGGAGCTGGCATCTCATTCTGTGGGTGGATGTCAGCATGTCTCTCTCTGGGCAGCAGACCACTCCACCCACCAGGCAGAGCATGGCGTGCGGGGCAACCCCAGGTGGGGAGGATGGGCACATCTCTACGCTGTGGAGGCATTCCCCAGCCAAGAGCACAGGGAAGGAGACCTCGGTGCTCGGGGCCTGGGGGTACCTGGCTGGGAGAGGCAGCCCAGGGGGCAGGCTTGGAAGGGGTCTGGCTCTGGGAGAAGGGAGAGAGATAAGCATTGAGCCAGAAAGGAGCTTGAAGTTTTAAACTAGACTAAACTGACCTGGATTTTTAGATAACTGAAAGTTGTAAAAAAGCAATGGATTCTTCCTGAGACTTCATTAAGCAATGAGAAACAGAGAGTTGATAGAGAATGGCTGACAGCAACAATGGGGAGATGAATCCATCCTCCATTCCATGTTTGTGCCCCAACAGATGTCATACGTACACATGACAACTATCTAGCAATCCTGAGACCCTCACAAGGCAAACAGATTCAGAATAATATGTTGACTCTGTTGAAATATAAAATTATAAACTCTTGCTTAACTTCTCTGGTAGAAAACTAAGGCCTCCTATTTCTTAATTTTTTCATTTATTAGAAAGAAAAATGCACACAATTCCCTCTTAAATGATTTCCCTATGAAGGTTCAAACCTTCAGATGTTTACATATCTGCTAGAGTTTGTCATTTGATAAATAAGTAATGTTATTTGGAACAAGTAATATCTTCTTTGGACATGCTAGGAAATAACCATAGCATTTTACCCCCTGTTAAAGCTTTAGATGGTTATATAATTTTTATATATTGTGTTACTTTCTAAACTTCTAAGAAGCCAAGCCTAAAAAAATGAAGAAAACTCCAAACATTAATCAAAGAACCAAATAGATAATCAAATGTGGTTTGTTTTCATGCAAACTACCAATATATAATAGAAGTAATGCCCTTACCCTTTGCTCAAGAGGCCCCACTTATCCTAGGGGGACAGAGAGACAGATAGTGCCAGACAGTTGCCATGGTAACTGCTATGTTCTTGATGTTGGGTCAAAAAGTCCAGAGCAAAGGATATTGAAAGATTGATATTGTGGTTGTGGGAAGGATTTTACTAAGAAAGTTTCTTGACTTTTGAATGTTCACATATTAAAGGGGCTATGAATTATATGGTGGTGGCCTTCAGAAATGAATCCACCACCTGCAGATCTCACCAGCATCCCTTTAGTAGAATTTCTTTTCTAGATGAATCTCTCCAATGTAGGAAACTAGTCTGGGAAACTGTGGGGGTTAAAAATAAGACTTTATTTTGACCTCGGATTTTAATTCCATAAGATCCACACACTTCTCCTGCCCAGAAAGGTCCTGAATCGCTGACCTTGTCCATGTAGAACCTGGAGGTCCTCAATGCAAATTACACTTTAAAATTAGCCTAAATTTTTTTTCCAGGGCTCCTCCTTCGGCTGCTCCTTTGACCACAATGATCTGTAAGCATCCAAAGTTACGGCAGCAGTGTGACTGCCTCCCCCACGTCCACCCCCGAACACCCCCACCCCTGCACTGTGTAACTCTTGTAAGGTCTGAGTGAAGCGATCCTTCCCGCATGTCTAGCCACGGCCCCTCCTGATCTAAGCCAGTGATTTTCAAACATCAGTGCTCACAAGCCTCATCAGGAGAGCTTCTTCAGTTTCCAATCCTGGTTTCTGATCCAGCTGCCTGGGGTGGGACCTGGAAATTTGCATTTCCAACAAGTTCCCAGGATCACCTACTGGGTTTTCTGTTATTTACTGCCCACAGCGCCTTAAATGATACACTAGGTGAATTCCAAAAGTGCTATGTTACACTCAGAGGATGAACGATCTTCTCTGTGTGCCAGGGGCTGGGGGAGTGGGGTGGATTGCTTTAGAGCAGTGAGACTTAAGCTTGACAACACATCAGAATTACCTAGGGATCTTTAAAAATTATTGAGACCTAACCCTTACTCTCAAGGGATTCTAATTGCATTGCTTAGGCTCTCTCCTGCTGCTGCTTCTATCCTAGGCCCTGCCTTGTTTCACTGAACCAGATTTAATAAACATACTCTCAAAATCACCTGGTCTCACGTTGTGAAATCTTCCCTGCAGGAAGTGAAGAACCTACACACCATTGGCCCCCCTGAGGCAGACCTGCTCTGGTTTTTAGGGATGGTAGCTTTTCTGGATTCTGCATCTCCAAGTAAAGGACATTGTCCAGTTTTGCATACTAAGCCAAGTGGTTTATCCTGTTCAACTCAAGTAGGAAACCTGCGTAGATACACAGGCGAGAGGAAAGGTAAACACAAAATAGCACATTATACTAGTAAAGTACACAATAAAGAGACATTTAAGTAAGAGAGATAGTATTTGCCTCTACAATACACTCTGGACTGGTTGTATGGTACTCAGACTCTCCCAGTGCTTGTATCTTTCACCTAATGGATTCTTCTTAATGACCTCTAAGGAAGATGCTATCTTGATCCTGATCATTGTATAGGTGAGATTACTGAAGCTCGGAGAGGTTAGTCACAGGTCACAGAGCCAGGGAGTGGGAGAGCGGAGATCTAGACCTGGACAGTCTGGCTCCAGAGTCTGTGCCAAACACTGTGCTGGACGCTGCCCTTCTGTTAATATAGATGCTTGGAATACCTAACATCCAACAAAGAGAAGTAGCAACAGGCTTGTGGTGGTCTGTTTGGCCTTATCTTCTCTTTTTTTTTAAAAAAAAAAAAATATTTTTATTGATTTCAGAGAGGAAGAGAGAAGGAGAGAGAGATAAAAACATCAATGATGAGAGAGAATCATTAATCAGCTGCCTCCTGCACACCCCACACTGGGGATTGAGCCCACAACCTGGACATGTGACCTGACCAGGAATCGAACTGTGACCTCCTGGTTCATAGGTCAACCCTCAACCACTGAGCCATGCCACTCGGGCTGGCTTATCTTTTCTTTTACCCTAACTCCCCTTTCACCACTCCTGAGGCCCCTCACCACAGTGTGGATACCTGTCTTGGGGGTTTCTTGGGTCTTAAGGAGGCGTGTCCTTTCTAGATGGCTCAGCATTTTCCTCCCAGCTGATGTAAACAATAGATAAGAGGACCCCTGTAAAGACTGTTAGAAGTGTGCCAGGCATGGCGTAAATGCCCTGTAACTCAGTCATTCATTGAACCCAGGCCTTTGCTTCCAGGATCAGAACCCTTCTACTACCAGTCAGGCACAGTGTCCTGAGGGCTTTTCCTTCAGACTCCCTGTGGCATAAATCTCACTGTTCTGCCTTGGGCAAGTCACTTTGTATCTCTGAGCCTCTGTTTCCCCACCTAGACAGTGAGGCTAACAAAGAGATTCAATAATTAGAGATATTCTGGGGATTGAATGAGAACTTGTGTGGCATGTTCAGCATGTGGTAAATGCACCATAGTGGCCAGCATTGCCATCCTGAATAGAAAAAATACTCAATAAATATTTTTTTTAATAAATTAATGAGTAGACGAGACAAGTCACTTAGATCTTAGTTGCTTGTGGAAATTCAGGGAACCTGAAAATATATATTTCTCAGAAAAGATAATTCTCTTTATAACTTAACACAGAACCCATGGACCTCATTTTCTAAGGATCCCAGTTTTTGTTTTTGTTTTCATCTTCACAGCAGTTCTGATATTATATTTTGTGTAATTTCTTTCTAAATGGGAAACACCTCCTCTTCCCACAATATTTCTCAGACTTGCTCCTTACTGCTCCATTATTGTACTTCCTGTCTTAGCACTAGGTTGGCCAACAGGCTTGGTTTGCCCAGGATTTCACAGTGTTAGCGCTAAAATTCCTGCATCTAGGGAGACCCTTCACGTCACCCTACTTGGCACTCAGACATGTTTGAATGACAAAAACTTAACATTTGGGTACCAATCATTGCAATAGAAAATGTCTCAAAATGGCTCATTCCTTTGCAACTGACCTTTGCCATCAAACGAGGTAAGCCCTCTCTCTCAGTGTCCTCTTTTGAATATGATCACAGCAAAAGGGTAAACATGGGAATGACTGTGTCTCACTTATGGAAAATGAATTCTAATTTTTTTTGGCAGAAACCAGAATTGGAATTAATATAAAAAGTATGACTCATGTCCCCTCAAGGTATTTCCTTTTAAGTTGGATTCTTTAAACAGAAGGAAATGTGACAAAATGCTTATAATGAGGCAAATAACAGCGAGTTCTCATGAAAACGTAATGGTGTGGTTTCAGCTCAGGGTACATCAAAGGCTTGCTGGAAATGTGACTAGACAGCTTCCCAGCATCAGGTTCTACCGCTGTGTGCCTGATCAGAAACATGGTGAAGCCGCTCCCATGGGAAACGAGGAGTATTTCTCACCTAATCCTTGGAAGGCTAGTTCCTCATGTCCAAGTGGACGTCATCCTTAATGAAAATGAATTCAATAGAGCACTTGCTGTCTGTGATAGGATCTTGTTTCCGAGGCAATCTGCCTTGGTGTTCATTTATTAGGACACATCCATGCAGCTCAGGAGGCATATGGATGTGGTTGGCCTATTGATGACATTTGTTCTGTAGTGTACCTTTCAAGCCCTATCAGATCTCATCTATCAGAACCAGTCATTGATATAATATTGAACTGCTTTGAAAAACTAAATGCAATGCTGAAGCGGAGCAAGGATAAAACAACATGTTTTTATAATGTGGTGGGTGTTATTATAATTCTAAAACCCCAGGATTCTAAAACATCAGAAGGGGATTCTCATTCATTCTAATTGCTTTCCAAAGGAAAACTGTCACACCTCAGGGACCTCACACCTTGAGACCTCAGTGCCTTCGGATATCATCACTGGACAGACATGAATGATCATTTACTGACACCAAACCAATGGCCGCACACAGGAACCCCTTCTCTTTCCCCCACCTTCACGCCCAGTCTGACCCTCCCTCCTTCCCAGCCTCAGTGCTCATCTGAAGGGTTCACTCCTCAGGGTGGCTGGCATGACCGCCAGGGAAGAGAAAAGCTGATTTTGATCTAAAAAGTCAACATGAGGAAGGCTGTGAGATTATTCTTCACTATAAATTTTATTGGATATAAGGGCAGACTCAGTTCTGCCACAGATTTTGTTAAGAGAAGACATCACATCAAGAAGCGGAAGTGAAGACATTGATATTTCTTCATCTACTCTTTCTGATCAGGTTAAAACAAAGTTAGCTGTGTGCAAAAGTAAGGTGCTGGATATGAAAAACATCTTCCAGTTTTAAGGGCCAAGGCTCAAGCTGAAAAAACTTCATGGGTCTTACATGCCTGAAAATTTGTTTTTGTTTAAAAAGAAACAAAACAAAAAAACACATTTTGATCATTTTAAATGTTCCAAGCCCAGAATGCTGTCACTCTTCAAAAACACAACTTCTAACAGTACCTTTGAACAATAATTTGTAGGCTGATTTTCCTTGTAAAAGTGACATTTATTATATTAAAATAGCCAGTAGGATAAAAAAAAATTATTTGACCAGCTTTTGCCTTTTCATTTTTGGAACATATTAACTTTGCTTCAGTAAGCATCTCTATTCCACGTACAATACTTCTAAAGCTGAAACAAACCTAGTGATTATGTTCACAGTAGTCAAGGTTAGTTGTTATCCACCAGATATTTCAAATTGGAAATTCAAAATTAGTTTTCTCCTTCTTAAAAGGAAAACATGAGATGTCTTGAGCAATAAGCAAAGATGACTTTTTAGGGATAGTATTAGAAACCCAATGGTTGCATCATCTTTCGTGGTAGAAGTGGGAGGAAATAGTGGACATGAATTTTTCCTGTATACTCCATTTAGCAAGTGTTACCCAGGAGGAAACACTACCAAGAGAGGCAAATGCATCCTGGGGATTAATGACAGCCCAAAATTGCCAATGGACTGAGTTGACACAAAAATTCCATTAATTCAAACTAATCATTTTACCCTAGGATACACTGTCCAGTTTAGTGGCTCAGCCTACTGTAGCTTGTGCAAATAGCCTAAAATAAATATACTGACTTACAGTACATATCTCCCCCCCCCCCCCCTTCTGCTGTTTGAATTCTGCATTCTGCACAGAAAAAAATAAATGTGCTGCTTCTGGGTCAGGTATCATGCTAGTGGTTCATTCCCTGTAAAACCAGTAAAAGAAACTATGACAGAAATTTAGAAAAATCCCTTCAGAGTTGGAACTGCCTTACCAGGATTTGAGAATCCAGTGGAAAATCTCGCTTCCAAATCCCACCAAGTTCAGAGCATTGAAGCACAAACAATACAAGACTGTATTGTTCAGATTTCACTTAACAATAACAATGTGTGATTTTTTTTTAAAACCCAGTTCTCAGGAATTGATAAGTATAAGCGGTGGTCAGTCATAGTTAATAACCACTGGGCATCAAGCTTTTATGCTCTTTTTTTTTAAGTTCTGTTTTCAAACTATAAAATTACTTAGGTAAAACACAAACATGGCACACATTTCTATTTCTCCCAAAGCTATAGAGAAGTTATGGTGCCTTTATAAGGGATTAGAAAGAAAATATCCTGCAGTCATAAGCTAAGGCCTGCCCTCCCCACTTTGCTCAGTGACCCCCCACTGAACACTAACCACATTGCAATGAGGTGCTCTCTCCCACCCCCAGAGACTGTGAGCTCCTAAGTTCACCTGCTGTCTGTTTGTTTTTATATCATCTAGTGCCAAGCCCATGGCCTAGCACATAATAGGTGCTTAATTAAAGTGGGTTGAAGTAAAGTGTGAGGTTAATATATTCAACAATCGTCCAAAAGAGAAGCTAAATGGTGACTTAAGACATATTTTTGGTCCAAAAGGCAGTATTCACAGCATTTACATTTTGGAAGAGGAAAATATGAGCATTTTTTTGCAGGCTGCTTCCCTTCCCCCATTTGTTGTTACTCTTCTCCCCTCGATGTCTTTTAGAAAATAAAAAGTAAGGCACACAGCATTGTAGCCCCCTTCCTTTGGCCCCTCCCATACCCTTCCTATGATTCATGGGGCAAACATTCCAGTCAGTGATCTGGAAATATCAGAAACCCAACTCTCTGATCTGTAAATATGAGAGAACTTCTGTAAATTAAAACCAAATCCACCTACAGTTATGAGATGCTATTTATTTCCAAGTATTGTGATGCTTGGGAGAGGACAGGAAAGCAGTGGAAAGTCTCAGAAAAAGATAATAAAACATTTCAGGGATTTCAAGAAATTTAGATTGCCGAAACCGGTTTGGCTCAGTGGATAGAGCATCGGCCTGTGGACTGAAAGGTCCCAGGTTCGATTCCGGTCAAGGGCATGTACCTGGGTTGCAGGCACATCCTCAGTAGGAGATGTGCAGGAGGCAGCTGATCGATGTTTCTGACTCTCTATCTCTCTCCCTTCCTCTCTGTAAAAAATCAATAAAATATATTTTAAAAAAAAAGAAATTTAGATTATTTAGGAGAGGTTTTAGAAAAGAGAGGTGGAATAACCTAAATCTGGAGTAATAAGCAGATATTTGCATGGTGATAGCTAAGGAAGGTTAAAAATGCTTATATCTGGGCTTTTGTTTTGAATGAACATATATTTAGAATAGCCCAGAGGTGGAATGTATATATTTTTAAAGATGGTTGTGCTGACATGATAGAAGAATGCCAATGAGAAGTTTTCCCAAATATCCGTCAGTAACTGTCCACACTAGACTGCCAGGATCCAGGCCAGGGCCTGTCTCAGGGGCAGCAGCTGAGCTCTGCTATCCTGCCTCACGTGTGCCATAGTCAGGTCCCACATGTCTTGAGCAATAAGCAAAGATGGCTTTTAACATTAGTATTAGAAACCCAGTGGTTGCACCAACCTTCATGGTAGATTTAGAAGAAAACAGAGTCTTTTTTCCTATTATATGAACTCCTAAATCTATACATCTAGTCCAAATTCCTTTACCTTTGATGCAACCTAGTCATGGGAGTGGCATCCCATCACCTTTGCCATACTCTAGAAAAAGTCACAACTCACGCCAAACACAGTCAAAAGAAGAAGGTTATACACGGGCAAGAGAGTCATTGAGAGTCCTCTTAGAATTCTATCACACTGGCCTTCAAATTTACCTATCCAATTGCCTCCTAGACCTCAGTATCTGAAACATCACAACTGTCAACAAAAAAATTATTTCCAAAAGCAGATCAATAATCTTTGCTTCAAAACTTGCCCTCCCTCTTCTTTTCCAAAGCTCAGTTAACATTAACTTAGTCACTCAAGTCAAACACCATGGCAGTCATCTTTGATTCCTCATCTTTTCACCATTCTGACACCAAGTTGAATTGATCCCCTATTTCCATCTCTACTGAGTCTGCATTTATCAGGCCATAGTCTTTTACCTGGACAACTACAATAGTCCTTAAGTCTTTAAACTGGTTCCCATGCTTATATCTTGCCCACTCAAATCTACACTATAGTTGACGTTTTTATCTTAGTTGAATTTAGCTCCTTTTGCAGCTTTTTGAAGCTCTAGAGCAGTGGTTCTCAACCTTCTGGCCATTTAAATACAGTTCCTCATGTTGTGACCCAACCATAAAATTATTTTCGTTGCTACTTCATAACTGTAATGTTGCTACTGTTATGAATCGTAATGTAAATATCTGATATGCAGGATGTATTTTCATTGTTCGCGACCCACAGGTTGAGAACCGCTGCTCTAGAGAAATGTGACAATGAGCACTTTCTATGAGGCTGGGATAAAACTTTCAAAGCCTTATGCAGCCAGGCCAACAGAATAAGCTCAGCCAGCCTCATAGCTGGGCACTGAGCTTTGAGGCCAATCTTGGATACTGACTGGTCTACACATCTGCCATTCATTCTATTCATTGTGCATCTTGCTTAGAGACACCAGGTTGAAAATGTGGTCAGTGCCTGTAGATCGCAGCTGTTATTTTTGGAGTGTTTATAAAAATAACCGCCAAATTTAGGAGAATTGACATAAATTCATGCACTTCCCTATCAGCTGGATCATCTTTCAGGAATCACTTAGCCTCTTCTATCCCATTTTTAATGAAACCATTCACCTGCCCATAGCTATCTCTTAGAAAAGCTAAGAGGATTTGTGAGGACATTTCTCCAATCCTATTAGAAAAATGGTGTGTGGTGAACTCACTAAATTATTTTTTCATCTCAGATAGATATGTTCTGATAACTTCTACATTTTGTTGATTTTCGAGTTTGAACACTACAAAATACCTTAGTAACCAACATGAAAAATTCACCTTAGCTTTGAAGTTTCTTTAGGCTAATTTCTTAAACATTTACAGCTCTTGCCAAAAAAGAATGTAATATTGTTCTGATTTATCTCATATTTTGTCAGGAATCCTTTCTTCAGAATTTATGAGCCGGATACCTTGCTCCAAAGTATGTGAAAGATATGGTTTTTAAGGAATTCTGCCACAAAGTTGGAACTAAATCAGCCTGTGTGTCTGGGGAAAAAAATTATCATTCTGTGAAAGCAACAACTCTCTCTTTTTCTCAGCAAATGTACTGTGATGGATCACAGAGAAAAATTACTTGATCTATCTGTGTGCAATAAAATATTTGAAGGCATTTGTTTCCTGATTCCTCCTTCCTAGTTCTGTTGAAAGACCAAGACCAGTCGATAAACGGTTATGGGGATGGGTCTGAGTTTCCTGCAGAACTACAGGCTGTGGTAGCTGAGCCCATTGTCTTCCCCTTGCTCTTCCTTACCTGTGGTAACCAGGGTATGTCTGCTCCCATGACGGGCTTGGCTCCCTCAGCAAGCAGTCCGGAATCTTTTTCAAGGACCTCCAGTGGCAGAAAGCTGGTACTTCAAGACCAGCTCGACAGGCTGCCTGGGAAGCCAGGGGGCTGAGTGATTTCTCAACCTCCATCTGCCTTTCCTGTGAACAAAGAAGAGTTGGAGCTGAGAATCATAACTGTGCAACAGACAATGAGCCATCTATCTCAAACATTCTGCGCTGCTGAAAATGGTGTCAAATTATGAGCCAAGAGCTCCACAGTCACTTCCTCTTCCTCAAAACCCAATATACAGATGAGAAACTGAGGCAGAGAGCTGATAGGTGAATTACCTGACGTCACACATCTGGTTTGTGATGGAGCCAGGTTTGAACCAGGTCTCTCTATCTTTTTCAGTAACTTTCATACCTAAATGTGCATCAGACTCACTGAGGGGCTTTTAAAAACATAGGTGCCTGGCCTGGTCCCATAGTCCATGTGGCCCTACAATCTGTATTTTATTGATCTGTCCCTGGTTATTGTGCTGTGTCTCCAACTTGAGATGTCAACTTCAATAGACATGCATTTGCTCAATGACTTTGGTGGGGATATTGCTTTCTCAGCCTGGTTTACGTTTTGATGGTACAGGTTAGGGCAGTGATGGTGAACCTATGACATGTGTGTCAGAGGTGACAGGCGAACTCATTTTTTTGGTTGATTTTTCTTTGTTAAATGGCATTTAAATATATAAAATAAATATCAAAAATATAAGTCTTTGTTTTACTATGGTTGCAAATATCAAAACATTTCTATATGTGACACGGCACCAGAGTTAAGCTAGGGTTTTTCAAAATGCTAACACGCCGAGCTCAAAAGGTTCGCCATCACTGGGTTAGGGCTTCAACAAAGATAGCCAGTCTAAGAATGATAACTTGTAAGCAAGTATATTTCACAGTATCTTTGGGACACTGTTAATCCAGGATCTGATACATGGTAAATGTTCAATGAAGTTTGCTGAATGGAATGGAAATAAATTAGAAGTGAATGCAGGGATTTAAACAGATTCTTGACATCCATGTTCATAGGAGCACAATTCACAATAGCCAAAAGGTGGACCAACCCAAATGTCCATTGATAACTGAATGGAGAAGCAAGTGTGGTGTATACACACAGTGGACTATTATTCAGCCTTAAAAAGGAGGAAAATCCTGACACGTTATACAATATAGATAAACCTTGGAAACACTATATAAGTGAGGTATGCCAGTCACAAAAGAACAAATATTCCAGGATTCCATTTATATGAGGTGCCTAGAGTAAACAAATTCATAGAGACAGAAAGTAGAGAAGAGGCTATGGTTATCTGGGACTGGAAGGACAATGGGGAGTTATTGTTTAATGAGCACAGAGATTCAGCTGGAGATGATAAAAAATGTTCTAAATTTAGATGGTGGGATAGTTGTACAATAGTGTGAACTTTGCAGAACTATACACTTCAAAATAGTTAAAGTACCACATTTTATGTCAAGTATATTTAACCACCATTACAAATTTTTAAAAAGAATTCTTTTCATTAGGCTTAAGTAATTCCCTTGTGGTGTATGAACTCATGAAACTTGGCAGATTCTCCCATTCTTTCAACCAACTAAACAATTCTATCCACCTCCAAAATCTCTTTCTTAAGCCATTCTTCTTTATGGAAAGTTCAACTATTTTCTCTGGCATTCTGAAGCAGACACATCCTCAAATGGTGGTTTGCAAATTTGACACCCATAAACTATTCCCATTTTGTATTTGTTTGGTTTGGTTTTGAATTCTTTAGTGTCAAAGAGCTCTTGAAGAAAGCAAAAGAAATGTGCTAAGTACTGTAGGTGATCTATCAGTGGAATAACTTGACCTTATGGATGCTTAATGAAGTCGGACTCCCACCTGCAGTGGAAGTGGTTTTAATAGGAAGGCAGCTATACGAAGCCGTATGTGGCACTGCACATTTGTTTTGTTATATAAAATCGATTCTTTTCTTTTCTAATGAAGCAATAATGCACTTAATGTCATCTGCAAAATGTTTAGGGAACCTCATTATTTCTTCCCACATTTAACATTTTCCTGCAGAAACAGTCAAATCCTGTAGGAATATAAAAGCCCTCGGTGCATTAAGTACCATGTTTTTGAATAAACAATTTATATGTATAGCCCCTGAAAATTCTACTTGGCTATTTTGCCAGCAGAGGACAATCATAAGTCCATTCATTTTTTTCCCTGAAATCCCATCAATTTTGGCGTTAGGGGAAAGGCAGCCTCTCTCTTCCTGTTGAGTTTGCTTTTTTAAAGCAGTCCTTGCCCAAGAACATAGGCACCATGGGGTTTGGTTAGTAAGAACTTGCCAAAATAATCCAGCTTGTCTTTTCTCAGTGTTCCCGAATAAGCTTGTCAGTGACGATCGTTCTCCTCTGTGCGAAGCTCTTCCGCCCACGACCGGGTTGTGTTGAACAAACCCAGGAGGAGTGCGACACTGTGAAAAGAGCACCAGCTCTGAAGCTGGGAAACCAGAATTGAAATCCCAGCCCAACTAAGCCGTGGGATCTCGAGAAATTGCTTAACTCTTCCTGGTCTCTGTTTTCTCATCTGAGAAATGGGCCATTATCTCCTACCTGGCAGGATGATGGTAAGGATTAAATAAGGTATCTTATGTGGAAGCAACTAGCGCACCAACAAATATTAGTTGCATCTTTCTGTAGGACGGTTTTGAAGAAGTTGGGTGAGACAGGCTCTGAATCCTGAAGCATTCCCTATGGCTTGTCCTGCCTGAGACACTTCTTGGAGGAAGAGGAGAGTGAGGTGGCACCAGCCTTTCCGGATGACTGGGGTTTAATTGTCAGAGAAAATAATATAGGGCACGAAGTGTAACTAAAGCACCAAATACTTAAAAAGCAGGATCTCACCCTGGCCAGTGTGGCTCAGTCGGTTGAACATCGTCCTGGGCACTGAAAAGTTGCTGGTTCAATTCCGGGTCAGGGCACAAGCCTGGGTTATGGGTTTGACCCCTGGTATAGGGCATGCAGGAGGCAGCCAATCAATGCCTTGCTCTCACATCGATGTTTCTCTCTCTCTCCCTTTCCCTTCCTCTCTCTCTAAAAATCAGTTTCAAAACCTTAAAAAAAAAAAAAAACCACACACAAACAAAAAACAGAACAAAAAAGACAGGATCTCTTTGGCCCACCACAGCATTGGCCATAAACATAACTTTTCACATTATGACCAAATCAGCCTTTATTGGTGCTAGAGAGAAGATTTGAACCTGTCCTGCCACCTCTACCAGCCATAGCTGTCTGACAGAAGATGCAGTAAGTCCTGCGCTCTCCTCTTGGCTCTTTAGAGTTTCTTTACTTTTGGTTTCTTGTTTTTTATTTTTGTGAAGAAGGCATTGGATTCATAGTCAGAGCTGGGTTCATGGCTTTCTTTTCCTCTGGAACTCTGGGAGATGCATGTACTCTTTTTTGTACCAGCTTTCCTTACCTGCCACTGCACGGGACTGGCTGTGCAGGTGCTGCTATCACTAATTTGCTGTGGCTCCTGAGCTTCCCCTCTTTCAGGGTTGCTAACCCATCCTCATGACCTCATTCCTTAATGATAATAGGCCCCTGACCTTTAGATGACCAGAGAAATATACTAAGGACAAGATTGGATTTAGAAAAATTATTGGATAGATGTATTTCA
Organism: Myotis yumanensis; assembly: GCF_028538775.1. Taxonomy (NCBI): domain Eukaryota; kingdom Metazoa; phylum Chordata; class Mammalia; order Chiroptera; family Vespertilionidae; genus Myotis; species Myotis yumanensis. Next base: position 22,708,659 of record NW_027223766.1, read on the forward strand.
TTCCTCTGAAGTTGTTTTATTTCCTTTGTGAGGCACAGAGATAAACAGTTGAAAAGAAAGGCAAAGAAAAGATTGCAATGCGATAAATTTCACATGATTGGTTGTGGCTAGTAACATCTTGAAAACATCTTCTAACTCTGAAACCTTACTCTGTGTAACCAAACGTGAAATTACAATAGAGACTCAAAAGGAAATAAGTATACAATGCCCAAAATCAGACCAACAGTGGTCAATAACGATAAAAACAGAAAATTTTCAAATTCACTAGTGATTAAATAAACGAAATACTAGCAAGTACTACCTTTGTCTATTAAAACGAATGATAGTCGTGAGGTCAGTAATATACAAAATTAATGAAAGGCAAATCATTAAATCTTTCAGAAGGACAAAAAGGCAACATTTTTCATGAAGATGCAGACCTTGGGACTCAGCAACCCCATCTCAGGAAACTTGTTCTAAGTAAAGAATTTGAAAACGACTCAAAAATGGATGTGCAAGGATGTTCATAGCATTAACTAAAGTTTTTAAACAAATTAAATATTTAAAAATAGAAAAGAGAGTAAATATATAGATAACATCTCTATATGGAATGATGCAACATCTAGCCATTAAAAATGACAGTATTTGTGCACTTGTTTTTTTGTCATAAAAACTTTCCCAACATATTAATGTTGCAGCGATAACTTTATTAACTCCATGTTACACTGTTTCTCCTTTACTAACCCTCCATCTACAGAGAAGGTTGTCCTTGCCTCCTCAGTCCTTCGCTGCTTCGGTCCTCAGCAGAGTGCCCTAGACTTTCCAGGCAGGGTCTCTTCTCTTTGCTAACGCAGACTTTGGAGAATGGAAAATTAACAAGGGGACCAGGCCACAGAGGCAGAGCACGAGGGGGAGTACTTATCTGAGAAAAAAATGTTGCTCCACATAAAAAGATAGAAAGGGGGTGGGCAAAGCAGCTCTGGGAATGAAGGAAACAGTGGGAGTTTGACATGAAAGATTTCTTCAGCAGCTCTTGGGGCAAACAAAACAAAACAAAATCAAAGAGGAAGGAGACTTCAAGAGTATAACCGTGGGCTGTGTATTAGATTCCCCTGGATACCCATCAAGAAACACAAAGACAGAATGGAATGGTACTTTGGGTTCATGGTTCCGGGTCTTGAAGGCAACTCTGAAAAAACAACATGGACCGCTTGGATTTATTGAAATGTGGAAATATAAAAATATTACATTACTTGAGAAAGAGTTGAGAAAGCAGGATACAAGAGAGTACACTATTTTTACACATTCATATGTATGTTTTTGCATAAGCAAAATTCTAAAAGAACATAAAGTTAAAATTGTACACAGTGGTAATTGCTGGCTAGTAGAATTTTTGTGCTTTTTTTGTTTCTTTGAATTTTCTAATTGTTTTTACAATGAGTATATTATTTCTGCAACCAAAAGGAGGAAGAAAATAAAGTACAATTCAGCCTAGCGGCTTGGGCACAAATGCTCACGTTATACTCTATTCAGGATTATGTTTCGGTCTCCCCCTCATAATACCTCCTTAAAGAAAATTCTTACTGCCTCTTCCCCACACTTGTGTCCCAGCCCGTGTTTGAGTCCCATGGGTGAGGCCACCACACTCAACCATGCACTTGGAATTCAAGGCAGCTCCATCTCTGGTGGTCTCTGGGAGGTCACTTGTATGCAAGCTAGTTTTGCATAAAAACTAGCTTGAGTTACAGGCTTCCGACTGCACCAGGTGCTGAGGCCAGCAGCATGAGTGCCATTTAGCAAGCCTGAGATAAATGATGCAAAGCAAGAAGACTGGTAGACCAAACACATTATTCACCATACAAAGAGCTCCGCAAGACACAGCAATTTGCAGTGGTGTGAGGGGAGAGGAAAACATAAGACACTAGAAAACCACTTTGGGATCTTTAACTCAAACTATAGGAAAAGAAAATTGAAAAATGTAATGGAGTAGGTATATCATTTATCTATATACGATTTCATGTTTATACATGCACACGGAGGGGAAATCAATAAATTCTAAGTGAGTTAATATCTTTTCCCGAGTTAACCTGAGACTTATACACAGTCATATTGCCATTTTCACTGACTAGGAAGAAATGTTTATATTTAAAGGAAAATATGTAATTGAGCAAAAGAAGGGTCTATTGTGCTTTATGACTTTTGACCTGGAAAGGTAATGCTCAAGGGGAAAATGATGACTATTATTCCCACTACAGACTTTTGAAATGGAAAAAACTAGCTCTTTCAGCTCTACTGCTAGGTGTGTGCTTGTAACAAGTATTGTTTTGCCTGCCAAGTGCACCACTCCAATTTTACCTGTGAGTGTCAGCCTTCCCCACTCCCAGTCAAGGCTGCTCACAAAGAGTCCGTCTCAGCCCCCAGTTACAGAGTTGAGCTACTGTAACAGCGAAGTTCAAGCATGAAGTAGTAAGGTGACCAAGTCCAGAGTCGGCAAGAGATCCCAGACACACAGCTCTCTGCTCCACACGGTGACCCGGGGTCCGGGTTGCTTTCACCTTGCTACAGCCTCACAGTCTTTCTCTATTCTCCCAAGCATGACACACAGCTAGTATCATTCTAAATGCAGAAGAAAGAGCTTAGTGCATTATACATGATGAATGCCGGAAGGCATTAGGGCTTAATGCTTTCCTGGAATTCCAGGTTGAGAAAGGCTGCTAGAATACTATCTGCATAGATGAAGCAGATACAACCAGCCCTGTGTCTCCGTTTCAACAGGTGGAAAGGGACAGAGCAAGCAGAGGGCAGGTGATGGTTTAAAGCGATGCAGGAGTTGCATATATCACATCCACTCACATCTCACTGTTGAAAAATTGGCCACTCTTGGCGTCAACGAAGGCTGAGAAACACGCTCTCTAGCTAGATGGCCATGTGTCCAGCTAAAACCTATGGTAATCGTATTTCTAAAAGAACAAAGAGGAAAATATATAGTGGGTGGTAAGTAGCAGTGTCTGCTTCAGGCCCAGTCACCTAAGTAGCAATCAACAATCGACAAACACATTCACTCCTGCACTGCCCCACCCCGCCAACACACACACACACACACACACACACACACACACACGAGCTGAGATAGTGCTTGCTCTCCTGGTGCTTATCTCCAGTAGTGGAGAAGGGGAGACACATAAAAGCAAATAAACCCAATGACATCCTTCAAGTCCCCAAGCCAAACTGTCCATAGCTGCCTGTGGGCTTCTGAAATACACAAGCAGATACATTGCTTTTTTTGTGTAAGCCCATTTCAGCTGAGTTTATACCTTTTGCAGTAAAATGTGTCCTGGCTAGAGAACAACATCCCTATAGGCTGACATAAAATTGTGATGAGGTTTTTATTATCATTAATAATGCAAATCTCAACCAGCATTTATTGGAACTTTATAATGAGTTAGGCACAATACAAAGACGCTTTCAAACACCTTCTTTTATCAGTATCACAACACCCTATCACCACATAGCATGTTTCACAATCCTGCTTCTTTATGTAATTTGTTACCTGGTTGGTATTTAATAAAAGATAAATTCTATGATGACAGAGACCTTGACCATATCTCTAGGGCAGGGGTGGGCAAACTTTTTGACTCAAGGTCCACAATGGGTTCTTAAACTGGACCGGAGGGCCGGAACAAAAGCATGGATGGAGTGTTTGTGTGAACTAATATAAATTCAAAGTAAACATCATTACATAAAAGGGTACGGTCTTTTTTTTTTTAGTTTTATTCATTTCAAATGGGCCGGATCCGGCCCGCGGGCCGTAGTTTGCCCATAGCTGCTCTAGAGTCTAACAGACCTGAATGAATGAATTCACGACTTTAAAGTCTATGCTCTTAATTATTACAAAATGTTACCTTTCTAAAATAGTAAAAATCATCTTATTTTGAAGATTTGAAATTAATCTTGCCCTGTTTGCTCATCTACTGGAAAAAGAAACTGAAACCCAAAGGAATTGTATATTTTTTTCAAGATCACAAAACAAACCCATAAAATGATCTCTGTAAAATGTTTGCATATAAATCTTTTTACTTATAATAAAGTGATTTGCCTGAAATTATTGCTTTTCTACTTTGACTCTTTAATACTGTGACCATTCCAGTTTACAAGTCTCACCACTTCTTTACCATTTCTACCTCACACCTTTCCCGGTCATTAACTTATTCACATTTGCTATCTTCACTTTTTTTTTTTTTTTTTTTTTTTTTTTACTTTTAAAAATTCAAGTAGCATTTAGTCCTAATACTTCTAAACTTTCAGGAAATAATATTATATGGATCTAATGATAAAGTAATTACTCTTGCATTATATAGAAGTCATTTATGGTTTAAGATAATCCTTAAATTTAATTGAAATATAATTGAGAAAAATACCATATTCCTTGTAAATAAGCATATTATAGCAAAAAAAACTCCAACAAACAAACACAGGTGTACACACTGAGTAAACACTAGCTGTGTGGTCTACATAATAAGTACTCCCTGCAAAATATTGAGAAAAAAATATATATATATATACTTTAGTCATTAAAATAGCATGTAAAAATAGGAGACAAATGTAAATCTGTTGAATCTGTAGTGACATCACCTTTTTAAGGTCTGACACTGTGAATTTGGACTCTTTCTCCTCTTTTAATTTCATCAGAGGTTTGTCAATGTTACTAGTCTAGAAAAAACAAACAAACAAAAACTTTTTACTTTGTTGATTTTTTGTTTGTTTCTATTTCATTAATGTTTGCTCTGACTATTAATGCTTCTTCTACTTACTTTATTTTGCTCTTCTTTGTCAAACATCTCAATGTAATTTCAACCTTTCTTTCTAATGGGTCCATTTAACAGCATGTATTTGCATCTATGTTCTGCTTTAGCTGCATCCCACACATTTTGAAATGTAATATCTTATTTATCATTCATTTAAAATACTTCCTGGTTTTCATTATGATTTTCCTTTTACCTGTAAGTTAATTAAAGTATATTTTGAAATTTCAAAACATGGGAATTTTATAGTTTCATATTGTCATTGATTTCTAGCTTAATAGTGTTATGATCAAAGAACAGAGAATAGTTGCCTTTCTCTTTTTGTTATTACATAAAATAATTTAATCTGAAGGCTTTTTTCATGGGGGAAGTTGAGCATATATGGGGCAAGATCAAATGTTGGGTGGGAGAAAGGTGACCTGAGGTGAGATTCTACATAATAATCAAAGCAATAGGAAATTTGTTTTCTGAGAACAGATCTTCTGCTACTCTGAGCTGGAATAAAAATGGAACCATCTGGTATGCTGATATGGATAGTCATCCTGCTCCCTCTACTCTGCCTATAAAATTTCTACCTTTTATAGTCCAGTTCAAACGTCCACCTCAGAGTTAAAATGCCTATTGAGAATGAATGGATAAAACTTCCTTCTTTCCTTCCCTTCCTTCCTTCCTTCCTTCCTTCCTTCCTTCCTTCTTTCCTTCTTTCCTTCCTTCCTTCTTTCCTTCCCTTCCTTCCTTCCTTCCTTCCTTCCTTCCTTCCTTTCCTTCCCTTCCTTCCTTCCTTCCTTCCTTCCTTCCTTCCTTCCTTCCTTCCTTCCTTCCTTCCTTCTTTCCTTCCCTTCCTTCCTTCCTTCTTTCCTTCCCTCCTTCCTTTTTTCCTTCCTTCCTTCTTTCCTTTCCTTTCCTTTCCTTCCTTCCTTCCTTCCTTCCTTCCTTCCTTCCTTCCTTCCTTCCTTCCTTCCTTCCTTCCTTTCCTTCCCTTCCTTCCTTCCTTCTTTCCTTCCCTCCTTCCTTTTTTCCTTCCTTCCTTCCTTCTTTCCTTTCCTTCCTTCCTTCCTTCCTTCCTTCCTTCCTTCCTTCCTTCCTTCCTTCCTTCCTTCCTTCCTTCCTTCTTTCCCTCCCTCCCTCCCTTCTCCCTTCTCTCTCCTCTCCTCTCTCTCTCTTTTCTCAAATAGTTATAGTTCCCAACCTCCAGTGTTCTGGTGCACACCTCCCCGCTAGCAAAGCCCCAGGGGGTGCATATGAGGAAAACTCAGGTAACTGACTCTGGTTCCAAGAAGGCAATTTGTCTGCCATTTTCTTCCCTTTCTCATTCCCTGCAACATTGCAGGCCACTCCCCCCTCCCCACCCCACCCAGGCCACCCCACCCAGCATCTTCAGACGCTCGTTATCACTTTTCTTTTCTCCTCCATATTTACAATTCTTTCAAATCCGCAGAGAAAGAACAAAAATTCCACCTTCTCTTGAGGGGAGTCTGCATTTGCATTACATTTTCATTTCATTATGTGTTCTCACAGATCTACAGAGATATGACATCAATTCATTGAGCTGAACATTTTAATCTCAGCAAAGGTAAATGCCAGCTGCAGACAGTGCCTTTAACCCATTTGCCCTTACTTGATTTTCTTCTTCAATTCCAAGCACATTTATGGTAATGAGTTAGGCTGGCTGTGCATGTCTCCCTGACCCTTTTCCCCACAGGCCATGCTGTGTTGGTGCGAGATGTCAGAGAGACATAAATTCCCCTTACGGAGATTTCCAGTGGAAGGCTTGGGAGCCTCCTCCTCTGGTCTGGATAGCTCTGCAAAACAGCCTCACTTACACTGCCTTTATCCCCAAGGCTGGTCCCAGGACCAAGGAATGGCAGTTAGACTTCTAGTGGTAACCAGGGAGGAAACTTGTTTGGAATCGTGGCGGTCACACTAACAGCTAACATTTGTGCAGCCTTTACACCTTGCAAAGGACTTCTGTATTGGCCTATTAATCACCACAGTCACCCAAGAAGCTACATGTTGGTGTGATGATCCCCATTTTACAAATAAAGAAATTGAGCCCTGGAAAGAGGTTATAAACAGTCACAGATTACCCTGCCAGTAAGTAACAGCCTGGTCGCCAAATTCGCACTTCTGACCCCAGAACCCACGTTCTTATATTGGACTATTAAATCAAAATAGTCTTTAATATAACCTACATGGCGAGCCGTTGGACAGTAAGTATAAAAAGCCTAAAATATGTGTATATACTGTGTATTGCTCCCCTGGTAATTTATTTCAAGAAAATGCTCAGAAATATATTTAAAATATATTCATAGAAATTTCTCTAATAATGTAGAAATGCCATGAAATTACAAGCTAACTAATGTTTAAAAATAGGGGGCAATGTAAAAATATGCTACATTCATAAGATGTGATACCATCTTGCCATCTACACTAATAAAAGAGAAACATGGTAATTGGCGTACGACCGCTACCCTTCCCATTGGCTAATCAGCGTATCCTTATGCAAATTAACTGTCAGCCAAGATGGCGGCCGGCAGCCATGCACTGAAGTGAGCAGGGAGGCTTGCTTCCTCCAGGAACTTCGGACTCCAACGTCCGTCGTCCCCCGCCCCCCCCCCTCCCCCCTGCCTCACTTGCCGGACTCTCAACTGCAACTCTAAGCAACTATTACTATGTTGCAAATAAGAAGCTAAACAAAACGGCTTTCAGTCAGCCCCGGACCGCAACATTGTATCCATGTTTTCAGCAGCGAGGCCTCAGAGCTAAAGCTGGCCCAGAACAGAATAAAAAAAAAAAAATGAAAACAAGGAGCAGTTGGGAGCTTTTAGTCAACTGCCAGCAGGAAAACAGCCCTCAGCCCCTCAGCCAGCCTGGCCAGGCACCCCAGTGGGGACCCCCACCCTGATCCAGAACACCCTTCAGGGCAAACCAGCCGGACCCTACCCGTGCACCAGGCCTCTATTCTATATAGTAAAAGGGTAATATGCCTCCCAGCACTGGGGTCAGCAGAGCAGCGAGGCTCCTGGCACCGGGATCAGCGTGACAGGGGGCAGCGCCCAAACCTCCTGATCAGCCCTGCTCTGTGCCTGATAGGGGGGAGCTCCCCAATCCCCCGATTGCCCTGCGGCTCTGTGTGTGACAGGGTGCATTGCACCAACCCCCTGATCGGCCCTGCTCTGTGTGGACAGGGTGAGGCGCCCCAACCCCCCGCCCCCACAGGCCCTGCTCTGTGTGTGACAGGGTAGAACCATAACCTCTCCATTGGCCCTGCCCTGAGTGTGACAGTGGTGGCGCCCCAACCCCCTGATCGGCCCTGCTCTGTGGGTGATAGAGGGTGGCGCCCCAACCCTCCTCCATGGGCCTTGCTCTGTGTGTGACAGGGTAGAGCCATAACCTCCCCTTTGGCTCTACCCTGAGTGTGACAGGGTGCAGCGCTCCAACCCTTGATCCACCCTGCTCTGTGTGTGACAGGGGGCGGTGCCCCAACCCTCTGATTGGCCCTGCTCTGTGAGTGACAGGGGGCAGCGCCCCAACCCCCTGATTGGCCCTGCTCTGTGCGTGACAGGGGGTGGCGCTGAAACCTCCCCATTGACCCTGCCTTGAGTATAACAGGGGGAGGTGCCCCAACCCCCCAATCAGTCTACCCTGAGCGTGACTGAGGGTGGCATTGCAACCTCCTGATCCGCCCTGCTCTGTGCATAATGGGGCAGCGCCCCAACTCCCCAATCGGCCCTGCTCTGAGCCTGACCAGGGGCTGCACTTAGGGATTGGGCCTGCCCTCTGCCACCCGGGAGCAGGCCTAAGCCAGCAGGTCGTTATCTCCTGAGGGTTCCCAGACTGCAAGAGGGCACAGGCCAGGCTGGGGGAGCCCCCCCTCCCCCCGCCGAGTGCACAAATTTTTGTGCACCGGGCCTCTAGTTTAGACTATATTCTCAGATGGCATTTAAACAACAACAACAACAAAAAAAAACAGCATCAAATTGAAAAAGGGAACCCACTACATGAGAGAACATACTTGCCAATGATACATCTGATAAGGAGTTAATTTCCAAAATATATAAAGTACTCCTACAACTCAACAGAAGGAAGACAAACAACCCAACTGAAAAATGGGTAGGGGCCTAAATAGACACTTCTCCAAAGGGGACATACAGATGGCCAAGAGACATATGAAAAAAATGCTCCAAGTCACTAATTATCATAGAGATGCAAACTTAAACAACAGTGAAGTACCACCTCACACCGGCCAGAATGACTACCATCAATAAGGCAACAAACAACAAGTGCTGGTGAGGATGTGGAGAAAAAGGAACCCTAGTACACTGCTGGTGGGGATGCAGACTGGTGCAGCCATTATGGAAAACTGTGGAGTTTCCTCAAAAAATTAAAACTGGAACTGCCATTTGACTTTTAGGAATATCTCCTAAGAAGCCTGAAACACCAATCAGAAAGAATATATGCACCCCTATGTTCATAGCAGTGTTGTTCTAGAATAGCTAGGATCTGGAAACAGCCCAAGGGCCCACCAGTAGATGAGTGGATAAAAACTGTGGTATATTTACACCATGGAATACTATGCAGCTGTAAAAAAAGAAGGACCTCTTACCCTTTGAGACAGCATGGATGGACTGGAGACTACTACGCTAAGTGAACTAAGCCAGTCAGAGAAAGACAAACATGCCAACCAGCTGCCATCCTAGAGGGAAAACACTAAATGCACACACGTGGCATCTGAGACAGAATTTTCTAAGCTTGTCACAAAATCTGTTTCCTCTTCTTACTGGACGCATGGCTAGAATATATTTCCCAGCCTCCCCTGAAGTTCTAGCCAATGGAATACATAGGCAGAAGTGGCTGTGCCACCTCCAGGCATGGCCCAAGGAAAAGTGCCCTGCAAACCCCCCAGGCTCTTGGTTCTTCCACCAGCTGATGCAGACACGTGTGGCCACCTTAGAAGACACAGGCTCGAAAGGTGCCAGGTCTTTGAATCTACTTTGGAGGAGGCTGCTCACGAATCAGGAGCCTAGTTTTGTGTTTCACATGAACAAGGAATAAATTTGTATTGTGTTTGAACCACGACACAGACAGTGTGCTGCAGGAGTTGACGATAGTCTATGCAATGAAACCTCAAAATGCGGTGCTTTGTTCACATTTTTATAAATTAATTGAATCAAAAGGAAATAAATCCTCACGATGAGTACTATTAATTTTTAAAACTCCTTAATTTTCCATGTTTTTTATTATTTTATGACTTTTTCTGCTTTTAAAGTAATACATGCTCATTATGTATTTTGCAAAATTTGCTGATCTTTGCAAATGAGAGAAAAGTGAAAAAGAGATAACACAGTTTTCTGTAATAAAACACTCAAAGATAACTACAGTTAACTTCACCAAATGTCTTGAAGTCACTTCAAACTCAACCTATTCAACACTGAACTCCGATCTTTCCCCAAAATAAGGTCTTTTTTTAAACATTTTTTACTTCACTGAATAACACCACCACCCCTCCAATTGTGTGAGCCAAAAACCAGTCATTCTTAACACTCGCCTCTGCATGGACCCTTTCTATAACCAGCAAGATTTAGCTAATAAACAAAAGGTGCAATGATTGATGAAATCGAACAGCAGATTGATGGGTTGGTGTGATGGGTAAAATGCAAGAATTCTGTTCCAAGACAGCTGGGGATCGGGAGGAGCTGCGGTGCCAGTGGACTGGGAGAGGAAAACACGATAGGCAAGATTTGGAATTCAAAATGGGATTTTATTCTCTGATTATTTGCTTTTGCCATTCTCTATAGTCTGCTTAATGAAATCCAACTCCAGGTCCAGTTCAAAAATCTACCGCTTGCATAAAGCTTTGCTTGACATCCACCTCACTATAACTTGGCTCTAGTTCAAAGTAATTTCTCTGTTACGAAAGTATTCTATGCCCATACTGTTCATGGGGCATGTATTTTTCACCATACACAACTGTTTAGTTTTTAAATGTGGCTATGTATAGTTGCTCCTGGTAGAGTTAAAGGCATAGCTCTCGAGAGGTGAGGACAGTGGCTTTACTCCTTTCTGCATTCACACTCTATTACAAGGCCTGCTCCCCTAGCATGCTCACTTTAAAAACAAGAAAGGACAAATGCTGGCTAACTTATTTCAGCCTACGTTGCCCTGTGCTAGAGTGTCAGCCAAGCCCTTGAGGAGTAAGAGTGAATGGAGAGTAGCTCTGTGAGCCACCCCATCTCCTTAGCGAACAGAAGGCAAATGACCAGGTTTCCAAAGTAGGCTATTTGCATTCTGACCACTGCCTAGAGCTTGTCTAGAAGACCAAGGTTTCCAAGATGATATTTCAGTAACATCAGAAAGAGATGAATAACCCTGGCTGTGATTATTTGTCATTTGCTAATAAAAAAAAAAATCCATTTAAGTTGGCGCTCTTCCACCACACTTTTTATACTGATTAATTCCTCTCCAGCCTTGACCTGGTGATCTCTTCAACGTTCAAATTCACTATTTCAATAATAATTCACTTACTTGATTTTTGTATTGACCACAAGACCTGTAAAATGTTTTTCAAATTTCTTGCTGATCTGCTCAATGATGATTGTGCTGGATGAGAGCCAGGGCATCCAAAGCCAGTGCAGCGGGAGAGGCTGTGAACTCACACTTGGCCTGACACCTGGGTGGTTATATGGAGACTTCTTTTTCCTTTTTTTTAAACTAATAACATCTAAAAGAGTCATATCTTTTGTTCAAGAGGATTTCACTGAAAATAAATTTACAAAGAAGGGCCCGGCTGGTATACTCAGTGGTTGAGCATCGACCCATGGGAGGTCATGGTTTGATTCCTGGTCAGAGCACATGCTGGGGTTGTGGGCTCAATCCCAGCAGGAGGCAACTGGTCAGTGATTCTCTCTCATCATAGATGTTTCTATCTATCTCTCCCTTCCTCTCTCTGAAATCAAAGAAAACATTTTTTTAATTACAAAGAAGGAAATTAATCAAAATGTTGACCATTTCCAATTTTCTCTAACCCTTCTCAACACTACGGTATATCTGGTGTTCCATAAAGTGTTTGCTGAGTGGCAAATTGAAATCTGGTATGCATATTTGTTGACCTGGGCAGAAACTACTGCATGCTTGAAAGAGAAAAATTATTGCTTAAAATTTGGGGCACTATACCATTTTCAACATTGCTATGGTATCTTTCAGAATCACAATTATTTTTGGAGCACTGGCTATTATCAAGTACTGTGCTATGTGATTCTGCCATGTGGTCCTCACACCAGTTCTGAGATGGGCAACATTTCTCTGCATTTGCTCATGAGGATGGCAAGGCCCAGCGAGCTTGCTAAGATCACCCAGGGTTGCTCAGTAAATTTGGAGGCTGGGGTTCAAAGCTGGGTCAGCCACTTGCTCTGATTATGGCACCATATTTTAAGAGTTTGTTATAGTGACTTGCGATACCTATTAGTTATAACTGTCATTGTTGTTATCATTATTATTGGTTTAGAATGACAGTGTTGAGCATATAAATATAGAGCCATTAACACATGGTGGGTGATCAGTAATATCAGAGAGAGAGAGAGAGAGAGAGACAGAGAGAGAGAGAGACAGAGATGGACAGAAGGAACAAAGGAAAGGAAGCAAGAGACACATAGGCTGAAGTTGTGGAGAGAGAGATGGTTCTGAAATCTTGCCAACATGGCTTCAAGTCCTGGCTCCTCACAGAGCATCTGTGGGACATCAAAGAATTGAAATCAGTGGTCTTATCAGTAAAATGGTATGATTAACAGTTTCTTTTTAGTGGTAATGATAATGCTTATTATCTTGATTGTGGGGATGATTTCACAGGTGTATATATATATATGTCAAAATTTACAAATTGTACTGTTTACCTGGGCACAGTTGGTTGTATATTAAACTATACTCAATAAAACTATTACCAGTAAAATAGTACTGCCGGTAGCTCCTGCATCATTAGGTTGCCATGAGGATTAAAGTGAATGTATAGTTAGAGGCTGCATGGAGCAAATTCTCAATAAACATAGTTCTTGCTATTATCTGAAGATTTATGTTTAAGTTTACCTCCTTCGGAGCTATTTCTTACTCCTCTGTATTAGAAGATATTTGTAACATAAGACACAGCAAAGAACAGTCCCTCCATAGAGTGTTTCTTACTAGTAGGTAGCCAAGGAATAAATCCCATAAACCATGAAAGCTTCATTTTCTTCTATGTTGGGATAAGAACCTGCCTCAGTGTTGATGGAGCAAGCAAGTGAAATTATTCATGTCAGCATCTGTTTATCAACAACTCTTCAGTGAGAGAGGTCAGGGTTCCTGACACTGTTCCAGTGCTGGGCACACCTTAGCAGAACCGAAAGACAAAGTTCTTGGCCTCTTGGAGCTCTCACGCTGCTAAAGAAAAATTATTCTGACACTTGTTCAAACAGTAAGGAAGACTATTATTCAAGACATTGAAATAGATGTCAAGACTATCACAATAGGGGAAAGAGGTCAGACCAACTCTGAATACAAGGACGCCTGGGATTTACAGCTTAGATGGGTGTTGGGATGGAGGGGTGGATGAAAACAAGAGGACACAGCAAGGCTTGGAGGCTTCTTGCTACATCAACAGGGTTCTTGCTGAAGGCAGGCCAGGGGGATTAGTTGTCAAGGGTGGGGAACTGTAAAATGACTTAGCAGGACGCTTGCTAAGACTGGGCTCTGCCTGCCTGGCAAGGACAGAGGCCAAGTGCTCAGAGGAGCCTGGCTACCATTTGGTCTAGAAGAGGGTCTTTGTCAATGCCATCCGTTGAATATTCAACTGGGCTCAACAAACCTTTCTGAAGAGCAAATGCCCATTAAAAAGGGTTATTTGTTTTTATCGTTTATATCTGGTTCATGTATCTGATCGAAAGGGAAGCTGGTGGGAGAGGTTAGGAGGGAATCTAGAGGCACAATCTTTGGGAAAGGATGGGTGAGGCAACTAGAGCCCCTGAGGGCAGAGAATTAAGTAAATCTTTCTCTGCGTTTCCACTTTGCTTGAGTTAGTGGAATCCTGAGGGCAGGCTCTCCAGGGCTGCCTGAGCTGACTGGCACTAGCAAGAGTCTGGATGTCTGTTTGTTTGCTTGGTGGTGGTGGGGGGGGGGGGGGTGTGAGGGGGTTGTAGTTGTTTTATTTACTAAATATAAATTCTTTTTCATAGTAAGGAATCATAACAAGTAAAACAAAGGCTAAAAAAAACATTCCTACAAAGTCAGCAGATACTGATTTGAGGCATTTTTTTAAAATGACTTATTGACATAGTATTGTTACTGGCTTTAGAGACACTGCAATTAATTCTTGTAGTCAATATGCATTTTTAAAATTCAAGGTTAAAATCCAGCTGAATCCAGAAGTTCCATCAGAGCCCTCCCAGCCTCATCTGGAGGCCCAGTCTGTGCTCTGCTCCCGAATGAGACCTTCAGCTCCTTCCACAGGGCGGGCAGGGTGGGGTGGGTGGAGAGGAAATGGAAACCAGTGAGCAGTGAGGCCACAAGTCCAGCCTCAGGAGGTGTCAGTCACCTACAGTGTCAGCCAGGAAACCAGTCTAGATGGAAAGGAACTACAAATAACTGCATGGGCCTTCGACAAAGAGTTGAAAAATGATCAGGAGAATCAAGCTGATTCTAACCGCTCTGAATGCCTTTCCCGGATGTAGATGATGGTTTGCTTTCTCGTTGCTCCTGCCCCTTTGGGCTTTGTTCAAGAAACAGCTCACTTTTCTTTCTGTCACACATGTGACAAAGCCTCGGGGGGAATCACGTAGGCCATTCTCCCTCATCCTGGCAATCAGTTAAAAGCATGGAGCCCGACTTTCTCTAATTCATTTAGGCCCATGCCCTGACTTACAAGCTATCGAACTCATGATGAATGACTTGGGTGCCTGGAACAGAGCTGCTCCAGTAGGAAGGACTGGCTAGCTCAGGAGGTTGAAGAAATGAAAGTGCTTATTTCTGATCCAAAGCCAATGTGGTTAATGGAGACAAGAGGCTATTTTCTAAAAGCTACTCACCATCAGGGAAGCAGGTTTCTCCCACACCCAGGAGTCTTTGCAAAGTTCGTTCCTCGGGCATTGTGATGGAGTGTTTGTGTCCCCCCAAATATGTGTGTTGAAGCGCTAACCCCAAATGTAACTGTACTTTATAAAAGTAAAGTTATACAAGGTCATAAGGGTAGGGCTCCAATCTGACAGGATTCATGTCCTTATAAGAAGAGGGAGAGATACCAGAGCCTTCTCTCTCTCTCTCTCTCTCACTCTCTCTCTCTCTCTCTCCACAGAAGAAAGACCATGTGAGAACACAGAGAAAAGGTGGCTGTCTATAAGCCAGGAACAGAGGCCTCACCAGAAACCAAAGTAGCCGCCTACACCTTGATCTTAGACTTCTGGCCTCCAGAACCAGGAGAAATAAATGTGTGCTGTCAGTCCCCCAGTCTATGGTATTTTGTTGGGGCAGCCTGAGCTAAGACGGGCATAATCCCTGCAGCATCCTTTTCCAGCATCATCTCCTTGGCCTGCCGCTGCCACTTGGCCTTTCTCGTGCCTGCCCAGGACTAGCTGGTTACGGCAGGAAGATGAGTTTAAAGTAGATAAAGCAGATAGTAAGGTAGGAAAGAAGGCTCCTCCAGAAGAACATGCATTCAACCAGTATTCACTGAGCATCAATGTCACTTAAGCCTGAGGAACAAAGGGAGCAATTTTACCATCTAATCCTCTCCAGATGTTATTGCAACATATTTCTCTCTAAGTCCCGCCCTCATTTGCAGTCTTTCAGAATCCATTTCAGATAGGCAATGAGGTCTTCCTCTTCACCCCCTTTCTTCACCATCCTTGCCCACCTCTGTCCCAGACTCAGGTTGCTGCTGCACCTGTAGGTTGGGCCTGTGGGAGGTGCTCGGTAGCCCAGGCCATCAGCCCCTCATTAGGCACTGCCTGTCTTCTTCAGCACTTACAAGCTAAACAAAACTCTTTTGCTACCAATACTCAACATGGCATTATTTTGTCTGTGGCTTTTATTTAACTTTTATTTTCACCAGTTTTATTGAAGTATAGTTGATATAATCATTATATAAGTTTAAGGTGTACAGGATAATGGTTTGACTCATAAATATTGTGAAATGATGACCACAATACGTTTACTTAGCATCTATCATTTCATATAGATAAAATAAAGAAAAAAAATTTTTATTGTATCTATATAAGATAAAATATGAAAACTCTTAGTATCTGCTCTTTCTTTTAACAACTGGCCTATGTATCATACAGTATTGTTAATTATAGTCATCGTGCTGTACATTACATCCCTAGTATTTATTTATCCTACAAACTTGAAGTTTGTACATTTCATGTTTGTACTCTTCCACCACCTTCCTCCAATAACTTCCTCTTTTTAACTGAGATTGAATTTACACACAATGAAATGCTCAGACCTGAAGCATACTGTCCAGTCTTACCAAATGTGCATCGAAGCGGAAAGCATTGCTGCTACCCTTCCCCCTCAATTCCTGCTCCCCGGAAGTAGCCACTGATCTGATTTCCATCATAACACAGTTTATCTCACTTATAACTTTACACCTGTAGGGTTTGGGGAGTGGGAAGGTCTGGTTTCTTTCCCTCAGTGTAGAGTTTTTGAGATGCATCTATGCTGTTGCGTATATCAGGAGCTTGTTCCTTTTGTGTTACTGAGTAAGTAAGATTTCACTGAACAGATGTGCCACCGTTTGCCTGTCCATTCCACTGATGGTCATCCAGGACGGTTCCAGTTCGGGGCTGTTACATATAAAGCTGCTGTAAACATTCTTGCACATGTTGTTTCCATTTCTCTTAGGTAGATACTTAAGTCATAACCTTTCAAACACTGCACAACAGGATGTCCCATTTCATGTTCCCACTGCAAAGTATGAGAGTTCTGGTTGCCCCTCCCCTACTCCCCATCTCTCATGTTAGCCATTCTAGCATGTGGGCAGCAGTGTCTCCCTGTGACTTTAATTTGCATTTCTCGAAGGATATTGTATGCTGCTTCATGCGTTTACTGCCATTTTATTATCACTTTTTGTGAAGGGTTTAAGTCTTTTGTCCATTTCTTATTTGGTTGTCTTTTTCATTATTGAGTTGCAAGAATTCTTTATATATTAGATACAAGTCATTTGTCATATACATGTGTTGTGAGTTATTTTCCCCAGCCTGTGACTTGCCTGTTAGTTTTCTTGAGGGTGTTTTTTAATGCACAGGAATTTTAATTTTGATGGCCTAATTTATTAATGTTCATTCTTTTACAGTTTGTGTCCTCCCTAGGAAATACACTCCCACCTCAAGGTTGTGACTCTATCTCTGTGTTTTATTCTAGGAGCTTCATCATTTTAGCTTTTTCAGTTAGATCTGTGCTCCATCTTCAGTTGCTTTGGGTGTATGGTGCGGGACAGGTCAAGGTTCTTTATTTTTCCGTATGGATATCCAGTTGTCCCAGTACAATTGGTTGAATAGATTTTCCTTTCCCAAGTGAATTGCCCCTGTTAGACATTATTTGAATGCCTGGGTGTGAACTTAGCATCACTTTGATGGGTTTTTGCAAAAAAAAAGAGTCCCTTCTCACTAGTGGTCAGGGTGGGGAGGGGTGAGGGGAGGGAAGTAGACAGGGAAGCCACCCTATGCCATATGCAAGGACTGTGCCAGGTCTGCTGTGAGCCCAGGGCTGAAGCAATGAAAGAACCTCAGGCGTGTGATCGGCATGAACCAGGGAGCCTTTCCACCTGAGACCTGGTTCTCATGCCAGTTTTTCAAGCTTCATGATGATGAAAGGAGAAACCTAAGGGAAAGTAAGTCAAAAGAGCTGTTGCCACTTGCAAAGTATGGAGTCCTCCTTCACTGTCCACCCAAAGAAGAGTTACCCACAGTGCTTCACGGAGCCATGCGGGGCCTCTCAGTCCAAAACACAGTCGTTTACTCCCAATGCCTGGGAAACTCAGCAGTGCTAGGGCACTGAACACATATGCTGAGAGTTTTATTGAGCCCTCAATCAGAATTAAGGAGGAAGTAGCCTGACCAATTTTCACCTTCCTATCTCCCCTTCATAAATTCTTAAGTGATTTTTATCGCAGGGAAGCTAACATTTTAAGAATAGTTGTTGTTTTTTAATCTATGGCAGAAATGCCTCTTTGAGGTTTTGTTAGAAAGTCTTCCTTCCAATTATCATTGCCAAAGTCATGTAAATATTCACCGAGTCCTCATAAATCAGCGGTTCTCAACCTGTGGGTCGCGACCCCTTTGGAGGTCGAACGACCCTTTCACAGGGGTCGCCTAAGACCATCGGAAAACACATATATAATTACATATTGTTTTTGTGATTAATCACTATGCTTTAATTATGTTCAATTTGTAACAATGAAATTGGGGGTCACCATAACATGAGGAACTGTATTAAAGGGTCACGGCATTAGGAAGGTTGAGAACCACTATCATAAATGCTCATGAACGGAACTCAAAAGTAAACAAGACACACAGACAGACATCCTCTATAAACTGTTCTGACTTTTGAGAACGTTGCTGAAAGCTTTATTCTAAAATAAGGAGAATATTCCCAGTGGCATAAGTAAGTTCATGACTACAGAACAGCTGCATAATCACTACTGAGTGGCCAATCAGAACTTCACCCCAAAGCAAGATACGATTTCAGGGAGGGAAGCATGGATGCCTGCTGTTACCTTGGATAAGGATTCTCTCCTTGACCAAAACCCTCTCAGGCTCCCCGGAGCTCTTTTTCAACCAGGCCCTGGCCTTGAGCATATCCCCAAGAGCTCAATTTTAGCAAGAGTCCTGCGAAGTCCCTTTAGCCAGAGTTTTCCCTCCACATCTGACTGAACTCCTCATCCCCCATGATCCCTCGGGTGATATCTGATCTCTGGGGCATGCCTTCAGCAAGAATTCTGTCAAATCGGTTCAGCCCACATGGGCTGAGCGTTTCCTCTGTGCCTAGCACTGTGCTAAGACCCTTACAGGCAGTATCTTCTTGAATGACACTACCACTGTGTGAGAGAGGCTTGTATCATTATCTTCCAGGTAAAGACACAGAGGCTTGGGGAGATTTGATCACTGGCTCCTGGGGCTCATTAAACCTGAATGTGAGCGCAGGGCTGCCCAGCCTCAGTGTGTGTCCCTAACCATCATGCGCTCTGGTCCACGGCAAACTCCTCGCTGCGACTCTGGGTTTATTTGTTTAGCTTTGTGTTTTTTGACAAATCAAACCACATGTTAAAACGAAACACGCTCCCTCCCCCAAATGATATAGCACCTCAGAAGCTCCGGCAGCTACACTTTTTAAGGTCAGAAGGATGACATGGTTGCTTCTGGTTTTTGAGTTGGAATGTTTGTCAGAGAAAAGATATTGCACACTGAATTTGATTGTGCTGCTGGATAGAGCCACTTTCATTTTAGCTTCACTCAGAACAGACAAAAATCAATTCCTGCCTACCTGCAACATAAAACGACACGCTCCACCAGGAAAAAGGTTTCATGTTAATACTGCACCGTGAATAGCGAAGGACGCCAAAGGGGAAGACAGACCAGGCGTGGCAGCAATGCTGCTGAGCCTCTTGAAATTGCTGCTTTAGGTTTCCTTTGTTGCTTTCTTTTGTTTGCAGAGAATTTTTTTTTAATGCATATCTGCTTTGTAGATATTTTCCTCCAGCTCCCTGCATATTCGCTCTTAAAGACCTAGGGCTCTAGTATAAAATGTTTGTAAACATCTTGGAAGGACTAGTTATTTTTTCACAAACTCCATCTAACCCCTATACGTGCAATTTTGCATAAAAATGCCCCCAGGGCACCTGTTTCAGGACCAGGCCAGGCAGCCTAAGTCCCTCCCTTCCCTCGGTGGTGCCCTTGGGAGGACCTGAAACCCAGGCCAAGCAGGAAGAGATGCTGAGCCAATGTGAGGCAGGTGTCCAGCATGCAGATTTATCTCCTTCACAAACCCCAAGCCCCGAGGCTACCAGGCACCTTCCTGGGGCTGACTCAGAGCCCTGGGCTCGGGCTGTGTTGTGGTCCCAGTCTCACAGCTCCCCCACTGTGCCTCTGACCGGGTTACGGTCATTCTTGTTATTGGAAGGTTTTATTTTCGCAGCTACCCTGGCAGCTGCCAGAAACAAAGCACAGCAGCACTTCTGATGCTCTTCGCGCCCTCTGACCCGGGAGGAATCCCTCACCTGCACACCATCAGGGAGAGCCATTTCTGCATCTAACGTGTACACACCTTCAAAAAGCCTCGGAGGGCAGCCGCTGGGCACAGCCTCGAGCCTGCTTTCCTACAAACACTGAGGTTTCAAACGTTAATTGCAACCTCTTGATTAGGCATCAAAAGTCCACATTGGAGCATCTGAAATGGCTCAAATTTCTGAAATGCAGATCTGCCCATTTCAAGTGCTTCTTTGGGATGATTACTGTACTGAATGTTATTGCCCGTTTTGAAAACTTGCTTGCACTAAGCATAGAGAAAATACTTGGGTGGTTAAAACTAATTATTCGTAGTTTTAATGTTCACCATGTTCTGATATCTATAGATCATCTTAGCCCCACACCAGCGGATAGAAGAAAAAGAAAAAGCCAGAGGGGGTATTTGGCCATATGTCCTCCTCCCATTGCCAGCCCCCAAGGCTGAGGGGAGGAGCAGATTTGGGATGGTCTGCCCTCCTCTTCAAGATCTTGAACTTATTCCTCCCACATTAATAAACATCTCAGATCTGAAAATCAGCAAGGAAAGGGCCTTGCTTTCCAGGGGATCCCCTTCTTGAGGGAAAACACAAGAATTGGAAGCCGTCCCTTTCGGGAAATATTTAGGAACCACTGGTTATAAGCCAGGCGCTGTGAGAGGTCACAGGAAGGGCCCATCCTTGGGGCGCTGGGGAGCTGAACAGCCCCCTGACTTTAGAACCTTCCTTCCTTCTTCCTTCTCCCGGTTGCACCACTAATGTCACAGAAGCCCAGCTCTTACTTCTCTCTACCTCCTACACTAGTGATGGAGAACCTATGACATGCGTGTCAGAGGTGACACGCGAACTCATTTTTTTGGTTGATTTTTCTTTGTTAAATGGCATTTAAATATATAAAATAAATATAAAAATATAAGTCTTTGTTTTACTATGGTTGCAAATATCAAAAAATTTCTATATGTGACACGGCACCAGAGTTAAGTTAGGGTTTTTCAAAATGCTGACACGCCGAGCTCAAAAGGTTCGCCATCACTGTCCTACACATAGGTACAAAAGTTTGTGTTCCTCTAACCACTGGTAGCCAATGCATTAGTCAGGATTTTTTTCCATTGCAAAGAACAGAAATCTAATTTGTTCAAACATAATCTGGGATTGTATTGGCTCCCACAACCAGAAAGTTGTATCCTGACTTTTCCAGCACGGCGTGCCGTTACCCAGCTCTGTCTGGCTCCACTTCTCGTTCCTGCCTTCCTCTGTGGGTTAGCCTCCTTCTCCCCCGCTGCAAGCAGCTTTTCACTCGTGGCCAGGAAAGATGGTTTCCAGCAGCCACAGATTTTACTCCATAAAAAGTGGACTCATCACACTCAGAATCCACATGCCAACTCCAGGGACCACCCCAACTGGCCCTGTCAGGGTGACATCTTGGTAGCTCTGAGGAGTGAGCAGAGAGAGGCAGAAGGCTGTGGTTGGGACTTCTGGTGGGACCACAGGGAAAGAAAGGAAATCAGATAGTCTAAAGGGCAGATGTTGCCTAAACAAACACAGCATAGCAACCACGGCCTCACCACACAAGCTTTAGAGGAGGCCCTGCAGGACAGGGGTCTGGCACGCAGACTCTGAGCCAGGGAGCAGGCGCCTGTCGCTGCCCCTCCGTGGGTGGGAGGTGTGTGTGTGTGTGTGTGTGTGTGTGTGTGTGTGTTGGGGGAGAGGGAGAATGGGCAAAGGGCAAAATCAAAGCCAGGTTTCCCAAAAAACCTACAGAAACTATAGGACACAGAATGAGACAAAGGCAGGTCTCCCCCAGCACCTGGCCTCGGGAGACCAAGCTTAGAGAAATGAGGAAAAAAACAGCAAAGCCACCAAGTGCCACTCGAACATCTGGTCAACCCCACGAAGTACCAGAACCATGACCCTGACTTTCTGTGCACTTTTCTTTAGCAAGCTCAGTGCTTGGTCTTGCTGAGGCATGGTCCAGAGAGTAACTGGACCATGGTAAGCTAAGCCATGTCTTTCAAGGGTTCTCATCACACTGACAAAGTACTTCCGGCCTCACACTCAGTTAAGTTCATCCACCTACAGGATACACACACACACACACACACACACATACACACACACACAGTCAGATGCTGGGGTTGGGAGAGACATTTACCAGGGAGTGTCTTTGGAGAGAACAAAAGGGTTGTTTGGCCTTTATTAGGTGCCTTTTATCTGGGGATCAAGGAATACTTTTGACACATTTAATTAGGTCTTACAACATATCTGCAAGGAAGGCACAATTATTCACCTTCCTCACAGGAGAAACTGAAACAAAAAGTTAAAGTGACTTTCCCCAGGCTACTTAGACGTGGGATGTGGGGTTTTTAGCAGCGTGACAGTCACTGACCAAACACAGTCACATTCACAACGTGTCCCCCCACCAGCAGCTGCACTTCTTTCTTAACAAGCGGAGGAGGAATCCGCATGGCTTAAGAAGATAAGGCTCGGTCAGTGGCACAGAATGCTGAATTCCTAAAGAGGAGGAGAAATTTTAAACAGAAAATATATTTTTACTTTAGAATAAAGTGTAGAGGTCATTTAATCCAGTGCTCGTTCTAGTCCTGGCCTACAACATTCTCTTTGAATATCAAGTCACAGGGAGCATCTCCAGAAAGAAATGGGTCCCACACCAGACGGCTACCATTGTAGGGGCCTCTCGCTTCCCATAACATTAAAATTAGTCTCCCAGTAGCTCTAGTCACTACTTCTATTTTTGCTCATTGGAATCCATTCATACTTTCATTCTTTCTTTTTTGTGCTTTGCTTGCCTTCCTTCCTTCCTTCCTTCCTTCCTTCCTTCCTTCCTTCCTTCCAGCTATTATTTATTAAGTACTTACTATTTACTACTATATATTGGCTTGGACAGCTAAGACACAGCATTGAACAAGAGAGAAAGGCCTTTTCCTCATGGAGATAATATATTAGTGGATAAGACAGAAAGAAAGCAAGCAAATGAACAAAAATGTCAACTATTGCTAAGCATGACAGAGGAAACTGTACAGGCTAATGAGACACGGGCACCTGGGAGGGGGGCTGCTCTCTAAGGGGCTGGGAAAGGCTCCTCTGAGCGCCTGACAAGGTGACAGGTGAGCTGCAACCTGAATGCTTCTGGGATCTCACGGCACCTTTCCAGGCCTCTTTCCCCAGCCTCTCCCCATATCTGAAACCAGGTACCATGACACACGTGTACACATGCACAGGCACACGCGCGCACACACACACACACATACACACACGTCTCCTTTCCTTTTAGTTAAACATCTGTATTCCTCAGTCATTTGAAATATCAACATCTGTTTATCAGTGTCGCTCTTCAAATATAACGTTGGAAACTGGACAGCCCACTCTAGCTTTGGTCTGACCGATACAGGAAGGAAGGACAGGCGCACGAGCCAGCTCCCTTGTTCTGGAAAACACCCTTTTACTAACTGGACTTTTATGCTTCTAGAAATTGAGACACCAAAGTTGCAATAGCCTTAACAACCCATATCTCACTTGTTCTACCATTTTTAAGCTCTCAGCCAACTAAAAACAGTAAGTTTATCACACATGCTTTTGCTAAACTTCATCATTATTATCCTATAATTTATTTTTTGTAGGTGAGGAGGGGTAATAAGAGTAGGACCTGGGTCTCACCTTTTTTCTATTGAAGCTATCTTGCCACCTGCTTTATATTTTCTTTCTTTCTTTCTTTTTTTTACTGCAGTTATTATCACTCAGAATTATAACTGTCCTTCCACAGGGCACTCACAGATTTGATAAGCATGCCACCAACGTCCAGATTCAAGTCATGATAAAACACCTCCCAGGCTGGACAGGGAAGGAGTGTGGGCGTTCAAGCAGTTACTAATCCATCTAACAATACTGAGAGCCAGTCCACATAAAAGAGAAATATGCAGGGCACTCGCTGAAACCCAACTACGCTACTTCCATTCGTTCATAACCCAACGAAAAAGAAGCAGAAAGGTTAGTGTGACATGACAGTCTTTCTTTGTTGTTAATCCTCACCACAGGACATGGTTTCCTTTGATTTTTTTTTTTTTTTTTTTAGAGAGAGTAGAAGGGAGGTAAGGAAGGAGAGACACAGAAACTTTGATGTGAGAGAGACACATGGTTTGGTTGCCTCCTGCACACGCCCCAACCAGAGCCGGGGATCAAACCTGCAACCCAGGTACATGCCTGTGACCCTTCGGTGCATGAGCCATGCTCCAACCACTGAGCAACACCAGCCAGGGCAGTGACATGACATTCTTATTGAACCAATGCTGAATCCTAGTGATCACTGCTCCTGACCTTGAGCATTCAAAACCACCCCTCTTGAAACTAGGGTTTAAATGTGTATTTTAAATCCTGCCTAACTTATATGTAGGCTCAACAGGTTAGGAAACATTGTTCTGTTCTCTGTCTTCTGTAAATTTTAACTTTACTATTTGTCCCCGGGGTCATGCTCCAGGATCCCCAAGTCTCAGACAGGGCTGCCACAACTGAATTTGTAAGTTTTTTATATATATACATGAAGTTTCATATACATGTTCCTCCCAAGATACAATTCATTTGGCCTAAGACTTAAAAACTATAATAGGCTCTCTTTTATAATCATTGATCTAATGTTGAGTCCCTTTTATAGAAGTCAGTCCTACCATTTCCAATAAGATTCTCATTCCTGGAAAAAAACAAAACAAAAAAACAACTAGGTAGAAACAGGAATCGAGCATTTCTCGTTTTCTGCTTGCCATGTGCTTTCTTTGTAGTTGCTGTTGCTGTCGATCATCCCTTTTATTTGGGGATACAGAGAAGTTTCTAGAAGGTAAAGCAGAAAGTGGCAAGAAAGGGAGCCCATATAAGAAATAAATGAGATTTTATACCTATCTGTTTAGGATATTTTGAAAATCACATTTCTACATTCATATGTGCCAAATCTAAATATGCCCTCTTTTGAATGCTGTGATTTTAAAGTGGATTTATATTCCGCTGAGGCTATAGGGTAAGTCTCCACTTGTCTCCATGCATCCGCTCTCCCGGGTAAGGTTCTTGACTGAAGGAGGAGGGGAAGGAGGAAGGGGAAGCAGAAAGGGAGACTGGTACTTATTTCTGCTGCAGACGTTTCATAGACATTTTTTTACTTTACCTACATTTGTGTCCAAGATGAGACAACTATTATTATTACTCCCGTTTTACATTTGAGAAAAACGGGAGCTCAGAGGAGTTCAAATAAGTGAAAAGCCAGTTTCATCCAATCACAAATCTCTCTTCTTTTCCCCACCCCTGTCCTAACATGGATGCTCCACTGCTCTATGACTCATTGCCAACACAGTTCACACAGCAGGAATGTATTCAGGATATTTTCATTCAAATAAAACATACGTATTCCTAAATAAGCTCTGGGTTCTTAGGCTATGTACAAACATTTCCTGTGCCTGTACCAGGTAGGAACTGAATTCAACGGCCAAATATATCCTCTCTAACGGACAGAGGCAATACGTCACTGCAAATCCAAATCACTTACCAGGAAGCACGTCATGATGACCAAAAGAGACGCGAGTGAGTGTGAGGGAAATGGGGGTTTGAGGGTAAGCATCCAGAGGAAAGAATCAATATTATCTGTAAAGAAATAACACACAATGGGGAACAGCAAAGATTTCCTTCCTGTAGCAGCAGGAGTGTTTGCCCAAGGACATAACTGTTGTTTAATCTGGCTGAGAAAAGAGGACCTCACAGGATTTTACCAGTTCCTCTGGCTGGGCTTACTCTTCTCTTTTGGTCTCTATAAATGTGCCCTTTTTAAAAATTTTTATTGATTTCAGAGAGGAAGGGAGAGGGAGAGAGAGATAGAAACATCAATGAGAGAGAATCATTGATTGGCTGCCTCCTGCACGCCCCACCCTGGGGATCAAGCCCTGACCGGGAATTGAATCGTGATCTCCTGGTTCATAGGTTGAATGAAGCTCAACCACTGAGCCAGGCTGGCCAGGCTATAACTGTGCCCTTGAAAATTGATTTGATGTTGAGAGCTTGTGGGCTATGGTGGAGACATACCCTGTCTGGTTTTCTGCTAGAACCCTGCTGAGGGCAGGGACACGGACTCAGCCTGCACAGTGTGGACACAGAAAATGGAGACCAACGGGTCCCTCCCTTCTGGCCAAATAAGACAAGACTCAGGGCCAATTTCAGCCTGGAGGGTGTGCCCGGAATCTGCGCCAGCACAACCCCTGGCAGAGAAGAGGAAAGGCAGGTCAATAGGGATGATGAAGGACAAAGAAAATGCTAACCACTTCCCTTCCTGCTGAGCGACAGAATCAATATGCAAGGGACACCTGTGGCCGGAGGGAAGCGCTAGCCTGCCCGCCGCCCCTGACCTCCTCAGCTTCCTTCATCAGGCTGTGCGGCCGCCTCCCCCCTGATCACAGCCTCGGCTGGAAATGTGCCTGCATCCTTAGCATCCTAATCAATGCAGCCGCCTCCCTTCGCTCCAGCACGGTCTGGGGTCCTCGGCCCCTCGGCCCTGCTGGCTTTAGCCTCGGCTCTCAGCTGCCTCCTCCCGCTGCTAGTGGCGCCCCCACTGCAGTGCTCAGTGCTGGGCGGGCAGGGGAGGGGAGGGGAGGGGAAGGGACAGGCAGGGATGGGGGAAGGCAGTGGCAAACTGGAGTCACCGGGCTCAGGCCTTGAACAAAAACCACCTTTCAGCTGGGAGAATGTGTCATCAACTGATAAAATGCTAAATGACAACTTATTTTCATTCCGCGGGACAGACTTGTTTAATATTTCATCCCTATCGCCTGCTCATTTTCAGGCAGCCCACACAGGGCACGAGGGCTCCGGGGAAATTGCTTGAAAGGTTAACGCTGGAACAAGAGGGGGTCTGGCGGTTCTGCTTCCCCAGCGGCGCCGGTGCTCGGCTCTTCACGTCTCAATGCTGCCCTCTGCTGGGCGACGGCGCCACTGGCACCGCCTGGGAAGTGCGGTTGAGCTCCCATGCTGCCGGTTAAAGGCAGGCAGGCACCGGGACACGCGTGGGAGGCGACAGCTAAGGAATGAATAGTGGTATAAAAGGGACACGACAGACATTCACTGCCTTAGCGGGCGTCCGGACCTCACTAGATGGATGCTCAGCTTCGCTTTCCGCACCAGGGTCGCTCCCACCAACTCTCAAGCTGTCAT
Organism: Myotis yumanensis; assembly: GCF_028538775.1. Classification (NCBI taxonomy): domain Eukaryota; kingdom Metazoa; phylum Chordata; class Mammalia; order Chiroptera; family Vespertilionidae; genus Myotis; species Myotis yumanensis. The sequence continues at coordinate 22,735,875 of NW_027223766.1, forward strand.
TGCACAGAGAAGCCACTGTGGCTGAGGACTTTCCTCCCTGAAGGAGATTTGTGGGACGAAGACATGTGGGTGGGGGAACACCCCCTGATGGTGCAGAGGCCAAAGGAGCATAGAGAAGATTTCCAGGTTCAGGGCTGATAGTAAACTGCACCTTGGCCTGCAGTTGTGACTCCCAGCTCTCGGCGCGCTTCCTAAGGGACTCAGCCCCTCCCTCCTCGCCTGGCTGCTCTCAGGCCTGTCCTGGAACCATCTCCATGCAGTCACCCAGCGTGACTCCTCTCCTCTCCCCCTCCTCATCCAATCCCTCCTAGGCCCCCCTCCTCCAGCCAAGAATTGCTTCTCGCTAAAAATGGCCTTGCAATTTTTTAAATCATTCATAAAATCGACCAGGATGTCTCTATATAAGCATGTACGGTAATATGTGTGCACAAAGGCATTCGTACCGAGCGTGGCCTGTGCTTAGAGGTGTGTTACTGAAACGGTGTATGTGTGAGCATGAGAACAGGCATTAGTCCACTGTGTTGGTAAAAGGCAAGATGGTAAATATTTCATTCTTTGGGAGCAAAGCAGTCTCTGTGTTAACTCTGCCACTCTATTGCCAACGCAGCCACAGATGGCTCCCGAACAAATGAGTGTCCCTATGTTCCCATAAACCCTTCAGTACAAACACGGAAATCTGAATTTCATGTCATTTTAGTGTCATAAAAATAGTCTTTTTAAAATTTTTAAACCATTAAAAAAACAACAACGGTGGCCCCTTTCTGACCCTCGGGCCATAGCCTGCCAACCCCTGCTCCAGAGTCGCATTAGTGAGGCCAGATGCTCACACCGAGGGGCACTGAGGAAGGGAAGGTTGTGGTGTCCCGCCTCCTGCTCTCCTGAGCGTGCGCTTGCAGAGCAGAATGGCGTGAACAACACTTTTCCAACAAGCTTTTCCTTCCCCTGTATCTCTACATCTCAGTATCCACTTGCCGACTGTGAGTCTGCATGCATTAAATATGTTAATGCCATGTGGCTCCGCTCCATGCCCAGCTGCCTGCTGGACATCTGCCCCAGAACGTGTCATAAACACCTCCACTGCGGTGTCTAAAACTCAGCTCAACTGAACTCATCATATCTGCCTTTTTTCTCTCCACTCCCCGCTCCCCCACACCCAACCACCTCAACCAAAAACAATGTCTACACACCTCACACTTCGGTTAGCCCATGATTCATTCGTTACCCAATTCAGGACTCAGAGCCGTCCCTGTCCCCTTCTCTCCCTCTCATTCCGTAGCCAACCATGAGATCCAGTTGTGTTCACCTACTGAGTGCATCACAGAAGTGCCCTTGAACCGCCCCGTGGCCAGTGCCTTAATCCCTAACTTCATCACTCAGACCTTCCGTCGAAGCAGCCTCCTACAACCGACCCTGCCAATTCCGACCTCGCCCCTCCCCAGTCCTGCCAACATGTGTTGGCACAGTAATGCCCTCTGGTCGAGAGACACAGCTCTCACTACGTTGCACCTTGGCCTAAAGCAGGAGTGGGCAAACATTTTGACTCGAGGGCCACAATGGGTTCTTAAACTGGACCGGAGGGCCGGAACAAAAGCATGGATGGAGTGTTTGTGTGAACTAATATAAATTCAAAGTAAACATCATTACATAAAAGGGTACGGTCTTTTTTTTTTTTTTTTTTTTTTTTTTTTTTTTTTTAGTTTTATTCATTTCAAATGGGCTGGATCCAGCCCGCGGGCCGTAGTTTGCCCATGGCTGGCCTAAAGTGTTTGTTTCATTAACAAGATGACATCCATGCTCAGTGTGGCATGAAAGGTCCCCGAGGACCTGGCCCCTGCTGGACTGCCCAGGCCCTGCGGCTGCCCTCTCACCCTCTGTAACCAGCCATCAGAAGCTGCTGGCACCCGGCTGGGGGCTCAGTTGGTGGAAGTATCGTCCTGTGCGCCAAAAGGGTTGGGGGTTTGGTTCCTGGTCAGGTCAAGTTTGATTCTTAGTAGGGGCATGTATGGGGGCAACCGATCAATGTTTCTCTCTCGCTATCTCTCCCTTCCTCTTTCTCTTTAAAAATAAATAAAAACATATCCTTGGGCGAGGAAAGAAGAAGGAGAGGAAGAAGGAAGAGGAGGAAGAGAAGGAGGAGGAGGAGGAGGAGAAGCAGCTTGCAACCTCCAGAGACAGACATGTGCTATTCTGCACGGTCTTGCCCCTGTATAAGCCACGCCTCCTCCCTGGGCTCCCATGGCCCCCGTCCACCTGTCTGACTTATACTCACTCCTCAAGCCCCAGCACACAGGTCTCTCTGGCCCTGGCCCCTGCGCCCTCCTGTGCAGAATTGCTGATCCCTCCTTGATGCCCCTCCACACTCTTACTTCTGTCTCTCATGGCATGTGTTTAACTCCTCTGAATGGTTTGCACTCCGTCCAGCCTGCCTTCCCTCAGGCTGAGAGCTCCTGAGAGCCATCCCTCCTGGTGTCCCCAGGACCAAGCGCACTCCTGGCTCTCGGCTGATGGCTCACAGACACTCGTAAACACTGTAACCTTGGGCTGACATCGCTGCCCTGCGCTGCAACAGAAGGACGCTGGTCCCTGCAAGACTCGGAGGTTGGCAGTTACTAGTCCTCCAATTCAGAGCCTCACTGCTTTTCCGGAACACACCCGTGCCCCTTGGGTCTTAGTGGCACGAAGGCCTGTCCCAGGAGCAGCCCACCCCACCAGCTTCCTCTCACGCCTGGCTAAACACAGCAGCAGGATTGTACACCAGCCCTGTGGGGTGAAACCAAATGCCCCGTGTCACCTGCGCTAATGACACACTGTGTGCACTCTAAGCCACCCCTCCGGGATCGTTTTACTTGTAGGAGACAGGCCTCGTGTCCCAGCAGGGACACTGGAGCGCCCTGTCACTCAGCAGCTAAGCCAGCCCCACACCCCACGCTCAGGGCACCTGAGGCTTCCTGCTGGCTGAGCAGCCTGGGGCCCTGGGACAGCCCCAGATCGGTCACGGAACTGTCGTTCCTGAGTGGCCCCAGGGGACAGGCCATTCCCCAGATAAAGACTGGCACCTCGTCCTGAGCTGGGCAGCAGGGAGAAAGGGCAGGTGCCACGAGACGCTGATGTCTCTGATGGGAGAAAGGGCACGGACAAGGGCTCTCTCTTCTCCTGTGTGCAAACTGGGGCAACTGCTTCTTGGAGACAAGTATTTGTCAGGACCAGGACCAGGGCCCGCCCCTGCAGCCGCCTCAGCACCACTCACGTCCCAGGACTACGCTTTTCCAGCCTCCGGAGCCCGGGAAAACCTTTCCGGGCCAGGCCTGAGGAGGACGGCTCCTGAGTCTCTCTGGCTCCCTCTCCCAACACAGCTCCAACCCCAGGCCCTTTGCATCACCACCAGCAATGCCTCCTGTATTTCACCAACTACAAAGGACACATTCAATCTCCCCATAAGTGAAAGCCAAAGAACCACAAGGCCATAAGGATGAATGCATGCTGACAGCTCTGGCTCGGGGTGTCTCCGCGCAGGGCTATTGGCATCCTGTGGGAGTATCATCCTTTTTTCAGTGAGTGTCCCATACAGCAGGTCATTGGGTATTCATGGCCCTCCATCCGGTCCCTGTGACAATCAAATTACCCTTCACACCCAAATGCCCCCTGGGGTGTTAGGGGAAGAGCCCCTTGTTAAGAGCCACCTTCAGGAAATCCCCTAACAGTGAGGGTGAGGTTTATGCCATTTCCAAAAACACCCGGCCATATTCACGCACATGTTTCCAGGCCGGGAACAAGTCTGGCCCATCATGAGACGTGAGTTCCCAGAGCTGGTGCTCTCACCTCGGTTCTCTTCCCCATTCATTCCCTGGTTTAGGGTCTTTCGTAAGAAAAGAAGTCTGCATTTTAATTAACACTCACTTAACTCTGGCTCTGGGAGTGTAAAGAACAATCATGCAATTGCACATGCATGGCCTCTGCAAACTTCTCCTGTGCGCTCGCTCATTTTCACCTGCAGAGCTGCTGCCCTACTCCGGCCCGCAGCTCCTGACACCTGGACTCTTACACCTCCCCCAGCTGCTGTCCCTACCAGACATCTCTTCCTGTCTTGACTCTTTCTCCCCACTGCTACCAGCAGGAACTTCCGAAAATGTAAACATGCTCAGGTCCAAAGTCCCGGGTATCCAATGGCATAGACACTGTTGTGATAATATCCCAGCTCAGGGTGCAGCTGGGAATAACCTCCCCAGGGATGACATTGGGCAGTCAGAGGGAAACACAGGGTTGTGGGTGCCATGGTGGGGCCCCTGGCCCAGGGCTCAGGCACATGACCCCGGCACAGAACTCTCCCTGGGCAAGCAGGTGGGACACCCAGAGCCCACGTAGACGTAGAAAAGAACCCAGGGTGTTTAGGTCTAAAATGGGGCCTGAACCAGAATTCCTTCTAACCATACGAATGTAAAAATGGTTAGGATCTGAAGCATCTGGGATCGAAGGAACATCTTAGGCCTCTGCCCTTGGCCTAGATTTTGCAGAGAAAGGAAGAGGCCCAGAGTAAAGTCTAAGTGCTCTGTGGCAACTACCCTCTGGCCTCTGAGAGAGTTCCAATGTTCCTTCCATCAGCTTCCGGGCGCCCGAGGACCCTGCAGCCTGCACTTTTCACACACTTGACCCGGAGCCTCCTACAGCTCTTGAGAAAATGCTCTCCACCTCTGCCTTCTGTCCCCCGTTCAGGCAGCTATCTGAATGTGTAACTGCCTTTTGACTAAATGATATGTACAAATAAAAGAAAACAAAGCAAAACAAACGCTATGCTAATTATATTTTAGAAACACATTTCCTCACCCAAGATGCCAAGTCATAATTCATTCTGTTGGCTTCTAATCTATTTGGCTTAAGAGCTCTTCTGATTGATGACAGATATGTGAACTAATTCATTATATATTCATTCATTCATTCTGTTACTCTTTATTAACGGTGCATAGAATGCGTGGCATGAATTGGGCCAATTTGATATGCACTGAGGTTCCATATTGCTCGTGAAATGTCACTGAAGACATTGACCTGCAGAGGGACTTTCCAATGTATATCTGCTTCGTCACTCTTTGAATCCATTGATCAGTCAGGATTGTTGTTTCAAAAAAGGCAAGTGTTCAGATTCAAATCCAAAGGCTCTAGTAGTATTGTCTTAGAGAGGTGTGGTACTTTTAAAATATGTCTGCAGCCCAAGTTGGTTTGGCTCAGTGGATAGTTGGTTCAGCTTGCAGACTGAAGGGTCCCGGGTTCAATTCTGGTCAAGGGCACATGCACAGGTTGCTGTCTCAATCCCCAGTAGGGGGCGTGCAGGAGGCAGCTGATCCATGATTCTCTCTCTCCCTCTCTCTGAAATCAATAAAAAAATATATTAAAAAAAGAAGAAAAATGTCTGCAAATTGTCTGACACTCCTGTCACTTAAAGGTGGCAGTCTGTACCCCTCCCCTTTACCTAGTTCAACCTTGGGGGCTGGCTGACTGACAAAGAGTTAGGCAGAAACGCGCTGTGGAGCTACTGAGGCTGTGTCATGAGAGCAACATTGGCCCAGCCAGGTGTGGCTCAGCGGTTGAGTGTCCACCCAGGAACCAAGAGGTCACTGGTTCAATTCCCGGTCAGGGCGTATGCCCAGGTTATGGGCTCAGTCCCCAGTAGGGGACATGCAGGAGGCAGCCAATCAATGATTCTCTCTCATCATTGATGTTTCTCTCTCTCTCTCTCCCCCTTCTCCTTTCTTCTCTGAAATCAATAAAAATGTATATTGTTTTTAAAAAGCAACGTGGTTTCTACCTGGTTCTCTGGAACATTCACACTGAAGCACTAAGTCTCCGTGTAGCAGGGGGCCGCCATTCTGTGAGGAACCCCAAGCTGGCTCACCTGGAAAGGCCACATGAGAGTTCCAGAGACTACATGAGATGCCTACACAGTCCGGGGTCCCCAAGATCCCCAGGATCCCGGGATCCCCTGTGTCAGCTCCAGCTACTGCCTGACTCTTTCAGATTTTTCATAGATAGAGCCTCCAGCTTGCTTACATTTTCAGAAGAGATATTTAAAGGGAGAAGCAGTAACCATTGTTTTCTGACTCATAAATGTCCAAATCCCTGCAGTGACCAGACACAGAAAACCAGAAGCATTTTTTTCTCCACTTAATAGCTTATGTAGCAGGTGCCTGAATCGATGTTCTCTAATCACTACACAACTTAAATGGCCAGACTTTATTCATCCACAGGGAAAGTTTCCACTGTCTTCTTTTCTGAGACAGGTACGCTGATAAATCACTGTTAAATTGGTTAACAGTCACCATGAGTTATTGTCTATACAGTTCCATTTAGCTACAAACACTTCCAGCCCTCCGTGTGGCATGTCTGTAGCCTTCCTTACAACAAATGAATCAGCTGAAGGTGAGCATTCTAATGAAACCTGATGGGGTTCAGAAATGGGATCTCCTTGGTGTAGAAATGGGATTTGCTGCACATTATCCTGAAAAAGGCTGGATAGTATCTAATGCAATAAAAAAGAAATCAGCCACTAAAAGCATCAAGAATCCTAATAACAACATAGAAAAACTATGGCGGGGGGTGGAGGGAGGAGTGGAATTACTCCATCTAAAAAGCAAGCAAAGAAACTATGGGACTGTGAGTTGATCATCATTTCCTACAATGTCCTGGCACCAGGTCATCTCCTGTGATGGTAAGAAAATGGGTCACCTAAGTGGCTTGATAGAAGAGGTATCAATTTAGCAACATGATTTCAGGGGTTGGGCTGGAGAGTGAAAAGGAGGGTTCATACTGCAAAGAAAGCAAAAGCAGAGTCATGTGCCACTGAAGCGATGGAGGTGTGGCCTGACCGAAGGACTGAAACAGGTTGAGATGTGCCAAGGAGAGACCAGAGGGCACAGGTGGAGGCCATGCTCTGTGGCTGCCCAGCACTAACCCGCCTCTTTCTCCTCTGGATCCTGGATTTCATGCCATGTTACCTAACTCATCAAATCAAGGCATCTTATTGCAGGAACCAGGGACCACTAAGAAGATAGGACAATTGTTAGAGAAAAAAAAAGATTATGGAGGAAGGAACCCTACATATGGTAAACATTTTTTCATAAAAAGCACAGATGATAAAAATAAACGAAACAGACCCAACTCTGTGTCCAGAACGAGTAAAACCTAACCCATGTGCCTGTAGAGCAGTGAGGCCTGATTCCTCAGAGCCTCCCCCTAGACTTCATAGTAAATACGTTGGGGTTTCTGGCTCTTGCAATAATAAGAACCCTAACACCACTTATATGATTATTTCAATATTTATTTAATACTCTCAGTCCCACTGGCACAAAACTGATATACTTTTGATTCCAGTTTTATGAAAACAATAAGGCATATAGCCCTGACAAGTAGCTCAGTTGTTTAGAGCATTATCCCAATACACCAAGGTTGAGGGTTCAATCCCCTGTCAGGGCACACACAGAATCAACCAATGAATGCATAAATAAGTGGAACAACAGGTCGATGTTTCTCTCTCTCCCTTCCTCTCTCTCTCTCTCTCTCATCAATCAATCAATCAATCAATAGCAATAGGTATATAATAATTCTTGTTAAACATTGAGCACTTATCATGGGCCAGGCAATGTACGTGCATGTGAAGAGAAACAGAGAAGTCAGACTGTGCCATGTCGCCAGGTAGCCCCGAAGGAAATACCTCCACAAAGTTCACCTTAGGGATTGACAGGTGATTCTCATTTCTCTTTGTACTTACCATCTATTTCCAAATTTTGCACAATAAACTATATTACTTGGGAGAGGAGGGGGGAACAAATGTCCTTGAAAAAGACTCTACTCCATTTATCAACCCAACAAGGCTATTTCTCATAATTGTTGCTTTAATATTAATTAAGAGCATTTATATAATGTTGTGGAAAAATCAAACTAAAATGTATTATCTGCCATGGCATTTCATTTTGTGTGTCTCATAGCTGTGTCTTCCTATTAATCTCACCAGGATATTTGCATATCTCTTTTATAAATTCCCTCGCAGAAAACCTTCCTGTGTACTAAGTAGGAAACTGTCCTGACCCTGAAATGAAACAATGGAGTTCTTGAGATTGGAAAATCCCTTTGGACTGAACTTAAACAATAGCTGAAAATGGGTTGCCTGTCTGTTTAGTTTAACTCCCTCAAGAATGGGAGTCCGTTTGCCCCTGTTCTGTGACCCACAGTTCTTTTCATCTTAAAGGGGGGAAAAATCACCCATGTCTTTTGAAGTCAGTTTGAACTAAGGGAGAAAAAGAAATATCATCTGAAAGAGACAAACCAAAATGAGGAACTAAATTGATGTCTTTTTTTTTAGTTTTAGTTTTGAGTAACCCCTGATGAGTAAGACCTGCCTCTGAGCCTGGCAGCCCCCTGCCATATCCTGTCCTCCCTCCAGCCCCCAGCCCCTCCCCAGACACTGTCACAACTGTAGATGCAGCTGCCACCCTCAGGGACCAAGACAAATACTGAGTATTTGCAGCCAACGCAGAGAAAGGGGAAGACGATGTAGTTAAAAGCAAGCCAGGGCTCTGGGGTTCTACTGCCTCAGGTAGAATCTCAAGATAATTTTGAGACAATCGGAGGCCTCTATTTCCTCCTCAAGTTAGAGATGATAATAACAGTAACTACCAAAGAGGTGTGTGGAGAAGAGATGAAGTGTTCCTATGGTGCCCAGCCAAGTGCCTCACACAGGCTAGTTCACCATTAGTCTTAGCCAGGACTTTCACAAACACGAGCACTCTCCTCTCTCAATGTTCTCTCACGTCCCCTCTTCCACATGGCCCCCAATAGAACAGATCCCCACCCCCATCTTCACTTGGTGCAAAAGGCGCTTACAAGCTTTCAGGGCACGTCTGGCATTTGCACGTATGTCTCTTGGTGCAATCCACGAGGCTTAATCATGGTCTGTGTGTGTCCCATGCCCAACACCTAGTGGCATTCCATCATCTTCTAAGGAATGAGTGCATGAATGCCTGGCTCTCTAACAAACGAAGAATTTCAGGCTCCACAGTCATAAGCAGATTCCAAAAGATGACAAGCTGGTGAGGGCTAGAGTCTGATGCTTTCACTAAACCCAGGCACCTGCCTGGGTTGTGGGCTCGATCCCCAGTGTGGGATGTGCAGGAAGCAACCGATCAATGATTCTCTCATTATTGATGTTTCTATCTCACTCTTCCTCTCCTTTCCTCCCTGAAATCAATAAAATTAAAAAAAATAGGATTCAGTACGAAGAGGCGGCAAAAGCCAAACTGGCAGACAGGCCACAAGATTGCCAAAAATAATTACCTGACAGAATTCCTAGCAAGCCCTGTTCCTGGCCTGAGTTCCTGAGACCCTCTGAATTTTGCAGCAATTGGGGGGATTCTGCCGTGGTAATTACGTGCCCTGTTCCAGCCAGCGGTGGTGACAGGTCACTCATTGCTCTCATCCAAGAGGTTTGCAGCAGCAGGTGCTCTGGACAGAACACCAATACCTTGGCTGTGGTCAGTCTCCTTACGTGGCTCTGTGCGCAGAAGCAGAACAGCTTCCGAGTAACCAGTCAGCTCATGGTAGCGGGTCGGCTTTGTAAGTCATGCCTACCAGCGACAGACTGGACAGCTACAGCTACTGAGGAAGAAAGAGGCCCGAGGCTCTTGAGAGAAGAAATTTCCACCAAGTTCAGTGTTGTTTTTCCCTATGGGAATTTCAATGCCTCTGTTCGTTCTGATTCTTTACCTTCCACTGGGTTGTCCTGCTGCTGTATTTTGGTGTCTTTATTTTAGCAGCATTCTTATCTTCTGGAAGGCAACCCTTCCCCTGTGAGAAGTTTGCACATATTCATGCCTCTCTTTCTTCCTCTGGGACTTTCAAGAATTTCTCTTTTGTGCTGCTTTAAACAAGCGTGAGCTGAGAGTGCATATCGGCTGCATTAACGTCTGCGTGTGGGTGGGCGTGTTGCTGGGACCATCAGCCTTGCTGTTGCTGTGTACAGTTTGCTTTGACAGTCAGCAGAGAACAACCTTGAAATGCTCAGCATCTCTCTTTGATGCACAGTAGTGCTTCGAGTTTTGATTCTTCTGCAAAAACCTGATGGACTGAGATACCATTACAAAGTCTAGATTATAGTTTTATTTTCCAGAACGTGTCCATATCTGTGAGTGCTGCCAGACACATGTTTCAGTAGCTCTTCCTGGAACACGTTTACACACACACACACACACACACACACACACACAGTAAATCTAATAGTTGAAATAATAAATGCTGCTCTTTTTCTAGCCCTTACTATTGCCAGGCATGTTTTGCACATCGTATCTCATTTAGGCTCACAATGATGGTGAAAAAGTAGCTATTATCAGCCCCATTTGACTAATAATTTAGAGTAATTCATCCAAAGATATACAGGGTGACTATCAGAAATGCATTCTGAGCCCAGGGCTCTGTCCTGTCAGAGCCTGTGCCCTGAAATGCAGGGGTGTGGGGATGTGGGGGTATAGGGGTGTGGGAGGGGGGTGGGGGGGGCTTCCACAGCTGTCTGCTTGGGAAACATTATACAATTGTTTTAGTAACTTACTAAGTGCAGCTTTTACGCACCCTCGATGGTTGGAAATGATAACCCAGAAAATTACATTTTGTTTCTAGGAGGGTGACGAGATTTTTCACGCCTTCCGGTGCTGTCTTACACTAACATGGAAACACGGGAAGCTTTCTGTTTTTATTGTTGTTTGTTGTTGTTTTAATATTGAGTTGCATATTCTATTCAGTAAGCTGAGGATTTTATTCACTTTCTTTCAACGTTTGTAAGATATTTCCTATACCAAGAATGCTCTCGGCCATTCTAGAAGTCTTGGTAAATACTTGGTAAAAAAGAACTCTTGGTTTCATGGGCAAACCTTTTATTTATTTACATATATTTTTATTGATTTCAAAGAGGAAGGGAGAGAGATAGAAATATCAATGATGAGAGAGAATCATTGATCGCCTGCCTCCTATATGCCCCCTATTAGGGATTAAGCCCATAACCTGGGCATGTGTCCTGACCAGGAATCAAACTGTGATCTCCTGGTTCATAGGTCGATGCTCAACCCCCTGAGCCACACCCACCAGGCTGGGCAAACCTTTATAACCTCAAGATGATGTGTTAGGTGGTAATTTCTTGCTCCAAAAATGTGTTTAGCATTAGCTTGTTGAGCAACATTAAGTTTATCATACAAAAAAAGAAAAAAACCTACTTGATCATTGATTTCTTTTTTCTTTTGAACCAGTAGCTGCTCGAGTGTTCCATTTAGCCATCTGGTCTTTCCTGCATCCTTTCTGTTAAAGCCACTACCTGTGAGCATTTGTATAGGAGATCCTGTTAGTTCAAAGTCAGAGGGCATCTGGGCAACTTGCATGAAGGATGCTCACTGAATGCGTGTCAAGCTCTTTCTGCTATTGAACTTTATTTCTCTGGACTGGGTTGGTCCTACCAAAGGACTGTGTACTGGATCATAGGGCAGGTGAGTCTCTAGTGTGGGTAAAGCTGGGTGGACACACTGTTTTGCTGGTCAGCCACCTGTTTGAGTGCAACCTGCAAACTAAGAATGGCTTTCCATTTCTAAATGATTGGGGGAAAAAACAGGAAGAAGATGTATTTCATGACATGTGAAAGTTACATGAAACTCGAATTCCATTATCCATCCATAAAGTTTGACTGGAACACAGTCACAGCCATTCATTTATGAATCGCCTGTGACCATTTTCAAAACCCAAGGGCAGAGCTGAATAGTTTCTACAAGCCCACAAAGCCTACAATATTGACTGCCTGGCCCTTTACAGAAAACGTTGGCTGACGGCAGACATGGCTCTTTTAGATACCAGAGGCCTTCGTGTTCTGCTGGGCTTCTTTTTTCACTTACTTGCCACCTTTTGAAATGCTCAGTTTGGGATAGCTTAGCTTTTCATGTGCATAAGAATGAAAAGGTTTAGCACATTAAACTATTACACAAATTATAGAATAAATGAACTTGGAGTTGGGAAAGGGATTTCAGAATTGTCTGTTGTCAAAATGTGCCATATACTTTCTTGTCTTCTGACACCACCTTTGCTGGGCATACCACAGCCTTCCCCACTGACGGGGGACTGTCCCCAGGTGAGCAGGACCTGGTGGGAGGAGCTGGGCACCAACACAGGTGTCCTAACCAGAGGGGTCGCTTCCAGGGGATGATATGCTGCATGGATGCTGACCCTGCAACTTGCTTTCTTCATAAACTTCCTGAAGCCAACTTGCCTTTTGGTCCTTGGCCTGGTATGCAATGGAGTCCTCATTTGCATACCTCTCCTGCTTTTCAGACCCTCTCTGACTTATCTCTGCTCCAAATCTTTTTTAAAAAGCGAGGCAGCAAGCATCTAATTTCTAATCTCTTATGGAAATATATATGTAGCATTGACTTACAAGGCTTTAATTGGCTAATTATTTTAAATATTTAAGGAAAAGTAATATCTCTGCCTATTTGAACTCTTCCAAAGTAAAAAAAAGGAAAGCTTTGCAATTATGTCATCAACATAGCAGAGTTATGATATAAAATCTTACAAAGATAATATTGAAGAAGAGAGATAATAGGTTGATTCTCACCTACAATAGATATGCATGAAATTCAACATTAAGTTTTACTAAATTTAATCAATGTACATTAATGAGACAAGTACACAAAGATCAAGTAGATTTTATTCTAAGAATTCAAGAACAATCAGAGGAAAAAAATATGAACCTGTGTGTGTGTGTGTGTGTGTGTGTGTGTGTAGCATTGAGAACTTTACACTAAAATAGTAATGATGATCACACTAGGTGGTGGGATTGTAGATTTTGTTTCTTCCTTTTGCTTTTCTGCAAAGTCATTTGAAATATGATGAAGAGATCTTGTTCCTAATAGCAAAAGATATAAAATACTGAGGTGCATTATAGATTACAAAAACTTCGGTCTACTGTAAACTGAATTCACTAAAAGAAGACTTTACTAAATTGGAGAGCTCTTATGGCAAAAATAAATGCCAAGTCTCTGCAAAATAATCTATACATTTAATACAACTACAATAGAAATGCCAAGGACATATTTTGAAACTTATAAAAGTAATTTTTGAATTTATTTGATAGAATGAATATATAACTGTCAATAGTTTAAAAAAATAAACCAGAAAAGAAGGCTAATGAGGGAAGATTCAATCTCCCATATGCTAAAACATGTTTTAAAGCCACAGTAGTTAAAACAGTGTACCTTTGCAAAGTACTAGGCAGAACAAAGGACTGGAAATCGAGCCACATATAAGCAAATAGATTAAGTGTAAGCATTCAAGTCAATGTGGAAATGATCAATCAATAGAGAACAATTGCTAACTAGAAGAAATTTCAATTGAATTAAAGCTTAGATGTTTGTGAAATGAAACCACAAATGGATGCTGTTTGCTGTTTCATTCCCACTCCCAGTTCTTTGGTGCCAAATCTGAAAGTCAAGTCCAAGAAGATAATGAAGAAAATACTGAGTCATCGTCCTTCCCTTCGGAAAATTACTGCCTTTTGTAAGGAGAAAAGGTCTTGCTTTTGTGGTGAACCATCTTTATGTAAGGAATTTTAATAATCTGAAAGAGTATTAGTATATAATGTTCATAAATTTCTAATTTTTTTGCACAGCAAAAGCTGTATAGTAATATCTGAATACATTCTCTTAAGCACCATGACTTTATTTTTTTAGAAAAAAAGCCCACTTATTTTTACAGATCTTCACAGCCTTTTAATTATAGGAAGGGGGAAATCCACATTCATGGATAGATGTCTTAAATTGGTTTTCAACCTAAGACAGGGCTTGAAACAGGGATTCTTGTGAAATGATTGAGAAATCGGTCTGAGTGGGAGGGAGAAGCAGGGGAGAGAAAGGTGCAGGATATGGTCGTGGCTGGGACCTGGCTCCTCCTGGCCTCTTAGGGCAGCCGTCCAGCACACAGGACACACTGATGGGGTCCCTTCTTAAGAAAGGGGCACCTGCTTTTTGTGCCTCTTGTCAGTCAGTCAGAGCCACAGGCTGCCCTCTTTGGAGGGAGAAGGAGAGGAGCCTTAATATCCCAGGTGAGTCCCCCTCTCCCTCCTGCGCGCACACACACACACACCACATCCCCACATACCTTTCAGCCAAGGCCCCAACAGAAAAGGCCAGGTGGGGGCCGTTAGCAGCCAACACTCAGGACAGCTGGGAGTAGGACATAGGTCCAATGAGGGGATGAGGTAGGGTTAGTGTTGTGCAAATTAAGTTCGAATTTCAGATGAACACAGAATAATTTTGAATATAAGTGAGCCTTATTCAATATTTGTCCTGAAATATTTACATTGATATTAACATATAATATTTATATTTCACATTATATCAATTATAGTTTTTTATATTTATGTGTTATAACTAAAAAGTAATTGTTGTTCATCTGAAATTCCACCTTTATTGAGCATCCTGTATTTTTAGTTGCTTAACCCTCAGTGAGCACCCAACACTACCCACCCCAACAGTTCACAAGTGCCAGGCTCTGTATGGAAATTAGACTTTGAACAACTCTGTACAAATGGAAGGAGTGGAAGAAGCGGAATGTGGCCCCAACATGACCTGCAGCCAGAGTGCATGCGGCCTCCACCAGTCACTCTGAGGGGGACCCCTCAAGTCACTCTCCCTATCACACCAGGTCCTCAGTCAGGGCTTAGCCAACGGGCAGAAACCCCAAGTAGAAAATGACTTCTGTGGATCCTAAAAGAGACGAGAAAATCTCTGCTCACCCCTTTCCCTCCAACCAGGTACGGGACAGAGTGAAATGCTCTCCACACTTGCAGGACAGGCTCTCTCCTGCTTAAGGCAACGTGGCTTAGAACCAAGAGAGAGGAGCAAACTGAAACTCTAAGGCCAACCTGGAAACACCCTTAGGGCCCTGCAGGGCAGGGCCACCTCCCTCTCAAGAAAAAAGAGCCTTCTAAAACGGTGAGCCCCAGATGCAGGGCTATTTGAAATAACAGACAGACAGGGACACATCCCTGAAAGGGTTTTAACTGGAAAGTTACAATAAAGTCATAAAATACCAACCCCCTATTAGAATTCATATCTAGCCTGGTTGGGTCTTAAAAGATTTCTTGGAAGTTCTAATAGTCTTACTTAGGCTTACACATGCAAGGATAATAATATATGTTCCTTTCATCCTTTCTTACAAATGTCATTAGGGGTGTGCATATTATCTCAGTGTATGTATATACAGATACAGAGAGAGAGAGAGAGAGAGAGAGAGAGACAGACAGACAGAGAGAGACAGACAGACACAAAGCCAGAACAAGAGGTTGAAATAGAGGTCTATGGAGCCATTCAGAGCTTTGGGTACCACAATTACAAATCAACTCAGTAGTCAGTCAACAATAATGCAACCAATGGCAAAAAAAAAGTACCAACCAAGAGTCATTCCTTTTGACATAAAGGAGAAATTTGCAACTAATATTGTAGGTTTTTGTTGCACTGAGCATTAAAACTCCAAAGAGCAGAAAAACTCTTGTCTGTTTTGCTCCCTGGAGCAGTGCCTGGTATAGAGTAAGCATTCAGTAAACATTTGTTGGATGAATTAAATTCAGCTAATAAATAACCAGAGGACATATGAACAAGGCTGTTCACAATTTCACCCAATCCAAAGGGAAAGGCAAAAACTTGAACTCTGAAAACTGCAAAGAATGGGGGAAATATTTCCAAAGCAGCTCAAACAACATCAAAAATGATCTGTTCTGCTTTCTCCATCAGGGTCACAGGGACATAGCTTATGAAAACGTCCAAAATCCATTAGGACAATCACATGGAGGACTGAGGGAGAGAGGCATCTGGCCTCTCCCATACATCCTTCTGAGACAGCCTTCTCAACAGTCACGACTGTCAAGGTCTGAGCCCTCCACCAGGCGTGCTATCACGTGGAACTAAGGACTTGTGCTCACCATTTCCTCATTCATTCATTAACTCATTCATTCATTCCAACCAGCACTGAGTACCTGGCCGTCTGCTCGCCTATAGATAAGCCTGGTCTTTTCTTCTCTAGGTAATGAAAAGCCCCTTAAAGCAGAATCAGGCTGATTCTTATCTACAAACTGCGGTACCTGGGAGTTTACCCAGTAAGATTTCCATAGCTGTGTCTCCTCTGTGTGCCAGGGAAGAAAAATCAGGCATCACCACATGGCCAAGTGCCTCTGCACAGCCGGTCCAAGCCGCCTGCACCTGGGCTGCTTGTCAACTTGCCCAGGGCTCCAACGCCCCAACACCATCCGCCGCCTTCGAGGAGGTGCCAGCAGCTCCTGCGGTGTGTGGTGCAGGCCCGGGCTCAGAGCTCCTGTCCCTCATCGCTAATCCTCCCACCCTATTGTGTGCCTGCCGCATGCCCAGCCTGGATCTGAAGGCTTGTTCCAGGATGGGTTTTTTGTTTAGCCTTCCACCACCGGATTTGGTCTTCACGCTCAGTGCTTTATAAACATCAAGCTTTCTTTCCTGGGTGCCATCTCGTCAGCCCTTTTGAAATTCTTGCATTTGGCTTGTTAAGACTGACAGCTAGCCACCCACCTACAGTTGATGCATTTGTATGCTGTTCTATTCTCTGTTTTTTAGAGAGTTCCATTATAGCCTTTTCCTACCACCTCTGAGTTCGGCCACTGGCTTCAGCAAGAGCCTACAGAGAACCCCTACTCTCCTGGGGAACTGGTCAGAGGGATTCAAGGAGGAAGGCATGACAGGGTAGACAGGCAGACAAATAATGGTCGTATGATAGGAAAAATAGTAGACAAGCACACGCAAGTGCAGAGATGCAGCAGCAGAGGAAAGAAAAACAAATCCCTGTTGGGAGAATGATGGTGACTTCCAGGAGAAGAACCCTGAGAGCAAACGGAGAGCTGGGGTAGAAGGACTGGGCTCAACGGGTCCTGTGGGTCAAGTCGGGCTGTGATGGGCCATGTGGTCCAGGACAAGAAGTTTGTACTTTGTCCCACAGCTACTGAGTCCTGCTTTGGGGGAGCATGAGATCCCTTGGTAGAGTTTGAAAAATGTTCACTGACCTTCTACATGAAAATAGTTGTATTTTTTAAAATCCTATGATTAAGAAAACGCATATTAAAATGGAACACTGCATGCCTTGGAATTAATTACTTATTTCCATATTACAATCTCTGTGAGCATTTGCAAGGCCTTATTCAGAGCACAGATGGTACTTGGCGTGTGGATGGGCTTCCTGGACCCTGGCCATGCCCTGCCACCTTGGTCCCATCCTCCACCCTCAACGTTCTCAGATACCCAGTTCTGGGAGGTGGGAACCATTCATATTCCCCTCGTGGAGTTTTAAGTAAGGCAGGTGTCGGATGTGGTCTCTGTTGTAAATTCTCTCAGGTAAGTATTAAAAAATGCACTGAATGAAAGAGCCTTGGATCAGAGAAATCAGTTAAGAAGCTATTAAATTTCAATGATGGAAGCTTTATGCAAAATTGGTGCGTGCACGTGTGTGTGTGTGTGTAAGCTATGCACAATAGCTATACTAATATATGTACATCTAAGTGACCCAAGTTTGTTTTTAAGTTTCTTTTATTATTTTTTCTTCCTAAAAATACTGATGAAAGCTACTTTAAGAAAATCTATATTTGAAAAACATATCTATTATAATTAGTCTTTTAAAATAAGAAATTTAAAAATTCTGATCCAATCCTTGGTTTTCCCTCAAAAATCATACACTTTTCATTTGACCTCTCCCCCCTGCTCAATTCTGTATTGTATAACATAAGCTAAGTTTTCAAATGATGATTTCAATGTGCTTCAGTATTCTTTTACTAGAGGCCCGATGCATGAAATTCGTGCAAGAGTAAGGCTTCCTTCCCCCCGGCTGCCGGCACCGGCCTCCCTCTGACACCCAGGACCCTGGCTTCCCTTGCAGCCCCAGCTTCATGCGGAAAGTCGTTCAGAAGGAAGTCTGGTCTAATTAGCATATTATGCTTTTATTATAATAGATATACACATATACATATATGTTTTTATTGATTTCAGAAAGGAAGGAATGGGGAGTGATAGAAACATCATGATGAGAGAGAATCATTGATTGGCTGCCTCCTGCACACCCCACACTGAGAAGCAAGCCCACATGTGCCCTGACTGGGAATCGAACTGTGACCTCCTGGTTCATAGGTCGATGCTTAACCACTGAGCACACCAGCCGGGCTGCTTCATTATTTGTAAAGATTAGAGCTAATAACATCAAGACATAATAATATAGCTCTTTAGTTATTTGGGTGAGTTTTTTTCCTACTCTATCAAAATCACAGCTGTTGGAGTTAAGGACTCCATGAAATCCTCACATTCCCACCACCACTGGTCACTGTAAGAAAGGTATACATGGTGTCTATATGTCTTGAAAGCACAGCAACTTAAATCGGTTGAAACAACTGTTTAACCTTTCTTTCAGATCAACAGCTTTGAAGTTGGCCCACGGAGGAATCCAGCCTGACTTCTGTGTATGGACCGAGTTTCTTCCTTCTGTTGCCTGCAGCTCAAGTTTTCATTATCTATAATACGGAGTTTTTCGAAAAGCAGAAACCCTGCAAAGCTGAATTTGCTCTTCAAAGAGCAATGGGCTAGATTTGCTTACTTTCATGCCTGCTGAAATCCACGTGTCCATTATATTGTTAATCACTTCCTACATACATGAAACATGCAAAGTAAAAACAGATAAAAGTATCAGATTTTATGATATATGTTGGTTATCTATTGGATCGAGCCGTTGAATACCAAAGAGCCAAAAGACTTTGTAGTTGGTGTTTTGTTCAGTTTCTAGAGGAGGAGTCCAGATGAGGGATGATAGAATAGGACCTAGTCCCCACGCATAAATCCCTGCCCATCCAGGAGAGAATAGACCCCTAATGTTTGCACTCTTCTAAGCCAGCCCTTGCCTAAAGTTCACCCCTTCCTGAAACTCGACTCAACTGTTCAGCACATGTCGGCTCTGCAGTAATGAATTGGCACCAGCCTGATTCTTATGATGATTAATGGCGCTCCTCAGATGCGGCCTATTATTTCATCCAAAGTTAAAACAGTGATTCATCATTAATCACTATAAGAAATGGGCTCAGTGATTCATAATTCTAAGCCAGCCCATTTCCTTAAGGGTCTGTTTGCCTTTGGTTAATGCAGAAGTGACGAAGTTCACAGCCTGGTGCTGACTGCATTCTGACATGTGCATTCTCTGATTAGTTTTTGAAAAGTCACGTACCCCGAGAATATTTACTTATAACCCCAGAGCCCCTGAAAAATCATACTTCTTTCAGATACCAATCTTTTTTCTGGATCCAGCTGCCCACAGATTGTCCAATTTAACATAAGCACCCTCACCCAGAGACTGGACAAATTAATCACAAATCAATAATCCTACCTACCTTTGGTCTTCAGCAAAAAGCAGTGTTTGGAGTAGGGCCGTTTAGATTGAAATGTACTCCCCTTGTTACCTCTTCATTGCTATCCCTCACCTACAACCAGATTGTCACCAGTGGCCAGGAAAGAGCAGCAACACTTCCAGGCCTGGCCCAAAGTCACTGACAAGGACAGCATCATGGTCCTGTGCACAGAACCTTACATCAAGTCATTAGCCAGCTTGAGGCTATTTTCTCTAAAGTGGCCCTTCCTGCATAAGGATTTGATGTTCTACTTTACGTGAAGGCGATGAAAGCCCTCACTAAGCTGCAGTATCACTGCCTGCTCTCCTGGTGGCAGTGCCTAAAACCAACAGCTCTACTGGTCACTGGTGCCTCTTCAGAGATCAGAGAGGCAAACTCAGTACCAGAGCCAACTCGGAGTCTTTTCCTGTCCTTTTCTTTCTCTTCCTCCTCCAACTACCTCCTTCCTCTCTCCCTCTCTCCTTCATCTTGCTTCTCTTTCTTTCCCCTCCCACTTTCCTCTTTTACCATTTTCCCCTTTGGGGCCTGGCAGTGAATTCCAGATGACAGCCCAGCCCAGTGATAGCATGGAGCTTGTCACTATAATCCTTGATATTTTCTCAAAAAAAAAAAAACAACTATACTTCCTAGCCTAGCCAATTAGGCAAGAAAATGAGATAAAAGGCACCCAGGTTGGAAAGGAGGAAGTAAAACTATCTCTGTTTGCAGATGACATAACCTGGTATGGAGAAAATCCTGAATAATCCAATAAAAAACTATTAGAACTAATAAATAAATTCCCAGGAAAATTTCAGGATACAAGAAAAATATACAAAAATCAATTGTCTTTCTATATAGTGAAAATGATAAGAATACCAGAGAAGCTAAGGAAACAATTCTATTTACAATAGCATCAACAAAAATAAAATACTTAAGCATAGATTTAACAAAATAAGTGTAAAACTTTGAAAATTATAAAACATTGCTGTCAGAAATTAAAGAGCTAAATATATGAAAAGACATTATATGTTCATGGATTAGAAGACTTAAGACTATTGTTAAGGTGGCAATACTCCCTAAATTGATCTACAGATTTGATCCAATCCCTATCAAAATTCAAGCTGACTTCTTTGCAGAAATTGACAAAAATGGGGTAAAAAAAAATTTGATTCCACAGAATGGGATCAAATTTTTGCCTATAATATGTCTGATAAGGGATTTATTATTGAATATATATAATTATTACAACTCAACAATAAAAAGAAGCCCAGTTTTTAAAAGAGAGGCAAAGAATGCAAATAGAAATTTTTCCATATACAAATGGCCAATAATCACATAAAAGATGATGAACATTATTAACCAACAGGGAAATGCAAATGAAATCAACCATAAGATACCACTTCACACCCATTAGGATGACTAGAACCAAAAAGTGTTAGTGAGGATGTATAGACATTGGAACCCTCATACTCTACTTGTGGGAACAAAAAATGGTGTAACTAGTTTGGAAAATAAAGTTCCCCAAATGTTTAAACATATGGTCGTGTGACCATATGATCCAGTCATTTCATTTCTTAGGTATATACTGAAGAGAAATGAAAACATAGGTGCACACAAATATTTGTACACAAATGTTCATAGAAACATTATTCATAATAGTTGAAAAATAAAAACAACCCACATGTCTACCAACTGATGAATGAATAAATACAGGGTGAAGCAAAAGCAGGTTTACAGTTGTTCATATTGAATAATTAAATAATGATACAAAGAATAAACTCTGTTTCATGTATTTACAACTGTAAACCCACTTTTGCCTCCCCTATAAAATGTGGTATATCCATATAATACTATCCCAAGATAAAAATAAATGAAGTGCTACATGCTACATTACAAGTGAACCTTGGAAACATTATGTAAGTAAAAAAATCAAGTCAAAAGGATCAAATATCTATATTAAATGTCCACATAAGCAAATAGAGAGAGACAAGAAGTAAATCAGAAGTTCTGTAGGGCCAGAAGAGGAGCAGATGGAAGATTGGGAAGTGATGGCTAAGGAATATGAGCTTTTTTGGGGGGGCGATAAAAATTTCCTGATATTGATTGTGGTAATGAATGCATAACGCTGTGAATATACTACTAGTACAAGCTGTTGATTGTAGAGTGACTAGTAAATAGGTGAGTTGTATATTATATGAATTATGCCTCAAGCTATTTTTGAGGGGGGAAAAGAAGAAACAATTTTTAAAAAGAAGCCATGGCTTTAAAGTTGTACTTTTAAAAATTTTTTTGTAGAGAAGGCAAAGTAACTTGTCCAGAGTATCAGAAAATGTTAGCACTCTATTTGAAGTTCTGGTGTGATGTCTAGTGCTGGATTTACTAAGTTAGACCAAGCACTTGCTCTATTTATATTATTTTTGCCTATGCTATAAAATGGTGAT
Source organism: Myotis yumanensis (assembly GCF_028538775.1). Taxonomy (NCBI): domain Eukaryota; kingdom Metazoa; phylum Chordata; class Mammalia; order Chiroptera; family Vespertilionidae; genus Myotis; species Myotis yumanensis. The sequence goes on from NW_027223766.1 coordinate 22,757,763, forward strand.
GAATAGAATAGTGATTAACAGTTCAAAGAGCCAGTGCCCCACAATGCATTGTGTGTCATCATCATTGTCCTTGGTAGCGACTGGCAACTTTTCTTTCCTGATGAAAATATTCAGAAGTCCATCCTTCCAGTTAAATTCTGCTCCTCTAAGGAAACATTTCAGAGAAGATCCTTTGTCAGGTATAAAATAATTCATTCTTGCCCAAACCACTTTGGCTCAGTGGATAGAGCATCGGCCCACGGACTGACGGGTCCTGGGTTCGATTTCAGTCAAGGGCATGTACCTTGGTTGTGGGCTCAATCCCCGGTAGGGGGCGTGTAGGAGGCAGCTGATCGATGTTTCTCTCTCATCGATGTTTCTAACTCTCTATCCTTCTCCTAAAGCATCCATTTTATATAAAAACTGCTGTTTGAAATTTTAACCCTGCCATTTCTGGCTTCTGTAAATGCTTGCTGGCTTAAATACTAAGGAAAATAAGGCTACTCCCATTCTAGAGAGGCCATTAAACCTTCTCCAGACGAAGTTATCAGTGCTGGCGTCAGGCCAAGCCTTTGGTTGAGGCCTCAAAGCCCCAGCACATAGGGCCCTTTAAGAACTTGCAAAGGGAACTGGAAAAACCCCATATTTGGGAGACAAAGAAGGTAAAATGGTATAAATACAGGAAACATTCTGTGTGATTTGGCCCAGAATTTGAGAGACATTTTCCTCTGGGCCTGCGCGTAATAAATGTAACTCCATCTCTCTAAGCGTTGCTCGGTTCTTCTCCGGTTTTTCTGTAACACTCCCTTCCTCTCTGCAAAAATCAAAAAAGTATATTTAAAAAATAATAATAATTCATCCTTGGTCATCCAACTACATGCAGTGGGATGCACTGGGATTAACAGCTTTGGAGAGCGAAAAAAGAAGTGGCAGAGGGTGTCTCCCCAGTGCCCCAAACAAAACTGGCAGCTCTCGAGTCATTAAGACCCTTCAATTCACCAAAATATTGTGCTTTTTCAAATAACTACATTTATTAACTTTTTAAAAATGTCCTTTTCCTCCTGATGACAGATTGTTAGGTGTTCCTTATTACCCGTCTTCCTTTCTCCCTCCAGAAGCTGTGAACCTTTCTGTCTGATAAAGCCTGCACTTCGCACACTCCCCTGTCGCTAAGCGGCCATGAGACTAGGTTCTGGAAAATGGAAGAGTGTTACCTGCAATTTGCAAAATCTCTCCTTAAATAAGGGGTGAGGGGGAGGGGAGGCACTTTCTTTTCCCACCCTGCTTGCTTCCTGCTGGCCAGGGTGTGGACATATGGCTTCACCTCCAGCACCTAATTAAACCACGAGGTAGCCTTGGCAACGGGAGCTTTGCAAGGTGGTGTAACAAGAGAACAGAACCTGGGTCCCCAAGCTGGACCCAGACTTCTCCAGGAGAGAGGAAGAAATCTGTTTCTTGTTTAAGCCACTTCTGTTTGAAGGGTTCAGCCACTGGCAACTAACCCTAATCCTGATCATGAGACTTGCCTACTCGAAAGCCTGGGATACTCCCAATTCTGTAAAATCAAAGCTCAGCCTTTCTAGCCTGGAAGTGAGGTCTGTGAGAGCTTGGTGTGAACGGCTCAAGCGATGGATGGCTGGGTGTTGGCCATCATAGAGGAAGGAGCACTATAAGCATCATAGTCCTTGAGCATAAACAGCCCTGCCCTGTCTTTCCATGTTTGTGTCCCACTTCTCTTCTGCATAAGCCCTGCCTTCTAGCCAAATGGCCTGTGTTTGATCCACTCAATATGTCTCACCCATCCCTTCCCTTTCCTGCTATTTCCTCTGCCTTGAATCTCTCCCATGCCTCTCACCTACATACCACAGATTCTCATTTCAGGCCCAGCTCAGTTCCCATCTCCCCTCATTCTAGCATTTTTAACTCACCTCCCTCTTTTCCCTGGATTTCTATGGTGCTTATTGTCTGAGTTCTCAAATGGCACTGACTACACATCACGCTATATTGCTATTTGTCCTTTAAGTGTTTCCTGTTTTCTCAAACAGATTATACTTTGCCCGAGGACCAGAATCCTTTCTAGTGTGTCTTTCTGTCCACAGTAGCCCAGAATAGGAGCTTGCACATATTAGGAATTCAGTAGCTGCTGCTGCTGTAAATGTTGATGCCTGTTCTCTTAACAAACTTGGAGCAAATAGATGACCCTTGACAGTTTTGCCCCCATTGATCCCCTTAGCAAACTCTTTCTCACCATCAGACCCATCCAATATGTGGAAAATTTCTCTGAGCCATTCAAGATAATTTGCCCTGATCAGCCGCTGTAAATATCTCTATAATTACTCATTACTTTATATAATAATAATTTGTTCATCTTGCTCTCTGATTGCAAACTCCTGAAAATTGAGTATTATGTTTTATTCATTTTAGAATTGCAAACCAAGCAGATGACGGGCATATATTACATACTCAGTAAATGTTTGTTGAATAAATAAATGAATAATAAATAAAGACAATGGCCCAAGAAGGCTCATGACTTTCTATTGAATTTGCTTCCCTGCCTTTCATGCCTGGTCTCGGGAGCCCTTTGACCCCAGGTTCCAGGCTTTCAGGGGCTGTGGTCGTTAACTATTCCCTTTGACACCCACCCGGATCACACAGCAGCCCTGCCTCTGGCTCCACTAAAACAACAATGAAGTCCATGTGAAACCAGCCTGCATTCAAGTGAAACCAAGGAGAAAAGGTTGTTTGTCAAACTTAAAAGACAGATGTTAGTTACTTCTCAGTTTCAAACTGAATCCTAACCCTTGTGAAATTCAAGTTTCATTTCTGCTTGGTCAGATGAAATTTCCTGCTTCTATGTGAGGACTTTGGGGTTCTATCTAAGGGATTACTTGACCTTATGTCTGTGATTAACATACATACCTCTATTCCCTAACATAGCATCGATTTTACATTTCAATAAAAAAAATTTTTTTTGGCTTTGTTTTTGGCAAGATGTTCCGTTTATTGCTCCACACTGACATTCAAAAAGGCAGGTAGAGACAGTGCCCTGATCCAACTGTTATTGGCTTTCACTCCTGGGAAGAGGGGAGGTTCAGAGAGGCAGACTGGGGGAGGAAATGAGTAGGCTCTGCTCTCTACCCAGCTCTGACTCATGCTGCCCTGGAGAAGTTGCTGCAATCCTCTGTGCCTCTATGACCCTGTCTGAAAAATGGGCTAATCACCTCGCCTCCCATCTGGCTCCCAGGAGTGTTGCAAGGATTAATGAGTTAATAATGCCTGAAGAGCACTTTGAGCTCCGGATGAAAGATACAGGAGAACAAAGGGTGATGGTTATTATGCATAATTAAAAGCTCTAGCAGAAACGTTGGTCTGAGTGAATCTCCAATGCTTCAGTGGCCAGAACCCAGACATCGCACACAACCAGTATTCAAATATGTATCATTTTCCCTAGAAGGGAATTGTAATCTGATCGCATGATTACAACAGACGTGTTTCGTGAGAAGAACATCATGGTAGTGTGGGTAAACATGCAGCTCCATTATCACCCGGAGGTGGTGGTTATTGCCCTGACCTGGGCTGACCTACCCCGGGAAGGTGGTTCTCACCTACCACACCGTGAGCCTTTGTTAGGCCTTTTTCAAGAACTTTTAGGGACGTCAAGAAGATCCGCTATCCCCAAACCTTTCTCCCACATGGTCATGGAGTTCCTTTAAGAGAAGACAAAACCCTTTTCAAATTATAGAGGAGACTTAAAATGCAAACACTGCCCAGATGGCAGAGCAGAGAAGCTGGCCTGTGAACCAAGTCCACCCAATATGAACCATGGCAGATCACACCTTCCACCCAGCACAGGTTTCAATAGGGAAGAGAGAACAGATGACCTTGAGTTCAACAGTAAGGGTGAGGTCTTCCAAAATAAGAAGGGCTGTTGGCCAAAAGGAGAGACTCAGATCTCAAAGACAGTCACGGCCTCCTTCACAACTTCACACATAGCACCGTCTGCAAAATAGAGAGAGCTCTCTCTTCTTCCTCCAGAAACCAGCCCACACTCACACCACCCTGTATCGATGCACAAGCAACAGCAACGTGTACTAGAAACTCCCGGGACTGAAAGTGACCTGCGCTGTCCTTGCTAGTTTCTGAGGACGAGAGGGCACAGTCCTGTGAGAGCTCATCAAACATAATCACACAGCGCTTCTCCCAAATGACCGCATGAACGTTTCAATAGTGCCTTGGAGCACGCCAGCTGTGGATGTCTGAGTTGGAGAGAACAGAAAGCAAGGTTTGCAGAGTGGAGGCTATGCCGCACATCACTCCACACGGGTCTGCTGTGAACACCAAGAACGACAATGCAGTGCTAGTGGAGGGAGACTGGCAATGAACGGTCCCATCCACGGAAGCAGGTGGCTGGATGGCTGAAGGTGGAGGAATCAAATCTATGAGGCCAGGTCCTTCAGCCTAAAGGGTAAGGCCCTGGGAAGTGTGATGACTTCTTCATGCAGGTGAAGGCTGTCATGTGAGAGAGAAAATCTGCTTTCTCTGTGTCATTCCAAAACACAGAGCCAGACGCAACACCCAGCACGTGAACACACTGTCATTCGACAGAAGGGCACACTTTCTAATAGCACGAATGCAAGATGGAGTTAGCGGGCCCCTGGCCACTTCCTAAACTCAGACAGAGGCCAGTGAGCATGACCTAAGTCTTTAATATTAAGTGACATTTCACACTGAGAAGCATTATTAAGTCACATGCTGCTATAAGAGAGGGGAAAACTAAAGTGTGAAGTGTTTAAAGTATAAGTTCAGACACTGTCTCACTCATTCTCTTTCAATATTTGTATGTTATTTATTATAAATGCATTTGAGAGAATCTGAAGACTCATTATAAAGAATAATTTTTCCTACAGAATATAGGGTTCTGCTTTGTATTCTAAAACAAAAAATCAAGAAATCAAATAAATACCAATTCTGATCTTTTGAATTGTAAGGAGATCTGGGTAGAAGAAAAAAGTCAGAAACCAGTGAGTATGGGACAGAAAAGAAAGCTGAGAATGGACCGCTTTGGATGCGCACATCCCCACTCTCTCCTGTAGGTGGCAGCATTTGTTTACAACTGTCCCATCCACATTCAATGGCGGCTGGAGGGCGGCTGGGTTGAGTGACTGAGTTCGGCTGCTTCAATTTTCAGAACATCCAACATAATCAATTAAAATTTTAATATCACTAGGTGACGGCCTTTGCTCAAAAAAAAAAAAAAGTAAAGTAAAAGAAAAGAAAGAAATACATAGAAGTTGGTTCTGCCTGACCAAAGGGGAAGTTGCCTATTGATTACATGCAAGGTCATAGCTCAATCAGACTTGCCTCCATGATCACATTTTTTACCTTGACCACATATTGAAGCCTTTATCTTTCCTCTGTTGAAATCTATATGAATGCAACAAAAATGTTGTTTATTATTCTTTGGTCATTCTCTGATAGATTTTAGAAAGAAACCAATCAAGTAATAGCCAAGGTCAATCCAGGGAAAATTCAGAAACGTTGTGAACTGTGTCTACCACTAAAACCAGGAAACTGAGTGCTTTTAATGGTGCTTTTTATAAACTAGTAAAAATATCTGAGAAATGGAATAAATTTCTTAAGGTATTAAAAAGCAAGATGTGCCTTGAAACACCAAACATTCGCTCCCTGTGCTTAGGGTCTCTGTGTTAATTTAGTAATGGGAAGCCCGGTAGCAGGCCAGAAAACAGAGTAAGGGCAAGTCTCCGATCGCCATCACATTCGGCCTTTGGACAACGAACGCAAAGTACACAGTTGAGTAAGATTCTTTAGCAGTGTTTCTCAACCTGTGGGTCGCGACCCCTTTGGGGGCCAAATGACCCTTTCACAGGGGTCGCCTAAGACCATCGGAAAACACATATATAATTACATATTGTTTTTGTGATTCATCACTATGCTTGAATTATGTTCAATTTGTAACAATGAAAAGACATCCTGCATATCAGATATTTACATTACGATTCATAACAGTAGCAAAATGACAGTTATGAAGTAGCAACGAAAATCATTTTATGGTTGGGGGTCACCACAGCATGAGGAACTGTATTAAAGGGTCGCGGCATTAGGAAGGTTGAGAACCACTGCTTTAGAGCATTTCCAACCAGTAGATCAGGATCGACCATTGGGCCGCCTGCTTCCTTGGGGAAGGGCCAAGTCAGGGCTGTCCCCCAACCCCACCCACGCACCAGTTTCCATCCCAAACTCCCAGGTGGGAAAAGGACGGGGAAAGCTCTGCCTTGCTGCTCACAGGCCTCCCTCCTCTGGGGGACTCTCCTGCCCATTCCTCCTGAGCCCGGCCGTGATCCTTTGGGAAAAGTAAAAGGGCTCCACCTCCAGGAGGGCTGCCCGCCCCTGCTCTGGGGTCAGAAAGCCCCACTCTTTGGGGAATTTCCAAAACTTATTGTTTGTTTGATTTCCTGAAACCTGCCTTCTGCCCCTAAAAACCAAAAGCTGTTTTGCATAGTAGTTGTGTTTTTTTTTCCTTTTAATTCAAGAAAAACTGAGTGAGTTCTGTTTTGAACATTTCACAGCTCACCTACATAGAACCGGACATCAGCGTAGCACACAGTCAAGTTTGGGAGTGATTTTTTTTTTTCTTCAAATTCTGGTAAACGTGTTATAAATAGGGAAGGCGCTAGAGACATATTCAGTATTTTTAAAATTGTGTTTTCAGAATTTTAACTAATGCTTAAACATGTGAGTTAAAACATAGAAAAATTATGAGGTTTGCAATGAAAATATGGGTTCTATATTCAGGCTTGAGAAAGTGACTATATTACATTGCTGGGGCTGCCATAACAAATTACGGCAGGCTTCGGGACATAAACAACAGAAATCTATTTCCTCCCCGTCCTGGAGGCTGGAAGTCCAAAATCGAGGTGTCGGCAGGGTTGGTTGCTTCTGAGGCCTCTCTCCTTGGCTTGCAGATGGTTATCTTTTCCCTCTGTCCTCACGTGGTTTTTTCTCTGCCTGTGGCTCTGTCCTAATCCCCTCTTCTTATAAAGACACCAATCATATGGAACTAGGGTCCACCCTAATGACTCCATTTCAATAGGATTACCTCTTTAAAGACCCTGTCTCCAAACTCAGTGGCATTACCTGACCTCTTGAGCCTTAATTTAATCACATTTAATACCGAGAAGATAATAGGAACGGCCTCTGAGCTTTTCTGAGGAGGAAGAAACTGATAGAAAGCTGTAAAGTGCTGAGCACTGTATAGAGCTATGGTCTCTGTCATCACCATCATCAAGAGGACAATACATACATGTGCCCAGCATCAATGTCCCCCATCATTGAATGAGAACTACAGTGGTGGGAGGGACGACCAAGGGAAAAGGGATGAAAACACAGCTTCCACACCCCTCTCCCATTTGTGACACACAGACATCTGAGTAGAAAAATGCTGAGTCCCGAGAAATTACAGCAGGGAGCAGGGGGAGTGGGGTACCTTCACAGGGTGACTTCAAAGACTCAAACCAAACTTGGGTTCAGAAAGAAGGCCAGGAGAGCGAGATGCATTCCCCTGGCCTCAGACAGGCGCCTGGCCGCTCACAGGGAGCCCAAGGCTCCTGGCTTGTCACAGAGCTGGCGGCCGAGCAGAGACCGAGCAATGGCCACATGACCAGGAGCCCCAGTGCTCCCAGGCATCCCGTCGGGAGGAAGTTGTACATTCAGGCCACTCCTGGCAGAGACAAGCCGGGCCTGTCTGTCCCTGCTTCTCCGGGGAGACGGCGTGGCCATGAACGCGGTCGCTCCAGGAGCTGGGACACTGGCGCTGACACTGCAGCGAGCTGCTAAAACGGCATCGCTAAGGTGGCCTCTGCAGGCCACACCACGGTGGGTAAATGCAGGGACTTCTTGCTGGGGGGAGGGGGCCCCCAAGGAAAAGCAACCAAGCCTGTGTGTCCCAGAAAAAGAAGTAAGTGAAATAAAGAAGAGCTTCGTATGTCACTGTTTTCTCCTTCCCCGAGCCTTCCCACTGGGGATGGCTTTTCATGTATGATGGGTGGCACCAAAGAGGCTGCCTGCGGATCGAACACTGTCATTCCCTCCAGCAGTCGTCCTGTGAATGCCATTTGCTGTAAATGTCTGCACTGTGACATAAAAATGGCCTATCTTTATTAGTGAGCATGTATCATGAGCTATCTTTTTTTCCCCCCAGCACTTGGGAATGACCTGAATAAGCCACACTCTTCTTGGAAACCGCCCCCCCCCCGCCCCCCCGCACCCAACTCACCTCATGTGTCCTGTGTCCAGGACACATGGCTCCAGAGGCTGGACGCAAACCGTCACACTAGCCTTTGTTCCAGAAAGTCTCATGGAGGAGGCTCATGATTTTCCCACACAAGCAACTCAGGCTGTCACCTGATACAAGGAAAGGCTCGGTGACTCAACATGCAACTTCAGGGGGTGAGTCTTTTTTCCGTTCCTTTGTACAGCAGCCTACCGTGGTCATCTATACGGTAAGGTGTAAACCAAAGAACAACATGTTCTCTAGCGCCCAATGAGAGGCTTGTGAGCTTCCACGCGAAGAAAAGAAAGGAGAGAGGAATCGGATGTTAGAACTAGGCATTTCCCTAGTGCAACTCCTGCATTTTGTAGTGAGGAGCCAAAGCGTTTCCTCCGACCCTGCAGTGTGGGGGATGTGCCTTGTCCACGCTGCCCGGCACTGCCATCACTCCTGCTGTGGCTCCCGCTTTGTCGTCCTGGCTACCAGCCCCAGCAGCCCCCCTTGTGGAAGGCAAAAGATGGCCTTCCAAAGATGCCCACACCCCAATTCCCCAAAACTGTGAAGATGTGCACAATCCATGGCAAAGGAGAATCAAGGTGGCCCATGGAATTAAAGTTGTTAATCAGGGAGAGTATCCTGGACCCTCCGGATGGCCCAGTGTAACCACAAAGGTGGAAGAGGTGGCAGAAGAGTCCGTGTCAGAGTGCAGTGGCTTCACCGGCCATTGCCGGCTTTGAAGGGGGGAGGAAGGGAAGCAGTAACCACGGAACATGGCTGCGATCACTAAGGAAGGAAGCAGCGTCTTGCTGCTGCTCACTGATGGGTCTCCCCCGGTCCTGGACTGGCTCTCAGCTCTTACATCACACGTGTAACCCACGTGTCTGGTTTCCTGACTGGACTGTGACCAACAGGTTTCATCAATACAAACTGGCCTTTAATTTTAAAAAGCACAAATGCTAAGAGGAAAACAAATGCTATCTAATAAGATCGTTAACTCTACAACAAGGATACTATAATACCTACATATAATTTTAAAATGTTTCCATTGACAAATCTTTTCCAATGAAAGGATCTGCGACCACACGTTAAATGTATGCTTGACACTGAAGGAAGTAAATGTGGGATCGAAGACCTTAGTCTAAAGAATTTTCTTTCTAAAATCCAAAGCCCACACATTTTATTCCAGTGTGTTGCCAGACCTGCCCAAACCTGTTCTGAATAACCAGTGCCATCAAAAGCACACCGCCCAGTTTTAGCCATGGCACCTTTCCCTGCCCGGGTTTTATAGGAATATTAATCATGTGATCTTCCTGCCATTTTGGACAAGGTACTATTATGAGTCATTGTTAGCTTCTTCCCTTTTCTTGGGTTTTCTAGAGAGAGGTTTTTTTTTTTTTTTAATGGAATTAGTTTAGATAGTTAGTGAAAGTTGAAGTACTATACCCCAGCTAGCATCTGCTACATTATGGAACATTTGTGTTATAGAATGCTTTAAATAGCTCAGTGTTTTGTGTAAGAGCATTATTTTGTTTAATAAGAAGAAAATTCACTAATGATAATGAAATCGTCCAGCCAGGAGGAGAAAAGTCTCCTCCTTCATTCCTTTTCACACAACTGCTCTAACTGGTGCTCGTGAATGGACAAGAGCATTTCAGGACCCGCTTCCCCTGGCCCAACCCATAGGCTTAGTTTTCTATTGCTGCTATGACAAATGCCCACAGACGCAATGCCTTACTTAAAGTAACACAAATTTATGCTTATAGTTCTTAAGGTCAGAAGAGCAAAATGAGTCATATGGGGCTAAAATCAAGGTGTAAGCAGAACTGGTTATTTCTGGAGGCCTCGTGGGAGAGTCTGTTCCTTTGCTCTTTAACCCTCTGGAGGCTGCTGACATTCCTTGGCTCATGGCCACACCACTGCGATCTCTGCTGCTTGTGGCCTTTTCCTCTGTCTCTAACTCCTCCTATCTCTCTCTTATGAGGACCCTATGATTACACCAGGCACATCAGATTAATCCAGGACAACCTCCCATGTCAAGATCCTTAACTTAATTATGTCTGAAAAGTAACTTTTGCCATACAAGGTAACAGTCACAGGTTCTAGAGATGAGGATATGAACATATTTGGGGGAGTCATTATTCAGCCTTCCACACTCCACCCTCTAGCCCCCAAAGATTCATATAAATCCTACATACAAACCATTCACCCCCATCCCAAGATCCCCAACAGTCTTAACCCATTGCAACTTGCAGTCCAAAATCTCATTCAAGTCTCCATCAGCTTAGAAGTCCCAAATCTCATCTTAAACCATCCAAATCAGATATAGGTGAGTCTCTGCACATAAACCACCCAGCAGCAAAACTCTTCTCTGTCTGTGGACTCGTGAAATTAGAAAACAAGTATATGTGCCCCCAAAATAATGGTGAGGTAGGCACAGGATAACAGTTATAGACATTGCCATTCAGAAAGAATGAAACCAAAAGGAATCTCTGGTCCCAACCAATGTCCAAACACAACCAGAAGATGTGCAAACTCTATTCTATTCCAGAACCTGGGAATGATTCTCTGTGGCTCCCGTGGCTCTTGGCCCACAGCTACATCCTGAAAGCCATCATTTTGCTTGAATGGTAGCACCCACTTGCAGCGGAGTGCTTTGACCAGCCCGTCTCCTACCTGTGGAACTTTGCGAGTCCACCAGCCCTAGCATTCTGAGTTCTCTCTGTGCCTTTCAGTCCCGGCTGGCAGTATTTTTACTGGTATAACATTCTCAAAACTTGATGGACTACTACTCAGCCTGCCAGAGAGAGCATGGACAGAATAATTAATTAAAGGAAATAAACGTGACTTCTGCAGGATAGTGGTCGGCAAACTCATTAGTCAACAGAGCCAAATATCAACAGTACAATGATTGAAATTTCTTTTGAGAGCCAAATTTTTTAAACTTAAACTATATAGGTAGGTACATTGTTATTAACTTAATTAGGGTACTCCTAAGGCTTAGGAAGAGCCACACTCAAGAGGCCAAAGAGCCACATGTGGCTCGCAAGTCGCAGTTTGCCGACCACGGGACTAGGCTATCTGTGTTATAAAGCACTGCGAACACACAGTGCCATCATTCAAAGTTCTCAAGCGTGGGTTTAAGGCGTGTCAGGTCTTTAAATCTCAAGTTATACACCAGAACATGCTATTATCTGAAAGACCTTTCAAACGTGATTTTTTTTTTTTATATAAGTCAGAGTGAGTACTAAAAAGTAAAATCCATGCTGCCCAGAGTTGCTGATAACTATCAGAGAATAATAACCAAGGAGGTGGCGCTCCAATCACAGCAGGAACTATTAGTGGGACCTCCCCAAGGGAAGCCAAACTAGCATCAGAATGGAAAATAAAACCATAGACCCTGCTTCCTGGGAGATCCTGGATGCCTTCTTTTGAAAGAAAGGGCATCACAGACTTCCGTTCCTGAGTTAGATTTCCCATGGCTGGCAAGTTGGACACTGAAAACCCTCCTTTTCACTCTCCATCCACTGACCCAGCAACAGGAAAAATAGACCAGAGAAACTCAAGCTTGCGTGTGGTCAGCAGGGCATCACACACGTCTGCTCTGGCAGTAATGGCCGAATGGCCACAACATGTGATCATATATATCATGAAACCTTCCGTGCCATTTTTGGCTAACCCCAAAATCAGATTGTCTTTCCCTCATAAAAATTTATCATACATTTTGGTAAACCATTTGTTAGATGGGGTACAAATTAGAAACAGAGAGTGATCCGCTAACCTGCCTTTCCCTCTGATTTCTACAATTCCAATTTAAATTACAGAACTGTATTAACTTATAATAATGAAAAATAGGCCCATTAGCAATTATTAAAATGTGAGTTTGAGCCACAATAAGACATCATGTTAAACCCACTAGATTGGCCAATATTTAGAAAGTCTGACCATATCAAGTAATGCCTGGAATGTGTAGCGAGGGGAACTCTTGTGGTAGAGAGGTGTGGGGGAGGAGAAGAGTGTAAGTAAATTTAACTACTTTGGAACATAATTTGGAAAAATTAAAAAGTGATACCATACAACCCAGCAAACCCACTCCTAAGTATATGCCCTAAGTCAGTGGTCAGCAAACTCATTAGTCAACAGAGCCAAATATCAATGATACAATTGAAATTTCTTTTGAGAGCCAAATTTTTTAAATTTAAACTATATAGGTAGGTACATTGTTATTAACTTAATTAGGGTACTCCTAAGGTTTAGGAAGAGCCACACTCAAGGGGCCAAAGAGCTGCATGTGGATTGCGAGCCACAGTTTGCCGACCACGGCCCTAAGTGAACCCTAGCACACGGACCCCTTTCAACATGTTTAAGACCGTGTAGTATAGAACAGCAAAATTGCCAATAATCAAAGTATCTACTGACAGGGAAATTGATAACTACATTGCTATATATTCATACAATGGAATACTGTACAGCAGCAGATATGAAGAAATTATAGCTACATGGATAAATCTTAGTAGCTTAATATTGACTGAAATAAGCAACTTAAAAATATATACATATAGTTTGATACCATTTTAATAAAGTTCAAATAAAAGTACTCATTATAGAATACTAACGTGTAATAGATTTGTAAAGGAAAGGAAGGTCATGAGAATAAACTAAGTATCAGGATGCTGATCAACTGGAAGTAAGGATGGTGTGGGGGAGGACTGCAGGCTTTTAGGCATGTCTGTTGCTTCAGTCAAGTGGTGAGTTCATGAGGGTTCATTTTATGAAGAGTAATAATTTTGATAGATTACATATTTTTAAGTATAACCAGGAACTGAGATAAAATTTTAAAATTCTCCCACTGTCCTTTTAAAATGAGGGTATGGGGGAGCCCTTCCTCTCTCACCACTGGATAAAAATACTAACAGGACTCATGACTCTGCTAGTCATTCAAACGTAATAGAAACTCCTACAGTCATCTTACATGACTCAAATCAGAAACCTGAATGTCTCCAATCTTCCTTCATTGCTGAGACCTGTTTCTCTCACTTCCCCCAGGTCGGAGGAAGACACACTGCTTGAGGTCAGCCTCTCCTCTCTACTCTCACCTCTACTGCCATCCCCAACGCTTCTACCAAATTCTCCCCTGAGTTAGAACGTGAGGTGGGAGGTGGGAAAGGGAAACAGAATGTTCTACTTTGACCACTAAGATCAGAAGCTGGCTTTGAGCAATCTGGGCATGGCTGGTTCTAGAGCTGACTGCTTCATGATGCTCTCGGGCATTCCTGCAAGAGCCCCGCTGTGACACCCATGTGGTAGGCACTTGACTGGATGAGCTAAGGTCCAATTGGCCCCAAGTTCTCAGTAGCCCACTGCACACTGGAGGAGCAGTTGGCATGCCACTGCTCCTCCAGGACCCAGCATGGTTCCAGACAGACTCTCTCTCATCCGTGTGGTCCACATCTGTTTGCAGAAAACACTCATGTGCCCTTGGCCCCAACAAATGGAGTACAAGTCCTCCCCATATTCCTTTGCTGTGCCCCAGAGCATCTCTCTGGCCCAGCTCTTTCCCTCTCGATTTCTGGGTCTGGAGGGGGTAGGTTTATAAGTATACAAAAGTTTCTTTCCTGAGCCTGGAGGCTTAAACCCTGCACCCAGCCTCCCTTTACTCCTCCTTCTAGGTAAGGGGTAGAATGGGGGGGAAATCACAGAATAGCTTTTTCCAAAGAAATCAAATTCAAAACTTTTGCCAAATGTCTATTCTTTTATTTTTTAAAATAAATATACATATTAATTGATTTCAGAGAGGAAGGGAGAGGGAGAGACAGAAACATCAATGAAGAGAGAGAATCATTGATCGGCTGCCTCCTACACTCCCCACACTGAGGATCAAGCCTGCAACCCGGGCATGTGCCCTGACCGGGAATCGAACTGTGACCTCCTGGTTCACAGGTTGATGCTCAACCACTGGGCCGTACCGGCCAAGCTAATCTCTCTTTTAAATGCATGATTTGGGTGAGGAACCCAAGAATTATATAACTGTTTCTTGGTTATTTTCTTTAAATAGTTATACCTTGGATGTTCTGTTTCACAACTCACTTTGGTATTTGGTATTTTGATATATGTGTGCCTTAGGGAAACATTCTAATTTAACATCTTCTGGTACGTGTTATCAATATGTCACTTCTCAGATGGAATGGAACAGTCTTGAGATAGATTACAAAACCCACCTGCTTTTATTTGCTTCTCACTCTCAGCCCAGGTTTCATTAGGGTCAGCACCTTGGGCTCATGGCTGCTTCTGTCCTATTCAGCCCTCTGCCTTGTGCCATTTCTCCTGAATAGCATTCCGCTAGCATAGCAACTACCATGAACACACAGGAACTTCAAACCTCATTTATGAAGTGGGCATATGTTACCTGCTTCACTATGGTGAGTGTCAGATTCACATGGAAGTGAAAGCATTACACAAATATGTTTCATCATTATGATTAAAGCACTCACTCCCTTGACAACCTTGGAGGTTATATTCCCCCCAAAAAATATAGAAGGCAGGATGAAGTTCTCTTAGAAAATATAATTTAAAAGACACAGGAACTAAAAGTTCTAGAAGGTCATGGTTTGATTCCCAGTCAGAGCACATGCCTGGGTTGCAGGCTCAGCCCCCAGTAGGGGGTATGCAGGAGGCACCCCACCAGTGATTCTCTGATCAGTGATGTTTCCATCTCTCTCCCTCTCTCTTCCTCTCTGAAATAAATAAAAATATATATTAAAATATTAGCTTGAAAAATGTAACCTTTTCCTGAATGATCTTCTTGAGCTGTTTTTAATTATGATCTAGGGTAGAGTTACCAGATAAAATTCAGGAAGCCCTGTTAAATTTGAGACCAACTATGAATATTCTCTTAAGTATAAGTATGTCCCTTGCAATATTTGGGACATACTTTTGCAAAAAAAGTAATCATTGTTTATCTGAAAGTCAAATATAACTGGGTATTTTGTATTTCTATATGCTAAATCTGGCAACCTTAGGTTAGAGAGGAAGTGTCTTTCATGATTTTTATGTTATGCAAATTGATCTCTTGCAAGCTCTCAGGTCAGCCTTCACTAGCTTGAAATGCCATGCATTTTATTCTTACAATCTCCTTTGTTTCATTTTCATAAATCTCAGTTACCTATACAACCTCCTGGACTTTTCACGAAGACTATGTTATTAGTTTTTTCTCTCCTTATATCTAGTCTTCTACCTGTCGATGGAGAGGGTGCTATTTGTTTGTTTAATCAATAGTCCTAGACCACTGGGGATGCAGTGATGATCCAGGAGAGACACACTTCCTACCTGGTGAAGGTCAGGCTCTAGGCAAGGAAACAAATAGTAACCAACAGTCACTACCCCATAGAGCAATGGACATGATTTTTAAGAGGACAAGAGCAATCGTTGTTGTACTATTTCACTAAAGACCTCTAACTAGCCCAGCTGGTGTGACTCAGTGGTTAGCATCAACCTATGAACCAGGAGGTCACGGTTCGGTTCCCAGTCAGGGCACATGCCTAGGCTGCGGGCTGGCATCTCAAGTTGGAGGCACAGCACAAACACTAAGGTCAGATCATTCAAATACTAACTCCAGGCTCTTGTCAAGACACAGGGGGAGAAAGGCTGCACCAACAGAATCAGCAAGGTGCGAGTGTCCTCTCACCTTCTGGCCAGCCGGGCAGGCTTGCTGGCCTCAGCAAGCTCGGGAAAGGAGTATGCTTTGGGAGGAAGCCTGGACACACTCAAGTTGCCATGTTCCCAGAACTCTTTAATCGTCCTGTACCTCAGTAGTTTCCAAATCCAATGTAGAGTCTGCCTCCCCCCTTTATTTTCCTGCTGCCACCAGCTTGGCCCAGGTCCCCCTTCCTTCTGCTCTCTCTTCCTCTCAGGGCATCCTACCAGCTTCCTCTCTGCAGGCCCTTCCTAAACCAGCCCAGTGCAGTCCTCGCTGCCAGGGAAACACAACCTGGATCATTGCACTGCCTCCTCACACATCGTCAGAGTCTTCCCAGTATTTACTGGACGAAATGCAACATGCCTCATCCCAACATTTAGGTCCAATCTACATTTCTAATCTTAAGTCTCATTGATCTCCTACTGGCAACCTACTCCCAGCCAAACTTAAATTGTAGGCATTTCCCCAGCACCTGGCATTTCCTATTCTGTGCGTTTGCCTCATCATTTCAACTCTGTCACCTAAAATGCTTTTCCAGTTTGCCAAATTCTTACTTATTCTGTGAATACCACATCCTTTCCTCATCCTCACAACCAAAAACTAACCCTTTTTTTCTCCTCTCCCCCCCCCCCCCCCCCAATGAACCTTCAGGCCACCTTCACTTTCAACATTTAACAGTCTTTTTTAGAAGATCATTATTGTCTTTTCTGTCAATGGTATTTCTAGTTCCTTGGAGACAGAGTCTGTGCCATGTGATCTCAATATTCTCCCACAACGGCTAGCCCAATGCTTTGCAAACAGTAGTTGCTCAACAAATAGATCTGTAATTGAAACCACATGCCATTTTAAAAAGGTAATCCATGGTTTTCACATTCCCTATGGTTTTGATATATTAAATAAAATAATTTATAGTCTATCTTGGACATTGACAAGGGAAAGAAAGACCGGGGACCTTGATGAATCCCAAACACTAGGACTCGGGAAAGTTCACACATGCTCTTAATTCCTCCTGCATTATGTTTTTGTCAATAGCTATGTGTGCACCAACTCTCCACGTGTTAACTACATTTTCTATCTTTTCTTAATTTTTTCTCTTACTTACTGAAGAGTTTTACCCAAAGGAACAAAGTTTTAATCACTTCATGAATGTTACTATACATGTGTTGGGAGTACAAACCAGGAGAGAGATGTGTGGCCAGTTAGACTTGTAATATGTGCTATTTGTGTTTTTTATCTCCCCAAATGACAAATTACTATAATTTATGGACCTTAATCCCTTTTTATTTGTTTTGTGTGTAATAAATAGTAACCACAACTGTTAAATTCTCATTTCTAAGAAATTACTATGAATAATATTCAAATTATCTGCTACTTGCCATAGATAAAATTTAGTGCCAGCAGTAACTCTGAGTTTGCAATATTACTCCCCCACCCCCCACTCATTTTCCCCTTCACCTCATTGAAACCACACATCTACAATGATCAGCAACACCAACATGCTTAGCCACCACAGTAAGGTAAACTTTTCCTATCGACTTTTTTATTGTGGTAAAATACACATAAGATAAAATTTGCCATTAGTGACATTTAGTACATTCACAATGTTGCGCAACCATCACCACTATCTCGCCCCAGATGTGTTGACATTTTTTCCTCTCCCTAATGGCTTTTTGTTAAAATCCAGCAGGACTATTTTCTACAATGTAAGCACCTTCTAATTTTGCAGAATTGGATATTTTCAATCTCTTAGACTGCCTTGCTTTTGTCCAAATAAGCAGCCCAAAAGAAAGAATCGAGGTCTGGCCCCTCGTTGGTCGGTGTGGAAGCATTTTGAAAGTAATGTGCAACTGAGATGCATTGGCCTTGGGAGGACCAGGCAGGACTGGCTTCCAGCCCCTGGCGGGACGGTCCTGGAGCTGAAACAAACCCAAACGAGGCACGGGAGACCCAAGGCCGTGGCACATTTTCACCTGAGCCAAGTCACACATTAAACCTCAGTGAGGAAATATCAATAACTTCCGAAAAGTGGATTGCAGTTTAGCTTATTACCAGCTGTCAGCACCTCAGGAACTACATGGAATGGCCAGGGAATTGAGATATGAAAAGTAAAGAAAGAAATCACATTGAAGGGCCATTTGTGGCATGTCCCCCCAACCTCCCACCACGGCCTCCCCCCAGCAGCTGAAGAAAACATAAATAGTGAAAACAGAGGTTTGGTTTTTAAAGAAATAGGACCGAGCGATTATAAAATTCCAGAAGTATAAAAGCTGATGTCTCAAAGACCCTGACTCTTATATTTTATAATATAAACCAGATGTTTTGAGTTTTTCCAAATAACTTTCTTCGGAGAAATAATGCTTTGGTCTTTGGCATGCTTTTTATCTTAGGTAAATCATTCCTACTTGTTTCTTTTCCTTCACACACGTCATATTCAGAAAATTCTAAAAGTGAAGATCCCCTAACTGGGCTAATTTGATTGTGTAACTATCAATTTTAACATTTAACTTGAAAAACTGGAATTTAATGAGGGAAAAAAAATTTAACTCTTTCGATGCAACGATATCCAATTCTTTGGAAAATTATTTAAGAAAATTAGCACAATAGGGTCACCTAGCAAACTGAGAATGAAGGAGTGGTCCAATACACAAAAAAATGCCCGATCAAGACACACCTCACCACAACGGTTCCCTCTGCCTTGGATGGTTGGCACAGTTGGCAGGTCTACAAACAAACAGCCCGCCCAGGGACGCTCAGTGGTTGAGCATCCAACCATGAACCAGGAAGTCATGGTTGGATTCCTGGTCAGGGCACATGCCAGGGTTGTGGGCTTTTTCCCCAGTGGGGGGTATGCAGGAGGCAGCCAGTCAATGATTCTCTCTCATCATTAATGTTTTTATCTCTCTCCCTCTCCTTTCCTCTCTGAAATCAATAAAAATATGTTTAAAACAAACAAACATTCTAACCAGCCAGGTGTGCTAGTCCCAGTTTCGTGAATAAAATGACAGCGTAATCACTTGAGCCTCCTCACATCACACAAGTGGGCAATTCTTCCCTGTGGTGTCTTGGTCACACAGACAAGTTAACCTAATCGCACTGCAGACCATAAAGTAAAGAAACCTCTCTCCTTCCCACAGCCTGTACCAGGCCGCTTCTTTTATCAGCTGCCTTTTGAGCTCCTTAGGCAGCCGGATCCGGCCAACAGGCTGGCCACGGATATCTCGGGAAAGCCAGACCGGCTCAATGTAAAACTGCAGACCAGCTTCCTCGGCCCCCAGCACTCCTGGGTAAGACAATAGGACAGCAGGGGCGGTCTGATCCCAAGTCAGGCCAGCTCAGTCTAGCTGTAGAACACAAAAGCTCCCCAAGGAGCTGGAGCCCCTTCCTGCCCACTGCATGGCAACCGGGCAGCTCACACCCCACCCAGGGCCCACAGGCTCACAGGCCGGGCGGACATCCCTGTCCCACGGCTCCATGTGGTCTTGGGCCCACGCAGGCCAGCCCTATGCTCTGCCAGCTGCCGGGCAGGGAGGCACATTCACTGTGCTTATCCAGAGGGAAGTGTTGCTCTCACCCTCCTCCCCTTCCTGCACCAATTTCAAACCCTGGTCTTTGGACAAAACCTTTGGGCTGTTTTGTTTTAGAGGGTTCGTTGCCTTTAAGGAGTTCAGGAATAGTTGAAGGCTACCGATTCTGAGAAAAGTAGATTATCTGGTGTCTAGGCTAAGACCTGACCCAAACCCAATAACGTATTTGGTAAACATTTCAAGGACCAAATGTAAAGCATAAAACAGGAGTCCCAGCCTCAGAACAAAGCATCAGACTAGGCCTCGGGGAAACAGTTCATCTGCAATAGGCTCACACTGGCTTAGCCAGACCCGGGCTCGGGGAAAGGGTAACATGGGAAAGACGCTATGGCCAAAGGATGAAAAATGGGCCTAAGTTTTGGTGTCGGGGCTCTGGCCTTCTTCCAGTGGGACACATTACAGTCAATATCAGGGGTGGGACATCAGGAGCTGCGGGAATGACTCATCCTCCTGACACAGCCACCCAAACAGCTGGCCAGCTGCCCCGCCCCACCCGTGGGCATGATCTCACCGAAGCATGTAAGCATCTGGTACATTCATCATCTTCTCTGGGGCGTGAATGAGCACTTAGGATGTAGATAATGTAGCAGGACTATATGTGTGTATTATCATGCAGATAAGACAATTATTTCATAATAGGAATGGAACCCGGATCATCCTTGCCTGACTTTTGATCCTGCCAGCGCTGCAGAAAAACACTCACAGATACGTTCAATAGTCAGGAAATGCAAGCACAGAAGGAGGGAGAGATTACAGGCCGCTCTCTGCAGTCGCTAACACGTGCTGTGATCTTAGCCCTTTCTTGTGGCGATCTGATGTCACAGGGAAAAGGAAGAGGCAAATGAGGGAAACAAAGAGGTCCCCACCCGGCATGCACACATTTTCCATAGCAGCGTGTAACTGAAAATTAGAACATAGTCACATAAATAAGGCAAAGCATATAAACAGACCAGATGCTATAAAACTGTGAGAGAGAGAGAGAGAGAGAGAGAGAGAGAGAGAGACGAACAAGTAAATGAAAGAAAGAAATATGTAAAGCTGACTTTTCATTGTAATAACTTTTCTTTTGAGTCCGATCAGGGTACCCAACCTGATTCATATCATGAAGGCTGTATAGATAGACGTAGATGAACAAAATGATTTTCTACTTTAGATGTTAAACTCAGTAAGGGCCAGACTCTGTGTTTCCTGTTTAATTCCATAGAATCAAACTCTTGCTTTAAAAACAATTAGTAATAACTTTTTCTGATCTAATTGGGCAGGGATTAAAAGATGTAGGGGAAATAGAAAGGAAGTTAAATAGGACATGTGAATTGACTGAGCTGTACAAAGAGGGAGGGGAAGGAGCCACCATAACACAAGCCACTGAGTCTGCCATGCTCCAGTGGTCCTTGGGCGGCACCATTGGCCCAAGAGAGCCTTGATGCGTTCCAGGAAGGGGTCTGTGAAGAGGGATGCAGGGACATTTGAGAAAAACCAGTATCCAAGCAACCATCTCTATTTATGGGCAATCATAAATAAGGTGATTAGAACTTGGAAAATACTTTTACTTGGCATCACACTTAGAGTAGTTTCAATCATAGTTCAAGGTTAGGAAGATGTGACCAATGTAAAAGGTATTTCATTTCATTTGGATCCATTTCACGCATTTAAATAATGTAACATCCTTATTAGCTCAGCTCTGATCCTTTCCTTTCAACCTCTGCAGAGGTCATATCGTTGTCAGCCCTGGAAGGTGTTTATGTATTTTTATCCAGATAAACTCAGAGGTGCTTCACTGATCTGTCATAATTCTTTCGAACTTTTGGTTCTGTTTTGGATCAACTCATTGCACTCCCAGCTGTAGAGAAATGAATGGCCTCTACAGAATGATCTACACACCCCTCTTTGATTTGCCACTGGATACTTTGTCGTATGAAATACAAACCTGTGAGACTGGTTGCCATGTCCCTTGATCAAATGATTTACACACAGACCAGAAAACTTCCCACTGAGACAGCTGAGTGCGAATGGTGACTCCATGCCGATGCCACTCGCAAACCATGGTGCTTTCCGTTCCTTACTACTATTTTAGAATCCCTACAAGCTGAGCCACTGATTATATGCTGCTTCAGAAAAAGTGGAAAGATTACAGGATGACCATCGAAACCATTCGTGTCCACTTGAACCAGAGAAAAAGCAATACAAAAGCATCTGACAAGGGAGGGGATGGTTTCCTATTTCAAGAGTGTCCCCACTCTCCAGATCTGAAAATCAAATAGCCCTTCAGGAGCCCTATCTGTTCAGCCAAGTCCAGAGTAATTTTTCCTTTTTCTGAACTCCCATGGTATTTGTTCACTTAACACTTATTAAATGCCTACTAAGGGACAGGCACTTTAAATGCCTATTTGTTTTTACAAACAACCCTGCAATGTAATTATTATCTACCCTACCGCCACCACCACCATTACTTTAAAAAATGGAAAAGTGGGACAAAACAAGCTAAGCAATTTGGTAATGATCTTGCTGCTAATAAACAGAAGAGTCAGATTTAAACCCAGGTCAAAATCAGACCAAAGATCTCACTCTTTCTACAGAAAAGAAAGATACGCTGAGCTTTCTGCCACACAGGTTTCAGGGTCTAATGGAAGAGATAGGATTTACGTGTTTATTTTATTTTTAATTATAATTTTAATAACAAGTCCCATATTAAACTATTGGCTTGTGAAGGGCAAACTTTAGGCCAAATAATGTCTGTCTCCTTAGAGATATACAGCTGTTTAGCACCTCACAACCACTCAGTAAGTGAGTGATGAACAGATTTGCAAATGGGGAAAAAATAAGTGGATAAGTAAATAGATTCAATGAAGGGCCATTGCCCACTTCTGAAGAGATGAGTCTAAACTGTAAGTTTCTTAGTTTCCTCACAAATATATCATCTGATGAATGCGTTTAAAATATTGTCATGGTTTTAGAAGCTCTTAGACAAAGCCAGTGAAAGGAAATATGAAAGTCTACGGTTTATATACTTAAAACTATTAACATTTTACAGCAATGAATATGGTAATTTCCCCAAACACAGAAATTATTATAAGCATAAGCAATCTAGATAATTTGTCTAATATCCAAAGAGATTGTGAAATGTATTTTCCCTGAAGAAATTTAGAAGTGGAATCATATAAAACATGCACTCCTAAACTAGCACTTAACTAGCAAATGACATAAAACTTACAAGGGTTGTTTGTATTAAGAAACTTTTCCTTCAGAGATGAAACTCAACAATATATAACTGCTCTCATTCCTTATCATAAATAAATATGAAAATCAGATGAAAGGAACTCAACTCAGAGTACATGTTAACAACTATATGTAATACAATACTATCAATAAATGATAGCCAAATACAAAAAACATAGATTGCAATGAAGGAAAGCCTTCACTTTAGAATCATTTCACTTATAATTCATTATTCCTTTTTGCCAAGCTTGATTTTCCTAGAGATTTAACCTAAAGATAATAGCTAAGCAGTTCTATTTGAAAGATAGTTTGCTAGCAAACAAATACTCATGGTACATGGTATTATTTTATGTTAAGATGTGAGCTGAAAGTGTGATTTTATTTACTGAATAAGCATCAAAATCAAAACCCCTTTGATGTTCTATATGGCAAGTGGTAAATAGACCCATTAGCTATGTTTAAATTTCTATTTTAAACTTCAATGCTCTAAAATAAGTTTTTGCTAATTTAATTTGTCACAATTTTGGCTGCATCTTTTTGGGTTTATCTCTTTTTTAAAGCGAATTAGGTAACCTGAATACATTAAGTAAAGTTTGTTTATATGTATGTTTATTGTAAGAGAATTAACATATTACATATTCGACCAGGATGGGTCATTAAAATACATAACCACTACATATTAAAACATAATCATTAAAACATCTTAAACCAAGAGAAACAGTAGAGGCATTTGAGAAATTATCAAAACATGGGTCTGGAGTTTATTGCCATGGATGAGAATTGAAGTTATGCGAGTGGATAAGATTCCCAAGAAGAAAGTCATGAAGCAGGGAGGTGGAAAGAGGATGGAAGCTTAATGAAAATATTTCTAACTGGGTGTTGAAGTCAGGGGGCAAAGCTGAGGAAACCAAGGGAACAGTCAGGGAATTAGGGGTGAATTGAGGTGGTGCAGTCAATGGAACAGGCAGTGAGGCTTTGGGGCTTAAAAGACTAGAGAGAAGATGGCATCTGAGCAAGTCAGCCCAACACCTGTCCACAGCTCAGACACCTCCCATAACACCACTGATTTTTTACAGAGAGGAAGGGAGAGAGATAGAAAGTCAGAAACATCAATGAGAGAGAAACATCGATCAGCTGCCTCCTGCACATCTCCCACTGGGGATGTACCCGCAACCCAGGCACATGCCCTTGACCGGAATCGAACCCGGGACCCTTCAGTCCGCAGGCCAACGCTCTATCCACTGAGCCAAACCGGTCTGGCCATAACACACATATATGTCCTCTATCAACAGGCTGAAAAAAGGATATAACGTTGGTTTTTCTGAGAAGTTAACACAAACACTGACAACATAGAAACCACACATTCTAGATGGGTTTTCTTTCTTAAAGATGTGTCAGTATACCTTTAAGGTTGACTTTCAAAATAAAAATTTATGTATGTATAGGTCATACATATATGCAAAACAAATAATAAGGCATTTCCTTTATATGTAAGAGTAATATAAATATATATATGAATATATATATATATACCTATATATGAAGGAAAATGTCTTATTAAGGAACATTCCATGGCCAGAATAAAACTCAATGTGACAAAAAGGTAAGTGAGTATTCAAAGGCAGGTAACTTCAGTGTGTGACATTATGGTACGCTTAGTAATGTCCCCCAAAGATATCCACGTTCAAATTCCTGGAATCTGTAAATATTACTTTATATGCACAAAGAGACTTTGCAGATGTGATTAAAGTAAGGATAATGAATGGGGACATTATCCTGGATTATCTACTTGACCCTAAATGCAATCACAAGTGTCATTATGAGAGGGACGCAGAGGGAGATTTGATTTATAAGACGGAGAACAGGGAGTAAGAGATGTGCTGATGAAAGCAAGAGGGTTGGGTGATGGGAGGAAGGGGCCACAGGCCAAGGAATGCAGACAGCCTCCAGAAGCTAGAAAAGTCAAAGAAACGGATTTTCCCATAGAACCTCCAGAAGGAACCAGTCCCGATGACACCTTGACTTTAGCCCAATAAAACTGTCTCAAGACTTCTGGCCTCCAAACCTGTAAGAAAATTAATTTGTGTAGTTTTAAAGCACCAAGTTTGTAATACTTTGTTATAGCAGCAACAGAAAACTAATACAGATGCGCTTTGGAAAAATATCATTTACAGCACAACATGAGATTGCCTGCTTTTCTCTAGAGAAAGGCTAGCCTCTTTAATGGACGTTTCCTGCGTAAGCCCTTCTCTTTTTATTTACTTCCACTGAATGGAGCTGGTCTTGAAGAATCTGATGGACACTTGTTTGGTCACAGGTCAGCAGTGGGATGTTGCTCTGTGGGTAGGGGGAAGGGAAGGAAGGTTTGAAAGAGGCTTGAGGAAGGTGAGGGAGAAAGAAGGGGGGACTGGTGGTGCTGCCCCGAATAGATCTAAGAAGAAGGGCCCCTGCAGGAGGCTTTTTGTTTGGGGCTCAGAAGAGTTGCTTTAGGCCTCTGAACTTGAGGAGCAGATTGTAAGGCCCCCAAGTCTTGGGGTGGAAGACGGGGAAGCAACCAGAAATTCTCGAAGACTTCAGAAAATGTGCTGCTTCATCTTAAGATGTCATCAAAATGCTTGTCCTCGGGAAGAATGATGACAATGAAACAGAAAGAATAGCTTTAGGAAAATCGCAATAAAATCCCCCCTGGGATAATGCATACAGCACAGTAAGCAGACCTCAACCATGATGGCCCACGCTCCAGAAGGCCTAGGCAGGGGTCCTCAAACTTTTTAAACAGGGGGCCAGTTCACTGTCCCTCAGACCGTTGGAGGGCCAGACTATAGTTTAAAAAAAAACTATGAACAAATTCCTATGCACACGGCACATATCTTATTTTGAAGTAAAAAAAACAAAACGGGAACAAATACAATATTTGTATTTGCATGTGGCCCACGGGCCATAGTTTGAGGACCCCTGGCCTAGAGGATGACACTGAAATAAGAATAATGTACACAATATAAGGAATACGCAAAATGTACAAGGGGATAGAGTCACCCAGAAAGCTTGGAGAGCTAGGAGAGTTGTGTGCTTAAAACTCTGAGAACACAGCCATTCAAAGGGCAGGCAGAACAAGAGCCATCAAAGAGAAAAGAAAGGCACCTTCGAGTTTTACGAGGAAAATCAGGGAAGAGTGCTGGGAAGGCGGAAGGCAACCGGGATGGACGCTGTCAAAGCAGCAGATGAAGACTGAACAAATGGCAGTAGCAATGAGGTCAAAGGGAACCAAATTTTCAGGGGTGCTGGGAGCAGAGCCAGGGAGTGGGGGAGGAAGGAGCGAGTTAGGAAGAGGAAGTGGAAGGGCAGACAAGGTGCATGAGAAGCAGAGGAGCAACCACACCTGGTGGCTGAGTCAAGATGTCTCACCCGGTGGAGGGAACCCGTCCTCTGTGAGACACACCTGAGAAATGTGTTACTATTTATAAATACTCAAGTATGCAAATGATTTACTTGCGTAAGGAAGGGAGGGAGGGAAGGAAGAAGTAGAGTGGCTTTAATATCACTCTTTCTTAAAAAATGTTTTTATTGATTTTTAAAGAGAGGAAGGGAGAGAAATAGAGAGATAGAAACATCGGTGAGAGAGAAACATCATCAATCAGCTGCCTCCAGCACGCCCACACTGGGGATCTAGCCTGCAACCCTGGGTATGTGCCCTGACTGGGGATCAAACCAGCAACCTCTTGGTTTATAGGCTGATGCTCAACTGCTGAGCCACACCCGCTAGGCTTTAATATCACTCTTAATTACCTACATTCTGATGTGATTTGTGGAAACAGTGGAAAGCAGGAGCGTTGCAGCTAGTGCAGTGGGAATTGCCCGTGACCCTGCATTTTAAAAGAATCCTTCTGACTGCACTGTGGAAGAGGGCAAATGGAAATGCAAGACAGGTTAGGAGGCTGCTGCATTAATCCAGGAAAGTGGTGAGAATGGCACCTATTCAGAGGCCAGAGGAGCATTTTAGAAATGGAACTAAGGAATTAGAGCGACTCCTGGGAGGGAGAGCGGTGGGGAGTGAATAGGGAGCACAGGAGAGAAAGATGCAGACTCTGGGAGAGGCTTGCCGTGGCTGGAAGGAGGCTGCATTCTCTTTCCCTGCTGGAGCACAGACAGACATGAGTGTACGTAAATTGCAGGTAGAGAGTGGGAAGTTACCAGAAAACACATGGATGACCTCAATTTTCTCAATGACTCATGAGGCGAAGTTGTCTGCTGAGAGTGAGGGGGCAGGAATTGCAAATAGGTCTTCAGAGGCCTGCTGAGGTCTATAAATAGTCTTCCAACTAATTAGCACTGAGGAGTGAGAGTTCTGGTCTACCTAAATGTACTGGAAGCCTGCTGGCAACCACCCATTGGGTACCACACACCCGCTGCTGTGTGTGGTTAGCCCCACAAAGACCTATGATATAGGCACAATTAATAGGCCTAACTTACAGAGCTTTGCATCTTAGCCATATTTAAATAACATCAAGGCCTTGAAGAAGCTATTAATTCCAAAGCAGTAGCTTTTTAAAAAATGGTTGGATTATAGTTGTGAATTTTCTGTTTGTGTTTTCAAAACGTATGGCTGGTAATTATATTATACATATATACCTGCATTGTATGAACAGTTGCTCTATAAGGTGTCCCAAAAAATGTATACACACACTTTGAATAATTATAAAGGCAGTGTTTATTAAAACACATTTCATTTTCAAAATTGAGCTATCAGCTGTTAAAGTGTGTATACATTTTTGGGGACACGTGTGTGTGTGTGTGTGTGTGTGTATGTATATGTATATATTTACCTATATATGTATATATTTACATATGTATATATGTGTGTGTATATATATGTGTGTGTGTGTGAATATATATATCATACATATATATATATATTCACACACACACACACACACACACACATTTAGATACACACATGTATATAACTAGAGGCCCGGTACATGACATTCATGCACTTGGGGGGGGGGGGCAGTCCCCTCAGCTCGTCCTGCACCCTTTAGCAGTCCGGGAGCCCTTGGGGGATGTCTGACTGAAGGCTTAGGCTTGCTGGGAAGAGGGCCTAAGCCTTCAGTCGGACATCCTTAGTGCTGCTGCAGAGGTGGGAGAGGATTTCACCACTGTCGCTGCACTCGCTAGCCATTAGCCCAGCTTGTGGCTGAGCAGCACTCCCCCTGTGGTAGCGCACAGACCACCAGGGGGCAGCTCCTGCATTGAGCATCTGCCCCCTGGTGGTCTCTGCACGCCACGCCTACTGCTCATTCTGCCATTTGGTCGATTTGCATATTACCCTTTTATTATATTGGATTATAGTAGCCATTCACTCAGTATAGCTTTCTTGAGCACATTCTATGTGCCAAGAACTATGCTAGACACTGGAGAGACAATAATGAGCAAAAACAGGTAAGTGCCTACCATTATGGAGTGAACAGTCAGATAGTAATATAAAAAGACTTTCAAATTAATGTAAAATGATAATGTGATCAGTGCTGCAAAGAGGCTGTACAATGAGGTGATATAATCCACACATATCGGGGGGTAAGGCAGATCTGGTTCCATTCTATCTTAGGTCACAGATCAACATGCCCAGGTCCTTCTCCCTGATGACATTACAATTCCTCTGAACGTCATGAATCTGTTTATGGCACTTGTCCATGCACACAGCAGATACTCAGTGTGTGTGTGATGGCTAGACTGATGCCATGAGATGTCCATCGGCAGTATCAGTGGCCTTTCTTTTACTGAAAAACTAGACATGGACATCATAGAAATAATGGAACATCCCCATCATCTTGCTGATTTGGCAGGAACAACACACTCAGACAGGACTGCATGGACTCTCTCATCCCAAAATGTGGAGTGTCATTGGCATTTTTCCTTTTAAAGGAGCACAAGTCGCCGAAACCGGTTTGGCTCAGTGGATGGAGCGTTGGCCTGCAGACTGAGAGGTCCCGGGTTTGATTCCGGTCAAGGGCGTGTGCCTTGATTGTGGGCATATCCCCGGTGGGGGGTGTGCAGGAGGCAGCTGATCGATGTTTCTCTCATCGATGTTTCTCTCATCGATGTTTCTGGCTCTCTATCTCTCTCCCTTCCTCTCTGTAAAAAATCAATAAAATATATATTTAAAAAAATAAATAAAAATAAAAAAAATAAAAGAGCACAAGTCACAGTGTTCTTTGCACTAATGTAAGCTGAGGATCTGTGTACTTGTTTCCTCTTGTTTTTCAGGGAAACTTCCACTGACCCTCACAGGCTATCAGGGGAAGTGGGAGTAATCGTGTCATGGGCACAGAGTTTCTGTTTGAGATGATGAAAAATTTCTGGAAATGTATCATGGAAATGGTTGTACAACGTCATGAATGTACTTAATGAACTGAACTATATCATTAAAATGATTTAAATGGTAAGTTTTATGTTGTATATATTTTACACAATAAAAAGATCCCCCCAAAGTTAAGGCTTAGAATATTTTTTAATAGAAAAAATAAAATGCTGGTTATGAATGAGTGTCCCCTTTTCCATGAAGCCCTTCAAAGGTTCCCTGTCTTTTCCTGACCAAATCCCTCTCTCTCTCTAACCAGCCCCTTCATGGACTGGATTCTTCTTGTGTCCTATATCCATTCTTCTTGAACCCTACGTCAGGCCAAACAGCTTGCAATTTCCCAACGTGCACCACCTTTAGATGCCTCTGTGCTTTACATGCATAGGTTCCAACCTCTGGGATGCTGTCCACAGCCCCATCTTCCAGCTGGAACACACGTTCTCATGCACCTGAGCTTGGCCTTCGGTAGAGAACTTTCACCTACACCTATTTCAAATCTCCCCAACCCTCACAAGGGAAATGACTGCTCTCTCGCTTGCTTCATCACTTTCCCGTGTATAAATCATTATCATGGAAATATATTAAATGCACTAATTTATTCATAAGTTTGTCTTTCTGTCCTATACCATGGGGGAGGAGGAGCCAGGGCAAAGCCTTTGTCTTGTTTGCGTTGCATGGTTTTAAGATCAAACTGTTTGACCTTGGACAAGATATTTAACCTCTTTTAGGTCTATTTCATCTTGCATACAATGGGAATAATAATAGGCTCTATGTCATGGAGTAGGTATGAGGGATAGATGAAATAATGCATGTGAAATACATAGAGAGGGTCTAATACACAATCAACAATAAAGTGGTTGGGGAAAGGAAATACATAACTAAGAACAATTGTTCATTGGTTAAAAGGTTGAACATTTAAGGTCAAGAGTTGACCAGAAGAATGGATAACCTAACCCCAGATATTTATTTAGAAAGACCTATGAAGAAGTTGAGAGACTGGAAGAACAATGTAGAGAACTTTGGGTGTATGTACCAAAATGTAATCAAAACACTTCCACGGACTTCCCAAGTTTCGAGTTTTAGCCATAAACAATTTCACTCTCTCCAGAACCTGCCTGATCAAGCTACAGAGTTTCTTATAACTAAAATATCATAGTCATCTTAGGAACCAAAAGCGAAAACTCAATGAAACCAATAAGAAAGGCTATAATAGCCTCGACCAGTTTGGCTCAGTGGATAGAGCATCAGCCTGCGGACTCAAGGGTCCCAGGTTCAATTCCGGTCAAGGGCATGTACCTTGGTTGCGGGCACATACCCAGTGGGGAGTGTGCAGGAGGCAGCTGATTGATGTGTCTCTCTCATCGATGTTTCTAACTCTCTATCCCTCTCCCTTCCTCTCTATAAAAAATCAATAAAATATATATTTTTTAAAAAAGGCTGTAATAGTCTTCAATACCAGACCAGTGGAGGATCTTCATGCTTTAAATAATATAAAGTGGACCTTCTGTAGACATGGAGAAATTTTTGAGTAAGTATTCAATACTGATTCAACCACTCCAAAATTTTGGCAAATTACCCTCTCTCCTGGAATTTAAATCAGTAAGTAACCCTTTCTCTAAGTCTGGATTTAGATGTGAATTTCTTATTTTACATGAGTAGATGCTTGCCATTTTCAAGGTATGCAGCTGGCTTGTGCAATGGAGACCAAACATTACCTGACACATACATATCGTTTCTTATAAGGCAACACTCACTGCAGTGAACATTGCCAGAGTCTCCTGGTGACTGTGCCCATGCAGTCCCGGGGGTGGAGCTAGTGACCCAGGCCTAAGTCCCTTGACGTTCATGGCTCATACGTGACCTGGCCAGAGCCAAGGAGATTCAATGACATTGTCACTGTATCTTCTGGAAAAGAGACTCTCACTCATAACCTCTGACTTAAAATGTGAAAATGAATGGTTAGCAGAGACCTTTCTGGTACCCATAAAACTCCAAGCTAAAGTCAACAGATTAGAAGGTAGAACAAAGACAAAGAAATAAAGATTTAAAAAAAAATAAGCAAGTGCTACTGATATGCTAGAGCCCTAAGTAAAGTTCTGTTTGAAGCTAGCCATCCTTTTTTAAAAAGCTTCAGAGTAAAAAAAAAAAAAATCCCTTTTTGATTAAGCCAGTTTCTGTAACTGCAACTAAATAATCCCAACTGGCTTTCGTCAAAGCCACTCTTCCCCCACGGGAGCTCCACACACTCCGATTGCATTAAAAAGATAACTGGTTTCTCTAGAGAACTCACATGCGCACGAATCGGGGCATATTCAAGAGGGTAAGTGTCTGGGTAAGAAAATCTCTCCTTTGGGGATGCCTGTGGTTCACGTTTCTGTGTGGGCTAGGAAACTCCTATAAATTTCACCTGTTGACACATTTTCTTTGCAAGCATTTTTGCTAATTCAGAGGGAGGAGCCGGAAACAGAGGTGGAGAAGGGAAGGCGTGAGGCAAAATATGAATGATTGTGCAGGAAGCAATATAGCTGATGGCCTTTTAGCAAAAGGCTGGCATGTGGGTACATGCGGTGTGAATTCACGGTGGAGGAACTAATCGGGCAACGTTATCTGATCTGGAACAACAAGAAAAAGAAAGAGTCTCTTTCCTTTTCCCCTGGTTTCAGTTGTCTGGAAGCCCTTACCCAGGTGCCAGGCTGGTCTTGGAAGCATCCCACTAGAAACCTTGACTTTGGATTGTGCCAAAGTGCAGACCGGGGATCTGGGTTGTTTTCCAAGGGCCAACTGTCGTTTAGTTTCAGGATAAGCTGGACTTCTGTCAACACAGGGCACGTTCTGGATTGAAGAAACAAAAGCCAAGCATGCCGATGCCTGAATACAAAGAAGTATGGAGTTTCACAAGTTCTTCTCAGTAACAGAGGCTGGCTTAAGCCTGCGGCTTAGGAGCTGTGGGAGCAGAGCCCGAGTCGGTGAGGTTCTTTCCTCCATGAGAAGTAAAAGCCCGAAGCGATGCTCTGAATAATCTAAATCCAAAGCTGCTCCCATGGAAGGGGGCAGCGCTTGCAGGAGGGGGCTTGGACTTGGGTAGCAAAAGCTTGCTTCCACCCCTGTCTGGCACTCTGGCCTCAGACAAGTTAGATATCATTTCTGCACGTTTCTCATCTGTAAACATCATTCAGGATCTCAGGGAAAGCAACTTAGTTGAATTACATCGAGAGTTCACGACCCATAGTAAGAACGCAAATAAATGGCAACTGCATGATTTCCCTTAACCTGGGGAGACCTCTACGGAGTACGGGGCTGCTGGTACCTAGACATGGAGACCCTCTTTGCATTTGGCAGGCAGAGGGGTTGAAGTTCTGCTTCATCTTACTGAGGTTCTCTGCAGAACATCAAGAGGAAAAAAACACCATCAATTTGAAGCCAAATTTCTGCATTTTTCGAAGCTCAGCAAAATTTCGTTTCTAAACTGTTGAACAACCAACTCTATAACTCCAGACTGGCTAGACATAAACCTAAATAAAAAGATTTTCATTGGCCTGGCCAGCATGGCTCAGGAGTTCAGCATTGAACTGTGAACCAGGAGGTCACGGTTCGATTCCCCGGTCAGGGCACATGCCTGGGCTGTGGGCTTGATCCCCAGTGTGGGGCATGCAGGAGGCAGCCCATCAATGACTCTCTCTCATCGTTGATATTTATAGCTCTCTCTCCCTCACCCTTCCTCTCTGAAATCAATTTAAAAAAAACATTAAAAAGATTCTCAAAAGCAAAACTATGTTTTACGCCTCTTTTTTAGGCCAGATGCATAATACCACTGTGCCTTATTGGTTGCTCACAAAATTTTTAGACACTTATCTAGGAAAATGAATTTATCTTCTGGCCAGTCAACATAAACTGTTGGGAAGTGCTCAAGAAAGGAAAAGAGGAAGGGAGGAAGGAAGGAAGCATAGCTTTCTTGGTATATTAGTTAGGGTAAGGGCTACACTGCTGCGAGCTAAAAAAGTGACCACAAAATTCAGTGACTTAAAAGAAGAGAGAAGTTTATTTCTCTACCATGCAACATCCGATGATGAATGATCCAGCTGCACAAGGTCATGCTGAAATCCCCAGGCCCTGTCCTCACCAGCGTGATCAAAGCCAAAGCGTTGGCTTGAGGACATAAAAGAGAACCCGGAGAAGCGCACACACACTATTTTAAAGGCCGAACCCAGGAGTAACACACTGTGCTTCTACTCACAGTCTGAAAGAACTGTCACATGGCCACACCCAGCAGCAAGAGAGGCTGCAAAACGGATGCCTATTTTCTGTTAGGAGGGTTAAAGACAAGCCATGGAATACTTGCAAGCCATACATCTGATAACAGTCTAGCATTTGGAACATATAAACAATTTTCGACACTCAATAATTAGAAAACCAACCACTCAAAAACAATGAAGGAAAGATCTGAACAGACACTAAAGAATATAGACAGATGGCAAATGAACACACACACATGAAAATATGTTCAGCTTCATCAATTATTAGTCATTAGGGACATGCAAGTTACCACAACATCTATTAAAATGGCTAAAATTACAAAGATGGACCATAATCATTATCAGGGAAGCTATGGAGGAATTAGAACTCACCTGCATCACTAGTGTGTGAATCTAAAATGGTACAACCGAAGGGAAACAGTTTGTCAGTTTCCTAAAAAGTTCAATGTAGCCCGGCTGGTGTTGCTCAGTGGTTGAGCATCGACCTATGAACCAGGAGGTCACGGTTTGATTCCTGGTCAGAGCACATGCCCGGGTTGGAGGCTCGATCCTCTTAGGGGGCATGCAGGAAGTAGCTAATCAATGATTCTCTCTCATCATTGATGTTTCTCTCTCTCTTCCTTTCTAAAATCAGTAAAAAAAAAAAATACGTTTTTTAAAAAGAAAATGTATACCGACTGTATGACCCATCCTTTCTCTCCCTAGATAGTTATCCAACAAAAGGAAAGAGGATGTCCGTATATTCAGACACAGACTTACACATCAGTGTTCACTGCAGTTTTATTTGTAATATCCAAAATGTGAAAACCACTAATGCCCATCAAAAGTTGAGTGGATAAACAAAATGTATAATAGCCATCTGATGAAATACTACTCACCAATAAAATGAGCTCCTGAAATACACAAACAGCATGGATAAACCTCAAAATAATTACACTGACTAAAAGAAGCCAGACCAAAAAAAAAGAGTATATACTATATGGTTGCATTATATAAAAATCTAGAAAATGCAATCTAATATATTGTAACAGAAAGGCGATCAATGGTCGCCTGAGGAAGAGAGGATAACGCAGAGAGGGACAGAGACGGGGAGAATTATACTAGTAAAGGAGAACAAGGTAACTTTTTGGAGTGATAGATATATTCTCCATCTTGATTGTGGTGATGCATTCATGGGTGTAGACATGTCAAAATTAGTAACTTGTACACTTTTACAACGTACAGTTATTGTATGTTAATTCTAAATCAATTCAAAATATATGTTCCATTGTTATGGAAAATGAGAACAGAATATGGTGGTCAATCAAAAGTATCCTCCATGCATAATTCCTTTTTGTTACTTTGCTAGCCAGTCTGGGAGATTCTGGGCCAGAGAAAAGGAGACTAGAGAGAAAAATTCCTACTGAGAAGACAAGACCTACAGGTCTAGCCCCAGCTTCTGACTCAGCGCTTCCCAAGCACCAGCCATGCTTCCACCTCTGGTCTCAATTCCTTGCAATGAACACATCCCATCGTGCACCGTCCCATTACAATCCCTGCCCATGATCAATCCACAGCACCAACAGGCCAGGGACTGCACAGCAGCCTGTGCGTGCGAGCAGCCTGCCAGCC
Source organism: Myotis yumanensis (assembly GCF_028538775.1). Lineage (NCBI taxonomy): Eukaryota > Metazoa > Chordata > Mammalia > Chiroptera > Vespertilionidae > Myotis > Myotis yumanensis. Next base: position 22,792,744 of record NW_027223766.1, read on the forward strand.
CAGCCCTGCCCTCCAGACCCCACTCAGCTCAGCCCACTGGACAAGTTTCTGGCTTCTAGGTCATGCTGCCCTGGCCCCTGGGTCATTTCACTTTCCCTGACACTTTCAACAGAGTAAGAAAAGCTACTGTATCTGCGTCCCACTGAAACGTACTTAGAACATTTTCCCCGAATTTTAGTTAACAGCAGTGGGACTTGTTCTCCCAACATGCCTTCGAAAGATATTTTCAAGCTTAAGCCCTCTGGCTTCCTCCAGGCCTCTTCCCAACAGCACGACACATTCATTTTGATGACACTTGGAATCTTCTTAGGTGAAAGGCTGAAATAATACAGAGACATCACAAAAGAATCCGAGAGGGCTTGGGCAGGATTACTCTAAGAATTTTATCCATCCACTTCAAGCAATTTCTTCTGTTGATCTTGAGGATTACTACGGAAACGGCCAAGGCTTTTGCTGGTTTATCCCAGAATATCATCCTTGTTGGTGCACAGTTGTGAGGTATCGCCAATGCAAAATTTTCCTTTTCCTCTGACTGGCTCCTAGAGGGATATCAGAACTAAATAGGAAATAAGCCTCTATAAGAATGAGAAGATTTAAGGATTATGATTGATTCTCATAAACTTAGTTCAGGAGAGCAGTGGGAGGGGGAAGAGTAAGTTTCATCTCCCTCCAACATGTACTTGGCATGGTCTGAGAAATGGTGCACCACCCACCAGGCAAGATGTTTCGTGTGTGTGTGTGTGTGTGTGTGTGTGAGTGTGTGTGTGTATGTGAGTGTGAGTGTGTGTGTGAGTGTGTGTGTGTGTGAGTGTGTGTGTGAGTGTGTGTGTGAGTGTGTGTGTGTGAGTGTGTGTGTGTGAGTGTGTGTGTGTGTGTGTGTGTGTGTGTGAAGTATGCAAGGGTTACTTCATTGAGCTTGATCAATGGAGATTATACTACCTGGGGTAGTTAACTGCTGATGAATCAAGGACATTTTCTAGAAGAAATGGAGCATAGATAGTGGCGAGGTTAGCTGGGTTGAATTACATTGGAATCGGGGCTGTCCTGTAGACTGTAGGCCTTACCTCTTGGGTGCTTGGAGAAGAACTGGCAAAAAATCCTGCAGCCAAGCCTTCTCTCCAGCCCAAATTCTTAGTAGGCAGTCATGTGGGGGTAATCGTGCCTTTGTTTGGCTCCTACTCCCTCCTGGCCCTCAGACCCTTGGATTTCTGCCTGAATGGAAAGAACTCTTGCTGCACTTGCATATCCGTGAGGTCAGCGGGGCAGGGCAGGACAGAGAAAGAGAAGCAGTGCCACTCACAGAGGCCCCGCCATCCTGACAAGGGCCCTGCTGTTACCTTCCCTTGTGATGACACAAGGCAGGAGGATGCTGGTGGTGACTGACCATCCAGCTGAGGTCAGGCACGGTGCCAGGTGACTTATCCTGCACTATCTAACTTAACCCCGACAATGACCCATGGGAAGGAAATGACTAACTCCTTTTTTCACAGAATAAAGGACCAAGGAGAATAATTTACAGGCGAATTCAACCTCAGAAAGGTTAAATAAGTTGCCAAAACGTCACAGCTACTTTGTGATGGGCTGGAGATTTGGCTCCATATCTGTGAGGGTGGAGCTGACTCACCAGTGGGGATGAGGGGTCTGTCTACACAAGGGTCAATGTCCTGAATTATGAGAGTGAGGAAGTTGGTAACGAATGATATCGATGTCGGAGAGACAGACAGACAGACCTGATCCTGCCTCAGACAACCAGAATATTTTGGTGGTGTGGAGCCTCTCACTTTCAGATCATGTACAAGAAAACAGAGTCACTTCAACTTATTTTGCTATAGACTCTTTCCTTTTTTGTTTTGTTTTTTGATATGTTACTGTAGACAAGATATTAAGATATTCTATTCCAATCCAGAAGCCAATGAGATAAAAATAGAGAAGCAAAACTGAGTAGCAAATAAAGGAAATTAATTTAATAACAGAATTCACTCAGTCTCTTAAAGCCTTCCCCAACAGGTATTCTCCAATACTTCTGGAGAGAGAGTCGGTCCAGTGGAGGAGTCAAAAGCCTCTTGACGATGGCCACAAAGGGCAGAAACTACACCATGTTTTACCCAAACACTGGCACACAGCTAACCCACATTTCCAAGGCTCCCCTGCAGGGAGGGGTGGCCATGGTCCGGCATGAGTCCTGCTCTGGTCAGTGGAAAATGAGCAGAATGGATACACACCAATCCCAGGTCTGCATCATGAAACCACGTGCAATCCTCCATGAGCTCCTCCCTTCCCAGCTGGCTCAACTCCTGGGACCGTCTTGAGAGCCACATGTTGAACTTGATGGAGCCACAATATGGAAGGAGTCCTGGGCCCAGGCCCTTGAATCACATCTCAGAGAAGAGCTGCCCAAACAGAAGTATCAGCCTTAGACTGCTGCATGGTCAGGTATAAACTTTTAGTGTCTGAAGCTGCTACTTCTGAGCCTCCAGGATTTTTCTCTCCTGGGATTTGTGTCTTGCCTATAGAAAGTGTGAAAGGAGTTTGGAGAAAATTTTCTTTGTATGATTGAGAAAGCAGAATTCTGTTGTGGCACCAAGAATATACCTCACTGAAGGGTAAAGTCATAAAGTAAAGCATGACTTTTTAGACCAGTTGTGAGAAAAGACCAAAGTAAATGAGTGAAAAGGGGTGAATGATAGGGTTTTTGTGCAGTTTTAGTGTAGTAAATAAAAAGTAGGCTAAACCACCGCTATCTGCCAGGAGTCCTCCTAGACGTGCTCTGTGGACACAGAAGACTGGTGTGCACCTGGAGCCGGTTGTTTGGGTGCAATGTGACAGTTCCAAGTGCTGGAGGGTGTTTAATACAGGTTTTCCCTCAACACTTCAAATTCACCCTTCCACAGATGTGTTTAGTCTAGTAACGTGCACTGTCTATAATTATCTGAGCAACAAGTAAATTTCACTTCCAGTTCTGTTAAATGCTGGGAATTCCAAGGCGTGGCGCTACAGTTAACGAGGATTACTGAATTGGTGCCCTTCATATTCCATGATGGGAGCAGAGCACATGACTGGAAGGAAGTCTCAACCATAGTTAGATGACGAAAGGGTTGCTGCGAAAGGTGAAACTTCTCCAAGAACAAACGTCATCCTGAAATAGACAAGCAGTGGCGTAACCATTTGAGATGGAAGGGATTTATACCAAGACTTCCGGTGCAGAGATGTTGCAGGGTTCTCTGAAGTCTCAACTGGTCCATATCTGTAGGTGACCAGGCATTATCACTGGAGCATAATTTTGCCTTTGTCAGGATGCAGAGTAGGATCAAAGCCGTTCCCAGGGCTGACTCCTGCGTCTGCCAGGTAGGGAGGGATGAGAGAGGCTGAACAATCTATCCGCCCAGGCCCCAAAAGCGGTGCGAAGACAAATTGCTTTCCCTTCCAACACACTGAGAAGACACTCAAAGGAGGCATACTGGGTCTTCAGAACTGAAATCCAGCACCAGGGGCTCTATGCTCTGCTCCAGGACTCTTTTAAGACACTGCAATTTGTGTGTGGCTGGCCCTTTAAAGACAGCTCCGGGCCAGAGAAACCTCATCCAGGAGAATTAGTCAGTTTGTTTTAGCAACTGCTTCCCGTGCCCTGGTCTCCCATTACTTCATCAGCATTCCGCAGATGCTGACTCTGTCCCCCTCTAAGCGCCCGTGTGGATTTCATAATCTCCTAGGGAACTCCCAGTACCGAGCCCTGGCGGCCCCACAGGATGCCACCTCTTGGGTCACGGGTGGAACCTGATGCCCTCATCCAGCGTCTCTGGTTGCAACCCTACCTGCCCCAGATTTCAGGTCTGCGTCAGAAGCTGCTACGGGAGGAGGTAGGGAGGTGACCCTGTTTGTTCCTGCCCAAGGCAGCCTCCCCCATGCAATTCTAAGAAGCTAAGAATAGTCCTGAATTGCAGGGGCTGCTTAGTAAGGTTTCAGTTAGAGGGCTGCACGGTGAGGGCTGCCACAGGCTTGGACCAACGGCTCAGAGCCCCCTTAGAGTCCTTTTTTTGCTTGGTCTGTGAGCTAGCAACATGCCCTTCCTCACACTTTCTCCCACTGCTGAGTAGTGGTCTTCAAAGGAATCCCCTTGGATGCAAAGTCAAACTCCCTTAACATCGTTTATTGGCTAGGAAATGAAATGTAGTCCAAGGGAGCAGCAGGCTTTGGGCAGAGCAGGATCCAGAGGGGCTCAAATGCTATTGTCAAAGGTGTATCTCTCTCCATCCCAGAAAGAGTGAGTCTAATGGGAGACAGGGTGTCTGCTAGAGGCCCCGACTAGCATCCCAACACTTGCAACTCCAGGGGACGGAGCCAGTCTGTGGTGAGGGTTCCAGGAGGAAATGTCCCTGGAGAAGTCTGATTGGCCCAGTCTGGGCCATGTGCTCCTCTCTTAGCCAATCAGTTTTGATTGACCAGACCAGGACCCACAAGCCTGCCCCTGGGGCTAAGGCTAGGGGCCTTCACATCATATTGAAAGGGTTTTCACTGCAGATGGGCTCAGCAATAGCTTCCATGACGCCCAGGGAGCTCAACCACAGAGGCAGCCAGCCATCTGCCATCCTTTCCGGGGCGGGGCTGGTTGAAGATGCAGGTTCTCCCTGCAGGCCAGCGCCTTCTCCTGCCCTCCAGCTCAGTTCTTTATCTCTTTCTCTTGACCTTCAGGACCCCAATTACTGGTTCTGGCAACCCCAGGAGGGTGCGCTCCACTGACATAGCCCACACCCTTGAGGACTCAACCATGGTGTCTCCCCAGGTACAGCCAGGCCACCAGCATGGAGGAGGCCCCATCTTCCCCAGCTTCCTACACCAAAGCAATTTTTTAGCCTTACAGAATTTAAAGGCGCTCTGTCCTCATTTGATCAGTCAGAAACCCGAGGCTCAAGTTACCGCAAGGGCTGCACAGGGGAGACGCTCACTGAGCAGGTGGAGGGGCCCCACCTCAGGTGAGGCGGCTGCCTCGGAATTGGAAGCTCTCTAATGTTCTAGGAATTGGCTACATGAAGGGTGAAATAATGAAGCTCCGCCACAGACCAGCCTGTTTAATCTGCCCTCTTGCTCTTCCCTCTGCTCCCCATTTCGTGATGGGATCAGGTGAGGTCATTCCTCCGCCTGATGAAAATCTCGGCCCTGGCTCGGCTGCTCCCCCTCTCTAAGCTCATTATCTGACTGGCTCCTACTTCCCCAGGAGCTGCAGGGAGGAGGAAAGGTAATTAAGTGTTTTGCTTAAATGGCCTTTTCGGTTGACAGAAATAGCTGCACAGGGATGTGGTGGACGCTCCTTCCTGATTCCCTCCCCGGCAACTGCCGCGCTGCAGGCCACAGGCGGCGCCAAGGGCAAGAGGAGAGCAATGATGGTGCAAAGGTCAATCAGAGTGGAGGCTGCTTCTCTCCTCCTCCCCTCCCCCGAGATAGCCCCTGAAGTGGGCCATCTGCAGGCAGACACGCAGAAGAATGAAATCACGCTGACAACAGCTTCGTTGTCCTGGTGGGCCTTCTCCCGGCCATGCAGGGAGAGTGTCTCCTTTGTGTGCATGGGGACTGTTTGGGGCGCGTGTGATCGGGCCAGCAAGAGCCAATGCTTCCCTCCTGCCTCACGCCGCCCTCTGTTGGACCAGCATGCTGTGTCCAAGTCCCAGCAGCGGTGATGGCTAATGTCCCTTTTCAGCCAAGAGCAGTCACCGCTTACTAGAGAATGGGTTGTTTTGAGAGAACTGATACTGCCATATAGAGCCTGTGCAGACTGGGGGATGGGACGGGAGACGTGGGCAAAGCACAGGGTGCAGCGCCCCCAGATGCCATGATTAAAGATCAGTCAATGGGCAAAATGTGCATTTCCATATAATGAAGAGTTTGGATGCCAAGGGGGTCATGAGGAGAACACACAAGGACCAAAGGAGGGAGAAGATCAGAACGTCAGTCAGAGATTCGGGTGTTCTGGATTTACTGAGGGAGTGCCTTCTAGGGAAAATTGGGGGAGGGAGGGCATGGAGGGGCGAGGGAGGGGTTGACCAAGGCTGTTGTCTCAGGTAAAGACAAACCTTGGCCTTATCCACAGTGGGATATGGAGAGGGCTCTAGGGCATTAAATAGAAATGCAGCGTTATTTCAGCCCTGCTTGCCCAACCTTGATGCAAAAGATCCTCTCCTGCCTTTTATACCCTTTATTAGTCCATCATTGGCTATGGGCCCCTCCCCCAACCTGGAAGGCAGAGCACATTCTCTTGAAAAGGCTATTCCCAGCAGCTAGGTAAATATTTTGCTAAAGCAGCCACTCTGGGAGCCAGGATATCAAAGTTGTGTGGACAGAAAACACAGATCTCCCATGTCAGTCATGAGGGTGGAAATGATGGTGAACAAAGCCAAGTCTACTTCCTTGGAGCCACGTTTCTACCTCTTATGGATACAGCACATGTAACAGCATTCATCTGACATCTACTGAGACATAGGTGTCACATCCAAGCTGGTCCCTCGGCTGCTTTGTTAAAAGTTTTTTCACTCTTCTATCAAGTTGGCAACTTCTGAAGGGTGTGGTGTAGGGTAGAATCAGTGATCCCATGATCATGAGCCCACTGCCATACCCCCTCAGCCATGAAGTGTGTCTTTGATCTAAGATGATCCCATGTCAGTGAACTGAGCTCTTGGATAGTGTAATGGTCAAGGTCTTGTGGGCAGAAAAGACCAATCCACATCCAGAATATGTACCAATCCCAGTGAGCATGAGTCCCTGTTCTACTCAGGATGAGTGGGAACCTATGTAATAGACTTGCCACAAGTGCATTTCTGGCATCAGTGGCTAAGTCAGCCTTGGAGAGAGGAAGTCCATGCCTTTGGGCCCATGCTTAGCCTCCCTCTCTGCCTTCATGATTGCTCCATTCATGAGCCCATTGCTTGTACACTGGGGAAGCCAAGGGCAGAGGTGGACACCACTGGCCAAGCCATCTAGTCTTTTTGTTTTTTTAGTACTTCTGCCACCATGGCTCTTGGTGTGTGTTTATATGCAATACAAAAACCTTCACATTTTATGGCCACTCCCATAGGTCTTATATCTCTTAAAAAACAGTCAAGTCATCTGTCACTTCCCCAGAGCATGATGTATATTTTTACCTTGAGCCAGTTCTCTTTCTACACAAAGTGAATGATCAGATGCTGTGCTGGTGCAAAGCTCTCCCCATTAAGGGATTTCTCTCACCAATGCCTTTCAGGGTCACAATAGAGGCTGTAGTACAGCAACAATCCATTTTCAGTGTGTGAATATATCTAGCTAATCTGCCTGCGAGTCAAGCAGGTTTTCTCCTCCATCAACTGGTCATAAGAAACCCCCTTGTGGCAACAGATGTGAGCTGAGGGAAAGACATCATAGTAGGTGACTTGGAGGCCTGAGCTATCAGCTCATTTGTGTCCTCTGGACCTTTTCAAGACCAATCCAGGATGTACCATTCCTATTCTACAACAGATTGTTGCTGGGTCTGTTGGACATTATATTTTGTGGAGCTGTTAGAACCCAGCTCATGACTGGCAGTTTAGCATATGCTCAATTGATATTTATTCCATGTTCAGATGGTCTGTCTGTACTAGTGGCCAATAACATGTCAATAGATATTTTTCAAATGGTGTACTCTGCTGCAGATAACATGTCCTTGCTCCAGAACCCCAGAAGTCTGTGCTGGAATTCTCTTTTGGGGGCTTACTAGAGCCTCTATCCAGCATTCCTTTCTACCCAGATTCCTCTAGGACCAATGGAACCTGCTGGAGCAGATAGTCCAAACAGCAGGACTGCTATTACTACAAGGACTTTTCTTGCTCTGGAGCCAATGCTAAACTAGCAGCCTCCCATGTCACATCCTGAGTAAGTCAGAGAAATATTCTTGAATAGAGAACGTATAGCCTTCAGAACCCTAAAATATCTAATAATTGTTGTGCTTCTTTCTTAGTAGTAGTGGGTGCCATGTACCCACTTGTCCCTTACTTTGTTCCTTACTAAGAGCAAGGTACTTGTTCCTCATTTTGGAAGCCTATCCTGGCACACCCCTGGATAAGGTTATAGGTGATCACTGGGCACCTATAACCTTCACTGATGTGGCAGGTCCCTGATTCTTTGAAGAGTTTCTCTCCCATTCTCTAAAGTATTTATCTTCCTAATGCATCCAGACTATTCGTTCTAGTGGATCAATTTTCCTCAGAATGTCCAGCCAACCCAGACCCTTTCAGACCACATTACGACAGAGTGCAGGAGAATCAACATATCCCCCAGACTAGATTGTGACTAACAGCTTCTCTACCTCCTTCCTGTTGGAGAGAATGCATTGTGCAAATCAAGAGCTGTATGCCCCATACCTGAGGCTGTGATGATCTGCTCTAGTAAAGTTAGCACATCTGGCAGAGCAGCTATAATTGGAGCCACTACCTGGTGGTGTTTGCAATAGTCCATTGCCAAATGCCATGATCCATCTGGTTTTGCAAAGAGCATACAGGTGATCATGATGAAAGCCACTACTGTTTATTGTTTTAATTTCTGTTCTTCTTTCCAGGATGCAATACTGCTTTTGATTTACTACTGTGGTGTGGGAGGGGGCTTCCACTTGGCTTCTCCTACTACTATAGCTCTTATTCCACAGGTCAAGAGACCAATATGAGTATTCTGTCAAGCTAAGTATGTTTTTAACAAATATATATTCAAAAATTTTGGAAGTGACCACCTGTTCACCTGTGGACCCATCAGACCCACCAGGACCAGGGTCATGACTCCCACTTAACTTTCCTGTAACAGGGAAATGATGATGGTGCTTTGAGTCTCCAGGAATCCACACAAACTCAGACCTATAAGCAATAGCCTTTGTACAAACTGGATTCAACCTATTTCTGAGGGTAATGATACCCAGGTACATAGCCAGAGGTTCCTTTAGGGAAGAACTGGAAAATCACTATTCTATACACTTGCCTCAGTTGCAGAACCCATTCTTATTGGAACTTAACCTTCAATAAGTGGGTGTCTGAGAACTGGCTCAGATTTGAACTTTGGGCACTAGAGCATGAGCTTCAACTGCGACTTCAGCTTTCTGTTCTCTTCATTCTTGTTCTCATGATGCCAAATTTACCAACTAATGAATAACCTATGATTAATGCTGAATGTTGGAGATATAAGGGTGAATATCAGCCCCTGACCTCCTGGAACTTTCTTCTTCACCTTCTCTTGATGCCACAAATATATATATATATATATACATATATATATATATATATATAGAGAGAGAGAGAGAGAGAGAGAGAGAGAGAGAATGTTGTAGGTTCTTAGCAGCTAACATATTTGAAAGTAAAAACAACTATAATAATGGTTCCTATCAAGAAATTACCATGTGTTCTAAGTATTACTTACATTACTTGATTTAATGCTCACAACTCTGTGAGAGAGGTTTCTCCATTTGGTGGATAGGAAAACTCATTCTTGCAGAGGTAGCCAAGGCTCAACCTGTTTCCCTATAACTGTTTATGACCAAATGAATAGAAGAGAGATCAAAAGCAAAAAGAAGGGGTGGGGTTAGGCTGGTTGGAATTTTGTCCAGAAACCAAATTCTCCAGAACTCTTAATTCACAAACAGAGAGTACCCACTTAAACAATGTTTTTCTCTTATGATTCAAGCCAAACCAGGAACAACAGGGAGTTCGAAATTCAAGAGACTAAGTCACCTCAATCAGCCATTATCCATTAGAAACAACTTCCATGTACTGAGTCCTGGGTTTGGGGGGTGTGGGGGAGGACCATTCTGTAGTGAGGGAACTCGAGAGCCTGTTGTGATAACGTTCTATGCCCAGCACAGGCAACCCCCAAAGTCTCAATGGCCAGGTTGTACAGTGTTTCTTAAATTGCAAGTCTCAACCCAATAGTGAATCATGACAACACTCTGAAAAAGACTGCATGGAACATATATAAAAATGCTTTAACAAACAAACAAAACAAGCCAGCTTCCATCCCAGGGGGCAAAAAGGCATTCAATCAGCATGACATGAACAAAAAAAATGGAATGACTAAAACAGAAGTATTTCCTTGGCTACCTGCGACTGATAAGTTTAAAATGTTCCTGTAGCCACCTACAGGATTACATTAGTGAAAAACAGCATAGGTAACAGCAACAACAAAAAGAGCTTAACACTCTTAGACTTTCTGTGACTGTGACGCTCTCTCAGGGTCTAGGAGAGACAAGTGTTTGTGAGAGTCCAGGGTCACCTCCCATTACCAAAGGGCCTCCTTCCACCAGTATTCAGCACTCACTCCTCCATGAAGTGGGTCTGAGGAAATGGCTGTGGTGCACAGGCCTCAGGGGAAAGCTACACAGTAACCATGAGGGCAGAGGTGGCCGGCGTGGGCTTGAGATACTTGCCAATGCTGCTTAAAGGAAGCCTTGTCGAGACTGCAAAGATCACTTTTCCCTCTTGGGTTTGCTACTTGTGTTGGCCACCTAGAAACCAGGACACCTTCCCTTAGCAATCCACTCCACAGCATACAGACTCCTGACTTGAGAATGAGTCCACTGTGGGTCAAAAAAAAAGTATAAAATGGAAAGCAGGAAATGTATAGGTTTTCAAAGCACTTTTTGTTCAGGAAGAGCTCTCTATGAGTCATGCTTCATATTGAGACAGAACTTTTCTTCCAGAGGGTTCTGAGCGCTTCCCCCTGCTTATCACTGCCTCCCATATGGGAAGCACCAGCTAGCGCCCTTGTTATGGGCTCCCCTCCCCCTGGGGGTGAGGTGGGGGGGGCAAGTTCTAAAACAGGGCTGCGCTGTGTGCAGCCTGGGGAAGAAGGATATGCATGCTTCTATTCACTCCTAAGATGCTGCAGTCCCCAAATCACAAAGCATGTCTATAGCAGGCAGCCTTATGCTTGATTCATAAGCCAAAACTCTGAGTTGCTGGAATGTCAGGAACTCAAGTCACACTGAGCGGTCAGAAACACAGAACTGATTCACAAAAGGAGCGTTTGAAAAACAGCTCCGGAGTCTTACTCAGAACTCGTCTCTGCTGTGTCCTTGCCCAGAAGTGTCTTCCCTCCCACTCTGCCCTGGCCTAGCTTCTCCGCATCCTCAGACCTCGGCACAAATGTCGCCTTGTCAGAAACCTCTCCCTGACCCTGATGCCTGAGCCAGGTCACCCAATCAATGCTCCCTCAACGCATCCTGCTCTTTCCCTTCACGGCGCTGATCACAATGATTAATTATGCTGATTGGTATGTTCACTGGTTTACTATCGGCCTCGCAGGTGACTGGAAGCTCTGTGGTCGCCTGTGGATTCACCCGGGATGCCCAGCACACCGCCCCCAGCGCTGGCACTCAGAGGACAGCAACTGTTGGTTGAAGGAGTAAATGAGTTATCTTTACGAAATTGAAATTTTGTTGCCTGCTGCTTACCATTAAGCAGTTGGTCTGTATTGAATTTTGAAGAGATTATCGTCATTATCAAGACATGAAGTGTTGATGTACACCATGTTCGTAGCAGCATAATTCACAACAGCCTAAGGGAGGAAGCCACCCAAGTGTCCACCGACAGATGAATGGATAAACAAAATGTGGTCTAGCCATGCAATGCAATGTTACTCTGCTTTAAAAAGGACATTCTGACACGTGATACAACATGGATGCCTGTTGAAGTAACAAGCCAATCAGAAAAGGACAAATACTGCACGATTCCACTTCATAGGAGCCACCCAGAGCGGCCAAACTCATAGAGACAGAAAGTAAAATGGTGGTTGCGAGGGGCTAGGAGGAGGGAGGAACAGGGATTGAGCTTTGACTAAGTACAGAGTTTCGGTTTGAGAAAATGTAAAGTTCTGAAGGCCCATCAATGGTGGTGATGATTGTACAACAATGGAAATGTGCCTAATGCCACTGAACTGCACTTTTAAGAATGGTGAAGATGGTAAGTCTTATGTGTATTTTGCCATAATTTTAAAAATAGAATTTGAAAGATTGTGTTTATTATTATACCGATGCATGCTTTTGGTGTTATGCGCAATATGGGGCATATTTCAAATAAATGTTAATGTACAAATACTGAAAGTCCTGGTCGAAATAACAAATTAAATTTTCAGTTTCTGGCTATGGTCCCAGTGGCGCTTTCCTCTCTCCCCTTTCCTAGTCAGAGAGTCCAGGGTGGTCAGACACAGGGTGGGTGTTTAGAAAGACTCTGGCTGGCCCTAACTGGTTTGGCTCAGTGGATAGAGTGTCAGCCTGCGGACTGAAGGGTCCCAGGTTCGATTCCGGTCAAGGGCACATGCCAGGGTTGTGAGCTCAGTCCCCAATAGGGGGTGTGCAGGAGGCAGCCGATCAATGATTCTCTCTCATCATTGATGTTTCTATCTCTCTCTCCCTCTTCCTTCCTCTCTGAAATCAATAAAAATATTTTTTTTAAAAAAAGGAAAGACTCTGGCTGCAGGTCTGACAGGATGCAGGCTGTACAGACTGGTGGGGAGATAAATGAAAGAATCTCCATAAGAAGAAGTTGGTCAAAATTGTGTGATGGAAACTACAATTTATACCCTAGATTTTGGTAGTTAGGACATCTTATTTCCTCAAACCACTTCATCCCCTTTTATAGTGAAACGTATTTAAATGATGATGATTTATGAATGATCAAATATGAGGGGAATCTTAAGACAGAATTTTAAATTCTATTGCACTATTTATTTCTAAAAGAAGTGTTTTATTCCCAAAGATTAAAAATGTTTATGATTTAATCATTATTATCCACATTTTACAGGAAACTGGGGCAGAAGGTGAGCAGTATCTTGCTTAAAAGCACGTGGCTAGGAAGTGACAGAGCTGGTGTACAAGCCAGATGCCATGTTGCTAACCAATAGGTTCTACCAGTTCTTTCTCTTACAGAATAGAGGAGGAGGAGGAAGAGGAAGAGGAGGAAGAGGAGGAAGAAAGGGAAGGGAAAGTAAAGAACCTTCTAGTGCGGCCTGTGTGGCTCAGTGGTTGAGCGTTGACCTATGAACCAGGAGGTCACAGTTTAGGTTGCAGGCTTGATCCCCAGCATGGGGAGTGCAGGAGGCAGCCGATCAATGATTCTCTCTCATCATTGATGTTTCTATCTCTCCTTCTCCCTTCTCTGAAATCAATACTAATATATTTGTTTAAAAAGAACCTTCTAGTTCAGGGTCTTGAACTTTAAAAGCCAAGTCATATCCAATTGTTTGTTCTATTTGCACACACACATTTTAACACAAACATGTGTCTCCCCCAGTCTTGCCAAATGAAGTCCCTCTTGTTTCCCAGGTGGCCGCCGCTCTGCAGCTGCCCTGGGAGCCTGGCCAGAGGTCCCTCCGCACACACTGCCTCCCTCACTCTTCCTGTCACCGAGGATAACTTCCCTTCACACCCCACAGTTTCCAGAGGCCTCATTGTTCTCAGGTCCCCGATTTGGAGTTCCAAAAGGCTTCATTTCCTCTGACGAGTCTCTCCCCTGCCCCAGAGGTGGGAGAACAAAGTCAACTCTCCCATTCTCCTTTGCTCTAGGTCAGCATCTCCTAAGGCAACCTTACAAAATACACTTAAAGTGGCAAGACACCAATGTCCTCAATAGGGAAGCATTCATACTACAGGAACATAAGCCAAGAGTGATGGGTGTGGGCTGTGGGGGAGGTGGCAGTGCCAGGGCAGGAATGAGGAGGGAGCGGGAAGAGAGGGGCTGTACAAAAAAAGTGCACGGCGACTGCATCTAGACAACATTAATGCACCAGCAACAAACAAACAAACAAAACATCAGCCCAGCTGGTGTCGCTCAGTGGCTGAACATTGACCTAGGAACCAGGAGGTCACGGTTTGATTCCCTCTCAGGGTTTCGGGCTCAATCCCCAATGTAGGGTGTGCAGAAGGCATCCAATCAGTGACTCATCATTGATGTTTCTCTCTCTCTCCCTCTCCCTTCCTTTCTGAAATAAATAAAAATACATAATATTTTTAAAAATCATCAGTCCAAAAGCATCACTGAATCAGAATTTATTCTAACAAATATATATATTTTATTTTGGGTGCCAAATTAAACCAGTTTATTACATAAAGATTCTTTTTCTAAACAGTACTTTAAAAAAAGAAAGAAAGAAAAAGAAAAGGACTGGAGGAGGGTGTCTGTGTTTACTAGCACCTACTCTCGTTGAGATGTCATTTAGCATCATTGCTGGGGCGTCTGTCTGGTCTTTATTCTTTAAACAAGTCTGATGAGGAAGGTTTCCTGTGCCTACGAGAAACGGTATTTGTGTTACTCTGGGCAGACACCTGCAGTTCTGGGCTCGTATTTAGATTACACTAGACAGACCTTCCTTTCTCCCCTCTCTGAATTCTGGCCATTCTCTGACAATGCGAGCCGCTCTCAGGAATGGTGAGACAGGTCGGACACCTGGGGGCGGCCCCAAGAGCCCGAGGCCCTCGCACACCTATTCTCCGGATCGGATTCAAGCCCTGGCAATCTCCCGCCCGGCCTGTGGGGCTGAGAAGTCTTAAAATTACTCTCTGGTGCCTTGCCCTTATTTTATCAGTGCGTTTTGTAAAGAATAAAACAAAACACATAGAACTTCAGACTGGAAAAAGCAAACAATGGAAGGAAATGATGGAGACACTGTGGTTTCTGAGCTCGGGAACAGTGAGCGTTAGCAAAGGAGGGATGTCATACTCTCCCCACCCCCTCCCACCCATAATGCTATTGAGGTCAGGGTACAAAACTGAAAGCCACAGATCTCCTCAGAAGAAAAAGACCAAGAATTTCTGGAGATTTATTTTTGCCTGATACAATTTGCATCCCTATTTTCAACCTTACAAATCAACAAATATCAGGGTATTCAAAAAGTCAGAAAATAAAACAATCAACTGATTTTTTAAATACACATTTTCACAAAACGATCTCTGCACTTCCATGTTCACTGCAGCATTATTTTCAACAGCCAAGACATAGAAACAGCCCAAGTATCCAATAAATAAATGGATAAAGAAAGAGTGGTACATATATACAATGGAATATTAGTCAGCCATAAAAAAACAATGAAATATTGCCATTTGTGACAGCACAGATGAACCCTGAAAGCATAATGCTAAGTGATATAAGTTAGAGAAAGACAAATACCATATGACCTCACTTATCCGTAGAATCTAAAAATATATTTTTAATTTAAAAAGCTTGTAGACATGGAGAATAAACTGGTTGCCAGAGCCATTGGCAGGGGGTTGAGGTGGGAAAATGAATAGAGGTGTCAAAAAGAACAAACTTCTAATTATAAAATAAGTAAGTCATAAGGATAAAATGTACAGCTAATGACCATAGTTAGTAATACTATATTGCATATTTGAAAGCTGCTAACAGAGCAGATCTTAAAGGTTCTTATAAGAAAAAAAGTCAGAACTATGTGTGGTGACAGATGTTAACTAGAGTTTTGTGGTGATCATTTCACAACTTATATAAATATTAAATAACTGTGTTGTGCACCTACGCCTGAAACCAATATAATGTATGTCAATTTTGCCTCAATGTAAAAAGAAAAGCAATAAAACACTGTTCAAGTCTGAAAAAAAAACCTACATTTTTAACGACTATGTTCAATGCTTTTTGTTTTCTCCCAGGCCCCTCCCACAGGCCCTCTTCTCACACTCCCCTCTCTGAGATGTGTCCTCCAGGTCCCCATACAACGAAGAAGGGACAGGAGCCCTTTCTGTCCCACAGAGAGACACCCAGCAATAGAACAACTTGTGTGGCGTTGGACAATTGCTCCTGCGCTTCAGTTCCCAGCCTCTGCCTCAGAACTTTGCAGTACTCCACACTGCAAAAAAGCACACATGCACACACACACACAGGCATACACACGCGCGCGCACACAGACACACAACTCAGCCATGAGATATGCTCTGGGCAATTACACTGAAACAGGACAGTAAGAAGCCAGGGAAATTCCTTGACAAGTGGAATAAGGGAAACAGACAAAGTAATTAAACAGGCCAAACAACTTGAGCAATTTACAGCCAGCTACTGAATCACACGGCTTTATCTTCCCTAACCAAGGACACGTAGGAGCAAATGGTTACACATTCCAGACCATTCAGGACAGACCAGCCTCGGTCCCAATTCCTCCTCAGTTACAGTCTTTAAAAATAAAACCCATCTGAAAATAACCCTGTCCCATTTTTGCACACATTTTGATGAATCAATATATTGAAGGACACACTTGATAAGCTAATGAATATTCTGTTAACACCCTCCTCCCCAGAGACCTCCCCTAGGGTTCCTTGTATCTCTGCTCTCTTCCTCTAAGGATCCCCGTGAGACTTGCAACCAGGGGAGCAGCAGGCAGCAGTTGCTCGTCCTGGGGTTACCCCCTGAACCTGTCTCCAAAGCCCCCTTTTCCTCTTTCTCTCTCCTGTTGCTTTCCTTTGTTTCACTGTCCCCAGCTTTAATAAACATAATCTCAAAATCACATGTTCTCCATTTGTGAAATGTTTCTGCACAAAGTCAAGAACCTACACACCACTAGGAGACCCAAGGCAGACCTGCTCCGGGCCCCAACCCCATCCAGTTACAACATGATAGCAGACACAATGTGAGCAAAGCTTCTGTGACTGGCTTCCTCTCCTGTACATCTGCCATCATCCCTGGAAGAACAAGCCAGGGCCAGCCTGCTGCCCAAGGAGGAGACCAAAGAAACCCGGGTCAGAACCGTTTCCAGCTGGAGCTCATGCCCTCAGATGAACAAGAACTGAGAAAGGGCTGTTTTAAGCTCACGAGTTTTGGAAAACTTAGTGAAATTGTATTTTGAGAAAATAGCTAACTGATACATCCCATTGGATTTTCCCATTGGGGTGGCTTTGTCTTATTGCTGGGCAATATTACTTGAGACTAGAAGAGGCCTTGGAGCCCAAAGTCACTGGAAGAACAACTAGGTAGCCTTTTATTTATTCTAGGCCCTCCTTCTGTGGTCTCCTTTCCTGGCCCTTAAATGGAGGAGGTGCTTACACACAGAGAAAAGCAACCCTCTGTCTTTCTTCATTCCCTGTCCTATTTTTCTTTCGAACCCAGAAGCCTGCAATGTGTCCCTCAACCCCTCAAGATCCACTTGGTCACTGACCCCCCCTGTTGGCCATCAGCCCTGTGGCAGCACCTGTACTGCTGGGCTGCATCACACGCAAGGCCCCAGTGGCACTGCAGCTGGTTACCACGTTGGTTCCTTCCCCTTCTTCCTGACACTGATCTGAGAAAGGGCAGCATTAGGTGCTCAAATGATGAAGACCACCCAGGTAGTAATTAATGCTTTACCACGTGACTCAGCTCTCCTGCCTGCTCCATCACCACTGATGTCCTTCCTGTCCCCCAGGTCACAGTCCCGCCTCTCAGGACGGAAGCAGGTCTTACTGAATAGCATAGTTTTGTTGTCCTTGACGCCTGCTACAGGCACTTCTTAGGCCCGGGCTCCGCTTTCTGGGTCAGCTATTTCTGGCTGGGTTGCACAACCTGGTCCCCGCACCCTGATCTCTTCCACACACATTCTCTCTGGACCTATGTGAGGATCAAGTGTCTTTGTCTGAAAACCAAAGCCTTCCACCACTGCACTGCCCCCCATATGGTACCTGAGTGTGTTTCCTAGAATCCTCTCCAAATCCAGAAAACTCTCTGTCATCTAGTTTCTCTATCATAAAATCTTAATTTTGCAACTTTCCCCTCATTTTCTCCTTTCGTTTAGAACATGTGCCCAATTAGTGTTTTCTTGCTTCAACTGCTCCTCCTGAAACCCCACCTGCTCCACGAAGGCCTCATCGGGGAAGGGCCCTGATCGCCGTGCCCCCATTCCGTACTGCATTATTTATGCCGCTCATGCTGCTAGATTTCAAGCTCTTCGGTGGCATGCTAGATTTCAAGCTCTTCGGTGGCAGGAACGTCGCAGTTGCTTTGGTATACTTCCTCTGCTGTGCAGCTCTGTATTCATTTACTATCCAAACAGAGAATGATGAGGGAGTAGCAAGGCGAGACCCAAAGGAACAGAACGCACAGAGAAAAACTGGGACATTGTGAATTATCCGGTGCTTTTCTCTTTGAAAGTGCCACAGAAGTTGCCCTTTAAGCATTTTGCTCTGAACAAGCCCTGGCATGGAGCTGGGGAGAGCGGGAGGCGGGGGGATCCAGGAGGTGGGCAGCCCCAGGTTGGGAAGGGTCCACTCCCTGGGAACATGGCCCCAGAGGCCACGCTAAGGACCCAGCAAATGTCAAGTGTGGTGTGGGCTCCCGATGACCAGGCGCCATGCCAGGCAGCATGCCAAGGGAGGCAATATGAGTGCCCATCATCTGTCTCCCTTCCTGTGACCCTCCTGCCCCAACCTACTGTCCCCAACCCCTTTGTCTTCAGCCTGAGGGTGGGCTGCCCACACACCCTGCCCTGGAATTCCATCCAGTTCTGTTCTTTTTGGAAAACCTTTCTTTCCCTTGTCTCACCAAAATGCCTTTCTATCAACTAATAGCTATAATCTATATATATATAAAAGGCTAATATGCAAAGTGTTCCCTCAGGAGTTCGACTGGGAGACCAGGAGTTCAATCACTGGCTATGATGTGCACTGACCACCAGGGGGTGGCGAGGAATGAAGGAAGGCCCCAGCTGGCAGTTGGGGAAGGGAGGCTCCGACCAACGGCCGGAGGTCCCGATCTGCCCTGGTCGCTGGCCAGGCCTAGGGAGCCTACCCGTGTACGAATTTCATGCACCAGGCTTCTTGTTTACTATAAAGTTGCTCAGAACTTCATAGACTTGGAGCTAACATATTCTGGAGCTTAAATAAATGATCTCATTTAATCCTTGCAGCAGCCCTGCGGGGAAGTCAGTGTTGTTATTATCTTCCTTTTACAAATGAGGAAACCAAAGCCCGGAGTGTTCATAACTTGCCCGAGGCTACAAACCCAGTGAGATTTGGGGCTCAGGTGGTCAGACTTCCAAACCTAAGTCCTTGCTCTGCACGGCTCCTGCGTGGCGGCTGTCCTCAGCCAGTGCTCACGGTGGCCCAGGGTAGGTGCTGGGAGGCTTCCCTCCCAGACACTGTCATGAATTCAAATATGACTTATGGGAGGTACACAGCCGTACCAACTGCGCCATGTGGGAACTAAAAGCACTACCTTCGGCCTGGTTTTACGCCCTACATTACGCCCTACGTTAGTTAAGGAAACAAATAAGCACCCACAGGTTTGTAGCTTAACACAGTCCAAGTTCATTTCTCACCCAGATAACAGTCCAACACAAGGGCTCCCTGTTGGCGGACCCCTTTCATCTCCTGGCTTCACCACCTCCCGGCAGATAGGGTGAAAGAACGTGGTAAAGGGAGATCTGCTTCTTACAAACCTCAGCCCAGAAGTGACACGTTTCACTTCCACTTCTGTTCCAGTGGCTGCTCTCTCTGCCCCACCCGCTCTGTCCTGGCCTCACGGTTGACCCAGTTTCCTGGGGTGGCCGCAGGGGCTTCTCAGTAAACCTGACACCCACAGGAGACCACACCCTCCCCAGCACCTCACAGTTGCCTGAGAGCCTGGTGTTAGGAGTCGAACCTTGGTGACAAATAAGCCCGGGTGAAAGTCCCAGCCTAGGGTGACCCTGAGCCAGTTGCTGAACTTGTGACTCCAAGGGTCATGTTGAGATACACATAAAGCATTAGACCTTCGGGATATACTAAGTACTTAACAAAACATCAGCCCTGTGCTCTTCGTAGCACCTTGTCAGACTGCCTGGGCCAGAGTCTAGTCCCCAGACCCTGTGACATTTGCTCCTGGCTACTGGCCATCTGCACGGCCCTCGTTAGAATGGGGAGGAGGGTGGGGACCCTGTGTGTCCTCCCCCCTGCTCTGAGTGGCTACATCAAAGGAGGACTTGAACCAGAAACAGACGCAGGAAAGGAAAGACCACACTGGGGAGCACATAGGAATTAACAGGGGAGGGGCAGCAAGCAGAGAGAGGTGTGTGTGAAGGACAGGCAGGTAGAGCAGGTGGGGGTTGGGAGTCTGGGGGAGGAGCAGGGGCAGCAGGCGGATGGGAAAGGGTGAGGTGTGCCCTGGACCTCTCCCAGCCCAACCCCGTCCGCTGCTCAGTGGAGATGGATGTGGTTTTGGAGACCATCCTGTCCAAACTGGGTGGGGTAATGAGTCACCCCAGTACTCCTCTCAAGACGCACTAACGTCATTCATCACTTGTTGTGGGTTAAACTGTGCCCCCCAAAAAAGGTATGTCGATGTCCTAACCCCTGGCACCTGTGACAGTGACCTCGTGTGAAAACAGGGTCTTTCCAGATGTAGGTTAAGATGCAGTCACCTGAGTGTGCCTGGAATAGGGTGGGTCCTTAATCCAATGCGACTGGTGTCCTCATAAGAAGAGACACGGGGACAGGCACACACAGGGGGGAAATGCCAGATGCAGACAGAGGGACGACAGCCTCGTGACCACAGGCGCAGAGGCTGGATGCTGCCACTGCCGTTCCGGGAACAGCCAGGACTGAGGTCACCACCAGGCGCTGGGAGTAAGGCAGGGGCAGACCCCCTCCGAGCCCCAGGGAGGAACCAACCCTGCCAACACCTTGCCTCTGGACTTCTGGCTTCCAGAGCTGGGAGAGAATAGGTGTGTTCATTTAAACCCCCAGTTTAAATGCCCTAGGAAACTGATTCAGTGCTCATGCACTTAACAAATACTATCGAGTACCTAGGGATTGTGAGCAAAACAGACTTGGTAGGAACCTGCCTTCACAAAGTTTACAGTCTGGTGGGAGAAACGGATATTAATCAGAGCATTAATTACCAAGCCCGGGGCCATCTCTCCCTTTACCCCAAGTATGAAGGTAGAAACAGGTCTTTACCACTTTTTTATCCCTTGTGATAGCGCTGACATAGAAATGCTTGATTAAAGGTAGGCCACATGGAGCTGGGTCACCTTGAGATCAAGCTTTCTGCAGTGTCACATTCAAAGCAGCCGCTGCCTCCAGAAGCCCTGATCAATGATGTAAATCCTTAGTCCAGATTGAGGAGGTGGCAATGGGGGTGGGGGAGGGGGCGGTTACATCACAAAGCACATGGCTAGGCCCCCTAAAATCCTCTTGCCGGTTTCCCTCTGCTCAGAAAGCTGATCCCAGCCCCTCTCCCTCCCACCTGACTCTCTCTGGAGGTTTCCTCAACTCCGGGTCCTTTCTCAGGCAGAGAAATGGGACTCTTGGCTTCTGGCAAAGGGTTCTGCTTGGATACTGGGAGGAGGGAGGAGCTATTTGATATTCAGGCTGCATTTTGTGTTGTTTTTCTCGTGAACTCGTGAATTACCAAATGAATGACCAAATGGCCAGCTCTAAGCAGCCTCCGGCCTTCATCTTTTGCAAAGGAGGAAAGATTCTGAATTATTTAAGCAGACCTGGAAAGCCCCAAACTCTAAGGCCATGCAGAATCCCTTCTCCTAGGGCAGGGAATTAGCTGCTTCCATAAGTATCTGATTCCTCAGATATTCTGTGATCTCGTGGTTTCTCCACAGGGCTTCTGGAATGGGAGATACTTGGGCGTTTTCCACCATTTGGCTCCAGCGCGGTGTTTGGTCAAGGTGCCACACTGAAGGCCAAAAAGAACCCCGGGCTGGGGAGTCACAGGTGTGTGCCCTTGGGGAAGTCCCCCCACATCTCTCAGTCTCAGCATGAGCTTATGCAAACTGAGAAGATCCTACCAGACCCCCATGAAGGCCAGAGCAAGCTCCAGAGCTTTGGCAGCAGGCGAGCAGGGTGAGAAGATTCATAGAAACACTAATTTGAGAGAGAGATGCACCCCTATATTCATCGCAGCATTATTTACAATAGCCAAGATAGGGAAGCAAACTAGGTGAATGGATAAGGAATATGCAGCTCATATATACACAATGGAATATTAATCAGCCATAAAAAAGAATAAGCTTTTGCTACTTGCAACAATATGGATGGACCAAGAGGGCATTGTCATACAGACAAATACTGTATTTCACTTATTTGTGGAACCTGAAATAACACAAGTGAACAAACAAAACAAAACCGAAACAGCCCCATAGATACAGAGAATAAACTGATGGTTGCCAGAGGAGAGGGTCGGGGGCGGGATAAATGATAAAAAGGGAAAAAAAGAAGACCAACCAGACCAAACCAAACAACAGAACCTCAGTCGGCTAATCTCTGCAGGTTCTTTGCTAACCAGGACCTGGTGGTTTGCTGCAGCTCACCAGCATTCCTTGGGTAACACTTCGCTTGGGAGACTTTGAGCAATGGGCACCCCTAGAAGAGCAAGTGACCCGGACACAACTCTCAGCACAAGTGGCCCAGCAGAGACGAAATGGTCAGCAGAGAAATCTCAGCCATCAGGAAACTCACACTGAGAGGCCGGGAGCCTCTAGAATTGTACTTGACGTGACCTGACACCTCGGCAGCGGCCAGGGATTCGCTCCTCTCGATACTTTAATGCCTGGAATTCTAAATATCTTGTTATTAATTTATCGGGCAGTCACTGTCATTATCCCACTTGCAATGGATTCATTTGGTATGAACTTCGATGTCATTTGTACAGTACTTTCAGAAGCATTACCGAATGACTCAGCATTAATTAATCTATCTTCAAAGTAAAATGTCCACAATCAATTCATATTACTGGGACCCTTAAGCCACTGGCAGGGTCTTCATTCTAATTATTGTTATTTATGAACTGTGCCAGGTATTTTCGAATGTTTGCATTCAGTCTCTCCCAACACCCGCTCCCCCTGTCTATACATCACTGCTGCTCCGCCAAATAGATTTGTCTGATCAATACTTCAGTGTCCTTATCTTGAAAGATGTCACCTTGTGTCTGTAGCTGTTAGCCCATCGTTGCACGCAAAGATTTCTGAGCTGCTTCTGTAGCAGTGAAATGTATCGTATTTTTACACGACATTCATCTCAAGGACCATCCAGATAGGAAAAACATCGGGATCTTTTCCATTAAACCATGAAAATATTCTCTTGATTGCTTAACACACCTTATCGCAGAGTGGTCGATTCACCAATAAACAAAATCATATTTTTAAATGTGAACATTAGAATCAGATTACTCTGAGGGGAATGGTATTTTAAGTCATGTGACCTCTCCGATGAGCGTACTTAGTACCTCACCTTAAATATCCTGATGACAAGTGAAAAATGAAGAACAACACAGATATTTGTCATATTCCAAACAGACTCTGGTTAGTGTAAGTACACAGCCCACCCGTTCTGTGTGGCGAACAGGACGAGGCAGGGACATGACATGCCAATGCCAGCGGAAGACATACAGAAAAGAAACACAAAACGCTAAATCACTGTGGTGCTGACACTTCTTGAACTTGAACTTAAAGCTCTCAACAGCAAAAGAGTTATTTTTCAATGGGTCAACCTATAAACTTAATTTATGTGAGGTCTTGAGATACAGACCCAAAGCAAAGATGATATACATATATAATTTTGAGGTAGACACCTCATTTTATTCATGTTATTAATTCCATTCTAATTTTTGTGTTTAATTCCCAAACCTCAAGAGCAAATGTCTAATTTCTACCGAGTTATTTTCTATCCCATGGTGTGTGTGTAACATGGCCTAACACAGGGTAGTAAATACTTAATTGTAAAGTCCAGGATCCATACTAAAGCGCATTCTTGCTGGCGTTGATTGGGAGACAGTGTGAGTCTCCTTGAGCTCATGTGTGTCTCACTCCCTCTTGGGCACGACTGCCTGATGTATATGCTCTGTCACACTCATTTCCTTTATGCGTTCTCTGCCCGATTGGAACAGGCACGAGATGATGGTAATCTCACGAAAACTTAACATGATTTGTCTATGACTGAAAGTGTATTTGATGCTGTCACCAAGCCTGTATCCATTAGTAACCTCACAGGTTCTTAAAGGGACACTAGTAACAATACCTGATTTTTTAAAAATTCTACTGAGTGTCAGTAAAAGTCTACAGTTCTCTATGGCGAACAGGACTAGGGAGAAACAGGACATGCCAAATGGAGCTTCTCTGCTCCATTTCTCCACTGCCTTCCCATCCCTTTTGAGAGTCTATTTTAGTTTTTTCCACACACACACACACACACACACACAAAACACATTTCAGAACTTCTTCAGTAAGCCAATGTTACATAGCGAGGTGCACCAAAGAAAATGAACATTAAAATGCTCGACTGTCTTTTTCAGGGAGACCGAGTTCTCAGGATTTGACTTGGTTTTGGAATGTTGACCTGCTAACAAGGAGAGAAAACCGAAGCCCAGCTGAAGGCTGTAGTTGTTTTCTCGGACTAACTACGCCAAACCCATCACAGCTACCCGAGCAGCCGCTGTACTTACTGTGTCCCCCAGACGCCACTCGAGGTGAGCTGCCGCCAGGTTACCCCGAATGCCAAACGCCGTGTGGGATGAACTCACTGCCCACGGCACCCGGCGAGGAATTCAGCGTTTGACCACATGCTCCCTGGGCAAACAGTGGCCTAGATGAAAAGACGAATCAGGTGTGAGGGCTGAAAACTATATACTTTCCCCCCACCTTTTAAGTCAGTGGTTCTCAACCTTGGCTGCACATTAGAATCTCCTGGGAATCTTTTTAAAATCTTGATTTCTGGGCCTCATCCTCTGGAAATTCTGTTTCTTTGTTATGGGGTGGGGCCACAACATTAGTGACAAAGAAACAGAATTTCCGGAGGATGAGGCCCAGAAATCAGGATTTTAAAAATATTCCCAGGTGATTCTAATGTGCAGCCAAGGTTGAGAACCACTGGTCTAAGTTCTTCTAGCCCAGGGGTGGGCAAACTTTTTGACTCGAGGGCCACAATGGGTTCTTAAACTGGACCGGAGGGCCGGAACAAAAGCATGGATGGAGTGTTTGTGTGAACTAATATAAATTCAAAGTAAGCATCATTACATAAAAGGGTACGGTCTTTTTTTTTTTTTTTAGTTTTATTCATTTCAAACGGGCCGGATCCGGCCTGCGGGCCGTAGTTTGCCCACGGCTGTAATCTAGCCAGACCAATAAGCCAATTAACAGGAGGAAACATATAAAGTTTATTCTGGATGTACATACCAAGGGGGTCATAAATATGAGACCCAAAACACACTGGGCAGTTGAGGCTTACACGCCGTTCTGGAGCCAAGAAGGAAGGGGTGCGGGCTGCGGGGTTCAGAAAGGGCCAGAGGCAATCCACAGGTGGCTGAGAGGGAGCTGGCATGTGGCAAACCAACTCCTGCTGGGCAACACAGCATCAAGGAGACGCGGGCGGGAATCCAGCCGGCAGGCCCTGCTTGGACCCCTCCCGTCTACCACCCTGAATTCTCACTGGGCCGAGGTGAAGTCCTTACGGGGAATATGCTGAGATTCCCTACCTCAAGCAGGCCTCTCCCTCAGAATTACCTTAGGCAGGAAAGGGAGAGGGTCCAAGGTTCTTTCTGAGTCTTCGGCTTCTTAATAACAAGCTTAAAGTCAATATCCTAAAGGGCACATTGGGAGAAAGCAAAACTTTGGTCCCGTGTACAGGCCAGTCCTTCGCGAGCATGTACTGATGGGCCCCGCCTCCCCGCCTCCCAGCGCATGAGCAGAAAGCGCGCCCAGCCTCCACCTGGAAGGCACAGCAGGTGCATCGGTCCTGGGCAGGAGGTCCGCAGGTGCACAGGGTTGACCTGTTCGAAATTTCGTGAAGGGCTGGCGAAAGGCAGTGGTTCTCAACCTTCTGGCCCTTTAAATACAGTTCCTCATGTGGTGACCCAACCATAAAATTATTTTCGTTGCTACTTCATAACTGTAATGTTGCTACTGTTATGAATCGTAATGTAAATATCTGATATGCAGGATGGTCTTAGGCGACCCCTGTGAAGGGGTCGTTCGGCCGCCAAAGGGGTCGCGACCCACAGGTTGAGAACCGCTGGCGAAAGGGGTGCGGAAAGCACCACAGGTTTGAAGTGTTTCGTTTGTCGACACACAGATATGTGAGGCCAATTAGAAGACAGTCATGTCCACTATCCACCACAGCTTGCTCCTGGCGGAATGCTCCACCGACTTTGGTGCTACGTCATGGTTTACCCAGGCCCCGGCGGGAACGTTAAGGGGGCCCCGGCTGGAGACTTCCAGTGCCTCGTTTAGAATCACCTGGGAATCTTCTTAAAATCCTGATTTCTGGTCCTCATCTTCTGAAAATTCTGTTTGTTACTAATGTTGTGGCCCCCACCCCATAACAAAAAACAGAATTTCCGGAGGATGAGGCCCAGAAATCAGGATTTTAAAAAGATTCCCAGGCGATTCCAATGTGCAGCCAAGGTGGAGAACCACTGTATTGAGCACTACCCACCCCCCACTTGAAAAGCACACCCATTTCCCTGCTGGGAAAGATGAGCCTCGCCTCTCCTCGGGAGGTCATTTTGGGATGCATACCAAAACATGCAGCCGGGGGGTGGGGGGGGGGGGGAGGGGGATGAATGTTCTCACCTTCTGTATGCGTTTGCTAGAGCTGCTGTGACCAAGTGCCACAGACTGGGTGGCTTGAACAGCAGTAATTTAGTGTCTCGCCCTCTGGAGAATAGAGGTATGTGATCAAGATGTCAGCAGAGTTGGTTCCTTCTGAGGGCCTGACCTCTCTCCTTGGCATGGGGATGGCATCTTCTCCCTGTGTCCTCACACGGTCTTCCCTCTGTGGGCGTCTGGGTCCTAATCTCCTCTTATTTTTTTTTAAATATATATATATTTTTTATTTCAGAGAGGAAGGGAGAGGGAGAGAGAGATGGAAACATCAATGATGAGAATCATTGATCGGCTGCCTCCTGCACGCCCCCTACTTGGGACCAAGCCAGAAACCCAGGCATGTGCCCTTGATTGGAATTGAACCAGAGACCCTTCATTCCACAGGCTGACACTCTATCCACTGAGCCAAACCGGCCAGGGCCTCATCTCCTCTTCTTCTAAGAATGACTGTCAGATTGGATTAGGACCCACCCTGTCGACCTCATTTAATTTAATAGCCTCCATAAAGACTCCCATCTCCAAATAAGGCCAAAGCCTGAGGCGTGGGGGTTTGGAACTTCAAAATTGAATTTCAGGGAAACACAATTCAGTCATAACACCTGCCTATAGGTATTTTTGGCGCCAGATCGCACAACCTTTTAGTTACTTTGTTTCTGGTTTGTCTCCATAAAAAAATAAGACAAACAGAGGAAGGCCTCGGTTTGGGGGAGGCTCATGCCTGTGCTTCTGTGCCGATTCCTTTATATTCAGTAGAGAGAACAAAATCACCAGATAACAAAAACATACATTTTTTAAAAATAAGAGAGTGGGTTGACATCATCCTCTTCCTGAGAAAGCACAAAATAGAGCAGCAGTTCTCAACCTGTGGGTCGCGACCCCTTTGGCGGTCGAATGACCCTTTCACAGGGGTCGCCTAAGACCATCCTGCATATCAGATATTTACATTATGATTCATAACAGTAGCAACATTACAGTTATGAAGTAGCAACAAAAGTAATTTTATGGTTGGGGGTCACAACATGAGGAACTGTATTTAAAGGGCCAGAAGGTTGAGAACCACTGAAATAGAGCATCCCAACCTCAACAAATGTCTAAAGCACCACCTGTTGCTGCGTTGGACCATTCGGCAGGGCAGGAGACGGCTGACAAACTGTAAAGCACCATAGATGCAGAACAACCCGCCGGAGCCTCCGCTGGGGCCTAGAGGGGGAAAGGCGCTCCGAGGGCACCTGGCTGCGTCTGGGATGATGATGTCCTTACGAAGTGGGAAAGCGAGCATGTGTGCATTTAGGTAACTTTACTGAAGCAAGAGAGATTACACAAAGGTGTCCGAGCAGTTTGAAATAAGGAATTTTGTAACGGGATTTCCTAAAACACACACAGCCATCGTTTGTCTGATGGCTGTTTATTTGCTAAACCTTCGTTAGATTGAATGTAAATGTAAGCCAGCCTCTAAAACAAGGGATGGCTTGCAGTCCTCCCGGCCACGGCCACACCAGAATTCAACTCCGTTTCAGAAGTATTCTAGGAAAAAGGCTTCCCTGGAAAGAAAATACTTTTGAAACATAACACATGGCAACATTCAGCGCTGTCGTTATCCGGGGGACCTTGCGGCGGCAGCAGCCACTGTCTGCGAACATTGATCGATTTTCCTCTTCGAACAGTAAGGTGCGTGAGCAGAGACTGGCCTTTGGTGATGAAGGAACGGCTTCCCAGATGGGCCGCGTGGACGGCGGCTTAGATCATCTGGACTTTAACAAAGAAGGATGGGAGCAAAGCGGGATGAGACCCGGTGCGTTGGCTTTGCAGCCAGAACAGAAAACACTCCTCCGGCCTCAAATGCAAATCTCTCTGGGTTGTCCCGGTGACTTCAAGTTGACCCACAACGACAAAGCCCGAGGGAGCAGTTAGCATACTAGCTGCGAGCACCGACCTGTCCATGATTTTTAGTGACATGTGCGATGTGGCCACACTGGCTTTCAGCGCCGCTCCAGGGCTTGCGTCCAGAAGGCCCCCCGGCGGCTGTGCCCGAGCCCGCCGGTAGATGGCGCACCAAGCCCCCCACTCAGCCTCCGGAGCCGGGAGCAGCTTCTGCCAGCGAGGCAGGCAAGGACTTTGATTCATAAAAAACATAAATTCTACTTGATGAACAATAATAATAAAGGAAATTGACTACTGGGCACCATAGAGATGAATTTTAAAGCCCCGAAATCAAGTTATTTGGGTTTATTTAATTTAATTTACTAAATTTGAATAACTGCGCGATGTAATGATGCATGGCAGGGCATTTAGGTTTTATGGCTTCTAAATGCTTCTCTTTAGGGTGATTGCACTCAGTTGCATGGTCGCCAGAGAACTCTGTCCCCGTCTCCAAGCTGTGTAAACAAATTGAGGAGAGAATAGTTACACATGGGGAGAAAGGCAAGGAGAATCTATTGAGGCTGGAGAGAGAGCCCCCACTACAAAATTTCCCTCTTTTTTCCAGGACATAAACTACATCAATAGCACTCAAAGGCCAACATTAAAGATTTTATTAATACAAGCACAGCAGCCAAGCTCTGTCCAGGTGCTTCTTGAAGTAGAAGCCTCATCTCTTAGTAAAACAAATAAGATCTAGGACAACCTTTATATTCATATCTAATTTTTTTAAGCTGGTGAAGGTGCATTTTGAACAGCTTCCAAACTGGCAAGTTAGGACCCTGCAAGATCTAGAAACTCTCTTCATCCTTCGATCTATGAAAACGTTCTGCGAGCTGATGGAAAGTGTCCTTTTATAAAAAATGCAGCCCCCACATTCCCCTGGGAGGGGGGTGTCACTCCTGCACATACCTTCTGTGTTTGCCCACACGTACAGGTGTATCTGCATAAACACAGGGAGTTGCACGCACGTAGTGATTCAAATATCTGTGGGTGTGGGTACATGCAGAGTGTGTATGTGCTCTCTGCCTACCCCTCTGCTCTTCGGCTTTCAGCATCACTGAATTTGGCACCAGCTCTTTAGCACTTTGGAAGGGCCTTCATTAGCGCTGGGAGAGTATCCAAAAAGAATCCAGAAAAATCAACACATGGCTGCTCTTGTTCTCACGATAAATGACAGCTTTGGTGGAAAACAACAACAGTCAAGAAGCAAAACAAAAACCCCAAAGCAACAAGAGTAGCAGTAACATGAATAGCGGAAGTCAGACATTACTAACTCAGATTTTTTTTCTTTAATTTTAATTTATTTACTTATTCCATTTTTACAGCTCTCTTCCTTTGCCACAAAGCCTCCGGGTACTTTCACACAATTAAAAATATAAATAGTGAAAGTATATTAAGAACCCTGGGGGGAAAAAAAACAACAATCCTGAGAGCTTATGTCTCTTTATAGACACAAACATGCTTATTATATGCTTAGAAATGTGTGAAAGCCTGGAAGTGGCACAGGTATGTAACTCTACTGTTATGATATGGCAAAAGCTGCCTGTTAAGCCATACCAGCCCCCAGTTGGAAGGCTGTCCATTAAACGTATTACTCTTTGGAACCAGAGTCCTGAAGAGATGGTGGCCTTTCTTGGAAAACAGAATTTCCCTAATTACCTGAAAGTCATATCTCAAAACCATTAATACAAACTCTTGGGTAGTGCAGATGCCATGAGAATGTGTAGGGAACGCAGTAATTTCTAAGCTAGTCAAAAGCAAATCCTGTCCAATGTGTGTGTGTGGGAATACCATGTGTTCTAACAGGTAGATAAAAATGATCAAATCTATAATAATAAAAAGGTAATATGCTAATTAGACCAGACAGCCGAACGACCTTCCGGACGAAGCCACGGTGGCGGGGAGGCCGAGGCAGAGGGGGTTAGGGGCAATCAGGCAGGCAGGTGAGCCGTTAGGGGCAACCAGACAGGCAGGCAGAGTGGTTAGGGGCAATCAGGCAAGCAGGCAGAGTGGTTAGGAGCCAGTGGTCCTGGTTGCGAGAGGGTGCAGGTCGGGCTGAAGGCCCACCCACTCCGTGTACATATTTCGTGCACTGAGCTTCTAGTAGGCAGATAATAAGTCACACTCTAAAGAAGCAGTAACCAAACAAATTAAAGAAGACTTTGACTTAAAGAGTTAATTCCTTTGCACTTCAGCTGTCAAAGCAATAGTGGAAAACTGAAGTGTGCATGGCCCTTTAAGGCCAGTGGCTCTGCCCAGGAGACCAGCCATCAAGGGAGAACACCCCATTGGATCTTAAGAAAAGAGAACTCATTGTGCTATTCACCCTTCCATCAGCCCTTTGCCTTCTCTTTCCTCTGTTTCTCAGTCAGATTTTGTGAGTTGTCTGTATTGGAGAGTCTTGAGATTTTCAAGGAGAAAGGGAAAAGGAGTAGGAAAGCAGTGAAATATTTTTTTAAAAAAGGGAAGGGAGTAAATGCATGGGATTCAGAACAGGCAAAGGGAGGAGGGGTGCAGCCTGGGCTAGAACTGCCTTTATGGGGGAAGTCCTGCACGATGCTGGTGGTGAGGGACCTAAGAAGAAAGCTGGACATGAATAGGTAGCAAGGGAAGTATCTGAAAGAGCCAACTCCTAAGCTTAAAACATTCTAGAAGTGTGCCTATGGAGTAATTCAAAATACAGGAAGAGCCTGGGATGGCAAATCACAGCAGAGAGGAAGCAATGTGTCTCCAGATGACTTCGTTCATTCCACAAATATCTATCACGTGCCTCTGATGTGACAGGCACCACGTGAAGCACTAGTCAATAAGCTATTTCTTCTCAATGCCTTTCTTACTTCGAACACTCAGTGCACAAAATCCTCTATGTTGGGAGGCAGGGATCAAGACCCTTGTGAGTCTGTGGACCAAGAGAAAATTGAGCCCCAGAGCTGAATATTCTTAAGGTGGTGTGTGTCTGGCGGCACCTTAAACTGTCTCACCATCTCCCCTGACCACTGCACGCCACACACCCTCTGGAGGGCTCAGCAGTTATTCCAAACTGTAGCCTAAGGATGTGTTGACAGCAGTTCCTCCTTAGGAAGAGCTCCATTCCAGCCTATTGCTGACCATTATGGTGAATACACTAATAAACCCTCGTGGGTAACAGAACGGTCTCACTCTCCGAGGAGGGCCAGAAAGCCGACTGAAAGGCTCCCAAAAAAAGGAGCAATCCCAAGGAGAACTGAGGCCACCTCTCAGCAGCCTATTCAATGACCCTTCTCTCTTTCGTCTCCCCCTAAGCTGAGGATGGGAGCAGCCTGGCGTTTGGCAGGGAGACCAATGTCAACACTCTCTATATTTACTTTTTTTTTTTTTTTTTTTGGCAGTTTGGAAGGCAGCCATTCCCAAATCGAGGGAGCAATGATTCCTGCCAACAACGACTCCAAGCCACCTGACTGGCCTCCCTCTGCACAAGCCAAGAGGGGGACGCGTCCAGGACCTCCATTGTTGGCCGCCATGTTTACAACACATGTAACGCCGCCTGACACTCTAAGAGACCCCCAACTGGAGAAAAGAGTGGGCTGCAAGCTGCCGACATGGTTTAGCTCTCACAAAAGCAAGGTTTGAAAAGTCAGAACCTGGCTGTTTCCATAGCCAGCCACACAACCCAAGTGCAGTCGAGCCCACCCAGTGCAGTGGAGCCCAGACTGGCCTTCTGTGTAGAAGCGGACACTGTGGAGTGTGACATGGAGACCTTGGAGAGGGTCCCAAAAAGTTTCAAGTCCACACGGGTGGTAACATGTTTGGGGAAATTGTCTTTCTGAAAAAAGGCCAAATAAATTGGGGTTTGTTTTCATGGAGCAAAATGAGAAAACTAAGCAGATGTCTTTAAAATAACCCTGAGATAGTGAGATTGTCTCTGAATGAAAGCACACAATGGTTCTTAAATTCCACTACCGCTAGAACAAGAGAGACCGGAAAGTTTTAGAGCTGGATAAATCCTTCGGGATTATCTCGTTTGACCTTTTCATTTAACAGATGATGAAGTTATTTATTTATTTAGAAAGATTCTGGACGAGGGGCAGGTCCCTTAAGTCTAAGTGAAGTGCTAGATGCTCACAACTGGCCCAGAATGACTAGTTTAAATGGTCTTAGAAGCACAGACAGGTCACCAAAGGCACTCAAGCTACAGATTACATTTAGACCAAGGTAAGCACGTTTGTTCAGTCAGGAGCACCAGCATACCCCTTGCCAGCAGTCGAGAGACCTCCCAAAATCCTTGTGATGAGATAAAACAGCTCTTAGTGGATTGCCTAGTAGACTGCTTTAGAAAGCAAACTGACTGCGGCATAGGGCACAGGGCAAGCTTGGCTAGTCCAAGGCACAAGAGAATACGGATTTATTAAGTGCTAGAGTGAGCCTAGTGATGAAATCCGGAGAGCCTTCTAGACAAGCCGTTCAGCTGCGGCTCCCCAGGTTGTCCACACTGATAGGCAATTTCATGGGAAGCTGGCTGTGGACATACCGTGTAAGTCACTAGAGCTCAGCTGGCCTCCACCATGGTTGCAGCATGAAATTTCCCGTTTGCTCCACAGCCTCCAAATTCAGAGCAAAATTGCCGCCAGCTGTGCTTTCAACTTTCTGCATTGCAGGAGAAGAGCAAAACATCTTTGATGATAATGTGGGTGGAGGAAAATTTAGGGAACCCCTTCTCCACTGAGAGCTGGTCAAGGTTGACCAAAGTTCAAGTCAACCACACCACTTTAGTTTTCATCTGCTCCCAAAGGTGACATCCTAAGCCGTCCAGTAGATGGAACAATGAGACGACTGGGGGTCCAAAAGAACTGGAGGTCTTATCTTCCTGATAAGAAAACGTTCAATCAAGATAGAAATGTGCCCACAGGAGAAACGTCACCGGAGCATTTTCAGCAACTTAAACATTAATCAGTGCTGCAGAAATGAGCTGACATATGTTCCCTTCCTGAAGCGCCTTCCTCTCCTTTCACCCTGGATCTTTGCACACAGTTTCCTCTGCCATTCCCCAATCCACTTCTGTCTCCACTTGGTCAACTCCTGCCCATCCTTCAAAACCCAACACAGATCTAATCATCTCAGTGAAATCTCCCAATGTCCCCAAAACAGAGTCTCCCTCTTCTGTGAGTCCATATATAAAATGTATATATTATGCATATTAAACACTGATCACATTAAACTATGAGAAACAGGAAGGAGGAGGGAAAATAGCATGAGCTTTGGGATCAAAGATAAGAAACTCTACATCCCAACTCTTCCATTTACAAACTCTTGTGTCCTGGAGCAAATTACCCAATCTTCCTGATGCGACTCCATCTAGAAAATGGGGCAATCATGCCTACTTTAGAAGAGTCTTGTGAAGATATGACATGCAATTTTCAAATAAAGGCCTCAGCACTGGGCCTGCCTCAGAGTCAATACTCCGTAAGTTAGGCCCCTCCCCTTTCTCCTTCTTCCAAAGGCAGAAGCATGCTCTTCATCACTGTGTCCTCAACACTGAGCAGGACACCTTCAAGGCACATTAAGGATGTCATACCTGCAATCACGCAATGAATGTAATAACTATGGACAAATAGGGGCCGGTTTTTAACCACAGAAAGTCAGGCCAGAAAGACCCCTAACCCAGTTGCAAATGGCAGGCCCAAATGAGCCCCCTCCTCTTCGGCTCCCAGACCAGCGTCTCCCACTATCGCTCACCGCCAGCTCATGCTTCCTGCTCCTGAGTGTTGTAGATCTTTCAGCTGGCTCCTTTGCCCCTAGACCTGGAGACCAGAACCAGCCTCGGTGGCTGTGTTACTCGGAATCCCATCCAGCTACTCGTGGTTAAGGGCAATTTCTCACCGTCCACGCTAATAGGGCTTCCTTCGCATGGGAAATGATCGATGACTAACTGGCTTGGGGAAATGCGTTGTGCTCCATTCGGAAGGGATGCGAAGGACACGAGCATGTTGCCTTCTGGAGAGGCAGGGAAACGGCGATCGCAGAACGCACGTGGCTCCTTGCGCCTCCGTGGCTGGCGAGAGGGTTGATGGCGTTTAGCGGCGTGTGCGGAGGCACCCACGGCACACCGTAACGCTCACAACACAGCGTTTGCACGTGCTAATGGCAGCGGAATCGGAAACACATGGATTTAATTTCCTTCAAAATGCCCACGGGTATAAAAATCAATGCGGGAAAGCCATTTGGCGAACTCTCTTTGGGCCTTTTCTGAGCCCAAAACTCGTGAGAAATTGTTGGAGATGGTTGCCGAGCTCCAACTCCCACCAGGTTCAAACCTCCCCACGCACAGCCCCGGCCTAATGCGATGTGAAACCCCGGCTGTCTTTTTGGAGAGAGGCAGGTGCTTGCTGTGTGGCGCCTCCACGGCTGCCATCTCCACAGATTTCCTGCTTTCTGCTATTAGTTCATTTGCTCGGCCTCTCCCGCCGCACAGCCGTCAGGGAGATCTCATTTTGGCAGCAGATCGGGATCCCTGCCTGAGAGTTGATAGAGGTTGAGCTATTTGCAGAAATAATGCTTTCCAGACGTACTAAACAGTCCCCCTCTTTCCAGATGGAGTGGCATTAGTGTTGCTTCCAGCCATTTCCTCACCTTCTGGTACACTTGTCAGTTCTCCCATATGCACCACCAGCCTTCCGTGTTCTGGGGAATCTCGGAAAACTGCTCAGCCTCTCAGCTGCTCGCCACTTGCATGCACAAATGCGCGCCCGCACACAGGCACGGGGCACGGGTGCGGCGCGCGCACTCACACGCACACGCACACGCACACGCACACACACATTTCTACAGCCTCCACTCATGTATGCACATGCAGATTTCTTCCCCCGCCTCCTGGGAGTCAACTGAGATTTTCTGAGAGAGCTAATCACTAAATGTGCTAGTTTAGCAGCTCAGGGAATTAGACAGGCATGAATACAGGGGACGTCGCGGAAGTCCCCTGGCTGTGCCGGATGCTTCTGCCATTAGTAGTAATCACCACCGTCAACGTCAACGTTCCTCACGTTGTCATTCGCATTGCCTTTGGTGGCCTCTAGTTTTCAATGTCAGAGGGACGTTCGTGAAGAGGCTAACCTCCTTGGCCGAAATAAACCTCTTAAGAGCTGGGTTAAGCCTCTTTGTGGCTTGTGGCCCACACATGAGACACTTTGGATTCAGGACCCCGTAAGATCACAGCAGTGTGCTATTTCTGTATTGCCCGGCTTGCCATGTTGTGTTAACTGTGGATGGTTTAACATGCCCAGGCCCGAATCAGGTGCTCCACCCAGGTCACCCGCTGAGGCCCTCCCAGCTCCGTGCTTCAGTGACCGAAGGGGTCCTGATGTAACGTTCACCACTCAAGTCTTCAGTCCAGTGGGCATGCGAAACACTGGGCCCCATGGGCGGAAGGCCAGGTGAAAACTGTCTTCATTTTTCTACAAATAAGTGTTTCCTTTGGTTTGCCCATCCTGCTCCTTTTCTAATTCCTTCCTGAAGCTGAGCTTTCTGGGGAGATGGGGTGTTATATCCTCTCTGTTGCTCTCATCTTTCCATTTGGCTGACTTTTGCCCCTGTGTTCAGCATGGCTGTGCTCTCCCAGCAACCTAAGGTCTTTTGTTTCTGCTCTCACAGAGGAAAGACTCGTGCGTCTTGGAGCAAATAAAGGAGTGGGTGTCTCAGCAGAACATGCTATGTACTGTGAAAGGCAGGTTGACCAGCTGAGGCCAATTACTAAACACAATAAAGACAAGATAAAAAGAAAATCCATTAAAATAATACAAACTATTGGCTATAACTCACACCTTCCTCTTTCAACTCAGAATCAGTATATCCTGTGTGACCTGGGACAAGTTACTTAACCTCTCTGTGCCCCAGATTCCTCATCTGTAAAGTGGGGCTAGCAATAGTAAATACTTCATTGGTTTGTTGTGTGGATGACATATGATAAGGCATGTAAAGTGTTGAGAATAAGCTTGGAGTATGTGGTCTTGAAGTGTAGGCTAAGGACCAAACCATGACTTTTCTTTCTATCTCCCGGTACTTACTTCCTATTGCCTTCCATGCCTTGAGGGACTAAAGGACCTAGGCTCTCAGCCCAGCAATCGCCACTGGTAGATCTGATCATTGCATCACTTGTGGATCACTGCAGTCACGGATGTTCTTGTCCTTGATGTTCGAGTTGGAGTCAGTGATGGTCAGGCTTGCTCCTTGGAGATGTGGCCCTCACTGATGAGCTCTGTTTTCTTCTAGAAAGGCACTCCTGGTCATCCCTGGGCAGGTCTCACACACGCTGGCCTCCTTCCTGGATCCCTACATCTCTTGAACCTGCTAGAATGACAGGGACATGATCTTTATGTACCCAACAGTGCCGTGTTCTTCCAATAGGGAAAAAGGAGAGCTTAGCAAGCAGACAGTTGCTTCATTTGATCAGGTGTGTATCTTCCCACCTTGACCCAGCCTCCCTATGCCTGGATCTCTCCTACACAGAGCTCAGCAGATTTGCCACATTTCTTAAAAGCTACAAACTTTTTCTCTGATGCTTCAAAACAAATAAAGGCAATAGCAATAGCCTTTTTACAAGTGACAGCCATTCTTTTAAGATCTCAAACTGCATCTTATTGCTTGATGGATGTGTCTGTACCGTTTAAAGT
Organism: Myotis yumanensis; assembly: GCF_028538775.1. Lineage (NCBI taxonomy): Eukaryota > Metazoa > Chordata > Mammalia > Chiroptera > Vespertilionidae > Myotis > Myotis yumanensis. The sequence continues at coordinate 22,829,838 of NW_027223766.1, forward strand.
ACAAATCAACCGTTCCATATTCATTTTCTTTGGGACCGCCTGAATCCCACGCTCCTGAGTTCTGGAAGTCCCAAAGAGCAAAACAGGACCGTCCCTGGTTCTTTCTGCTCTCGCTGTTGATAAAAGGAAGTGAAATGTGGTAGTCACCACCCATCAACTCAGGCTTCTGATTACATGGCAAGGCGCCCTCATTAAAGCAGGTACAGGGTGCAGGGCAGAAAGGAGGGGTTTCCATTTAGCCGCGATGGGAGTAAAAGTTGATCAGCATGACACGCCAGCTCTGCGAGGGGGAATACCTTAAACAATGTCATCAACATTGATTTACTGTATTTAACCAGGTGACATTTTAATGAGCCAACCTCAGTGCTCCCTGGATGACAAGCCTTCTCCGACTGAGAGTATACCACCTTTAAAAGGAAAAAAGAAATCCCTAAAAAGCCAGAGAGTTGACACTTGCAGATGAGTCTAATTCCCTTTGTCCTGTGGACATGCACTGTGTTGGGAGAGCTCCAAGTGCATCGAGCTGATTTTTGCTGTCATCAGAAGTGACCTCGCTCCCCCAGGAGGCCTTCGGCCTGTCTGCTACAATGACAGGGAGAGGAGCCAAGCTTCAACATGGGGTCCTCAGATGTGTAGCACAACAGGCTACGGCCAGCCCTGACGGGGGCAGCTGGATCACATGAATTTTTAAAGTAAAACAACTGATGTGTGTGTGGGGGTCTTACTCCCCCCATCCCCCACCTCACCCCCCACCCCCCGCCATGAAATCCCCATGGAAGCAGTGCACGGACCCGGCATGTTGATTTTGGCATCGGCACACACAGTCCCTCTGTTCTGAAGATGAGCTGACACGTGCAGATTTGCAGATCAGCCATTTCCAAAGGTTAATTAAATATTACCATTGTTTTCTAAGCTATTAATGTATGTGCTTTTATTTTTTCATGTGAAAGGCTGCTCCCTACTCAAAAATCAGGGTTTAGGTTTGCCTCCCAATCGGCTTCCCCTTTTTAAAAGGACAGAGAATTGAGGGAGAGGGAGAGAGAGAGAAAAAGAGAGGGGGAGAGAGAGAGAAGACACAGAGACTCCGGGGCCAGAGGCAAATGCAGTTTGGAGGTAGGAAAGAGTCTGTGGCTGACATGGTCTGAAGTGGAGCCCCGGAAACACATTTTCAGCTGCGGCTGAGGGATTAGAATCGCGTCAATCCAGGAAGGTTCTAGAAAGGAGCAGGAAAGGAACCCCACTCTCTCCACCTTTGACTTGCTGACATCATTGATCTCACTGGAGCCCAGGAACGTTGCAAGCCTTGGCCTTCGTGGTCCTGGGGGAGGGCCAGCGTGTGAGTGGGTCAGATTGCCAGTGAGGACTAAGACAGGAGCACACCCCCACTTTGCAGCATCTGTCTGTACCCTGCTACCACCAAGGGACGCGGTTTCCTCCCTGCCTGGCCTGTCCTCAGGTCGGCAGAACAAGGCCCTCGGCGGGAAGGAGAGAGGGACTGCAGGATGGACCACAGGGATAATAAGGCCGAGGTCACGGAGAGGACAGGGCTCCTCTCCGGCAGGAAGTGCCACCCTCTGTGACTGCCGTTTACAAGAACCCTGAGCCATGTGAGCACAGCAGTCTGCAGGAAATCTCTCCAGACAACCCATCTTGCCAGGCAAGCAGGACATGTTTTGTTTGCAAAGTAATAATGCCTCCCTGGATGTGGGGAGGAGGCAGCTGACCTGCAGTGGAATGAATGAAAACAAAGGAGCGGAAGGAAGACAGGTGACGGTGGAGCTGGAGCGCCAGGGCGGGTGGGGCTGGAGCGCCAGGGCAGGTGGTGCTGGCTCCGGAGGAAGGGGACGGGCAGGGCCCCCCGCCCCCTCAGTCTGGTCGCGGACCAAGTCCTGCACAGCACACCTACCCCAACTACCTGCCTCCCCACCCCGCCAAGTGCAGGCCCTTGGGTCTGACATCCCATCCACAGAGGCTCCGTGACTGTACAACCCGTGCCCACAGGTGCAGGCTCTTAGGCCGGGTTTTCTCAATGCTTCTCAATTCCTCATATTTCCGTTTTCAAGTGGGAATGCCAGGACAAACTGCTATACTGCAGGTTTGTTCAAATGATTGTCTAAGAATTTCAGTGTCCAGCAGATGGTTAATGCTTTTGAAATGGGAGGAAAGGGAGTGAGCACGGGCAAGCAGGGTGGAGAGGAGAGGGTGCAGGGGTGGGAGACCGGACAGCTTTGCCCTCTGGAGCCATCGGTGAACAAGCCATCCAGGGGGTCTTGGTCGAGCTTCCCTGGATGAGCCCATTCGGATTTCCTGTGGTCCTGACACAGGGTCCTGCTCCATGCTTGTGCCCCAACCTGCTCTCCCCTTGCTGGTAGGGTCACCCTACACACGGATGCCCACACCCAGAGCAGAGCCCGCCTGCGGGGGAGGCTGGGTGGTGACGGGCAGGCGGGGTGGAAGGCGCCAAAGGCGAGCGTGGGTCTGCGCCGTCTGGAGCTGTGAAGTAGACAAGATGAGCACATGTGTCCTTGGGTGAGTGTGTCGCAAGTGCTGGGGTGCAGCCTGCAGAGAGCGCTGGAACTCCTGTAAGATTGCTGTCTGCCCGACAGGTGTGGACGGGGAACCGTGGGACAGATAGGAGAACCTTGGGCTGCATTCCTCCCACCCAGGTGGACGAGCTTCCCTGGATGAGCTCATGTACTGGCACCTGACACGAGCCAGGCCCTGATGAAATGTCACGATGCCTCGGAGAAGCCCCGACCGGGCCCTGTTCCTCATGGGGCTTGTAGTGCACACGGCACAGGGACCAGAATCGAAGAGCCAACGACAGATTCAGCAAATACAGAGCCCTGAGCTGAGAGTCCGGCTGTGACCCAGCAGCCGGAGCCACGGGAAGGAGCTGCAGAGTCCATCCAGGCTGAGGAACACTAGTCTGAGTCGGACAAGTGGGGGCACACCCAGGGGGCTGTCTGCTGGGCATAGTAACTACCCCACCCCCACCATCGGCAAGTGGGCAGCCGTGGGGACATGATCAGGCCCCCTGGCTGCAGGTAACTGATGGGCGGCTGACCCCCAGTGCCCTGGTTCTAGGCTCCCTGGTCTAGAAGCAAGCTCCTGGTTAGGGTTGCCAAGCTTAGCAAATAAACATTCAAGATGCCCAGTTCCATTTCCTTTTCAGATAACCAACTAATAACTTTTTCGTCTACCTCGTGAAAGTTTGGGGAGGCCCTTACAACTAAGATGATGAGTTGTTTCTCTGAAAATTCTAATGTATCGGGGCATCCTGTGTTTTACCTGACAACCCTACCTCTGACCCAAACTGGGCCCTCAGGAGAGCGCCGGCTGCCGAATGGCATTAAAGGAGAACTGAGGCTGTCTCTCTCCAGGGCTGATGGTGCAAGACATTTTCTGCCACATGACGAAGGCCAGCCTACCTCCCAAGGGAGGGCATTAGATGAAGGCAGGAGACAGCGAGGAGCGGAGACATAGGGAGCACTGAGGCCACGTTCAAGTCTCCTCCCTGCCTTTCCTACAGCTTGGTCATTCTGCTGTCTGCTTTCAGATCCCTGTTCCCTGCCCATCCCCACCGTAGGCCCCAGCCCCTGTGGACAGGGGAGAAAGAAGAGGCATTTTAATTCATTAGCTCAATAGTAACAAAGTCAAGCAAATGCACCTGGTGCACAATAAGGCCAGGGTTACGATGGTACGTGGTCCAAGCCCTATTACAAGAAGAGATGTCATTTCTTGTGTAGACCTGGCTGGATGTTTTTCCAAAGGAAGTGAATCTTCAGGATGGTGAGTTATGTTTGACTTCCAGATCTGAGGAGAATACAAGCCAAAGCTGAAACACATACCTTCTCCAAATCCTGTCCACAGAGCCAGAAGTCCCCCTGCAAACCAAGCGTGACACATTATTCACCACAGATAACAGACCCTGGTTCATAGCCTGTAAAGAGCTCTTACAACTAGTAAGAAAACCACCATCAGCACCTCCCTAAACGATGGGCAAGGGGCTATTTGCAGAAGAAACATGAGTTTCTAGCAAACCTATGAAAGAAAAATACTCGACTTCATTGATAAGCAAATAAACAAAAATATCAAATGACTTTTTAGACTTTTACATTGGGAAATTAATGCTACTGAATGCTACTCTTCTGTACTAATGGTATATGGCTCAGATACAAAGAACTGCAAAATAATAAATGACAGAGAATCAAGTAGAAAAATGGGCAAAGCATTTGAACAGGCAATTCACAGAAGAGATTCAAGTGGTCACAATAGACTAGGTATAGGTATAGGTATAGGTATAGGTATAGGTATAGGTATAGGTAGATATCCATTTAGATGAGGGTTTAGATTGATATAAGTACTCATCCTTCCAATCAGAGAAGGTCAACATAAAACAAAATATCAGTTCTTGGCCTGTGATATATAAGTGCTGATCACTTCCATTCTGGGGAGAGGGTTGTGGGAAATAGCCAGTCTCTCAGAAACCACTGGTAGACATAAGTATTCCTGCTGCAATTTTACAGAATAGTTCAGCACTATCTATTCAAAGCACCTGAAACCTCTGACATCTCTGTGTATTCCTTAAAGGTACACTCCTCCTGGTGAAAGGAAATTCACAGTTCTTACTATCTCAGGAAATAATCATTATTCCGTGGTCCCCTCTTCTCCAAATTAAAAATTACATTTGGGGCAGGTGGGTACTAGACTTATCAGAGAGATCACTTCATACGTTATATAAATGTCTAATCACTGTGCTGTACCCCTGAAACTAATGTGGAATGCCAACTGTAATTGAAAAGTAAAAAATAATTTTTAAAAAACACATTTTAAAAGAAACACTTTTAAAATTTTCAAATAGCCCTAGCTGGTTTGGCTCAGTGGATAGAGCATCAGCCTGTGGACTGCAGGGTCCTGGGTTCGATTCCGGTCAAGGGCACATGCCTGGGTTTTGGGCTCAATCCCCAGTAGGGGATGTGCAAGAGGCAGCCAATCAATGATTCCTTCTCATCATTGATGTTTCCATCTCTCTCTTTCTCTCCCTTCCTCTCTGAAATCAATAAAAATATTTTTTAAAAATAAAATTTTCAAACAATGGGTTTTCCCCCTGTGTTTTGATCCACTTGTCTTTATTATAGGCAGCGTTTGATGAGTCATCTCTCACGTTTTAACATTCCATTACGAATATGGTGACTGATATAGGTGCAATATTACTCTTAAAAAAACAAAGCTGAAATGCCAAGGACTGTGACAAAGGAATTACGGTTTTAGCAGAGCTGGAGAACAAATGACTGTGTTCGAGTGGACAAGAATCCTAAGCGCCCTGGAACTCCAAGTAGCTCTGCTGATCTGCAGCCGGGCCCTCCTGTCCTTCCCTTGGCCTTTTTCCCACTGCCCCTTCAGCGACCCACCCCACTCCCGCCTTCCAGATTGTCTTGGTTCCCGGGCAGGCGTCCCTGTGCCTGGAATCCTGCCGCATCCCAGCTCGTAGGAGCTGTCTCCTGTGATCATTCACCGGCTCCTGCGATCCACTGCCTGCACAGAGCCCTCCCCAGCTGAGCAAGTGCTTGTCCTCCAGCTCCCACCTGTTCGGAGCCACCGAGGCTCCCTCTCCTCCCTCCATTGTCTGCACCAGACAACAGGGGGCTCAGTGATGTCCTGTCCACTCATGGCTGCAGCGTCCTTTCCTGCGCCCCACTGCATCCATGGGGCTGAGGCCTGAGCCTATACATGTGTTTCGCTTGGATCAGCAGGGCGGGGAGCTGGGAGTGACTGTTCGCGGCTCTCCTGAGATTACCTTGCAGGGCATCGCCAAGGATCAAAGTTCCCGGGCTCCGTAAACTGGGCTCCCATGTAGGGTCAAGTGTGCTCCCTGCGAGACGTCCTTGAACCTGTCTGAGCCTGTCTCAAGTGTCCTTGGGATTTATATGTTGACATAACCTGGCAATAGTGAGTTTTGTGGAACTGAGCACTGGCCTTCCTGTCAGTGGGTAACAACACCCCAGACAACTGAATCCAATTAATAGAATCAACCCTCCCACAGTTATATTTTCCTCTTCCGAGGCTCAGCATCATTTTAGTCGAACCGGATGCCCCAAAACTCAAAATCTGGTCCCTAGGACTAAAAACACCTTTCGTTGTTCAAATAGGTGGGAAGCTTTCTTTTAAACCTTTCTTTCAGATTTTGTTTCTATCCACCATTAAAATTAATTTCACACCCATTTCCCTCCTTATGCCTTTGGGAGAGACGCTTGCTTTTATAGCCTTCTCTGAACGTCAAAACAAAAGCCCCCTTATGCGTCCTAGAGTCTCCGAAATGCTTCTCGGGGAAAGAGAAAAACAAATGTTCTGGATTTCAGGCAACCAAGGAAGTACTGGGTGAGGGCAGGACAGAAGCCCCCCTCCCTACCCCCAAGCCCCCTGAACTAGTAGCTCAAATAGCAACAGCACGAAACAGGAGCGTGCCAGGCATCACACGGCTTCCTCACTCGCTTGTCCTCCACGTTTTCCTGGGTGTGGCATGGGTTTTTGTAAGCCACCATCTGAATGCTATCCAGTTGAGGGTGAGATACAAAGATCTGCTCATAGTATTCTATAAAATTGTATTCTCTGGTCGACAACAGCAGAGCCAAGGGGTCATTTTTTTTCCCTTTCCCCTCCTCTGTAAGGGAACGAGAGAGACAGACAAGCTCAGAGTTCACATCTCTGGGCCGTGTGAGTAATGCTTTCCTATTTTATCCAGGCACTGACAGAAACACCCCACGGAGGGCAAACAATAATATATAATAAATTATAGATGCCAGGAAATTGAAGGACATTATGCTTCCGCATTTCTGCCTTCTAATAAAGCAGCGGGGACGAGCCGCCCTTTTCATCTGTCTGCGCGCGGACCGTTTGTTCCTTCACACCCACTGTGTCGGGGGTCACCTGCACGGGACCTGGGCAGACAGCCTGTAAAAGCAGGTGAGTGGCCGCTGACGGCGGAGCCCCGCCTCCCTCCTTCCCCGGCCACCTGACTCGGTCCAAGGGCATCCCTGAGCGGGGAGAGAGATGAAGGATGATTCTCCTCCGATTCGCAAGGGGGGGCCACGAAGACCCGCAGGTCCCCGTCTCTGCAGAACCTCTGTCAGCACCAAGGTCTCAGGTTGCCTCCCACACCAAGCAGACAATCCCGTCCCCAAACCCAGAAGATGGGCAATAACGGATTTGGCTTCCAGCCCGTACCCTTCGGATGCAAAAGCAACAGCACAGTTCACTGGGTCTTTCCGGTTTCTCCCTGCCCTCCCTTCACGAGACCCCTGGCCTCTGATTAGAATCGGGAACGCGCGGGCCCTGCAGTGAAGACATGCTATTCATGTCTGTCGAGCTCTGCTTGAAAGCTTCGAGGCTTCCTCCTACCAGACATGTTACCAGCAAACAGAAAAGTCGCCCATATTGTCATGCTTGCCCTGACCTGCGGAGCCAGTGAACAATAAATCTTAATTACAGTTAAACGCCAAAATCTGCCAGGAATGAGACAGCGGGAGGCAACTGTGACTCGGTCCGGCTCCTCACCTGGCCGGGTGCAGCTGCAGGAATACAGAAATGGGTCTGTGATTTGTTTGTGCCGGAACAATCAGTCCAAGCACTTCCAGTATCGGTGGCCGCACTGGCATTCATCCGACGCAGGTGGCATCTGGGAAGTTGTATTTTAAAGGCCTTTCGGCATTAGGCTTCGGTTCAGAAGAAAGCCCTGTTTCTAAATCTCTCGGCAGTTTTCCAAAATAGCGCTCGGTCTCCCGACATCTGCTCCGTCCATACTTGTTACCTTGGGGTTTATGCTGGGAACTGCTGAATAACCTCCTGTGAGCCGTCTCCTTGTGCACCCGGCTGGGCCACCAGAGCGCGAGGCAGGCATCCGTGCGGGGGCTTTTCTTTTTTTATTTTTATTTTATTTTTTCCTGTGGCTGCAAAGCTTATGAGCTCCTTGGTATTCAAGCGTCTGCTTGTCATAGTGCTGAATAAAGCCGCCCCGTGGCCCCCTTGCCTGGGTCCGCTTGATGTATGGGCGCCTAGATGCAAGAATTAGAGAGGTGATTGCAGACATAACTCTGTTCAATGGCTTCGGGCTGTTCTATCCATTTTGAGACTGACAGGAGGTCGGAGAGGAAGTCCTGGAGGGAAGAAAGGAGTTTGGGCTGCGGGGGCTCGGTCCCATGAATCCGTGTGCAATCTACTCAGACTGTTGTAGATGCAGATCCTGTGCTCCTCCGAGTCACTCCCCGGCCAGGTGTGCCTGCCCCTGGTTCCCTCGGAGAGAGGGCAGCGCGGGTTCCCAGGCCTCTGGAATCAGCAGCGGGTACGGGCAGGCCGGGGAGGAGATGCCGGTTCACTAATTACAAGGTGGATGTTTACGTGGAGAAGAGGGAGGTAGAAAACCCTTTCCCAACAGAGGTTGGGGGCTACAAAATAGGCAGAAGTTGGTGTTTTTTTCTGTTGTGTTTTTAAGAAAAAATGGAGGGAGCATGATGGGGTGCTCCATAGCAATGTCATTTTCACTTGGAACCCCCTGCAGAGAGACCTCCCTTCCCAGCCTGGGATGCGGTCCCCCCCCCCACCCCGCCACCCCCGCCGCCCCCGCCGCCCCCAGCTCTTCCCGGCTCTGGCAGGGCCCCATCCTGTCACCAGCGGTCCTGCTTCCTGTTTGTGTTGCTGCTTTGTTGCTTCCTGGCGGTCACCCCAGCCCGCCCTTCTGCTGAGCCTCCGCCCTGAGACTGGCTCTCTTCCCAGTTCTCTCTTGTGCTTGCAAATCTGTCTCTGTCTCCGTGTACACCCCACGGTCTTCCAGGATCTGTGCTGGCCCTGATGCCTGTGCCACCAAGCCCGCCGGGTGAGGGCTGGCCTCTCACACATGCCCCCATTCTCTGCGGACCCCATTCAAAAAGCATTTTGGCATTTGCTATCTCACCTGCTCTTTCCCGTTCCTTTGAGGAGGGGGAGAGGGTTGCTGCCTGCATTTATTGATAGAGAACGAGGTCCAGAGAGAGAGAGACTGAAGCACTGAGTGGTCCAGGAAAGGAGCAGGACCCGTGCTCATCCCATCGGCTCCTACAGGCTGATACAGGGGCAGCCGCCCACCCTGGGCCCCGTTCCTGCTGCACACTGAGCCCTGCATGCACTTTTGCATGCCATCCACACCAGCACGGTGCCAGGTAGGCGTCATGAGTGTTATTTTAAACCATGGAAACGGAGGCTCGCAGGAGCTTTCGCCTCGCCCGGGGTCATGCAGCTGGCACATTTGTCTGACTCCTCTCTGCAGGTGCCCCTGAGCTTCCCCTACACACCCTCACTTCACCCAGGTCTCTGCTCAAGTGCCACCCCGCAGGGGCAGCTGCTTGAGATAGATTGCTCTGTCTCAAACAGCGCTCTGTCCCTCTCTGTCCCCTCGCCATCTTTATCGCTCTGCGGAGCCTTTATCACTCCCGGATACTGTATACACCTTCACTTGTCTCGCTGTTGTGACCATCCGTGTGAGGTCAGGGACTTGGACTGTTTTGCTCACTGCTCAGTCTTCCTGATGCAGGGTGGGCACTTAATAAGTATCTGTGGGAGGAAGGGAGGGAGAGAGGAAGAGAAAAAGGGAGGGAAGGAGAGAGGGAGGGAGAGGCGAAGAAGGCTGTGTTTCTTTTCACCTTGAAGCTAAAATACTCATGTTTGGCCAGGTTGCCAGAAATGAGAGGCAACAATCCCACCTACATATGAAAAGCTCAGGCACGAGGTGGCCTTGTTCAGGATTCTACCACAAACCACAGATAGATTTAGGACTAAACCATCCAATTCTCTGCCTAACAAACTAAGCCACTGCCAATTATCCTGGCAGTGGCTTCCTGCACCCTGTGTCTAGGAGCTGCTTGCTGAGCTTGCCTGAGCGCCTCCCCGTGTGCTGCAGAATTCTCGCCTATGCACCGCTAACCCAACTACCTACACTCCGGGGGCTCCTGGCAGCAGGTGCCAAGCCTGTGCAGTTGACCCCTGTGTCGTCTGCACAGAACACAGTAACCTTACTGCTTCCCTCTGGCCCCGCTCCAGATCCACACTTTTTTTAAAAATCAAAGCATGTAATTCCTATGTTTGCCTTGATGCTGGGAAGTAGCCCCTCCCAGTGTTCACTACCCCTCATGCTTAGAGGATCCAAGAGGAAATGTTTGGGCCGGGACCCCACTAGGGCCCCCTCCAGAGTAAGCCCCACTAGAAATCCCAGGAGTGTAACAAAGCCCCTCAGAAACGCTCTGTCTTGTGGGACCTTGACCTTATTCCCTCCGAGCTGCAGAGAGCTGACCAGGGAAGGAAGACAGCAAATCTGCACGCCCATACCTGCTCTGCCTCCGGGCCCCAGGAACAGGCCTCAGCAAAAGTCAAATGTGAGGCAGCAAATCTGATGGGAGACTAGACCGAGGTAAGCACTCTCCCTTCTTTATTCTTTTCTTTTTTCCTTTTGGCAAATAAACTGAACAGAGATGAACCCCAAAGGCAGATCCAGTCTAAACTCAAAGCTCGCACTCTTCCTAACCATGGTGGCCCACGGGGCACCCAGAGGACACTATACTGCAGGTGGTGGGTGAAGGGGCTGTGGAAGGTGAGGCAGTTTTGTATCAGCTCCGAGGAGATGGGCATCTGGATTGGACTAGAATCCATGTTAAAAGTGAATTAATTGGAGGTTCCAATGTGCTTTGAAGGGTAAAAAGAAAGGAGAAATCACAATTGACAGAATCACAGTTGAGAATATCAAGAAAGATTTCATGGAAGAAGAGGCTTCTGAGATCAATCCTAGAGGAACAGCAGGGTTTTAATAGGCAAAGATGGTGTGAAGGGCAGTGCCTGGAAGGAGGGGGTGACTGCTGGCGAGAGTGGGAAGGGCTGGCTGGGTGGGGCAAAGGCTGCATGAGTTTGACTGAGTTTGGCGAATCTGCCCAGGAGTTAACAAAAGCTAAGGCTGCAAAGGAATTAGGGTTCAGGAAACTTGTCAAAGGATTTTGCACTTAATTTAAAAGACAAAGGGGATGGGATACTACGGTTGTGTTCAGAAGAATAGGATTCTTTAACATTTTATTCCATTTAAATTAGTGTAAATTCAGCTCTAAAAACTGATATTTGATTTAGAAATTGGAAATTTTTAAGGTACGTTTGGACAACTTGGTTTGTGAATCCTCGTTTATGAAAACTAAATACAGATTAAGTATGTCTGATGAAACGTAACTTCCAAATTGAGATGTACCCTAACTCTGAAACATACTGGTTTTGATTACAATATATTTTTTTAATCATCCTGACTTGGATTACACTTTGTAATGATAATATTTTGGTCTTCTTGGGTTAATTTTAAAATGTTATAAAAATTAAAACAAAAAGAGGCAGGGGTAGCCATGGAAGGTCTTTGAGCTGGGCTGTCACGTGATTAAGTTGCATAAAAATAATAACAGCAACAACAATAACAATTCTGAGGAAGTGTGTGAGGCAGATAGCAAGGAGGAGAGTCTAAGACAAGCAAGTCCCTCGGGAGATTTTTTTAATGGCTACTCAGAAATAACCTGAGTCAGAGACGAGGAAATATGCCCTTCACCCCCCAAACATGGCTTGGACATGGAGTCCCTGTTCTTAGGGATATTTCCACTGAGCTAACACCAGCCTTTAATCACTCCCCAAATACTTCACAGTCAGGAAAGTTCTGGGTTCTATTGGGAGGGGCCTGCTACTGTGAAGGGTCAAAGGGGACCCTAAAGGATCCTGGACCAAACCTGACCCCTGGTCTGAACTGGAGGAAAACCTGACAAAGTCTGTTATTGCCTCTCGGGCTGGAATTTACCATTGGAAATGCAGCCTTTGTCACTGGCATAAGAACTGCTTTGCATTTGATGACATTTTCTTCGAAACAGTGTGAGAAAACCTTGACGTTTTTATTAGAAAATCCATAAAGCCCAAACAAATGGTTCCATGCTGCTTTGCCTCATTCTTCATAGGTTCATCAGCAATCCATCATCCCTCCCACTCGCCTTGAACCCATCAGCAACGACGTCTTGCCCATGAACAAAAGGACTACCCAGAGAAGCCCTTTCAACCTTAGTTGTCCTTTGCCCCTCAACTTTTACCCCTTAAATCAACTACAATCATTCCGTTTTCACTGGCACCTTTCCTGAAAGGCGAAACAATGTTGTCACCTCCTTCCAGAAACTCTTCCGTTATCTCTCAAGACACTGAATTACAGAAGCTTGACCTGCCTTCTCTTGAAGTTAGAGATGGAACTCTTTCTCTGGTCGACCTCTCATGTGATTAAACTTCCAGTTTGAACCAAATAATTCAGAGAGAAAAAATAAGTCTCTCTGAGATGGCCTTTCGAAGGTAACCTACCTCACTTTCAACTCTAGTGCATCCACACTTACTCCTCTATCTGCAACCTCCTACCTATGTCTTCATTCTCCCTAAAACAAGCTGGTGTTGGACTTCCTCTCCCCCACCTTCACCCCGGGCTTTCTTCCCTGCTGACCCTCCTCCTGTCTCTACTGCCCACCCACCAGGGCAGCAGCTGCACATTGGGATCTCAAGCATGCGCACTGCTGCTCGTCGTTGGACCCTGCCACTCTTTTTGCATTTCTGAGTGAGTCAGATGCCTCTGCCAATACCATCACCATTTGGGTCTTCCTTGCTTCTCCGCCTAGCTCCCTCTTGCTTACTCTGGTTAACCATCTTTTCTCTGTGTTTGGTGTTCTGCTCACCTATCTACTTCTTTCTTCAGCCAAATTTGTTAGGTAATCACGGTTGGGCAAGGCATGTGTTGGCATGAGTTTTGGCTGATGGGGTTTTCATTTAATCCTTATGATATCCTTACGATGTAGGGAGGGTGGAGATCATCGTTGGCTCCCTTTTAAAGATGATAAAAATGGCCCTAGCTGGTTTGGCTCAGTGGATAGAGCGTTGGCCTGTGGACTGAAGGGTCCCAGGTTTGATTCTACACAAGGACACATGCTAGGGTTGCGGGCTCCATCCCCAGTGGGGGGCGTGCAGGAGGCAGTGGATCAATGGTTCTCTCTCATCATTGATGTTTCTATCCCTCTATCCCTCTCTCTTCCTCTCTGAAATCAATAAAAATATAAAAATGGAGGCCCAAAGAGGGCAAACCCCTTTTGTTAGGCTCCCCAGCTCACAAGGGTGAGACCCATATCTTCAGCCTCCAAGTCCCACCTCTCTACTCTACCCCACCGTTTCACTTCCTCATCGACTGGTATGCTGCATTCTCATTTCTGATTTCTGGCCTCTCATAGCTCTCATCGTTCCTCGGCTTGGCTCGGCTTCACCTGCATCGCTTCCTCTCCTCTCCGTCCTCTGCCCGAGCTCCTGGTGCACAGGACCTGCCAGCCAGCAGCTCTGCACACTGAGCTGAGAGGAGCAAGGCGGTCCTATGCCACCGCAGAGCAAATTGCCTGGTTTGCAGGAGCTCTTTAGAGCATGTGATCTGGAATGCTGTCATTGGTTGTCCTCATCCTCTCTGCCCCCTGCCATGTGGATCTCACACACGCCCATCAATACCCTAGGACACCGCCACTTACTGGCAAGGCAGTCTCCTGTGTTCCCAAACCACCACGGACTGCCGCACGTTGGAGGCCCATCTGTGGGTTTTTCTCATCCTCAGTGTGTTCTGTAGCACTCCCTGGGAGCAAATAGACACGGTGGGGGGGGGGGGGGGGGGGGGTGGGGGGGGTGGGGGGGGCTGGTACAGGCTGATTCCAGCAGCTCAAGGAACTACCTGCGCCAACTCAACTCACCAAGTGAGACAGTCAACAAACCTGTGCTACAGGGGAAGGGAAACGCTGCCAACAAATAAAAAATAGACTGCTTTGTCCTGGTGTGTTTTCTTTTTAACAGAGACTTTGGGGGTCATATTTATTGATTCCTCTTCAAGACCAGAAACAGACCCAAATAGCAGGAAGCTCAGTATTGCTCTAAAACACACACAGTAGTCGGGGGCAGGGACAGTAAATGGAATTCCTTCCGTACCCCATGCCTGGCAGGAATTCTTCTTGTCTCCTAATCCCCCTCCCGTGTGACAATAGCCAAACCAGGCAGGCACAAAGAGCCATGGCGGAGGTGACACCTCCCTCCTGGGACCTCACTCCACGGACCACCACCGCCACGGGGAAGCTCCTTTGTCTTCATATGAAACTTCAAGTATCGTGGTAGTGCATGTAGCTATAGAATTAAGGTCAGATAAGGTCACCAAATAAGGAGAACTGGATTCAAGCTTGAGGACAACCCCGGGTTAGGCAGGAAGCCAGTAGGCAGTCGGGGAGAGCTAGCGAGCCAGACCTCCAAGCATGACAGCACCTCTCCCTCTGCCTATCCTCCTTTCAAATCCCTGCCTACCAGCCTCAGCACGCTCAGCACGAGAGCAGGACCAGCCCCTCTCATCATGCCTATGTCCCCCCTCAGAGAGCACTCAGGCACGAGTTGCTACATGGATTCTTTCTGTGGGAGATGATGGGCACGTCACACTCTCAGTGCCTCTGCTTTTTAAAAAAAGAAGATAAAAAGAAGAGGATGCCTTCCTTCCAGCCTATTCCCACCATCCCACCTTCCTACACACACACACACACACACACACACATTCACACTCTCACCCAGAAGCACCTTGCAGGCTAGTAAGCAAGGGTGCTGTAAGGTCCTTTCCAAGAACCCTGCATAAATATTGCAACATCTTTTGACAATGACCACATGGCTACTTAAGGTGATCTCGTGTTGTTTAAAAGAGAAAGTCATAGGTTATTCTCAGCTCCAAGAGAGAGCACTTGGCTGTAGCTTGAGTAAAGGGGCAACCTCATCTTTCATTGGTGCCCAACTTCCACAGGAGGTAGAGAGGATGGCTTGACCTGAGCTGGGCACTGCCCATCGCTTCAGGAAGCCATTCCCTTCCCAGATGGGCCGCCAGGGAGTTGTTCCCATAGCAACATGGAAAGTTGACCATGGATGGAGACTGGGAAAACTGGTGGTGGGCCACCCTTCTCCCCATTTGATTTTATTCTAATCAGCATGGATTTAACAAATGTGTAATATATATAAATCATAGATATAAATGTATAAAATTTGTAGACATCTGCATAGTATATATATTTTTTGTTTGCTCGTCCCAGACACTGAGACTGCATTGCCCTGTAGACCTGTATTGTAGGCAAGGATGTCCCACAATCATTTCTAGATGTTACTAGTAAGTGCCACGACTCTCAGGATTCCCAGCATGTCTGCCCCCTCTCTGAAAGCTCTTTGAGGGTTTCCTGTGACTAGAATTTCCTGAGCTTTCACTCCGTCCTTGCAAGCCATCTGGCCTCTCTGCACTGCAGCTGTAGTCGGCCCTCCCCCGCCCCACACACCTGAGCCTTCGCCATCCCCCACCTGAAGCAAATCCATCCATCAAAACTATCCAAAATTGCAACCAGAATCCCCCCCCCCCCCATTTCAGAATTAAATGTTTTCTTTTGAACCTCCATTAAGTTTCATTCTTAATTTTTTTTTCTTAAATTCATTATTTATCCTCTTGGAATATACATTGCTGTACAATGAAGAAAAAATTTAATCATTTTGCCCAATTAGCTGAGGCCACGTGCCTCAGAGGTGTGCCTCTTGGACATTTATAATTGCCATTAACCAGGAGAGCAGAGGAGGTCAGAGGTAGAGGCCTTGGAGGGTCAAAGGTAGCAGGTGACCGTACATTGGCTTGAGAGCCACTGTCTGCTTTCTCCCCAGAAGAAAGGTAGGTGCCAACTAGCAAGTCCTTGCTCGCAGTCATTAACCCTGGACAGAGGGACATTTTGAGTGACAGGGAGCCAGCAGAGCACCACTCAGAGGAATGCACAACCGGTGACGGCATCTGTGGGATGCAGGAGGCTGCACACAAGCAGAGAGAAGACAGAGGAAAGGCCCCGTAGCCAGAGCTGTGCAGCTCTGAAAGCAGACGGGGGTGGGCCTGGCCGTGGGATTTTCAAGAGAGCTTTTTTACTTTTCTTATCTTTGGAACCAAGTAGCTCTTTCTCCCTCTTTCTTCATTTTTACAGCTGTTGATGTGCTGCTTTTGCTTGATTTTGCCTAATTGAAGAAATACTGAAAGGCTATTGTGTAAGATCGTGCAAGCAACCCAGTAGCTCAGGACAGATGTGCCTTTCTTCCTGAGATGACAAGGGTGATCTTGTGCTCCAGTGATACAGGGCATGTGACCAGTAAGAACAAAACCCATACAACAGAGATGATGTCCTAGAACCCCTAACAATATGTGGCCTAAGGAGATTTACCAAATCTATTTTCCACTCAATAGCATTATAGCCCAAACAAATAAACAAATAAATAAATTCTTAGCTCTCCACTTATTTGCCCCTTGCCAGCAGTAGACAGGCATAGAACATCAGGAAGGTGTGCTGTCAAATCGAAAAAAATAAATCCCGATGGCCAGTTCCGCCAAGTCAGAGCAGCAGGCCCATCCCCTTCATGAGCCACATATCCATCATGAAGGACTGCTGTCCTTCTAGAAAAAGAAATGAGGACACGGACTGAGGGAAGAAGACCATATGAAGACACAGGGAGAAGGCAGCCGTCTACACGCCAAGGAGAGAGGCCTCAGGAGAAACCACCCCTGCAAACACCTGACGTCAGCCATCCAGGCTCCAGAACTGTGAGAAGATAAATTCTGTTGTTTCAGCCCTCAGCCCGTGGGACTTTGTATGGCAGCCCTCTGAGGCTAATGCGTCTCCCCAACAGCCTGCATATTCGGGTTAGAAGCGAAGACCGAAGGCGCAGGGGTGGAAAGGAACTTGTCCGGAATTAGAAGGATGAGGCGGTAGAATGGGAAGGACACCCCATCTCCTGGCTCTGACTCAGGGACTTTGAAAAGTTTCCCAGCCCCTGAAGACAGAGGGAGCACTGGACAAAATGTCCCTTCCCCCATCCCCCGCCTCTGGGCAGCTCTAGAGAAGTTATTGAGGGTGAGGTCGGGGAGGGGCCCCGATGAGGCTGACCCATCTCCTGTCATGCGGGAGGGGCGCCCCTTCCCTTGATTTCCAAGCTCTCTGAGGAAGTCATCTATTCCTTAGGGGGGATGCTCTGGTGGTTCTCATCGCTCAGAATGTCCCTCTGCTCAGCCTACTAGTGAGCAGCTTTTGTGGGCAGGTGCTCCTCTGAGGCTTCACGCATATGACACCAGATAATCCTATACCGTCCCATGAGCTCAGGACAACTGGGATTCTCCCCATGGTACAGCTGAGAAGCCCGAGACCCAGAGGTGACGTCATGGGCTCAGGGTCACCAGCCAGCAAGTGGCAGAGCAGGGCGAGAGCCCAGGCTGGCCCAAGGGTGCCCACCGCACAAACCCGCTGCTGGAGAGTGAGGACCGGAGGGGAATCCTATGCTCAGAACGTTACAGAAGAGAAGCAGAGCCCACTCCAAACTGACAAGACACAAACTACATGGGAAGAGCTTCTGTCGTTGGGGAGATGCTGTAAATCTCTTTTCCTGGTTCCGGAAGGTCAGTGAGGGGCTAAAGTCCCAAATGGTAGTAGGGGCCTCCTCTTCCTACTCAGTGGGACCATAGTTATTTTTACATGAAATTTAATGGAAATTGCATGAAGAACGGGGGAAAAAAAACCCACAACTTTCCAGATGTTAGCAGTCCATCTTATCCCCTCCTGACACCCTTGTGCGGTAGACGAGAAGGTATTTTTGCGATGCTCACCCACCCTTCCTTCTCCCTCATAGTGAAAATGAGGTTCGAGGAAGCAAATGATGTGCTCGCAATCCGGGCGGTGACAGGGCTCCTCCACGGGGTTTCAATGACCTTCCGTGACCTTCCCTGACTCCACTCCCCACCCACCTCCATTCGCTGCTGCTGTTTCTACAAAAAGCTTCTCACGTCACCTCCTTCTCCCCCGTGTCACATGGTGCCAGGCCTTTCTCTTCTCCTTGGCTCGTGTGGTTGGTCTAAGGCTGACAAGACCTTTAGTCCTTCTTAAATCGACACACTTTCGAATCCTCAAAAAAAAAACTAGGAAGTTTACTCAGAAAGAAAAAAATATGCATGTGAAGATCTCCAAGGAAGTTTTTGTGCAGTTGCCAGGGACTCCCAGACGTCCCGAAGCATGGACAGACCACTGGCGAGCAAGCCTGCCCTCGATGTTTCCCTCTCCTTCGTCTTTTCTCTTCGTCCATTTCTTCCCCACAACTGTCTTCTCACCAGGACATACGCCTGCCTCCCATTTGCACCCATCCCAGGAAGGCCTCTGCTTCGCATAGTGTCCTGTTCACTCCTGGTCCTAATGCCACTTCCTGTCTGATCATTTCTCTTCGCTTTCCTTCACTTCTCCTGTAAACTATTGACTCCTGCATTCTGTCCATCGGACACATGCAAATTGATCATCTCTTTCTTTTCTGGAACCCTGGCCCCCTCATTTAAACGGTCTGTATTAAATTCCCGTCAATCGTGAGGCTTGGAAGTAGGTGAGGAACGGAAGAGAAAATGAGACGTGCTTGTGCTCTCATGGTTTACAGATGAGTAAAAAAGATAAAGTCAGACAATTACAGATTTGACAGTGACCTTACTAAAATAGGGAAGTACGGGTTCTTTGGGAGCATACAGCAGAGGGACTTAAAGCCAGTGGCTGAATGGGGTTGGTCAGGCCAGGCAGAGGGGGCACAAGCCAGGCAGAGCGAAGAGCTTGCTGGCTTCCGCACCAGAGCGAGCTTGCTGAGCTGAGAAGCTGCAGAGCCCCGGGTGACAGGCACGAGGTGAGAGGACACAGAAGCCAGACGCTGGCCATCCCGAAAAGCCACCCAAAGGACTGTGTGTTACATACCAAGGATAATAGGACCTGATAAGGGGTTTTAAATAGAGGAGGGACATGCTCTGATATGGGGAGGCGATGAGAGCATGTTTTCCTTTTTATTTTAAACTTTGGGGTGTGCCACACATTCACATGTCTTCGAAACCAGAAATGTGAAAAGATATTCAGAAAAAGGTCTTTGCTGGACCCCCTAAGAGTTTGCCTTTCTCCTAAATAGGTATCAATTCTTCGTAGTTTCTTCTGTGTCCTTCTTGACCTTTTTAGGCTAATACAAGCAAATCAGACTAGAGGTTCTTTTTTTTTTTTCTACTGATATATTCCAAAAGTAGCCTACCATGCTACCGTACCAAGGTAGAGGGTTCTCTACCTCAAATTTTTTGTGATAGCTTTTGGCTGTTTTGCATATTGTCGATTTAGCTCTTAGTATTAGTACTAGTACTAGAATTAGTTTAAGTATTAGTATTAGTGACCTTTTCACAAATGCAGGTCTCTCCTTCCCTACCAGGTGGTAAGCTTCTGGGGGTCAGAGGCTGTGTCTTACTCATTTTTGCATGAGGTAGGTGCTCAGTCAAAAATACGTTCAAACAAAGTGGGTGATGAGAAAGCATGTTTGTTGAATAAATCCGTTACTATTAAAGAGAACAAACACTTCCCCTGGACTATTCTCTGGATTTTTTTTTTTTTTTACTTTGAATTGTGCTCGTTTTCCAGTAGACAGGAAAAAAGTAGAAGACATAATGGATCCCCATGGACCCACCCCCCAGCTTCAACAATGATCAACATTTTGGCGATTTTGATTCTCTTCTATCCCCACCACCCATCCACTTTGGGGAAGTAGAGGGCTGTGGTATTTTAAAACAAATGTAAGCCATGTCATTTCCTCTGTAAATACCCAAGAATGCACCTTTAACTGATGAAGCCTTTGCTTTAAGAACATAAACACCTGCCAACAAAATTACCAGCAGGTTGTATCATCTAGTAGCCACACTACCGTCGGACTGTCCTGATTTTCTGGGAAATGTCTGCGTACCGTTGCTTGTTGGAATCGGGAGCCACACAAAGCCCACCGATCATACTTGGTCTCCAGTTGATGGCTCTTACACTCTTCCATCCCATCACAGTCTCCTCCTGTCTTCCTCTCTCTCTGATGCCAGTGGTTGGTGGGAGACACCAGGTCATTCATCCTGCTCCATGTCCCACATTCTGCATTTGGCTGGCTGCTTCTTTGCAGTATCATATTACTTGTTTTCTATCCCCCATCTTGTCCTGGAGACTGGCAAAATGTGTGCTGTGAAAACTTCATTTAAGCTGCTATGTGGAGAACTGATTGAAGGGTGGGAGCGTGGACGAGATGCTGTGTTCGGTTCCCAGGCAGGGGACAATAGCTCCCGGGATTATAGCATAACACACAGCTTCGGGAACTGTGGACAGAGAGAAATGGTCGAATTTGAGGAATACTTAGGAGACAGGCTCAATAAGACTAACTGGAAAGGTGTATGTGTTCTCAATACCCTGTTAAGAACTGGGCCTCGGCATGAGACAAACAAAAAAAAAAGGCTGCTCTCTTCTGGAAAAACATTTGCACGTTTACTGACATTCTTCTCACAATTATCATTTATGGCAAGTGTTAAGAGCATACGAAGTTGTAGCAGTATTGTTGGTGTTAAATTTTATTGCTATGGCTTTAAAACATAAACAAAAAGAATTCCTTAAGTACTTGGAAATTGTAATGATACTCTTGGGAATAGATTTTACTGCGATGGATACTGTAAAGCACAAAGATAATAAATTTAAATTGCAGTATCGGTATTGGGAATGTATTTTATTGCTTTGGCTAGAACACAAAGAAGCAAGATTCATAACTCTTTCTCCTAACTCAAGGACTGGCTTGGGTTTGGATGTTGCATGGTCTTGCACTTTGTGGACACTGTCCGTGGCCCCCTCTGTGTCATCTCAATGGAGGGACCCCCATGCACCCAGCCAGAAACCTGGAAGGCATTTTGACTCTCTGCTCCTTCACCCCTGCACATCCTCAGTCACCAGCCCTGCTGATTCCGCTTCCCCAAGTATCTCTCACATCAGTTGCCATCTCTCCACTCCAGTTCAGGCACCATTGGCTCTCACTTCATTACAGCCTCTCTCCTGCTGCAGGTCTCTCCTCTTGCAATCCAACCTCCGCCCTCATTGCAGTAACAATGACTACTGTTTACTGCGCATTGAGAATGTGCCAGGGACTGTGCTGAGCACCTTGTGTCAGTATCTCTTTGACCATCACAACTTCCCTATGTTGGAAGGGTACCACTTTTTCATAAATGAAGAAACTGAGTTCAGAGGTTAAACATTAAAAGACATAATGGACTCATGAAAATCACAAGTGCTTTATAGTACCAGGCACAAGCAGAGAATAAATCTTAGATTCTTTCCTTTTCTTCAATACTACCTGTTATCCTTCCTTCCTCCTTTCCTTTCTTCCTTTCCTCAAATAAATCCCTTGGCATGAAACACAAGAGCATTGCCAATTTCTCCAGATTCATCCATCACTACACTCCAGGTAACAGTAGCTCTCATTAACGAAGTCACTTACATAGTTCTTAAAATACCATCTCCTCTTAGCTAGAATGGAACCCCTTTCCTACCATTGTCTAACTTCCATTTCTCCTTCAAGATCTGTTTTAGACATCTTCACCGGAAAATCTACTTCAAAACTATATACTTGCAAACACCAGGAGCACACCGTGTGCACACGTGTGTAGGCACATGTGCTGGATCAGTGGCTCCCCTCCTGGGCATCTTCCGATCACAGTGCTCATCATGCCATAGTGTAACCATCTGCCTTGTCTTAGAAACACGTCTGGACTATAACTTGCCTGAGGGCAGAGACTGTGCCTTTTGTGGGGGAACTCCTAGGACCCAGGGCCTGAATCCCGGTGATCAATGGCAGTTTGCTGAATGAATAGATACGGTGAATCCGACAGTAATTATTAGAACAATGAGACCTAAGCCTTTTGAATCGCAAAGAAATGTCACGTCATGCTTTTGTTCAGACTGAGGAATTATATGTATACACTGTTTTCAACAATCTGCAGTTACACACCTGTTCTCAGTCTAACACCCGGCAACATGTTACCTGTAAATTCCGGGCAGAGTAGAATTGACGGAGAAGAAGCCGTTCCTTTCAGGGCGCGTTAGCAAGTCCGTGGAAAACAGCACCCTAGCAACCTCACAAATAAACACTGGGAGTCATGTTCACCACGTGACAGGGGACTGGGAATGTTTCAAGCAAAGAAATTAGGAGGTTTAGTACCTTTGAATTCTCCCAAATGTCAGAGTCGGCCTGAGTTCTGTGAGCTTCTTGTTTGGTGGAAAACTCCTAAATTCTCCAGCTATGTGAAGCTCTTTTCTTTGCACCGGGTCCCCAGTGAGGTCATAAACTCCCAGAGCCGGAGTGCGGACTTGGCGAATGTGGGAAGTAGGAGAAACTGACAGGAACCAGGCCTCTGACTCTAGTGGGCTCCTGCCTCCCTTTCTGTTCCCATAAAAACAGCCATCCCCCCAGCAAAACGAAGTTCAAGATTCTTCTACTTTTGTTTTCCTTTCTTCTTGCTTTGAGATCACCCCTCAAGGTTTTGTTAATTAGTGAAAATGGACCCGTGGCTGAAACGCACAACATTGGAGAAGTTAAATATTCTCCCGGCAGAAGCGGCAGCGTTCACTCTATTCCACTCTCGGGACAGCGGTCCTCTCAGCATGGGGGTGAGGTGCTCACAACCTTTGGATCCCAGTCGCTTGGGGCAGGTAGATCACCTCTATGACTGCACACGTGGCCGGGGATTCACGATTGTCCCTAGCAAACGGAGATGAATGTGTTCCATGATGTCTGTTTTTATACATTAGGCTGGGAAGAGGAAATCAAAAGGACTACTTCCAACAAAAATGTCCTGTGTCGACACTTCAATACTCTTTCGACAGGCCCTGGTGATTGCCCTCATTGTCTGCTGCATACAGGCTAACCGTGCGGATATCTGCTAGTTCCACAAGGCCGTTCTCTGGCCAGCAGGTTGCTCGAGCCTTTTTTTTTCCCCCCTCTTCACAGCAGCCCTCTAATTCCACCAAACCCACTGGATTAACAAAAACCTGAAGGTAAAATAGCACAAAATGATATCCCTGCATGAGCTACTATTATACGTTGCCACCTACAATTACACCCATTCAATCTAAATGCCCCCAAACATTATTTCATTAATGCAAGCCATTTCGGAACCAGTAAATAGCTTCTCTTCTTGGGTTCTCTGTCATTCTGAGTATTCAGAAGGCCACCTGACCTCTGGAGCATGGAGCCCAGTCAGGATGACAGGTAAGTGAGGGGCTGGTAGAAGGATGGGGACAATGTTGATTGGGAGAGAATAAAGAGGAGAAAATGAGCAGAGGGAGACAGAAAAAGAGATCAAAGAGAGGGGAGCAGTGGCGATGAGGAGGAGCTCTGGGGGAGGGGGAGTGTGGGGGGGAGTGTGCGCTGTCAATGCCTGGGGCTGGCGCAGGTTCCCTATCTCTTATCTCAGATGCACCGTCCAGCCAGGCTGAGTGCCGAGGATGCTGGGCATGCGCGGTACCTGGCCTCACGCTGCTTTAAAGGCCAGTGTTCCAGATGTCCTCGGGTTTCTGAGTCAAACCCTTCAAAGGGATTTCCTCCTGTGACAGAATCCTTGGACCAAGTCAGACGCACAGTGTGTAGTTAATTTACTTTGTAAGAGAGGAAAAATTGTCCTCACATTCTCACTGAGCCTAAAATCTCCCTTCTGTAAAACAGCTTTCCAGGCCCGGCCAGTGTGGCTGAGTGGTTGAGTGTCAACCTATGAACCAGGAGGTCACGGTTCGATTCCCGGTCAGGGCACATGCCTGGATTGCGGGCTTGATCCCCAGTGTGGAGCGTGCAGGAGGCGGGCCGATCAAGGATTCTCTTTCATCATTGGTATTCCTATCTCTCTCCCCCTCTCCCTTCCTCTCTGAAATCAATAAAAATATATTTGAAAAATAAATAAATAAATAAATAAATAAATAGCTTTCCAGGGTGAGAAAGGTTTTGGGGAGGAGTCTGATGTTGGGCACGACCTGTGTGTTCCGGGCAGCTGTGTTGGGAAGGGGAGGAGCAGACACACACACAGTCTACCTCCATCGTAGGTTCCTGTTGGGCCTGGGTGGTGAAGAGGAGGAGTTTGAGAAATAGAAGGGCCTAGATGCCAGTAGCAGCTTCGCAACTTCCTAGCTGTGACCTGGAGTAAGTTACCAAATTCCTGCAGGTCAACACGAGTTTCTGTGAGAACAATTGCCACACTGCAGGTCCAGCACATAGCACTCTGCTGGGCACCTATGTGACCTCACGTGAAGGTTAGGTAGTATTATTTGAAATACAATAAAGATGCTATGAATAGAACTAGACCTGGTGGGCCTCTGAGAGTGAGGAAAAGGGTTGTAATTTTAGGGTTGCAATCCTCGTCAGCAAACCCTGAGAAGTTCATGGTTGCGGATAACATATTTCTAAAATCAGGTTCTAGAGAATTGGGGTGAGGATGGGCGTGCACCTCTGAGGGATGGAGGGAGGCACCCAGCCAGTGCCAGGGGCGGGGGCGGAATGCAGGAGGGAACCACTGGCTGAACTTCCAGTTCAGCTGAGGGGTCTCCTTTCCTGAATGACAGAAGTCTCCTCCTAGAAAAGGCCCTGTTCTCACCTCAGGGGCAGCTGGGCCAGGCAGAGTGTTAGGGGCAGCTGGGGTCCTCAGTGTTGTGCAGACTGAGCCTACAGGCCAGCTGGAGCTGTGGGTAACCTGCTATCTGGGATTTCACTGTTTGCCCAATTGCATAACAACAGACAACAGAAAAGGTGCCAACTCCCTCTTCAAAGGCACATAAACACTCCCAATCCTGCAGCATTCAGACATCACAAACACTGATCCCCCACTTTCTTCTCCCTGGGGAACCTCACTCAGCACCCAGAGCCCTCCCTCGGGGTCTCCCCATGTACCCTCCTGAGGATGGAGAAGCAGACCCCTGCTGAGGAGCCTTCCAGGACCGAGAATCGCCTGCACACACGTTTGTGGCAGCAGAGGCTTTTGCAAAAGCTGGCCCTTGGTCCCTGCCCTCCCCGGAGGGAAACCAGCTGCCTCCTGGGAAAACAATTCCATGCAACAAACAACGCGGTGCGCGGGCCAGCCATAATGAGGTCTGGTTCAAATGTTGGCACACATACAAAATATTAATTAAAATAACGTGCATGATAAATAATATTGAGATCCAAAGCACAGGCCTCCTCTAAAATCGCAGTTGGTAATTATGTGGGCGCCTGCTAGCACACACTCAGAATTCCAGTGCTGCTTACATGACAGAATTAGTCTGGCAAGGTGACCTTGAGAGGTCTTTTGCTGTGAGCATCCTCCTGTTTATAAACTGAATGACGTCTGGACAACCCAGAAAGGAGATTATTCGTCCTAACTTTCAAGTGCTAAGAAATTCCCGAGAGCCTAAATAATTCAATTTAATAATAAATATTTCAGTACCAGCCATGTAAGGCTCTCTGCTTAGCACTAAGGTCAAGGGTGGTGGTGGGAGGTGAACCATGATCCGTGTTTTCAAGCAGCAACTGGTTATTGCCCTGGTCAGTGTGGCTCAGTTAGTTGAGTGTCATCCCATGCACCAAGAGGTCACTGGTTCCATTCCCAGTCAGGACATATGCCAGAGTTGCGGGCTCCATCCCCAGCAGGGGGCGTGCAGGAGGCAGTAGATCAATGGTTCTCTATCATAGATGTTTCTTTCCTTTCTCTCTTAAAAATCAATTAAAAAACATATTAAGAACAAAAGAAGTAACTGGTTATTGGTTAATATCTGTCCCAGATGGAGAGTCCTTCTGTATGCCTCAACTAAATCTTTCATGCTGCTGTAAAAAGCCCATTGCCACTTGTTTAGTCCTGGACTGGGGAGCTCACAGGACTCTGATTCTAATGCTTCTAGAGCCTTTATTTACCCGCCAAGAGCTGGGGGTAAATGCCCCCCCCCCCAATTTATAATGGATAAATGTCCCTATTTATCCAAAATTACAGTGTTTGTCGAACTGTCCTCCCACCAGAGGCCCGAGAGGTGAATTCTCTTTGCCTCTCCCAGTACCCAGCTCACTGCTGAGATCCTACCTAAGGTTTGCATCAACTCCAACACAGCCAAGCAATCGTACGCTCTCTACTTTATCTAGACCTTCCAAATTATTACCAAATTTGACATTTATTACCCTGGTTAGTACAGGAACCTAACTGGGAAATGAAAAAGACCCAATTATCTTAATTCCAAAACCATTTTCTGTTTGTGGCTCAGTCAACACTTCAGCATCTCGTTACAAGTATTTAATTTCATTCCCTCAACAATAACCCCCGTATCACACCAGTGACCACAACTTCGATGCCCCAGCCCCTAAATTCTATTAGTGTTCAGAAAGCCTCATGGTTGCAACATAATGTTCAATCAGCGCAGAGAAATTAATTAAATTAAAATTATTTTTATTGTGATTTAATTAGCTTGATTTAATTACTTTGTTCACTGACTGAACATTCTGTTGTTCCAGCCAGATCCTCGCTCTCACTCGTGGTGTGAACGTTCCCACAGAATTACACATTTGCTCTGTTCAGCCATTGGAGAGGGCTGGGGGGATGGGGAGGGGGGGGACTTGCCAGAAACTCACGATTTATCACAATCAGCATCATCACAAATTATAGGAAGCATCCAGCAATATGATCACTTCTAAATGAAGTGTCTGAAAGCAGGTCACAGCAGCAGCCTTGGCTGTTAATCCGTCATATTTCATAGTCAACCTGACACCCTGTCCAATTGACTCTGCCTGCTTGATCACCGGGCAGCTCCTGGGAGCTGCTGCCTCTCAGAGTGCCTGAGTCAGGGCTCCAGCTCCTACCCAGGCTGCCACCCTACAAAGCCTGTCCCACCCTGCAGCCCCTACGCACTGGCACACCTGCTGCTGCTCCCTCTGAGCCAGGGATCCTGCTCCTGAGGTTCACAAACTACAATCCAGCATTTCCTTTGATTGCAAGTAAAGCAGCACACCTCAGAGCATTGGCCATTCCTGGGACTTGGTCAATGAAGAACACCATGTATTTCCATGATCACGTGACAGCTACTGTATATACCCTGGAACACTCTACTTTCATCATTTCTTCAAAACAAAAGTGGGGCCCAGCCAGCGTGGCTCAGAGGTTGAGCATCAACCTATGAATCACGGGGTCTCTGGTTCGATTCCCAGTCAGGGCACATGCCCGGGTTGTAGGCTCGATCCCCAGTAGGGGCGTGCAGGAGGCAGCTGATCATTGATTCTCTCTCATCGTTGATGTTTCTCTCTCTCTCCCTCTCCCTTCCTCTTTGAAATCAATAAAAATAGATTTCACAAACAAACAAACAAACAGAATTGGTATTCGACACCCCACTAGACCACCCATGCTCTCAATCTTTTTAACCGCAGGCCACCCCACGATACAGTGTGACTCAGGCTGAGCAACGGCAGCCTTCGAGCTGGTGTCTCCTGAAAACAAACTCTGCTCCAGCTTGCCTCGGGTTGGAATGTGTCGTCTTTATGAATGTGCTCGAAGCTGTACACAGTTGTGGTCTTACCTTCTACCAACTGTGTTTCAATGCATTTGTCTGCCTGCACGATCCTTTTTATATTTTATTGTATGACTGAAAACCGTTTTTCTGAGAAGAGATCCATAGACTTTGCCAGACTGTTCTAACAGTGGAGGCCTAAGTTTGTTGTTGGTTTTTTTGTCCCCGTATTAGTTTGGCTGCTGTAACAAAATGCCACACCCTTGGTGGCTTCCAACTATAGAAATTTCTTCTCTCAGGGTTCTGGGGACCAGAAGTTCAATGTCAGCCTCACTGGGCGGAAATTACGGTGTTTGTCGAACTGTCCTCCCACCAGAGGCCCGAGAGGTGAATTCTCTTTGCCTCCCCCAGCTCCTGGTGGCTGCTGGCATTGTTTTGATGGTGGCCACATCACTCCAGTCTCCGCCTCTGTCTTCACAGGGCCTCTCCTCTTCTGTGCGTGTTATCTCTCTCTGCCTCTCTCTTATCTGGACACTTCTGGTGGCATTTGGAGCACAACTGGATAACCCAGGGTAATCTCCCCCATTTCATGATCCTTAACTGAGTCACATCTTCAAAGGTTCTTTTTCCAATTAAGGTAACATTTACAGGTTTCCAAGGATTAGGATCTGATGTCCTGGGGGCCACCATTCAGCTACCTACAGTGCCTATGCTTCATTCTTTACGGACCATACAATTCCGGCCTGAGTCTGATGACATCAGGGTCATAAGGTGATTTCAAACACATATAAAGCTATACCAAATTATGATAGATATCCCTGCCAAAGCCCAAGATAATTAGTTAAGAGTTAATGTGATGGTTAAAGAGAAAGCAAGTCCTTTTAACAATTCAGTTTTCACCAAGGACCTGGAGAGGAAGCAGGCCTGTTTCTTCACCTCCAGATAAAGAAAGGAGAAGCTTTGCAAACCTTGCTGCTCTGACATGTGCAGCTCTTGGGCCTGAAGATCTCACGAGGCTCAGGTCTCAGCCTCTGCTCCTGCCTCCTCCACCTCTCATCCTGCCCCCAGGGTGCTGAAGGCAAGTGTTCTGCAATGTGGTGAATGAGGAACTTATGCCACTGACCAGAAGTGAAAAAGGGCAGGACTGTGTGTTTTTCAATTAAACAGAACAACAGGAAGTGAGTGTTGAGTTCAACTTGAGATGTTCTGGCTACTGTTTAGAACAAAATATCTATAGTCAAGTGCACCAGACCAGAGTTATTTCCAAAAGGAGTTTTATAGCCACCTCTTCTGGGGACCAGGAGAACGGTGCCTGGGCTGATCCATCCTGATGCCATCTTCTAGTTTAGAAATCAGACCTGGCTCCTGCCCCAGCTAAGCTGCTCCTTGTGTGATTTCATCCACAAACCCGACCTCTCCACCTGCCAGTTTCCTCCCTGGGGCAGGTGGGCTGTGTGGGCTCCTCAAGGGCAGGACTCACTCTTATTTTTCTGTGTGAAGCTTTGAGCATGGGGTCAGCACAGAGAAGACCCTCATATTCACACTCATTTACTTGAACTGAATGTCGGCCTAAACTGACTCACAGTCTCAAATCGATACTGGGCGTGCTGCCTCTGAAGATAACTCTGAAACTCTACCCAGACAGTAAGTCAGTATTGCCACAGATGTCCTTGACCTTGCGTAAGTCACTTTGCAAAGCCCCTTCCAGCCCTATGATACTTTCATCCCTTTTAAAAGTAGCCTCAGCGAGTGCACATCCGCACTGGAAATGACTGGAAAGATGTCTCCAGCCCTCATGCTCCTCAGTGCAGAGGGCGGGTCCCATCCAGCGGGACTGTGAGCAAACCTTGGTGCTCAACATCGGCCTGGAAAGACCTTTGAGATGATCTAGTTCCACATCCTCCCTTTACGGAGAAGAAAACAGATCTGTCCAAGGTCACATGGCTGATTAGCAGCAAAGAACCCAGGCAGCTAGAACTCACTTCGACTGTCTTCTAGTCCCGTGCTTTCTTCATTTCTTTCATGCTCTGTCTTTAACCCAACGCTTTCACTTGGCTTGGTGAAACGGCTCAAACCATCACCTCACAGCTAGTGTCCCAAGCTGTCAAAGGGTACAGTATGTTTCTGACTCCTCTTGCACAGGCAGAGTATGAGAACCCACAAGTAAAAACCATTACGGGTACTCTGAAAAACTGTAGAGTGTTTTGGTACTGACTGATTTTTGTAGTGTACCATTTTGATTCCCTCTTCTCGCCTTTCCTATATTTTTTTAGTTATCGTCTTAGTGGTCCCTTGGGAATTACAACTAAACTATTAAACTTCTAACAACCTAGTTTGAAAAATTCCAACATAGTTTCAATAGTATGCAAACACTCTCTCTCCCTCTTTATACAGGGTTTGGCAAAAGTAGGTTTACAGTTGTGAGTACACAAAACACAGAGTTTATTTTTGTATTATTATTTATTAACTAGAGGCACAGTGCACAAAAATTCGTGTACTGGCAGGGGGGAGGGGGTCCCTCAGCTGGGCCTGCACCCTCTCACACTCCGGGAGCCCTCAGGGGATTTCCTACTGACGGCTTAAGCCCCAGTCTGACCTCCCTCTGCAGCAGGCGACCGGGCAGGCCAATCAGGGGACAATGCAGGCTGGTGAGTGGCCAGCCCTGCCCCCCCCTCATCACCCCTCTGCCACCTCTGGTCACCGCCACCCCACCCCCATTGCTGTCCCCTCCTTCTGCCCATTGAAATGCACCTTGGCTCGCCAGCCCTGCCCCCTGCTCCCCCGCTGACTGGTTGTTCCACCATTCAATTGATTTGCATATTACACTTTTATTATATAAGATTGTTGTATTATTTTCCATACGAACAAGTGTAAAACTACTTTTGACCCACCCTGTATTGTTATGGTTCCAGATCAGATCCTTACATGTTGTATGTCCATTAATGTAGACTTACAATCACTGTTTTATGAATTTGCCTATTAAATCATGTAGGAAAAAGATAAATTACAAGCCATAAAAAAAGTGAAATAATACTGAATTTTACATTTACCTGTGTAGTTACCTTTATCAGTGTTTTTTATTTTTTCTTATGGCTTCAATCTATAGTCTACTGTCTATCTAATCTATAGTCTACTATCATTTCATTTAAGCCTGAAAGACTCCCTTTAACATTTATTCTAGAGCAGGGAGTCCATTTATTCTAGTCATGAACTCCCTCAGCTACTGTTTGTCTGGAAATGACTTAATTTCTCCTCCATTCTGGAAAGATTATTTTACCAAAACTCTTTTCTTGTTGTTGTTATATTTTAATTTCTTTTCTTAAAACTGCTAAGACCCCACTTTCCCCTACCTACTCTGGTTTTGTTCCACTTTTCTGTTAATAATGTTTACAAAAATGTTAACCCATATAAAGAGGATTCCTGCAAGGTGCTTTCCATAATTATTTCCTTTTTGCATATGGAGATTATTCTTCTTAATAAATGGGAAAATATATCTTTTGTTTGTTAATCCAATTAAAAGTGATAAGTGCTAAACTAAAATTCCCAACCAAATTCCAAAGATGAGCAAAACAGAAGCCCCAAGCTTTTTCCATGAGAGA
Source organism: Myotis yumanensis (assembly GCF_028538775.1). NCBI lineage: Eukaryota > Metazoa > Chordata > Mammalia > Chiroptera > Vespertilionidae > Myotis > Myotis yumanensis. Next base: position 22,860,877 of record NW_027223766.1, read on the forward strand.
AAATTCTCTCTGCTAATTTTAAGGTAAAATAGTCCTGAGAACGTAAAAAAAAAAAATCAAACATGTTGATGTACTGGAACCAACTACAACAAACACATTCCTAATGTCAGGAACAAATATTGCAAGTAAAACAATGATAGTATTGAGTGCTAGAGTAATAAAAAAAAAAGGTGAATTCATGAGAGTGGAAAACTGGAGGAAAAACATCATCATTAAAGCTTTTCTTGAAGGGAAGTGGATTAAAGGGACTGTCAAAAGTACAGCAAACAGTATACATAACTTCAAATCATGACAACATCATGTGGCACGTATTTATTATAATCTTATAGTATATCAGATGCCACTTTGTAATAAAAAAATAACGTACCCAAAGAGTGTAGATATAAAATACATGAGAAAAAGCAAAGCAATTTTGCTATATTGGTACATTCTACATTCTTTTCTTTGAAGGGCTTTGAAGTCCACAGTATATGGGCAATCTTGAAGTATGGCAGAGAAACGAAAAGGCCATGATTGGTATGGCATACAAACTCTCTTCAGAGAAATGAGAGAGCTGTGCTTTACTTCTGCAGCATTTGAAATCTGGAAGTATTGCTCTATACAATTTAATGTCAGAGGATAAGGGATGGACCATTTTTAAAATTATTATCACAAGAGAAAAGAACACCATATAGAAAAATGATAAACTACTTGTGCACCCAAGAAAGGCTATGTTAGGAAGAAGTGCAAGAAGGAACACAATGAAAACACAAATGATTGTTAGTTGGGCTTATCCATCAAGATACCAAGATCCACTATAGTCTTCAGACAAAAATTCTGAAATAGCAGTAGGAAGCTCTGTTTTAATAATTAAAAGATAAAGTGACATAGGTCCAATATTCTGAATTATTATGGTGCCTGCCACCACCACCTGATCCAAATGCAAAGACTCCAAGATCTTCATAAGATGTCACAGTTGTCTGAGTACACATACTAAGCAGGAGATAAACTAAGAATGAAGCCAGGTGAGCAATTACCAGCAACAAGAAACTAAATCCAAGGATATCGGTATGAGCCATACATAAGCTAAGCCAAAAATGCCACTCCCATGATGGCATTTACCAAATTAAACACTGAGAAACCAAATGAAACACCTGGGGATCTCTGTGGAGTTTGTTGCTTAGCAACAGGCTCAACTCTTCCACCTCCACTTCCTTAGGCTGCTGGGAAGAGATGTACCAGCCCATCTTCATGTTGATGATCCCCCAGGGCACCTTCATGGCTGCTTGCTGGCGGACTACCAGGTCCATCTGCAAGCTACTACCCCTGCCTTCCCATCATTAGACACGCCAAAGGTAGAACTATGGGATCCACCCCTCCCAATTACCATACCTCACCAGGGCAAGGAAGTGATATAAAATTCTTGATTGATAGTTGGTTTTCTTAATTCAGGATGTTATGTCATCCCAATGCCTTCTTTCTCCATGATTCTAGAGGAGAAATTGGTTGTTAATCTTATTGAAGATCCCTTGAACATAACAAGTCACATCTCATTTGCTGCTTTCAAAATTCTCTGTTTGTCTTTGGGTTTCAACAATCTGACTACCAAGTTTCTTGGTGTATATTTCTTTGAGTTTATTGTTTATTGTTCATTGGGCTTCTTGGACATGTATATTCATGTAGTTCTTCAGATCTAGGGAGATGTTAGTCATTGTTTATTTAATGTTTTTCTTCCCCTTTCTATTTTCTGCTAGGATACCTACATTGCGTACATTAGTATATTTAATGATATCTCCTACATCTTTCATGCTATGTTCATTTTCCTTCATTCTTATTTTTTTCTGCTCCTCAGTTGAATAATTTCATTTGTCTTATCTTCAAGTTTATTGATGCTTTCTTTTGCCTGCTCAAATCTGCTGGTTAAGCCTCTAGAGAGTTTTTAATTTCAGTTAATGGACTTTTCACCTCCAGAATTTCTCTTTGGTTCCTTTATGCAATTTATATCTCTTTGTTGATATTTTTTGCCCATCTCTGTAAACCAATAAACACAAGTACACTATTTTTCTGAGATCTCTGAAACATTCTAGCCAGTTAACAAGCCTGAAGAGTGGATCATGAAGACCCTCAATTTGTACACGATCAGACAGAAGTATGGTTGGCTTGAGTTTTACAACTGGCATCTGAAGTGGGGGCAGGCTTGTGGGACTGGGCCTTTAACCTGTGTGGTCTGCACTTACTCTGGTTAATTAGTGTGAGAATTGAACTGAATTGATAGACACCCAGTTTGGTTGATGTCAGAGAAAACGCCCCACAAAGGTTAGGATTTAGACATATATTTTGGGGAGTACATAATTCAACTCACTACAGAGGGGGAGGGAAAGAAGAAGAATGATCTGTGGTTGTGGTTGTTTGTTTGTTTTCCCCCACAAAATCTTATAATACTGAGCACGTATCAATTGACTATGAATATGTGATTTACGGCATCAACCTTAGAAAGCAAAGGAGATAGGTTAATGGGTATCTCATGATAGAGACTCCTTTGCCTCTGGTTAGACATGAGGTCTTTTCCCAAACTTTATTAGAAAGATTGTTAGACTTCTTCAGGGCTTTTCCACCTGCCCATCAATCTTGAGTTTGCACTGCAGCTGGTCTTTTGGGAGAATGAGCAGGAAACATGGATAACAATTTAATGAGGATAGAATCTGTGAGCTCATCCCTGGAATTGTGAGTGCTGCTAAAGCTAAGGAAGCAGCCAAAGCTCTGGGACCCACATCTTGGCCTTGTTAGACTTCCTTCCTGGAATGTCCCCTGCAGGTCTCACCATTTAAAAAAATAATCATCATCAATTTAGATTCATGCCAAGGTCAGGCAGCCAACTAAAGGGATACTGCTGTTGTCAATCTTATGAATTTTTATTTTCTTTCATGTTCTTTCCCTCCCTTTTCTAACACTACATTTCTCTTTCTTTAAAAAAAAAAAAAAAAGCACTTGCTTCCACAGACACGCACTTTTGTCTTGTGTCAATGCTACAAGGCAGATAACATCATTATTGCCATTTTACAGAGACTAAGACGGGGCCCCAAAGACGTAATATCAGTCTATGCAGACATTCAATTGTGAAGCTGGGCATCAGACACGGGCACTAAATCCCATGCTTTTCCCTCAACCCTACAGTGTCTTCCTTTCTATTCCTGCTGCTTCCTTTTCTTACTGTTTCCTCATGTCAAAGGCACTCACAGGCTTAGGACCTGCTCCCATTGCTCTGAGATCCATGGTTCACTCTGAGCACCATGTGGGACTGAGCCTTTAGGAAAGCTGAAGACTGTCCCCCATCCCCAGCCTATCAAATCGCAACTGCCGGGGGTATGGCCAGGACATCAGCATTTTGTCTGAGCCCCCCAGGTGATCCTAATGGGCCGCCAGGATTGAAGACCACTGCTATAGATCATGTTTGCACCATTTGTTAGCCATAGAAAAGGAAATATCCACTCAAGATTAACCTAACCTGTGGAGCACATCTTATTAAACCCGCTTGATGAAAAGCAAGGACAAAGTAACTAAGGAGACTTGCAGGTGACAATTTGAGCTGACATGTTTAATGCCCCTCCCTTCCCAAATCCCACTGAAAGGATCAGAGAGAAGGAAGAAAAGCCTATGGCATCCACGTGAACTAAGGAAGAATGGTATCAATGGGCTAGAAACTTGGAGGAAGTAGACACGATTTGGTGCAGGTGAAAACAGATGGGTCAAGGTACTAACAAGAACAGTTCAGCACTGACAAGGAAACACCACATGGGAAGTACGTGAGTGAAATAACCCCCAGAGACCTGAGATTCCCAAACAGCCACTGGGAGAGAATGGGACAGCGGGAGAGTTGGTGGGGAGCAAAGGAAAGCAGTCTGGCAACTGCACCAGCGCCTCACACACAGGCTGGCCACCCTGGAGAGACTTGGGGAAGCCCCGTCAGCACCTCCACCACAAGAGCCTTCAAAGGAACGATTTGAAAAAGCAGTGAATTCCTGAGACAAAAATGCCTTCCCAGTAATTTGCTACCAACTTCCCCTGGCAGGCAAGGAAAATAAAACTACCCAATAAATAAAAACTTAAAATGTCCCCTTGGGGACTAAAGCAACAGGAACCAACACACTCGCTGACAAAACCATCTCAAGTTTCCAGACTGGGCCCACATAGGTCTCCTCTGAAGGAACAAGCAAATGGAAAGAAAATTAAAATCACAGAACATATGAACAGGTTTGGCACACAAAGAAGAAAACCTATTGGAATCCTCAGAACAAATGTTTATCTATGAAGTAAACTTATTCCAAACAGCAGGGAATGAGTTTAAGACAAGCTTTAACTTGGATTTTTCACCAATATTACAAGTCCATTGCTATAAAGAGCAAATAACCGATAAATATTGCTATGGGTGAAAAATCACTAGAATTTTTTTAAGGCATCTTTAGTGTGAGCCACAAAGTTTGGGGGAGTCTGTTAAACAGAAACAGATAGCAGGCAAGGGCAGCCAGCAGCAGCCTGGGAGCCTGACCGAAACAGGTGGGTTTGGTGAATGCACACTTGCTGAATGCTGAGATCCCAAGCCCTCTTCCCCAACTCAGCTCCCAGAGTGTGGCAGCCAGGATAACACCCCACAGGCAGGAGACATACAGGCTTTCCTCTGGGAATTCTGCCTGGCTCTAGGGGAACGACCTTAAGCAACTCACTTGGGAGCTCCTTGCAGCCACCCTACAGAGAAGCTCCCTTTAGTAAGACATCTCGGCCCCTCACACACACACAGGCACACAGCCTCCACCCCAGCTTCTGGTCCCCCACCCTAAACATGTGCAAACAACCCAGCGTGGCTGGGGAAGCCTTTAACATGAAAGACAGAGACCAAACACTGGACAAAAGGGGACATAGAGGAGATTATGAGGGAAAAGGAAACTAAAAAGCAAAACAATCCTTATCCCTGGAGAAGGAGATACAGGAAAGATACTGTACGTAAAACAAGAACGGGATGCTGTGAAAAAGAAAAAGTAGTCAAAGAACAAAAAAGAACTTTGGAAAATTAGCTAGATGATAGTATTAGTGAATAACTCAGCAGAAGGGCTGGAAGATAAATTGAGGAAACTTTAGAAAGGAGAGCAAAAGACAGAGATGGAAAATAAAAGAGAAAGGGTAAGAAAATTAGAGGACCAGTCCAGGCCAACAATGACCTGTTTCATCCAAATAATAGAGTCCCAAAGAGAAAGAACAGAGGAGGAAGTCACCAATGAAGCCATTTTAGGGAATTTCCCAGAATTGAAGGGCATGACCCTCACCAAGTTACATCGTTATGAAACCTCACAACATTGTTGAGACAAAAATGATTCTGCAAAGAGGGAGGGGAGGGAAAAAGAGAGACGGACATGGAGAGGGAGAGATCATGTATGAATGGTAAGAAATCAAATGACTTAGAACTTCTCAGTAGCAACTCAGGAAGCTAAAACACAATGGTACAATGCCTTTCAAATTTTGAAAAATTATCTCTATAATGGGACAAAATATAATTCAAGGGCGTGTGTAGAATGAAGACATTTGAAAAATTAATCTTCCACACACTCATTTTTTTTTTTTAGAAAACTACAGAAAAGTATGTGTCATAAAACAAAGGAATGAACGGAAAAGGAAGAATATGAGTGAGACCCAGGAAATGGGCTTTGACACAGTCAAACAATAAAGGGAAAGAAAGAAGTATCTCAGAATGACAGTAGCCAATCTAGGTAAGAGCTCATCAGAGGGCTCCAGGACAGACCCCCACCCCCGAAAAGATGAAGAAACAGGATGTCTGATGTAAATGCACATCTCTTACATGATCTCAATCATATGTGGAATCTAATGGACAAAATACACTGATGAACAAAATAGATCCAGAGACATAGAAGCATGGAACAGACTGTCAAATCTCAGAGGGAAGGTGGGGTTGGGTGAGTGGGTGGGAAGAGATCAACCAAAAGAAATGTATGCATATATGCATAACCCATGGACAGACAATAGGGTGGTGAAGGCCTGGGGTGGAGAGGGGAAAAGAAGGTGAGGACAGCTAGAAGAGGTCAATGGGGGGAAAATGGGAACAAATGTAATACTTTAAACAATAAATATTTTAGAAAAAAATTTTTAAAAATACACAATAAATCAATAAATAAATGCATATCTCAAGAGGAGATCCAGAATAGAATACTGGCATAGAATTGGGAGTTGATAAATGTAATGAAAATCAAATAAATAAACTAAACAACTATAACCCAGAGCAATGCTCTCCAATAAAAACCAAGTATGAACCCCATATGTAATTTTAAATTTATTATGACATTTTAAAAACAAAGAGTTGAAATTAATATCAATAATATATTTTAATTTAAGGCAATATATCCAAAATATTTCAACATAAAATGAATGTATACTTATTGAAATATTTATACTCTTTTTCATATGAAATCTTTGAGATGCAGTGTGTATTTGCGTTTATAGCCCATCTCAATTTGCACACTAAAATTTATCAGAAATACTTGATTTTACTTGTATTTAGTTATTAATTTGCAGTTGAAAAGGTTATTCACATATCAAACATGTTCCAAACAGACTTAAATTTTTTCCAAAAGCCATCAATTTTTAAGTTTAAAAGTTAAAGAATTATCTATACTAATAAAAGGGTAATATGCTAATTAGACTGGGAGACCTTCCGGAAGATCTTCCGGACGTCCTTCCGGACAAAACCATGGTGGTGGGGCCGAGGCCGAGGAGGTTAGGGGCGATCAGGCCAGGAGGGGAGGGCAGTTGGGGGTGATCAGGCTGTCGGGGGGGAGGGGGGGCAGTTGGGGGTGAGCAGGCCAGCAGGGGGGCAGTTGGGGGCAAGCAGGCTGGCAGTGGGGGGCAGTTGGGGACAATCAGGCTGGCGGAGGGGCGGGGGGAGTTGGGGGCAAGCAGGCTGGCAGGCAGAGTGGGTAGGGGTGATCAGGCAGGCAGGCAGGTGAGTGGTTATGAGCCAGTGGTCCCGGATTGCAAGAGAGATGTCCGACAGCCGGTTGTTGGACATCCCCCCGAGGGGTCCCAGATTGGAGAGGGTACAGGCCAGGCTGAGGGACACCCGCCCCATACACAAATTTCATGCACCGGGCCACTAGTAATTAAATAATATTCAAAATTAATTCCTTAGTCACACTAGCCACATCTTAAGTACTCAGTAGCCACATGTGTCTGGTGGCTATTCTGTTGGACAACTAAGAGTCAGGAAGATCAAAAGTTATTTGAGAAATGAGAAATAATCATTGCTACTTCATGGCTCAGCCTCAAATAACATGCTCTGAATATTAGTTTAATCAAAATTATAATATGATTATAATTGGGAATGGGATGGGAAACGTTTATTGTGTCAAGGGAGAAAGAGAAAAGAAAGCTAAATCCTATATGCCTAAAACTGAGAGATTAAAACGTAGCAATGTAATTATATTAAATGGAAACATAAAGATAAACACAAAAGGGATTTGTCAACAAAGCTCCAAGTGATGGTCTCCGAGTAAGGAGAAATAGAGGGGGAGGAGCTTGAGACTCCCATTTTTCTTAAACCTTGCAGCATTGGTTGGACTCTTTAAAAAGATCTTGAAAAATGATCATCGGGCGGTCTGTCCACGAGTATGTGGAGTGAGACTTTTCCATGAAATATTGCCAATAAAAGACTGTCACTTTAAATTGTGACTCCTTTCCATTGTCCTATCGAAGGAGGCGAAGCTGAGAGACAGCCCCACGTATAAGAGGGAAAATAAAGGGAAAGAATCCTCGCGGTGGAGGCAGAGGATCCTCCTGGCCAAATCCCACCTCCTTCCCTCAACTGCCCAGAACGGGCTTTGCAGAGGTTGAGCAAAATAGCCTTCTGAGGACCCCAAGGGAATGCAGAGCTACGGGAGGGGGGCACATTCTCAGGAAATGAATGCCACACAGATGACCAGTAAGTGTGCCCTGTACCCCATTTTCTCCACACCTGAAACCTGCCCCCTTCTGTGGGGTCTGCTACCCGATTCGGTTCCATCCTTGATGGCCCAGGGCAGAGCTTCTCCCTCCGTGACATTTTTCCTGATTTTACTCCTGTCTCACCAACTAGCTCTTCAATTTTTTCTATCTCACACAACTCAGGGTCTTCATTATAAACAGTGTTGAACTGCATATTACTAGTATTATTTCACATATAATTTCCAAGCTGCATAACAACAAGGACAATACCATATGCTTCCCCATGGCCCCAACATGCCTAGCAGAGGATTAAACCCAAAGTGTAGGTTTAAAGAGTGGCTGATGATTGAGTGTTGATGGTTATATTATAGGTTCATTCGTGCATTTCTATGGTGCCTCTTATCACAGAAACTCTGGTATTTTATAGGTCGGTAGACCAAGGAAAGAGGAATTTTATTCGTAGGAATTCAGGTACAGAGCTAAGTTCATTGTCCATTTGGTCCGTGGCACAATGTTAGGATTGGTCGGTAGAAAACCTCTCCCTTCTTTATTTTTATTTGAATTTTTCCCTTTTATTTTTGACCTGTCTCCTTCTTCTGCCACGCCCCCCCCCCCCCCCCCCATATAAGGTAGTAAGAATTTGCCCTAGGAAATGAAAATATCCTATATAATAAAAGGTTAATATGTAAATTGTCCCCTTGACTGGAGTTATACTGGGAGTTCAACCAGGGAGTGGGGCCAGCCTGACAATTGCCCACAGCCTTTTCCCTAGCCAGCCCAGCTGGCCCAGCCTTATCAGCCCTAATCAGGGCCGGCTTGCTGGACCCCACCCATACACAAATTCGTGCACCGGGCCTCTAGTATTAAAAATAAGTGTTGTTTGCATATGTATGGTTTTTTTAAATTTTTAAATGGTATGTTGTAGCTCTTTATCTATTTGTTGCTTTTTCATTCAACACTCTTTCTAAAGAACTGTGTTTGTGTATAGCTTCACTTGCTGCATGGTACACCACCATAAGCTCCCACCACATTCATCTATTCATTCCCCAAATGACAGATACCTATGTTGCCTCCAACTCCCTGGGACCCAAAATAAAGCCACGAAGAACATGCTTATATGTTTGTTTCCGCATGGACATATGCAAGAGTTCCTCCGGCACATATTGGGATTGCGAGTCTTGGAATATAAAAATATATAATCTGGCTAAGTGTTTTTGAATTGCTCTCCAGAATGGCTATCCCCATCTCATTTCTACCCTCAGCTATAGATGAGAATTCTCTGCTGTGTAATTCAGAAATACCTGTCAAATACAATGACAGAAATAGCTGTGAGAGCGAAGTTGAAACCCTCAGAAGGTCTTACAATGATTCTCATCAACCCCATGGAAAGGAGAGGACAAAATCTGAGGCTGTTGCTTGTAGGCTCATTGACCTGGGCCATATGCATTTACCAAAGGAACAAGAATAAGCTGTTTATTCCTGCTTACCCATCTCTCCATCCTGCGCTCTGACTCTTGGCTGCACTACTTAGGGTCTGACATATCTCAGACAGCTCTCAAATGTTCTCTAACTTGGGAAAATGATGAAGGGAAGAGAAATAAGAAGGTTAAAAATACCTGAACCTGCCCTAGCCGGTTTGGCTCAGTGGACAGAGCATTGTTCTCGGGACTGAAGGGTCCCAAGTTTGATTCCAAAGGCACACGCCTTGGTTGCAGGCTCGATCCCCAGTTGAGGCACGTACAAGAGGCAACCAATCTCTCTCATATCGATGATTTTCTCTCTTTGTCTCTCCCCCTCCCACTCTCTCTAAAAATCAATGGCAAAACACTTCCCTCCCAGACTTTCCCCTGTGGGGCATTGTTTTACAATGAGCATTTGGAACCTCACAGGTGAGGATTAACAACAACAAAAATTAAAAAAAAAAAAAAAACCTGAACCCATAGTTTCTTAAACAGCGCACACACACACACACACACACACACACTTAACTAGAAGTAATGTGGCTCTGACGTTGACATCTGACCCTACCAATGGGGAACCGATGGAGCCCTTTGCCAGGTGTGGCTGAGTGAAATGTGTCTTTTCCTGCCCACACCCTCCTGTTTCATCACCCAGGGTCTGCGTGGTCCCTGCAGCATGGACTTCTTTTGTTTATCCTCTTCCTACCTTCCCCACCTGGTCCCCGGGATCCCTAACCGTGCTCCTCTGAGCACTCCCTGACGTCATCTCTCCTCAGGTGTGTCCTGAGCCCCCCACACGCCCCCATTGGAGCCTGAGGATCAGATGTCTCAAGCACCCCTTCCCACTCTGCCTCGGCTGCCGAATCTCAAGAGCTGGGCAGCACACAGCAGATCAGGTGTGCGGACGGGGAAGACCCGCACCTGAGAAAGGGCAGCTCGCCTCCCTGCCTGGGCCCCAGACCCCCCTCCCGGGGGCCCCTCTGCTTCCTTTCCCTGATTCGCACCATCCGGGGTCCACCTAGGAGCGGACAAACTCCTGTTGGTCACATCTGGTTGAAGAGAAAGAAACAAGGAGTGGGAGCCCTAGCTAACAGGCGGCACTTGGCACGCACAATAGAAGCAGCTGCTGTTTATGGCCCTTTCTAGGGTGGCCTGGAGCTGCACCTCACACTTCCCTCCCTGACTTTCCCCTGCGGGGCATTGTTTTACACGGAGCATCTGGAACCTCACAGTCTCACAGCTGAAAAAAGAAAGAAGAAAGAAAGGAATCCATGAGTCCTAAGAATCGAGGCGCTAAAACGAACTCTCTTCCTGGGAAAATGTCCCAGCCCACTCCTAGCTTCCCCTTCACTGCAGGGCCGTCCACACAGCGCTTCCCTCCTCACTCTCCCTATCCATTAACCGGGAATATAAAGAGCAGCCAGTCCGCGATCCAGCCACAATGCCACCCCATGCGGTCTTTTTCTAAATAACAGCCTGCGCGGTTTGAAACACCTCCAACATCTCAGCTGGTAGGGGACAGGCAGGTGGGGGCGGGGAGCAGCATGAATTCAGGTGTCGGTTCAGAACCAATATCACACTACCTAGGAGGCGAGTAGCGGGGACCTTCCCAAGGCCCACCCCGCTAGGTGTTGTTCTCTGTGTCTCTTCTGACCCCAGGGCCTCCCTTCCCTGGCCTTGTCCCCATAGAAACAAGCCTGGAGCTGGCAGGCACCTCCGCGCACGCCAGCTGACTCCACCAGCGCCCGTCCAATACCCACTTCTGATTTCAGATGCCTGAGCTGGCTCCTCTGGGCAAGGTGGCGCCTAATTACCTCCCTTCTGTTTTTCCCTCCCCTCCTCCCTGGTCCTCTCCCCTCCCCACCCCCTCGGTGGACAGCCTTTCCAAGAAACAACACGCACGCACACCTGGCTCGGTGCGATAGGGAGGCTCACCATGGATACGGGGCTGCCATTCCCACCCCGGCGGCGGCTCCTGGGAATAAAAGTAACTATCTCCAGGACGCTGCAAACTCCAGATGTGCACCGACTAGTGCCTTGAGACCCGGCCTCCTTGTCTCATTATGCCTATTTTTTTCCACAAGTTTCATATATGCAGATCAAGCCTTCAGAAGGGGGAAGAAAATGGGAAATGGTAATCTTCCCTTTAATATGCTACCACATGCCAGCCCCCAACAGCTGTACACACACTGCACGTTGGACCGGACATGAAATATAGCCCAGGACAATTTTTTAAGCATTCGTTCCCAGGGCTTACAAAACGCATTGACTGGGAGGGAGGTCGCACAGCCTTCCTTCTGCATAAAAAGGTGGCTTTGAAATAGGTACCGCCATCTGGAAGCAGCCTCCTCTGCCATTGATATGTAAAACGCACGTATTACACCATCTTGCTCCCGACTGGGCAGCAGGAGGGAGAGGCACACACAGGCCTGGCCGGTAACTGCTTCAAGGCACAGCCTCTGCTTCTCCGTGGTGCTTCCCTCGCTCTCAATCATCACTTGCCAGCAGCCTAGGTGACTCTGGGCGGCTGGGGAGGCTGTCTGCTCCCGGGGCCGGGGCGGGGGGGGGGGGGGGGGGGGGGGGTAGGGGGGGGAGGCTTCATCTGCGTGCAGGAGGAGTGTCCCGGAGTCCAGATTTGGGGGGGAGGATTTGAACACTCTCTGGTGCTGCTCCAGGCTTGCTAATCAGAAAGCATCTGTCAAGTGCATGACTGGGAGTAAATAGCAAACACCCCATCGAAATAATGACCTCTGCTCCTTGGCTCATTAGAGCCAAGAATTTGCCTCCCTCCCCGGAAGACTCAGGTCCCACCTTCAATAACTAGTTTTGTCAGGCATTTAAAGGAGAAGAGCAATGGGCCCTGTGTTGCTAATGGAGCTCCATGGGTCCGTGCGGCCAGAGGATGACTCTGTATGTTTGTTAACATTTGATCATTAAAACGCGTTACCCCTCTCCCCCCAACACACACACACACACACACACACACGATCACTGTGCAGACCTTATCCAAATAAATTCTTGACCTCTGAGGCCGTTTAACTTTTGTGTTGTTCTTCCATTTTTATTTCCTAGGCTTGTTTTTTTTTTGTCTCTGTTTTATTTTTTAATATCCACATGATGTGGATCATACGAATCAGCTGCCTTAAAATTTAAAATGTCAACCCAAAGCCAGACACCCTCCCGAAAGAAATCCCAGGAAGAAGACAGAGCCTCGGAGTAACTCAAAGGGTTAAGCTGCTAAATGCACAAACAGCAGAGCTCCTGTTACCGGGAGAGGCGAGGCGGAGATCACTCGAGGTCAGCCTGTCCTTTACATCCTGAAGAGCTTGAAAGGGCTAATAAACCCAGCAGCCTATGGCAAAGGTAATTTATTTTAGATTCTTAGTCTTCACATGCAATATTTTTTGGAGGGAGGGAGCAAATATAATTTAAAGAAAGTGCTAAACAATAAAATAAAATAAAAAACAGACAACACAATACCTAACGAGGCTTTCACTCCCCCAGTTAAGGGACACGTGTCCTGCTCTGCTTTTGTGCTGTGTTTCTCTTCCTGTTTGTGTGTCCACATCTTCAAAGTGCCTACGTGGCTGGGGAGGAGGGGGGTGCTGGGAGGAGAGTGGCTCTGCCCAGCCTGGTGGTAGTTCCTGGGGAGGAATACAAATCCCCTGAGATCAGCAGGTCCCAGGGGTGGGCATTCACGTTTCTGCACAGGCCCCTCCCAGCTGCAGCCCCCGGAAGACACAGCCACTTGACATGAATCGGCCCCGGGCTGGGAGCAATGGCTAAGTGGACAGCTCTCTGGCTGACTCCCTGAGCCCACGTGGAGGACAGCTTCTCCGGGCTCTGAGTGAGAGGCTGGGCTGCTTCAGCTCCTGTCTCGCACTTGCCACATTTTACGTGGATGAGGTCATTGGACTGCAGATGAGGTAACTGCCGCCTGCCCATGAGCTGGGAGAGGCGACCATATGACCGTTCCTGTAAACACCGGGAGGGCCCCTGGGGCCTGCCGACAGCTGGGCTCTGCTGCGGGCTGTGGAGGGGTGAGAGCCGCAGGACTCCCAGAGCTTGTCCGTGCTCTTAAAGGAGCCAAATTGCTGCTGGGCTCATGTCACATCCACCTCAAACACGGGGTCCACCAGGCTCGGGTCAGAGCAACATCCTCCAGGGAGGAGTGCTGGCTGGTCCTGCGATAGGTCTACATGAGGGCACAAGTGAATAAATAACACTGTCCCTTGAAGGGACCTTTCCCAGGCAGAGTGACACTGCGGATTGAGGGGGGTGTGCTCTGCCAGCCCGTCTCTACACCTCTCTGCTCTCAGCCGGTGGGGCGGTTCCACCGTTCAGATATGTAGACACATCTAATAGTCTCCAAGTTAGAAACCCGGCCAGAAAACAAGCACTTTTAAAAAACAAAAAAGAGATACATGTGCGAAGCTCTTCCACACTATGAATGACAGAATACATTTCCAGATGTGGCACTGTCCTGCCCAGCTGTGCCGGGTCCCCACGATTCTCAAGGTCAGAAAGTTCTTTCCAGGGTCAAGTCAGAGGAACTGAATCCTGCATCTCTCCCAGGCATGCCACATGTATTCCTTCTTCCTGAGCCCCACCATGTGCTGAGCGGAGCCTGGCACCCTGAGAGTGTTGTCGGTCTCCACGCTTGTGGAGCTCACACACCAGCAGACCGCTACGGCTGCTACACAGAGCAGTGAGTCTCGAAGGATTACTGTAAAAGGGAATGCGTGCGTGGAGGGGAAATGTGGGAGCCATGAAAACAGAGGGCATCTCGATGAAGACCTCCCTCAGGGCGTCATGAAGCTGAGACCGGAAGGGTGAGAGTCACAATAAAAAGTCACCGCATTAGTGAAGGTGCAGAGTGGGCACGCCACAAGTCTTCTAACACCTGCGAGATAAGTTCACTGCGGTCCCCATTTCACAGATGCTCACAGAGGTTAAGAGAAGTTATGTAACCTACCCAAGGAAGTGCTAGAATCGGGACTTGAACCCAGAGCCTCATTCTAGAATCACTCTGGCCCAGACACAGTCAAAGGGACACCAAACAGAGCCTCGGGGCCAAGTGCGGCGCCTGTTCCCGGCCGGCAACACAAGCAGCTGTGCGCACAGAAGGACGGGAAGACTCTGGAAGAAGAGAACCACATACTAGTACACGAGAGAGAAAGAGAGGGCCTTTGCGAGCCATGCTAAAGAACATGAACTCTCTCCTGAGGGCCATGGGAGTCTATGAAGGACTGCAGGCAGATGAACGAGGTGACTGGGTTTGTTGGTTTCTCCGGCTGCAGTGTGGAAATGGGTTGAGAGCAGTGACAGGGGGGTTGGAATAGTGCAAGTGAGAAAGAAGGGCCAGGACTGCGAAGGACCAGTGGGCATAGAACCCATGCGGGGAGTGGAGTTCTCCGCAGGAAAAGGCTGGGCCTGGAACCTGATGGGACGTGGGGTTGTGTGTGGGCGGGAGGAGGGACCCGACCTTGGAAGAAGGAGGAAGGTGGTTTCTGCCAGAGCTGCAGGATGTGGAGGGGCAGGTTTACAGACGCTCACTGGGCACGTAGACATGCAGATCTCAAGCTCAGGCACAAGTCAGGTCTGAAGACAAAGACTTAGGACTCATCCGCTTCTACACGGCACTGAACCTCTGGGGTTGCTGAGTGTGAGCAAGATGGTATTAATACTTCTTGTCTTTCATTTAGGTCTTCTGATTCCTGCAGAAAGGCACATTCTCCCCACTGAAGTATCAGCTACATGAAGACATCGACTTTTTTTTTTTTTTTGTCTCGTTCTCTACTTGCTTCCCCATACATGGCATACCGAACGTAGAAAATGTTCCATAAATATTGTGGAATAAAACAACTGAAGTATAACTCTCTCTAAAATAAGTTCTAAAAATAAGACACACAGGGAGTTTTCAAAGGTTTTAGCATACAAGAAAAATCTTAAAATTTAAATTTTCCCTCAAACCCTTACTGCAAACGCACTACGTAAGACGAGGAAATGAGTGTAGCCGGAATGCAGGCCTCCCAGCCTCCTCCAGCTCCTGCACAGACTTCTACAGCATCAGGCTCATAACATTTACCTTCTGTCCTTGACTCTATTTGGGTCTTTCTTGGTTTGTTAACAAGTTAGACCTAAAATTTTAAACCCCCCAAAAACATCTCTAATACTACTGTTACCGCATAAGCACCATCCATGAGTAATGTGGTTGTACTCAGACAAGTCGGTGCAGCAACTGGACTATATGCCCCTGAACCTGTACTGCCCAGAGAAGAATGTCCCACACATCAAGGTCAAGTGCATTCTCTTTTCTTTAATTACATCACCTGTTCTAAATCATACCACATTGCAGCTTACTTCATATTTGAGCTGTACATTTCCTACAAAATGTTTACTTTTCTCACAAAAGCTATTGCCTTTGTTTTTTCCCCAGTAACAGAAGACATAAGCACTCTGATGACCAGCAGACGTGAAAATCGTGCAGGTTCCTAATCATATAAGTATGTAATGAAACTCCCTTTCTTACTGAAAGGGTTCTTTCTTGGGCCCTCTGCTCTCCTGTGCTAATTTGGACCGATTGTTTTCTAAGACTGCCGCACAGCTGTCATCCCTGGCTTCCTTTTCATTATACTCCTTTTCATCGAATGTTTCTCAGATTCCCATCTTTCTTTTTCTTTGAGACCTTTTTGTTTCAATTTTGCTATTACTCTATCTCAGCCACACTAGCATTCTCTCTGACCACAGAAAATACAAAAAAATCCTCCTATTTTGCAGCCTCTGCACTGGCTCTTGCTCTGTGTTTGACGCTCCCCGCCTCTCCCCTGCCTCGAATCTTGACAGAGCTTGCTCCTTTATATCATGCAAGTCAGGTTTGAATGTTGTCTCCTCACTGAGCGCTCCTCCCCTACCATCCAATAGGAAAAAACAAACAAATAAAAACAACCTCCCAGTAATTCTGTACTTAAACAACCAGTTTTATTTTTGACATAGCACTCTCATTTCCTCATATTTCCTGGTTTTAGTCACTTATTTATTTTCTGCTCCTTCCCATTAAAATGCCAGGTCTAAGAGAGCAGGGTTTCTTTCTGCCTCTTCCACCTGTAAAGCCAGCCCCTTGAGCAGTGAGTGGCATGCGGCAGAGGCTCAATGAGCATGGCTGAATGAGCTTTCAGAAGGCCACATGCATACATAACACCCACACTTCTTCCACTCCATCCTCTGACACGCCAGAAGGGAGGTCAGAATGTTAGTATACCTCTTCTGAAATCTTGCTAACCTGAGACGAAGCTCTCAGGTGGAAGAGGGACACTAAATTGGTATGACAAGATGCTAAGGACTAGGGGAGATGCTTAGGGAAAAATAGATGGTTGTCATTTAGCTAATGTGCCAAGTTTTGTTTAGCTGAGAGGGTATATAAGTGAAAGGGAAGAAATAAATGATTGGATGTTGCTTTTAGAAATATAGACAACTAGATATTTTGAAAATTCTTCCACCACAAAACACTGAGATGCTGAATAAATTGCAATATTAAATAAATTGATTAACTCTTAAGGTAATACAAGAAATTCTAAGAAACATAAAGGAAAGGAAAGGAAAACAAAATATGCCATGAGCAAAAGAGTAAAAAAATTCAGGAGCTGGGCTGTTCAGGGGAAAATTCCAATAGAGCAGGGATGGGCAAACCATATCACGCAGGCCAACCACCTGTTTTTGTAAATAAAGTTTTATTGGCATATGGCCACGCCCATTCATGCATAGTCTATGGCTGCTTTTGTGCTACAACAGCAGCAGAGTTCAGTAATTGCACAGAGAACATATGGCCAGCAAGCCTAAAATATTTATGCTGATCTTTTAAGAAACCTTTTAATGGTTGTGCAGGTAAATGGGGTCTTTGAAGCTTGTACAAAATAGAGGAATGAACCTGAGACTCACATAAAGCTTGACAAGGGCCTCACTCTCCAGGAAAGGGTAGACTAGACAAATACATCTGCTGGAAAAACAAGTTAGAGGGAAATCTATCTGTTTTTGCCACAGCTCCAGGTAGAAGACATTAATAATAATAATAATTTAAAATAATAATGATGGTCTCTCCTTGGAATTTGTAACTATAGGCCTGAGGTCACATGAGTCTCAGGTTCAAATTTTCACTTCCCCCCACCTAATCTTGAAAACCCCAAACAATGAAAATAAAGCAGGTCCCAGTTTGGTAACACTTGTGTGCCTAGCAGAGGGAACTGCAAATCCTCTCCAGAGCACAGCCTTTTTAACCCAGGCACATGAGTTTAAATGCAATCAAATGTAAATTTTAAAAAAGAGAGAAAACTTACTAAACCGTATGGTAACCAACCACCATAAGTGAGAGTCAGCAGAAACAACAAGCATGATTTAAGCCTTCAAAACTATTATCTTTCCAGAATGATAAGAAATTTTAAAAATTAGCCAAAGACCGAGAAATTTACGATTAACAAACTTAGCAAAGGAACTTGTAAAGGATGAATATGTAGAAGAATAAAATGACCCCAAAAGGATACTCTGGAAGAGAATAAGAAACACTTAGCTGAATTGCTCAGGAAAATGGAATTTTGTGACTGAAAAAGGAAAGAGAAACAAGAAAGCTGGCAAAAAAGAAACACCTTGTGGGAGTCTTTTATTATGTTTTGCAGTGTGAATATATCCTGAATTCTTCCTCCTGAAGTCCCACAATATCTTCAGCAAAGTGTACACTATTCCTAAGTATGTTGTAAAGCTGAATCTGTTTCTCAACATGGGATTAATAGCCAAGATACATGCTCAACATTTATGCAAAGCAAAAATAGGGTTACACAAGTCCTGTCTGTGGTGTGTTGGTAGGGGGTATACTCTAGATGTGACCCCTAGCTCTAGAGAAAGCAACCTAAGTAGTTTCTGGGGGACTCTACTGGTATTGTTTCTATAGTGCACCGTCACTGCTTTTCTCTCCACACCACTCATGATAAGCACAAGGGATTACTCACCAGGTTGGATTCTGGAGTAAAGGAGGTACATCTCAAATGAAAAGTCAGGGCAGCACCCCCATTTCCACTAAGTTCAGGCCTCAGTGTCATTGATGGCAGTTTCCAAATACAACCTTAGGGGAAAAGGGAAATCAGAAAAGGAACATTTACTGAGTATTCACGTGACCAGGCACTGTGCACCTCTCATTTCCCATAGCATGACATTTTACTCTCACATATAAGCTACATGTGGTCTACAAGGTATGTGTGGCCATTACCTGGTAGGAAGGAGGCATGGAAAAGGGGGAAGCCACTTTAGGTAGGCCCTCGAATTTGGAAATAAATTTGTACCTAATAATTATATTGTAAAATCAACACATAATGGATGAAACCAATGCTCTAAGAAGTTTTCTAATTTGAGGCAACCTGACTATTGCCTAAATCAGGAGTCAGCAAACTATAGTCTGCAGATCAAATCCAGCCAACTACTGATTGATTTTTACATTTTTGTGGTTGAATGATTGAAAAAAAAAATAGAAAGTGAAATAAATTTTGACAAGTGAAAATTATAGGAAACTCAAATTTCAGTATCCATAAAACTTTATTGGAATACAGCCAAGCCCATTCACTTTAATATAGTCTATTAGAGGCCCGGTGCACGAAATTCGTGCACTCAGGGAAGGTCTCTCAGCCCGGCCTGTGCCCTCTCGCAGTCCGGGAGCACTTAGGGGATGTCTGATTGATGGCTTAGGCTCGCTCCCCGTGGAGTGGGCCTAAGCTGGCAGTCAGACATCCTTAGCGCTGCTGCGAAGGCAGGAGAGGCTCCCACCACCGCTGCTGCACTTGCCAGCCATGAACATGGTTTTTGGCTGAGCAGCGCTCCCACTGTGGGAGCACACTGATCACCAGGGGGCAGTTTCTGCATTGAGCATCTGCTCCCTGGTGGTCAGTGCGTGTCATAGCGACCAGTCATTCCACTATTCAATTTGCATATTAGCCTTTTATTATATAGGATGGCTGATTTTGCCCCATAGTGAGAGTTGAGTAGCTGCAGTAGAAATAACAGAGTAGGGGATGCATAAGGTACAAGTAAAGAGGCTGCAACTATTATTTCAGAGGAAACAGTGCCTGATAACACCAAGGGTCCCTCAACAGCCACTTTTGATCCGTTTATTCCAATACCGCACCTTCTCCTGCTGCTTCTGTTCTTTTTTTCTTTTTGCCCAAAACATTTGCTATCAGATTCTTTGCAGAAAGTGTTTGCCAACCTTTGGCCCAAATGATAGTATTAACATATTTAAAGAAAAAATGTAATAATCAGTAAGGTCAATGGCTGTTTAAGCAGGGAAAAGTCAAGAAAATGAAAGCCAGATGTACCCATATGAGTGTTAAGCTAGGAGGTTAGCTTGATGAAGGCCCAGGGTTAGCAAATCCTTGTAGGAGCTGTTGCAAAAATGGAGGCATCGTGCTCCATAGCATATCAGTAGTTGTCATAGCACTGTGTATTGAGCATGTCTGTGTGCCAGACATTATACTTAGCACTTTACATACATTATTTAAGTTAATACTCAAAACAAGACTGTGAGTGAAGTGGGTGCTATTTTCATTTTAGAGGTGAAAAAAATACGAGGTTCAGAGAGGTTACATGACTTATCCAAGGCTCTACAGTAAGTGCAAAGCTTGGGTCTTGGACCACGTGATTCCAAAGCTTCTAGCACTGACTCACACAGTCATAATATTCTAACATTCTGCCTACTAAGGGAACGTCGTGTGGTCACCACTCGATCTGCAGCCTCGCACATCCCAGGTGATCAGAAGTTGTTAAAAATGAGAAAGACCTTCTGCTCACTCAGCAAGGTGTCTATCACAGCTTGGCTTCCCCTGACTCCATGGAAAAATGCTTCAAAATGAAGAATGCAAGACTCCTCCCTCTGGCCAGCTCACTCTGGCTCCTTATCAAGTCAAATAAAAATGGAGTCTAATTTGCACATGAGTCATTTATGAAGTTGGTTAGTGTAAGTCAATCCCTGATCCACTCTTGGGGGATAACAAACTCAAGATTTATCGCCTGCGAAGCTGTGGGGACCAAACCCTGTTCACACATCAGAACCTGTGGAGCCTCAGGGACCCGCCCGATGACAGCGCTGTGCCTTGCCATGAGCTCTCACCAGTGGGAGGAAGAAGCAAAGACCAACAGCCAAGGCCACCTCTCTGGCAGGAGCTCAGCAGGGATTCTCTCTCCAGATCCAATGCTAGCTCCTAAAGCCATACCTTCTCTTTTTTATGACAAGATGTCCACAATCTTCCATTGTCTTTAATTACTCAAGAAACCCATATTCATTTTAGGAAAAAGATAATAAAATTAGAAAAAAGAGAGGAATTATACATAATCAGAGATGATTTATTAATATTCTAGCTTATATTTTTCCACATTTTTTCTTATGCATATTTTAACCAAAAATGCAATCATACTGTCTTAAAATTTGCTTTCACCCCTAATAGAACATGAATACCTTATGCCAACCTAGATACACCTATAATCATTTTGAACGTTATTGTGTTTTATTATATTGCTACACCATAACTTATTTAACCAAAATCATACTGTTAGATACTGAGCTTATCCTGGTTTGTAGCTTATAATGTAATGTCTATCTTATGCTCAGTAACCAATGTCCCCCAACTCCAAACCTAATCCTCACTTGATCTCGGTCTCAAATTCTAGGATTAAATCCTGCAGTTAGCAGTTTAGTAGTGATAATCACAACTCTTCTTCCTCCAGGAGTTCAGAATCAATTCAAAGTAAAGTCTGAATCCGATACCACAGTTTAGATATGACCACAACTGGGTCTTCCTAATGGGAGACCAAGTCTAGACCTGAAGACAACCCAACCCACTGCCTGGGACCCTCCTCAATGCAACCAGCTTATAGCAAGGAACAGGCCCTGCCTCTCAGCTCCAGGAGAGGGAGAGGCAGAGGGTGGGACCCAGGATATCTGCGGGCCATAGGAGAAGGGCTAAGATGCCTGGCTCGCTTCTCACAGCCTCACCCATCAGAAGCAGCAGCCCCACTCCTGGGTGGAGGGAGGGACGGAAGGCATGAGCACACAGGCTGGGAGGGCCAGGCCTGAGGCAGTAGGGCCCCCAGTTGATGACACACAAGGCCAGTCCCTGCCTCTCCTGCTGCAGCTGCCCCTGAGTCTCTCTCCTCCCTCCAATTCTGAGGTGGGAGCACTCCCACAGCTTCCCCATAGGTCATATGCCTGTTAGAAGGCCATGACCACAGAGCTACGCATTTGCCCTGGCCACAGCCGCAGGCTGTGTGGCTGCCACCAGCCCCGCTGACTCAGCCCCGGTCAGGACGGTCAGTCTGCAGAAGGCACTGGGTTCTGCCCCGACGTGAGTCACTCTGAGTAATTGTAAGAGCCGATGAACTCTGAGGGAACCTATGTCTGCTCTTCCATGAATTGAGGCCCAGAGGTCTCTCCTCTGTCCTTCCAAGAGGGATACCCAAACGTCTTGGCCACCTTTGGGGCACCCCAAGGCTCTGCAGCTTGTTTGGCCACCTGCCCTCCAGGTGGCCACAAATACGCCCACCTTGAGTGTGTACTCCAGCTGCCTGCCTTCTTGAGACTTCGAGGTCAGCAGATCAGAGTTCCAGCCCTGCTCCTGGGCTGTGTGGCCTTGGACAAGGAACCTGGCTTCTCTGAACCACCGTGTCCTCATCTGCAAGCCCCTTTCAGAGACTGTTGAAGTAGGCGTGGCGGGCATGGCACCCCTACAGCTTCCCCCACTTACAATCAGCCATCTCTCCGCCTGGGCCTCTGGGAGTCCCTGCCTTGACATCTCCCTTCGAGTCCAGCCTCCCCAGGAAGTTCCTACACCCAGGTTAGCATACATGTTACTCACTCCCAGGTGCCCTGGCCTCATCTGCCTACCTCTCCCAACCCTTACCTCAGTGCTTCGAGATTATGGCCACACCTGCCTCACCTGTCCACGGGAAGCTGGATTCTTTGTTCCCCATCTCTGAGCTCAGTGCCGGGCACATGCCGGGCTGATGAAAGTGGGTGAGGGGAATGCAACAGGAGAAAGTGTTCCAATCTCCACATTGCTGAGTTCTGGAAATCTATGCAATGTCCCCTTTAATGTCTGCAACTCTCCAAACCTACATGCTGACCTATTAGGCTGCAAATGCCCTTGAAGGGCCCTGGGGCACAACCACAGCGGCTCAGCAGGAAGCTGTGTGTGCCGCCCACTGGCTCTGGATCAGCAGCTCTGCGCCCAGGGTTCCCAAGAATCCAGGGCGAGAGTCGTGTGTGCACAGTCGGTGGCCTCTCCAGTACAAACAGCCCGGAAAGACAATACCAGTTTGTTCCAAAGAGAGAGAGAGGAATGTTAAGCAGTTGCTGTTTCCTGGATGACTAAGTAGTCTTGACCCTGCCTACCCCACAGTCCCAACAGGATTTATTCAAAGCATCTTTTCCCCGTTGTTGCAAGTGAAGGGGTCCATGATCCCTCTGACCAGTTGGTGAGAGTGATATTGGAAACAGGGAAGTTTCTAAGGGAAGTTTCAGTACAAGCCCCTGTAAGGAGTATGCAAATCCAAGCAAAAAACCCAGACAGGAGGGTGCAGGGAGAATGCCAGATACTCGCAGGACTGCGAGACCTGTAGGTTACCATGTCCACCTCTGCTCAGTCTCATTGTGCAAATGATTTTGCATGTAATGTATAGACTATATATATATATCTTGACTGTCAGGCTAAGGAGAAAAAACACTGTGGCCTTTTATAAGGGAAAGCGTCTCCCTAAGGCAATAATCGAAGGCCCCAGTCGCTCAAGTCTTTCAAAAGAGACAGAACCGAGCTCTCCTGAAAACACTGTGGGGAATAATTCTGTGTCAGCTGGGGAATCAGCTAGATGATCTAATAGGTCTTTGCCCTCACTCTAATTTCTGTGATTCATGTGTGACTTATTTAATTGTTATCAGCGGTTGCAGATGTATAAAAGAATGCTTTCATTCTTTAAAACAATCTGAATTCAAGTCGTCTTTAATATCACACCAAGTTCTTTCTCCCATCACCCATCAGAACATTGACATGTTAACTTTTTGACCTGCCCCGAACCCTCCTGCTACCTCCCAGGATATAAAAAGTACATCTGCCACGTGCCGCTGCGTGTAACGGGGAGCCCACCCCGCAGTGCACTGAAAACAGATTTGGGAGAAGTAAGGGTTAAGTGAAGTCCCCCAGGAACTCCAATCTGTTGCAGCCTGCTCATTCAGAAGCTGCCTGGGGCCTAGGTGTAACCACAGCTAGAAAACAATGCCCAACTGCCTTATCCTCAGCAGCATTTAGCATTTATCATGGTCAGAAAACCACCTGTTACTTGGGAGAGATTCAAAAGGATTCTGAGCCATAATTAAAGCGATCATGAATAAAAACATATAATGACTCGCTACCCAAACCCCAGGCAGATGTGTTATTTCACTGTGGGCTTGAGCTGTGCTGTTAACTGGGAATTAAAAATAACAGACAACAAAACCTATACCGAGCCAGGACCCTGACTGCCCCCTTTCCAGTTCCTAAGAGTCGTGGTGAGCAACCCCTTGCAAGCAGAGCTGACAGTTCTTGCCAACCTGAGTGGTGGTCTGGCAGCTGGCAGCCAATCAGAATCAAAGGAACCCGCTGGATCACTGTGACTCCCCACAAATGAACTTGAAGGAGAGGGCGCGCCCCAGGAGCCAGGTTGCATCCTCCCACGCTGCTGAGCGCGCTGTCACCCAGAGACCTTTTCACCCTGCTGAAGCCATCAGCAGTTCTTCTGCCCTGGAAAAACACACACAGCTGACTACTCGGATCCCGCCAGGAGAGACCAGGCATTTCACTGGGAAACATCTGAACACACATTTTCCCAGCCCTCAGCAGAACTGCCACTAAATACAGAAACTCACATGGAAGGGTCGGTGACAGGGAAGGGGTCCGTGTCTACTTGCAAGTTCTGTTTGGTGGCCACTGGTTTGTTTTTAAGGCTTTCATTCGATCTCTGTAAGCTCCTTCGAAACGTTCAGAGAGAACCGTTCTCGAGAGGGTGAAGAGAAGGGCAGTGGGGGTGTGCAGTGAAGAAGAGAGGAGCAAGCAATTTTGTGGTACGCGGTGTTCATAACTTGGTATTAAACATTGCTCTTAAAAGAATTCAGAGTTCAGCTGACAGATCTATGCAAATGTATGAAAAGTGGAAAAAGACAAGTTAGCGTTCATTTCAAAAGTTGAAAGCCTCACTTTGATTTGCAATGATCTTTAATCTACCTCTTTTACCACAAAGAAACACTGCAAAGAAAGAAGCCACAAATGTCACGAAATAAAGCCTGATAATGTTCTGTTGGCATATATTTTAATTCCTGAACAATTACTCTGCCATATACATTTACTCTTGAATTTTATATATTGACACATTAAATTTTAGAGCTGGAAAAGAAAATGACACATAAATACCCCCAAATGCAGAAGTGACTTTAAAATATAAGCCTACTCATATGTGTGTGCACCTATGTGCTCGTGTGTGTACTACAGTAAATCTGGGACAAGCGCAAAGTAGTGCTAAGTTATGACATCTGGCTCAGTGTCATCCTCAAAGACTGAATATCCATGTTCATGCCACGAACAAGTTTCCAGCAGGTCTTTTCTGGGCTAGACTATTATCTGTTTAGGACATGATCTCTAAATTAGCTAAAATAAGGTGCACTAATGTGCATGTGTAGTTGAGAGTGGCCTTTATTGACTACAATCATTTTATTGCCCTTCGATGGCTCCCATTGCCTTTCAAATTAATTATAAAATTGCTTAAATATGGCCCCAAACACCTTTTCTGTTTTCACCTTCCATTACTCTACAAACTTCATCCCAGCCATAGATGAGTCCTGGTCACTTTAATAAAAGCTTGCTTTTTTTTTTTTATCTCTGTGTCTTTACTCACACAATTTCCTCCTCTTGAAATGTTCTTCCCAACCAATCCCAGTTGAAATCTCATCCCAAAGACTACTTCCTGAATACCATGACCATGTCTTAGTCCTCTCGACATCCCCAGCATCTACCACAATAACTGGCAAAGGGTAGAGCGTCAACATGCATTGAATGGATGGATTTTCATAGCCTTTCCAAAAATTTGCTTTTTAATTAAGCCTTTTCTGAGCCTTTCTCTACTGGGCCCCAGAGTGCATGTTGGGATTCTGTTGTGGGATTTTCCATATTCAATCTGGTACTACAAGTTACTGCTTGTCTACCCTCCTACAGCAACCCCTCCATCCAGCACCCCATCCCCAATGGTAGTCTCCTTATCTTGCTGAATGCTAAAGCTATTAGTTCACACACCTTACATGTACCTTACACTCATTCCATGTTTAACAACAACAATAATGCTATCTAACATTTGAATAGTGCAGAATATTTTACAAAGTACTTTCCCATTGTCTCATGTCGTCACTATAGTAGGTATTTTGAATAGAAAGGGCCACCATTTGATAGAGAATAATAAAAGGCAACGTTTATTGAGGGCTTTCTTCAGGCCAAGCATGTTAAATACATGACCTTACTTAACCCTCAGAAACCCATGAGGACACCCCTGTTTTGTCCTCCTGTTGCAGAGGAAAAACCTGTGGCCTTGGTTGGCTAAGTAAAAGACACGCAGCTAGTAAGTGGCAAAATAGGGGGACAAGCAAGGGGGGTGAGCCCAGATCCATCCTGCTCCAGCGTCAGGGCACTTAGTCATGCCCCCGACTGCAGCTTAGAGAGGCCGTCTGGAAATGGAGCTATAAACAGCAGAGCCGGACAGGAAGTCAGTTCTTTCCACTACTCTGTACCGCTTCTTCTTTCTTCTCTGGAAAGGACTTTGAGAAAACAAACAAACTAAATATAGTTTGAGAGCTGAATCTCAACTGGTAGAATAATGGTTAAGAACACTAATAAGGGAACCTGACTCGCTGGGTTCAAAGACCAGCTCCACCACTCCCAGTGGTGTGACACTGAGTAAGCTGGTTCATCTCTCTGTGCCTCCTACCTTCACCTGTACAATGGAGACAGCTAGTATCTACCACGTAAGGGTGCTGAGAGGCCTGATTAGTAAATATCTGAAGAGCATGAGGAATGGTGCCTGCTTTATGCACACTTGGCACCTTGCCCCAGCAGGTAGGGTTCTGAAGTCCATGGGTAAGTCTGTCAGTCCAAAAGACTTCATTTGGGCTCCCAGGATCTCTGCATGCTAGCTCGGGCCACCCCTAAACATTCAAGAGAATGATTTCACTCCATGCAGAACTGGCCCTCACATCTTAGCCCCCGTCAAAGGACGTGGTGGGCACTCTACCATCTCCCCAGCCTCATGTATGAGCAAGAGAGATGACTCAGGCTGAGAGCAAAGCCTCCCACTGTGGAAACACAGATCTTCCAGCCCACCCCCTCCCAGAATTCATTCCCAGCCCATTAGGGAAACACTAACGACCATACAGATGCTCAGTTGGCCCTTATTTCACACATGGTCCTCCAGATGGGACTGACATTCTACACTATCCCATTTTCCATTTGTGTGCACTTAACCCAACTAAAAGGCCACCAACGGTGCCCGTCTGGACACACTCCCAAGCCCTCTTATCTGGCCATCTCTCTATTTCCAGTTCTCTGCTTCTTTCTTTGTTCCCTTCAGTCTTTTTCTCTGTCTCTCCCTCTTCTCTGTGTCTTTCTCCTCCCCCTCTCTCTCATCCACACATACACACACGCACACACCATGACATGCTAATTGGGCTCCTAAGTGAGTTTGCCTTACCTCTCCAAGCAGAAGTGAGTAGAGATGGGTTAGAAAGGACACACTTCACACCTGTCAATTAAGCTCAATCGTTTGTTGTGTGAAAATAGACCCACTGCCCAGGAACAGGCAGACCTGGCCGGGTTGGGCCCAGCCTCAGCTGTCCCTCCAGAGTGGGCTCAGGGAACAAATGCTCCTTCTGTTCTCAGTGGATGAGAGTGTCTGCTGGAATGTCCTGGGAGCAGGTGTGGGCCCCTCCATCGGGTGGACAGAGGGGCCTGTTCCCAGAGAGCTGACAGAACTATCTGTACTGCAGTTGGTCAGCTATTTTTACAAAATTCCAATTACACAGCAAAAGGACAAACACCACACAAGGAGGAAGGAGGTGATGTCCCAGTGCTGATGTCACTGGAATGTATCAGTAGCAAGGAAATGTCTTGAGAGCAAACTGGCCACAATAGGAAAGAAATATTATCAGGAACAAAGGTGCCTCTATGAATCTATTACTTTCGATTTGAACTGGGCTGCCAGCTGGAGCAGAGCCCATCAAGAGTGAAAGCTGGATGCTGCTTGGAGGGAAGGGTGGGAATATTTGTAAGGTTGGGCTGAGATCCAAGTCTTCTCCTACCATTTCGTTCACTTGACACTTATTTGAGGGCTCATGGTGTTGAAAGCATGATGCTCGTCAGAAGATGTCCCCCCCGCCTCACAGAGCTTACAGTTTAGAGGA
This sequence comes from Myotis yumanensis, assembly GCF_028538775.1. NCBI lineage: Eukaryota > Metazoa > Chordata > Mammalia > Chiroptera > Vespertilionidae > Myotis > Myotis yumanensis. The sequence continues at coordinate 22,888,798 of NW_027223766.1, forward strand.
GAATGAGGACCAGTGAACAAGAAATGACCACAAGAAATGTGTGCTGACTGGAGAGAATGGAGAGGGACTAATTCATAGAGCAGTCAGGAAAGGCCTCCAAAGGCAATGACATAGAAGCTGAGTCCTAACCAATGTGTAAGGTTAACAAGCAGAGAGAAGGTACGCGGGTTCCGGGTAAAAGAGACAGAAAGTGCCAAGGCCAGAAGTAAAAGAAGTTGGAGAGGGTCGGGAAGCCAGGTGGCCAAGGGTCTGATGGGCCTGTTGAGGAATCTGGGCCTCATTCTAAGGTCAATGGAAAGGTATTGAAGGGTTTTACGCAAGGTACGACATAATCAGAATTTCAATTCAGACATATCACTCTGGCTGCTGTAGAAAGAAAAGAATGGAGGTAAGCAGGGGAGTGTTGCAGTAAACAGTGGAGGGAATGAAGGAATCAAGAAGTATTTAGGAGGCAAATCAATAGGGCTTGATGGTCAAGTGTATGAGAGGCTGGTTAGGAGAAGGAATCAAGATGACCATCTGGACCTTTGGTTTGAAGGGTGGTACCATCTCCTACTGCAGAGAAGATGGAAGAAGAGTAGAGTGGTCACGAGGTTATGCGTCCGGGGCATGTGGATGATTGACATCTGTGGCACTCAGACATAGAGTGACCCTTGATCCAACCTCCTGGTGTTCACGCCCCTGTATAATCCCTTCCCCTGGAGTGTGGGCAGGACCTGTGGCTTCCTTCTAACCAACAGAATATGGCAAAGGGGATGGGATGCCACGCCTGAGGTTACATTATGTTATAGAAGACACTCTCTCTTAACCAGCTGGAAACAGAGCCTCTCCTATAGGCTTGAGGGAGTGAGCAGCCCTGTCAGGAAGCCCACGCAGTGAGAAACAGTGAGTGGCCTCTAGAACCTCAGAATGGCTCCAGCCAACAGCCAGCAACTAGGAGGGCCCTGTGTCATACAGCCACATGGATGTTAATTACACCAACCACCTCAGTGAGTCTGGAAATGGATTCTTTCCCCCACTTAAGCCTCCAGGTGAGGGCACAGCCCTCAATAGTTTGATTGAAGCCATGTAAGACCCTGAGCGGAGGACCCAGCTAAGCCACGCCTGGACTCCTGGCCCAAGAAAATGGTGAGATAATGAATGTGAGTTGGTGTAAGACACTAAGTGTGTATGAAGCAATAGGGGGAAATGCAGCATCTAATTGCAAATAACAAACAAGCAACTGGATTCTGGGGTCTGTACCACAAGACAGAGGTCAAGCCTGGAGATACCTACTTGGCCAGTATTAACATGCAGTCAGTAGCCAAAGCCATGGCAGAGTGTGCAGTGACAAGACAGAGACCTGAGGATCCGCCTTCCTTTAGTTGATGCGTAGATGAGAAAGAGTCTCAGAGGATTCTGAGAAAGAGTGCCCAGAAGGGCAGGAGGAAAACTGAGAACATAGTCGTATTAAGTATAGAGCTCTTACGTGTATTAAGAACCTTCTGTGTGCCAGGCACTGTTCTAAGTAGATGCTAAGTATTAACTCAGTGAATCCTTACAACCCCTCTATGAGGCAGTACCATGTTAGTATCCTTATATTGCAGATGAAGGGACTGAGGCACAGAGAGAATAAGCAACTTGCCCATTGCTATACAGGTGGTCAATGGCAGAACAGGATTCTAACTTGGGCAGCTGCCTCCAAAGTCCCTATTCTCACCCATTAATGCCAAATAGACTCTTTCTGTTCTGAAAAACAGAAATCCAATGCAACTGACTTAACCATATGCAAGAATTTAGTAGTTTGCCATAACTAAAAAGATGAGGAGTAGAACTTAAAACAATTTCAGGCACACCTGGGGTGAATCTCTCAATCTCTCTCCCCCTCTCCTTTCCTCCCTCTCTTTCTCCCTCCCTCTTACTTCCTCCCCTCCCCTCCCCTCTCCTCTTTCCTTCTCCTACCTCCCTACTCCCTCCTTCCTCTCTCCATCTCTCAGTGCAGCTTTCCTTGTGTTGGCTTTATTCTCACACACTCTCTATTGACAAGATGGCACAGATAGTTCCCAGCAGGTCCAACCTCATATTATCGTCATACGAGGGTTCTTCTCCCAGCACTCGCCAACACTAAACCAATTATTGGGTCCAGAGAGATGAGTTCCCTATCTCTCACCCCAAATTTAGAATCAATTGAGAGATGGGTGCAAGAGTCAGACAAATAGAGTCCATATGTCATATTTAAGTGTGTGTGTGTGTGTGTGTGTGTGTGTGTGTTGGGTTGGGGGGTGCTACAGTAAAGACATGGCTTATGCATTTGGCAAAAATGGGCTTTCCAGTATTGCACCTAAGAAAAGTTGTCACAGTCATAGGCAACACTGGACAACTAACAGTGGCCCAGCAGGGACATAGCCTAGGAACACGGCCTGCCCAGCTAAGCTTGCCATGTGGCATCACATTGCACCTTCCCATCATGATGCCCTGTCTCTGCAGGCAGAAGGATGGAAGGGAGCTAAGTCACACAGGCCTTCTCCCAAACTCATCCATCAGGTGATTCCCTTGCTACACACCTTCCCACCCCTCCACCATCCCCTAGAGAATAATGAAGAAGAAAATAATAATAATAATAATAATAACCCCAGGTACACTTCTATTACAATGGCTAAAATTTTAAAACCTGACAATACCAAGTGCTGATGAGGGAAGTCTCACCCATTGCTGACGGGAGTGCAAAATAGTGCAGTCACATTGGAGGACAGTTTCTAATGAAGCCAAATGTATCAGCAAGCCCATTCCTAAGTGTTTAGCCAAGAAAAATGAAAACATATGTTCACACAAAGGTCTGTACTTGAATGTTTACAGAAGTTTCATTCATAGTTGCCAAAAATTGGAAACCATCCAAATATCCCATCAACTGGTGAATGATCTATAAACACTAGTGTCCACACAATGGATGCTACCCTGCAATAAACAAAAACCAAACGCGCGCGCACACACACACACACACACACACACACACACACAAAACAACTCACCACTGATACACAACGTGGATGAATCTCAAAAGCACTTTGCTAAGTTAAAGGAGCTAGTTTCAAAGGGCCATATACTAAGTGATCCCACTTATACAATGTTTGGGAAATGGCGAAACTATAGAAAGAAATATAAGACCAGAGGTTGCCAAGTGCTGGGGATGGAGGGAGGGATTAAACAAAAGGGGGATAAGGGAACTTTTTGTGGTGATGGAACTATTCAATATCCTGTTAATGACAGTAATTAGCCAACTGTATATGTTTGTTAAAATTCCTAGAACTGTACATGTCAAAAGAGTGAATATTACTGTTTGTAAGTTAAACTTCAATAAACCTAAAATAACACAAACAACAAACAGGGGGTATTATGCTAGTTCTCAAACTTTAAAGGCTTCAGAACCTTCAGGAGAGCTTGGAAAGCAGATTTTGCCCACCTCAGTTTCTCATTCAGTGAGCCTGGAGTGGGGCCTGAGAACATGCGTTTCCAACATGTTTCCGAAGGAGCTGATGAGAGGAGGAGAGGAGTGTTCCTTTCTAGCCAGGTATTTGAGCTAGCCAGGGGCAGGCAGTGGATCTCTGAGGGATACCAGCTGTTTCATGGCCAGCCCACAAGTAAGACTGGGAGTTTCCAACAGGACAAGAGGGGCTCTTTTTCCAAAGGACAGGGATCAGAAGGTAAGTAGCCCAAAACAACATCCACTTGGAAGGCACATCAGTGAAGCCAAAAGATGTGTTTCTCCAAGAAAGAACTGGGAGTGCTGTCAGATGCTCAAATAGGTCATGAAGATATGGACCAAAGTGCATTCACTGGATTTAGCAGCATGGAAGCCACTGTGACCTTGGGATGACCACACAGAGAGACCATGTCAAGTGCCCATAGCGGAGCCAGATTACAGAGGGGGAGGGAGGCCAGTTGGGAAGATAAATGTAGGAATATACACAACCCATTCAGTAAGTGTGGAGCATACATGTACTTAAGTGGAGAGGTGTGATGGGGGAAATTCCATTTCTTTTCTTTTTTTAATATGGGAGATACTTAAGTGAGGAAAGGAATCAGTAAATAACAGGAGGTTGGTGCTATGAGAGAAGGAGTATGGTCATTGAGGGAGGTCCTTAACAAGGCAGACCAGGATGAGACCCTGAGCACAGATGGATCCCACAGCTGCAGAGAAGCACAAGGTAATCACAGGGAAGGAAGGTGAGGTGCAGATGTAGGTAGGTTTGTAGGTTTACCAGAGGGGAATGGGTGTGCTCCCATTTGATGGCTACTGTTTGTGTGGGGAGAAGGTAACAAGTCAATCAAGGGAGGCCCTAATGCACTGGGTTGAGAATTCAGTCTTCCAAGTCAGAGTTCAAACTTGCTCAATACTACTGCATGAGTTGCTCCTCCACTTAACCAATGTCTATAGAGGGGGAATGGTAATAGGACCTTTCTCCATGTAAAGTGCGTAGAACTGTGCCTGAAACACAGCAAATGCTCAGAAAGTGTTTGCTTCCTGGGAGTGAAGAGTTTGAGGAGTGAAGACAATATTTGAGGTAGAGACTATTTTCCATAGAACTGCTAACAGGTCACAGCTCTTAAAAAGTTTAACTCTCTACCCAAAGAAGTAAAACCCTCGTTAATTCCGTCACCTGCAGTTCAGGCAATCTGTGGAACGTCATTAGTTGACCCTCTTCAACCTCGAACAGAAGGTCAACCTTGTTTGCAAAGCTCTGAGGGCCAGATTCTCCCAACACCTGAGCTGCCACCAGCTGTGGGAATGAGAGCGTTTTGTAGGCAAGGCCATTATTAAGGTCACTTCTAAAGTCCCATCAAGACCCAACATGTTGGTGTTTCAGAGGCTCAGAAGTGAGTCACTAGCCTACAGTTGGCACCTTCAAATGGATCCATTGTGTAAGACACCTGGATAGCAAGAGTAGAGGTCACTGGACTTAGTTAACCTGGGAAGACCAAAGGTGACTCTTCTCCCCACTCAGACCACCAGCCACCAGCCAAGGCCATGGGTAAGGGCATTGCTTCCATTTCATATAACAAGTGAAAAAGGGAGAGAGGTGTTTTTTTTCAAAGCATTCCTTCGTCCATTCTGTGTGCCAGAGCTGAGCTTGCATTTCCAAAGAAGCTTTCTCTCCTGGAATTCTTTGGGCGTGAGTAGGGAGGAGAGCTGTCCCAGGTGTGGGCTTCAATTTAATCACAGGAAACGCAGAACTGCTCCCGTTCCTTTGTTCCTTTTCCAAGAGGTGACGCTTTCTGAGCTTCTATTTTTTTTCCTTTATGGCCTTTTACTTAGGAGCTCACTAAAAGGCAGTTACCACACTACATCAGTTCTAGAAGGCACATTTTAACACCCTGGAAATGGGGGTACATTTTACAGTCCATGGCACCTGAGCTTTGTGTAACAGTTAAATTGCCCATCTGACAATGAGTGTCCATGTTTTGATAAACTATGGAGATTGCCCTACAGTGAATGCCTCGGTGCTGGGGCTTTGCCCAAGTGTTTCCCAAAGACCTAACCACAGCCCGGCGCATTTGGTAGGATGCCCCATATTACGGTGGAACTCAAGGATGAGACAGATTTAGGGACCTGCTCAAGGCCACGTGGTTAGTAAGAAACAGTGGTGCAAAGTCACACTGCTTCCTGGATCAGAACCATCAACCCACCATATCCATGATCATTACAGAGGAGATGAACATGGTTCGCAGGAGGATTTCAGCTTCAACTGTATCATAATGTATGGACATAAAAAGACAGCCATGTGCAGGGTAATTCAGAACCAGCCATGGGAAGAAAGCACCAGAGAACAGTGACTTTCCCTGGGCCTCGGGGTCCCTGTAAATACGGTCACAGTAACAACCATGGCCAACACTTCTTGAGGACTTGCCTATCACTGGATCTGGGCAAGCATTTCACCACACTGTCATATTTATTTCTCCAGCACCCCAAAAAGTAGGTATCATCTTCCTCATTAGAAACTGCTGCTTAGGATGTTGAAGTAACTCACCCAGGAGCACAGATCTGGTAAGGATCAGAACTGGAATTCAACTCTGCCTGGCTGGCTCCGGGAGCCCTGAATCCCAGGGCCACTCAGCCCCATCTGTCAAAGGGAGTGCGTGACCACACGACCTCCCAAGTCCTGTCCCCAAGAGGCAGAGATCCCGCTTTCACAAATAAGTACCCTCTGGCACCACGCTCGGGGACCGTGCTCTGCGATGAGGCGTTTAAAAGTGATTTGGGTTTGGTGCATCCTCAAAAAGTGAAACATAAAATGACCACAAGACCCAGCAATTCCACTGCTAAGTATATACTCAGAGAATTGAACGCAGGGGCCCAAGCAGATATCTGTGTACTGATGCTCACAGCGGCATTATTCGCAATAGCCAAAAAAATGGCAACAACACGAATGTCCATCAGCAGAGGAATGGACAACAGAGGAATGTCTGTCAACGGTAGTATATACTTCAGATGAACATCATTAGCCTTGAAAAGGAGTGGACTTCTGATATGCGCTGCAACGTGAATGAATCTTGAGGCCATTACGCAAAGAGAAGTAAGCCAGACACAAAGGGACAGATACAGTATGACCCCCCTGATGTGAAGTACCTAGAATCGGCCCATTCATGCAGACAGAAAGCAGGAGAGAGGTCACCCGGAGCTGGAGGGAGGGGCGGATGGGTACAGACCTGTCTGGGACGACGAAAAACTTCTGGAGATGGATGGTGGTGATGGTTACACAAGGTGAATGTACTTAATGCCACTGAACTGTGCACTTTCCAATGGTTGCTCCATGTCATGTATATCATGTCACAATTTTTTTTTTTAAGTCCCCCAAAAAACATTTGGGACGAATCATGCCACACCAAAGTGAGAACAGGAAACCTCCTGACACCTGCATGAAGGGAGAGGGAGGAATCGTGTTCTGAATTCTGTGCGGGAGACGGGGAGAGGGAAGGCGGGACCGCAGAGGATGCGAGTTCTGCTAGACAATCACGGGCACAGGCCCAGGGCATCTCAGAGCAGATGGCAAGTTGGGTCATGACAGCCAGGATAGAGCACAGGGATTCCGTGTGGTTGAGAAATAAACTCTCTCTCTCAGGACTCCGGGGAATTGCTTTGAAAACAAGACACACAGCCCTCTCACACACCAAACAATACTGTATCCTTCCTCAGCCCTGTAAACAAACAGCCGTGCGTCCTCATCTTCATGGCAAAGGAAGCCGTTGATTTATGAACTCACCACTTGGCCTTGAGATATCTAAAACGTTTATTCACACCAGGCCCCACATATCTGGATGAGAGTGTTGTGCTGTGCTGTGCTGGTGGGCGGGAAGGGTTCCCCAGGTGGCTCTGAGGAGCTCTGTCCCCTGCAAGGCGGTGCCAGGTGCCAGCTCCCTGCCTTCCTGGAAGCCTTGCCTGCCTCCTGTTGAAACAAGCAGCGCCCCATGGGATGCTCTCGGTGCTTTTACAGAGAAAGGAATAGAGTCCTCTGTTCAGAAGAATCAGGAAGGACTCTCGCATTCAACCCGTCTCAGCTCTCGTTTGTGTGGGTGTTGTGGGTGGCGATGAGAAGGGAGATGAGACACTGCACCTCTCATCTGGGTAGCGTGGGGGCTGCGGAAGAGTCTGCGCTGGTTTCAAGATTTATCAGAAAAACAAACAAAGGAAAGTCTTCTCTGAAAAGGTAGCAAAAGCCCCAACTCAGGATCACAGGACGATCTTATTTGATCCCGCCTATCCCCCCGCCCTCACACCCACCCCGCCCCTGCACAAACCTAAGAGCCACCCCAACTAGCTCCCTGCAAACCTGATCTGCCTGGTGCAGCCAGCAGCCCCGAGCTAGGGGCTGGGCCGGCGGAGGTGCCTGCAGCTCCTCCATCACTCTGTCTCAGCTTCCTTTCTCCAAAGTGAAGAGATTGAAATAGGTGGTTTCTAGGGGTAACATGTGTGCAGTGTCTCCATCCATTTTTTTCGTTTATAATCTTTAATGATAAAGGGGGTGTAGCAACAGTAAAATTCATGAAATGGAGACATTCAATCACTTCTAATCCTACTCCCCGTACCTAAGTCACTCAGTTTCATATTTAAATGTTTTCAACCTTGCAGCATTGCTGGTTTTACAAAGCATAATGGCTTCTGAAAAGCACTAAACTGTTCTGTTTTGATTTTTTTTTTTTTTCAGAAAAAAATTCTTATTAATATATTTGATTTTTTTTCAGGGTTAAGCCCTTCTCCTTTCTAGACACCTAGACCCTGCTCTGTCATGACAGTTCTTGGGGAGTGTTGGGGGATGAATGGTGTCCCCCCAAATTCATGTGCTGCAGTCCTAACTCCGGATACCTCAGAAAGTGACTATTTGAGGTAGGTCTTTAAAGGAGCTACTGAAGTTAAAACAAGGTCATTATGCTGGGATCTTTATAAGAAGAGATCAGGGCACAGAGACACTCAGAGGGAAGATGGTGGCAGACACAGGGAGGGGGATCTGGCCAGCAATGGAGAGGGCACCTCAGAAGGGGCCGACCCGCAACACCTCGACCTCAGACTTCGGCCTCCAGAACTGTGAGAAAACACATGGTTGTGGCGGTTTGTATAGCAGCCCTAACAGTGACACAATCAGATGTGAGGTCTTCCTTGGAAAACTATACTGATCACACTGAACGGTCACTGATCGCAAGGCCCTCCGTGTAGTAATACCCAGGAAAACACCTATACCTACACACACACCATAACACACACACACACACACACACACACACACACACAGTTCCAATGGCTAAAGGTCTTGTACATTCTAACCTGAGTGTGTTTTGCAACCATTTTTTTTGATCCTGTAACAGAACAGGGTCTTGCAAAGTAACCACATCCTCTCCCTCAGCTGCTTCTCCCTTCCTGCCAGCCCGCTACCCTCAGAGATGCTCTGAGAGAGAGCCCAGGACAAGGGGGTACGTGGAGTACCTCCCTCCATCGGGCCCACCTCTTCAGCCCTTTCCGGGAAGGTTTGGTGAAGTCTATACACTTTTCCAAAAAGGAGATGAGAAACACCTCCTGGCACACCCTGCGAGCCCGCAGCGTCATCTGAGCGGCTGGAGCGAGAAGCGTTCTCCAGGGGTCAGACCTCTGATGGCTCCTTTCCCCAGCCCTATCTGCTGAACACAGGGCGGGTCAGCAGCAGCGAGAGCAGCCTCACTCACCTGCCTCGAGGGGGGACGCTTCCCAGCCTCACTGTATTGTTTGCTTTGGGATTTAACGCAGCAGCCTGCCCTGTGCAGACCTGGGTGTGGGGCCTGGCAGCTGCACAGCCTCTGCCCGCTGTGACCAGCACAGCATTAAACAACAACAAAGAGGACAGAGAGCCGGGCTGCTTTCCTTCGGGGCAGCAGGCCACTAGGCCCCTCGGGTGTAAGTGGGTATAACCAGGAACCAACAAGAGTGAGCAAGGGAAACAGTCCACCCTTTCCTCGTTTCCTGAAGAAAGAGCAGAGGCTGAAAGAGACGGGCCCCCTGTGCAGCAAACTGCATAAACAAGTGGCTAAGGACAGCGGCAGCCCAGCACCCAGGAGGCCCTCAGAGGGGTGGGAAGTAGGAATGAGCATTGCATGTAGCGCGTGCAGGAGGGGATGGGGCCTGAACATCCCCCAGGCTTTCTGGGCCAGCAGACACCAGCACGGCACCCAGGACAATTGCTGAAAGGCGCAGCACCCCGAATGAACACCGACACCCATGCTGCGGTTACAACCGAGTTTCAGCTTCTGCCTCAGCCAGACAGTCCCTCCTCTTTCTCATGAGGAACTCTCCCATGACAGACGTTCCCTCCTGTCACTAAAGACCGGCCTCTGCATGATCACTTCCTTTGCATTGTCACTGAGGCCGCAAAAAATGTGAGGGAGTGACACCCACTCGCCCTGCCCGTTGGTGCTTCCTCCAGCCTCTCCAGTGACATCATTTTCTTCAGGGTTGGGGCCCATTCCGTGGGCTTCCCGCAGAGGGGCTCCTCCAGGCCAGGGATCACCTCCAGAAGCAGGTCATGGAGGAAGAGCGCCAAAGCCCTCGAAGGGGCCCTAACCTTGTGCTTAGTCAGAGGAGGTGGTAGCACCTGCCACTGCAGAAGGCGGCATTGACAGGACAGAGGCAAGAGGTTCCACCTCCGCGGGCACGCCTTGCACACACAGCACCCCGATCACCCCCCGCGAGTGTGTGACTTATTCATCCCCCGCCTGTCCTGCCCAGGAAGCTCTCCCTTCTGGCCTTCAACCAATGCCAACTTCTCCGTGAGGCCTTCCCTGGCACCTTGTGGCCTCCCTCCCTGGCAGGAGTGGACAGACTGCTACATCAGCTGCCAACCTGGGGCATGGAGACCAAACAAAATTAGGTGCGATAGGACCCACTGGGGAACAAACACATGCTGTTTACATCTTCTTTGAGAAAGGCTAGAAAAGCAAGGGCAAGTTGAAGGACCCATGAGAAAAGGGAAAAGTGACAGCTGATTCCAGGCTGTTGGATGAGGAAAAACATAGGAAGAGGAGGCGAAATAAAAATAGAAACGGGGGGGGGGGGGGGGGGGCGGTGGAGCCCACCCCATCCCCCAGGCTTTCTTTAGCAGCAGATGGAGAAAGGAACAATTCATTCAGCTTCCTGGAGAGCCAGGAAAAGACAGGGAGCAACCAACATGTAAGAGAGTGGACTTTCTAACAGCCTAGGAAAGCTCTGAGGATTGGAGCGGGGATGGGGCTTTGAGAGGCCGGGATGAGAAAGTTGGGGGCGTGGGGCTCCTTCTGGAGTTGTCCAAAGAAGGGCTGAGGCGCCCCGGAGAGGCATCGTACCAGGGACTAGCCAAATGGAACAGGAGGAGGAACTCCATGCCTCTCTGAACAAAAGCTGCTCGTACAGCCAGACTGTGCAGGACCCACTGCTGCAGGCGTTGGGGACCCGAGGGTTCAAGACCCACTGCGGGTACTTGGCTATGTGCAGGAAAGAATTCAAAATCAAGCCAGCATAGCGTTTAAGGTGTGAGTTCGTTAGTGAAGCTGTGAGACGGACAGTGGGCTCCACGGGCAGCGCAGCCCCCTTTAGCAGAATTTGCTTCCTTTTTGAGGCTCATTTGATGGGGGAGGATAGGGTATTCAAAGGGGGAGAAAGATTCAGGACCTTCCCGGAAAGGGGTGGTTTCTCAGCGGAGCTCGGTCAGCCATGTTGTGTCCTTATATGGGCTTTCCGGTTCCAATCATGGCAGGCAGGTGACTCACTTAGCATGCTAATGCATGACAGTGAATGAGCGTGTAATGAGGCGAGGGGTTACCATTAGGTGAAATTTGTCGCCATGTTGGATCGAGCTAGTCTCCGCCTGTTTTAAGCCACAAATCTATAAACCCAGTAGGAACTTGACAGTTCCTTTAACTTTTATCACTTGCAGCTGTTTTGCCACACATCCTATCTCACCACCACGGAGGGAGGTTAACCTGGGCTTCAGTGATGGCCACTCCCAGAAGCTCTGAGCTCAAATCTCCCCCTTTCCAATACCAGGACATACGAGATGGCGGGCAGCCCAGAGCACTTCCCTTGGTGCATGAGCCCAGGATTCTTAGAAAAGGATGCAACAGATCCAAAATATCATTGTGGCCTTGCGCCCGTGTGGGTTCCACCCCACCCCTGAGGTTCAAAGCTCGGTCCTAGGAAAGGCGCCTTGTTAGGCAGACACTTGAGATTACTTATGGCCATGGGAGTACACGGCGGCAGTCTGAGGGTAATGACCCAAAGCTGAGAGGTGGGGACCGGGTGGCGCCCCAGTCCAGGCCAGCTTGCTCGAGAGGCCCTCCTGAAGGGGGGCCTCAGAACCAGGGTGGACACGCGTGGCTTTCACAGGGAAGAAGTGGCCGGAAGGTAGGCTGAACTTCCTAGAAGCATGTTAAGGCTTTTCCAGTACCACTCAGAGCGTCTAATCCTCAAGTAACTACGGAATTAAAGATCATCCACATGGGTGAAATGACAGGAGGTCTGGGCTTTGCTTAAAATTCTCCAGCAAAGCATCAGGTTAGGGGAGGGGATAGAAAAAGCCTGGTGGGGGAGAGGTTATACAGTTTGCAGCTGGTGAGGGTTAGGAGGGAATCTGAGACCAGTGGATGTCGGAGGGCCCCTTCCAGACTAGTACAGCAGCACCTGAGGTTCTAACAAGTTGCAAATTCTCAAACTAGAGCAAGAGACCCCATCTACTAACAAACAAACAAACAAACAAACAACTCCGAGGGTGGGGCCCAGCAGCCTGTGTTTTCACAAGCCCTCTCCAGGCCTCTGCTCCGAGATGGCTGCTTTCTCAACTGTAAGACCCACTGCAGTCTACCATTTTCTCCCTTTAGTGTCTGTGCGGTTATTTCCATAATAAAGGCTTTTTTAGACCATCCCCATGGGCATATTTGTTGTCGGAGTTGTTTATTTCTTACACCGCTTGTCTTCAATTGCTATTTAACTATTGTTTTGATCTTTTCCTGAAGCCAGAACAAAAAGCCAGGAAGCAGATGCGACAAGGGCTGTCTCCCTCGCTCCCTCGAGTTTGCAAATGTAAACTTCCTGTAAGAGACGCCAGGGTGGCGAACACCACTCACACCTGCAGAACCTGGCCTGCCAGGCGGTGGCCCAAGAGCAGCCCCGGGGCCAGGGCCAGGGCCAGGTGTGGGCCATTTTGGAGAGGCCTCTGAGTCCAGGCCCTGACCTCACTGCCACGGGTGGATCCGGGGAGGCGGGGAGGGAGTTGCCCAAACTCACAAGGCACCGGTGCCTAGTCTTGTCCGTTCTCCCTGCGGAAGTTCTTCAGAGAGAAGCCGGGGAAGGAAGTGGGGAGAGGCGGAGGCTGGGGCTCAGGGCGGCCCCTCCAACACCATCGTCTCCTACCCCCTGTTCCCAGTCCTGGGAGGCACTGGGGCCGCGGGAGGGGAAGGGTTAAGAGCAGGGGCCACCTTCCCCCTCCTCTCTTTGCGCTGCCCCCACCCCCGTGTGCTGTAAAACAATCCCTTTGTCTCCTCTTTAAGACGTTAGCCTCAGGGGCCATTATGGGAAGGAAGGTAGCCGGGCTCTTTTATCTGCCAGAATCCATTAAGCTTGGCCTCGGTCAGCGGGCTGCTGGGCTATGGGCTGCAGCGCGAGGGGACCCTGGGGGCACCTCTCCCCAGCGAGGACCCAGGAGCACCTGTACCCCATCTCACTACCACCCCTGGCCCCTTGGAAGCTGGGATGTGGGGGCAGTGGACACTAAGAAGCCCCCACGCCAAACGGGTGTTAAGAGAGCAGAGCTCTGCCGCTCTAGGGGGTGTCCTCCAAAGCACCCCGTTTCTCACCTTCCTGCCCTTGCGGCCTGTCTTCCTGCACAGCCCAGGAAGCAGGAGTCCACTTTCGATGGCAAGAGGGGCCACGAGCTCCCCTGCGGCCCGCGCAGCTGCCCCTCCAGGTGCGGGCCCTGGCGCACCTGGGCCGCGCTCAGACCGCAAACACCAGCTCCACGAGCCTTGGACTGAGGCCCTGTGGGCAATAGGCATTTCCCCACTGATGGCCTGGAGGAGGGCCCTTTACCTTTCTTAGGAAGCTGTGATGCAAAATGCCGGCTGCCAAGCCGTGGAAAAGGCCTGAGAGGTTTCACGTGGCTCAGCAGGAAATAATCTAACTCCGACTAATGACCAAGCACCAGTTGCCCCAAATGCCCACTTTGCCTGTGTGCTCCGTTACCCTGGCTACCGGTGCCCCAGTCAGAACAACAAGGGAGGAAACACCGCCAGGTCTCAGGCCCAAGTGGCCAGAGCGTGGCTTTGTATTCTGGTCTGGGTTGGAGTGGGGGTGGGGGGTCCGGTCACAGGCAGGGGGAGGGAAGGCTGCGGGGCGCTGGGCAGGGCCTGGGAAGGTCCAGCGTGATTCATGGAACTGAGGGGGAAGGATAGCCCCCTTTTCAAATTGCAACAATTCAGAGAAAGAGGAGCGAAGGAGGCAGGAAAAGCAACAAAACAAAACAACACTCTCTGATTCCTCTGTTGCATCCAGGCCAGAGACAGAATATGGAGCCTGCGGGCCTCCTGCTTGAAATCTCTGTGGAATGACCTTGTTTGGATCTTCTCCTGCTCTGTCCCCATGAATATAAATATTTTCTCCACTTGCCATATGTTACCCACGCACTTCCACAGACCCCACCGCCACTGCCCCCGCTGGGCTCCTTGCAAAAGGAAAGTCTGCCCTCCTCTCCACCGGGAGGGAGGGCAGGAGGGGCGAGGGAGGGGGGGGGGGGGGAGCCGCGTTGTTTAAGGAACAATGTCACTTTCCTCTTCGTGGAGATTCTTTGTCAATTGCTGGGGAAATAATTGACCTCAAGCTACTTCAGTCACAACCAATAGAAAAATGGAATGGTGATGTGTCCAGCTGTTCAGGGAGGCAGGCACGCCCGGCTGGAAAACAAAGGTGGTGGGGAACAGAGCTGGCCTGAGAAATATGTAAAGCTTTGTGTTGGAATTCCTGGAAAATAGGAGGATTTCATGTAAAAATACAACAACAACAACAAACTAGTCTTGTGTTGACTTGCCACATCTTCCAAGTTTGCGGTCCTTGATGTATGCCTTGGGCTAGCTTAAAAGGGGAACCCCTACACAGGAGCCCTTGAACACAGCTGCAGTTTTTTGGGGTTCTCTGACCCTTCGCTCACACAATGGTGCTACTTTCCAACACCCTGCACTCAATCAGCAGCCAGAATGACTCAGTTCTGTCTGGGTCAGGGGGCTGGGGAATGATTTGAGAGTTCGATGGGTATTGTTTGGGCGTTTTGTTTGTAAGCAGTGGGAGAAAGTAGCAGGAGGGGAAGGGGGCTCACTACAAGGAGTGGGAAGGGTTGTCGTTACTGGACAGAAAGCCAGGAAGAAATTGATAAATTGCCTTTGCTCGGTTCCCTGGGAGAGATGCTGGGTGAGATGGTTTGTTAAAACAAATCTCATATTTCAGACCACAAGATGTCCCTGTACAAAGCTGATCCTGTGCCAGGCTGGACCAATCAGGAAAAAAATCAATAAGGACATTTGATGCCATCAATGTGGTAACAAGCAAGAGCAATCTCAAACAGCAGCTCAACTGGGCCTCAGACATGAGCTCTGAGCCCCAACTGTGCAATTGGTCTTGCAAAGAGGAGAAAAGAGGACCTTGGAGGAAAAAAACTCCAGATGCTACAAACACAGCCCAACAGCTTTGCTGGTACTAATTCTCCCCTCTAATGAGAGACTAAACCTGTATGGGGGATGGGTGAGTATTGACCAACAGTCACTGCACAGAACTAAGGCCCTGCCTTCTCCAGGCTTAGCATTGAAATGGGGTGAGGCAGACTCTAAACACGGCACAAACCCATCCCCCCGGGGAAAAGAAGCCACAGAGCCCACGCGTGAATTTCCCCACAGCTTCCATCTTCTTCATGGAGCTGCAAGACGTGGTGGGTATGTATGCCCATCATCTTGAGAAGAAAGCACATTAATGCCCAGAAAACGCATCGTGGTGGAGCTAAGACAGGTAAAGCTCAGTGCAGACTTTCAGCAGCAAGTATTCAGTGACACTGTAGAAATTTCCTCAATAGCATGATGTATTTTTCTTAAATAGTATTTTTGAAATGTGTGCGTCTGCTCTAGGAATACCTCGGGTAAACGGGTTAATGGGCATATTTCTAAACCTCTTCATCCTCTCTCCTGGGTCTTCTCCAGGGGTCATTCAAGTCATAGCCCAATCGGTAGCTACACTTTATCCTTCTCTCAGAATTACTAACTCCAACCAGTGGGGTGGGTGACAAAGAAAGCCTGCTGCAGGGATTCCCTAGGTCCCATCCTTGTTTGAGGTTCTTGACTCCTAATTCATTTTAAGCTAGGAAGGTTTTTTTTTTCTCATCCCAACCTTGGAAAGAGCTGGATCTGGACTAGATTTGTTCTAGCAGCATCTAGAACTGATATTCTAGAATCCAACAATCATTCAATCATGAAATTTTCCAATTGTGCCTATTAAGCCTCCCCCACCAAGTTCACCTAATGGCTCAAAGACGAAGCCTGCAAGGTGGTGGCTGTCTAGTGCTGGTCATAGATTTGCATTGAATGCTCCCCGTTCTTTCTCAGTCTCCCTGGTGACTCCTGCCATTCATTTCACCAAGCTTGAGGTGAAATCTGTGGCTGTAATAGTTAGTAAGGCTAATTGGCTCATGTGAGGAGAAAAAAAAAAACCATGGCTTGGCCTCATTAGCCTTGCATTAAATCTAACATATTAAAGCACAGTTGATGGACATAGCTCCTGCCTGGGACATGTTTGTAACCTGGTAGAACTAAATTTGGTTCTAACTGAACACTGCCTCATCTGTGAAAAGTTCTGGACAAAACAGAGGAAATTAGAGTAAGATGCCAATCAATATTCCAGATTTATGAAAATTAAATGCTTTTAAAGTATATTTTTATCCTACAAACAACTAGTTGAAACATTTTAAAACACCGCTTTTTATTATGTGTAAATTATGATTCTGTTTCACGAAAAAATTGCCTAAGAAAAGAGCTGAAAAGGAATAGTTTGAGTTTTTATTTAGATGGCAGGGTTATGGGTAAATGATTTTTCCTCGTTTCCATTTTCCAAAATGTTATTGAATGATGACAATTACTTTTAATGGAATAAAATACTTGATCATTCTATAAAGATTTATTAATACACATAAGAATCACTTTGTAAAAAATGATAAGTACAATTCCTATTTTCTGGAAATACAGTGACTTGAACAGGCAAGCACAAAGGAGAAGCAAAAGGAAGGAAAGAGCAGTCGCTGAGTGCTTCCTGCCATCTGTCAAGCATTTCTCAGCGTCATCTCATTTAATTCTCTCTCCCGGAGAAGTGGACAGAATCACTGTCATTACAGAGAGGAGAAATGAAGCTGTGAGTGTATATGTAAACTTCCCAATCTCTTACTGGGAAAGGAGACACACAGAATAGGTTTTGTCAGCCCAACTCTTTCTTCTGCTACAGGGAACACATAGAAACAGCATTGGATAGGCTAGATAAGTAAACATTGGAGAGGCTAGATAAGTAAAATAATGTGTCATCATTGCATCCAACCAAAAGTTCTGTACTCAACAATACAACTGGCTTGACCACTCCCCTCACACAAAGCACCCCCCTCATATACACACATACAATATATACACACATGCACACACATATAGACACACACACACACACATACTCACACACACATACATATACCCACAAACACACATGCATACACACACACACACACACACACACACACATTGCTGTCAGTGCTAGGACAAGGATGATCACCTGACCCAAAGCTGCCTGCCATTCACTTCTTAGTGTCAATCGTGAGATCTTGAGAAGATCCTCTCTTCTCAAGAATTTGAATAAAGACATGTATAAATGTGAAGCCCATATAAACTTTTTAATCCAGATGTTAGGTCTGTTGGGTGGCAAAAGCAGGAGTCAGATCTAGAAAGAATAAATACATGGAGGACGGAGGCCTCATGGACAAGCACAGAAGACCGGTCAGATCCCGGAGGGGATGAAGCAGAAATGAAGGAACGAGGGGCCATGTTGCCCTTCGTGGTTCAGAAGAGCCCTTCCCATCCTCACAGCTTCCCTGTGAGCAACGGAGTCCATGAAGCTCTCTGTATCCTAACAATTCCACCTTTTATTTGAGCTCGCTTGTGTGAATGCCTTTCCTTACTACCAAAAGGTCCCAGACTGCAGCAGAAATACACACACCAGTTAGCGGAATGGTGTTTCTCAAGTCTCTCCTGGCTTTGCCAATGATGACCAAGAGAGATTGAAAAAATCTCATCCACTTGGGCGTGTCTCAGGATCTGCGAACCTGATATGCACACAAGCAAACACGTCCACTTTCCCAAGTGTCCCTCAAGTCGGCAAATGTTAGAAACACCCTCCCACCTGTCCAGGTCAGAAACCTAGGAGTTTTATCCTCCACTTTCCCCTCGGCTTCTCCTCCCACATCTAGACTCTTACAAGGCTTCTCAGCTATTGCTCAAATCCGTCCATTTCTCTGCCCCTCCACTGCCCTGCCCTGGTCCAGGCTCCGTCACCTCACATCTGGTATGTGCAGCAACCTCCTATCTGGTCTCCCTGTCTCAGTCTTGCTTCTCGACTACCCTTCTAATACTCACGTCTGACCCTCACACACACACACACACACACACACACACACACACATACACACACACACACACACACACACACACGCCAGCATCTAAAACCCTCCCGTGGCTTTCCTTTGCCTTTTAGGGTAAAATCAAAGCTCACGTGTACCATCTACAATGCCGTGCTCATTGTACCCTCGCCAGTCCTGCCTCTCAGCATCCTGCCCACACTCTGCCCAGGCTGAGCCTCTTTCAGTTCCTCAAAAGGCCGTGCTTCTCCGCCTGCAGGACTTTAGTGTACCCTGTTCCCCTCTGCGTGGAACTCCTCCTCCACCTGGCTGACTCCTGCTCTCCTCTCGTCTCTGAGCCCCCTGTGTCCTCGAAAAGCCTCATCTGCCTCTCAGCTGGAGGTGAGGTATCCCCAGAATGTGGTCCTGTGACCTTCTGGACCTGCCCGCCCACAGCAGGTGCTGATCCTCCTGGTCGTTCCTTGTTTGCGTGATTGTCTCCCCTGCTTGACTGTGAACTCCGTGTAGGATATCCCCCCTGCTGAGCCCACAGTGCACGCTTAGGAAGTATTGCAGGGATGAGTGCATGTGTTCTCATGCTCATAGCACACGGGTACTTTTGTGAACCAGCTCTTCCACGGGTTTTGCTATAGCTTACCCTTCTCAAGGATCTGCTACAAGTCCTGAAAGGGAAGGTGGGCGATGAGGCTAGAGAACAACATGAATGGTCATATTAACCGTTACTATTAGTAGCGCATCTGAAATGTCTCCTCCCTTTTTGCACTAGGCTTATCCTCTCATTTCTCTGATTACACTCTAACTACCGTGGCCCTTGGTCCTGGGTAAGGCAGTCCTTACCCAAGACCCTCTTGGATCTTCATGCAAATCAAACCTCACAGGCCTTTCTAGAAATCCCTCCTCCTAACATCACACTCAGGGTGGACATAAGCCAAAAATCTCCACTACACCAGTGCAGGAGCATGGGACTCAGATGAGGAAATCAAGTTCACACACAATGAGGCTGAGATAAGAGAGCAGATGGACTGTTGTCTCTCTCCCACAGGCTGCCTATGGGGCCGATGAGTCGACTGTGGAACAGATCAGAGGGAACTTGGAGCTTGGGGTGCAGGGGCAGGTTAGGTAGCAACTAGAACATCACAGGCTCTAGACTCAGGAACCAGACGCATATGATGGTCTTGGGAAGCAAATGATTATATGACAAGGACACACTGAACGAAGATGGAGGCAGTGGTGAGAGGAAGGGTGCTCGGGAGAAGACAGGACCCCAGTAGCTCCAAGAATAGAATCAGACATTCGGAGGTGGGGAGGGGATTTCTGATCTAGAGGGAAGGTGATGAATTGGGTGTTCGGCCGGGTTTGTGATGATCTGAGAAGTCCCTGTGGAGCTTAGAGTCACAGGAAGTCAGCTGCAGAGAGGTGGGACTGGGGGTGACCATTTGGAATGACCCAGGTAGAGCTGTGAGCTGCAGAATGGATGAGGGAGATTGTACCCGGTGAGCCACATACAGGGCCAACAGGAACTCCCCAGTTAGATCAAAGGGAGCAGAGAAGACTGGGATGAGAACTTCAAGGAGACAGAGAAGCAGGCTGAGATCAGAGGTCATCTGGACGTAGTGTGAGGTTACAAAAGCCAGGGCAGGAGGGAGTTTAAGGGGTTGGTTCACGATATTCAATGCAGGTCTCTTGATTTGAGCCCTTCCCGTGGGCTGGGCATGTTTCGAGGAACTCTTCATCAGGGGTCTCCTTTCATTCAGCTATTACATTAGGATGGGCTGTTATCATCCTCATTTGACAAATGAGCTGACACTCTGAGAAATCATAGAACCCATCAGGGGTGTATGGCCAGTAAAAGGCACAGTTTGAATCAAGCCCACTGTCTTGGAAGCCGGAGCTGGATCTTGGGAGATGACGGGAAAGATGGACTAGGATCTGTATCAGTTTGCGATGACTCTGGGTAGCTTGACAAAACAAAGCAGAAACCTCTGTTCTGGAAGAGAATGGAAGTGGAACGAGAGAGGAAGCTGGAGGGAGACTATTCTGAGTGCGGCCAGGTCAGGGAGAGCGTGTGAGAGAAGGAGCCCAGGCCTGGCCACAGCCCCCGCTTCTGCTTCTGCTCACTCAGCTGCTGCCTCTGCTGGGCCTGAGCCGGGGAGGCTGCTGCAGAGCCTTCTCCCTGCCGAGGGCGAGGGCGATGCAGCCCAGGTGGCCATTCTGGATGCTTTTCCATGGCTGCGGGGCCAGTGAGAGCGGCCAGAGCAGAGATGGAGAACCCGCATCCACTTCCCAGAGGCCTGTGGTGAAACTCCCCGGAGGTCCTGAGAGGAATGGGGTGTGGGCAGCCCAGCCAAGTGAGAGACCCCAGAAAAAAATGTAAAAACCTGAAAAAGTCCATTGTGTGAATTTGCTTACAAGTAAAAACAATTCTCTTTCCCAAACTCAGGAGCCTGGGGATGAAAGCCAGGGGTGTCATCACACCCCTGCTGCCTCATTTAATATTCCCTTATTTCCTCTCCTTCTTACTCACGGTCTACCCCCAAACTGGAAAACCCCTACCCATCAAAAATCTAAATTTAGGAAAGAGTAAGGCAGGAAGAGGAGCGGGGCTCTTTTCCTAGGAAACTCAGAGCAAACAATCAACTCTGTCACCTCACACCCTGGAGGCTGTGACAGACGAGAGAGTGAGGGACGCCCCGGGCCTCCTGGGAGAAATGTGAGGCTGATCTGTGGCCTGGATGTGGGCGCCCTGAGATGGGTACAGTTAGAGGGAAAGGAAGAGGGGAAATGAAGGCCACCCCAGGTCTGAGAGGTCACTTCTGCTGGGCACAAGTCCCTCCTGGGGAGGGGGGTGTGGGGGGGACTATTGGTTCTGCTTTGTGTCATTGATCTCTCACCTCAGAACTATGTAACCCAAGCCCGTGCCCACCAGTTGGCCAACTCCACAGACTCACGCCTCTCTACTTCCCCTCCCCCACCTCGGACATCGTATTCCCCCTACAATAGCTGTGTCTTCTGCTTTCAATCAGCATTGCTGGCTTTCAAGTCAAGTCAAGGAAGATTTGTAGATAAAGGGACCGAGTCTGGCCTCTCAGCTGTTTTGCTGGTTTGCATGGGGGAAGTCAGCCAGGGCTGATGCTGGTAGCGTGCAGACTGGCAGTTAGGGCAGCGCCCCCTGGAGTTGTGCAAATCACCTACCCTGGAGAGCATGGATGAATCTGAAAATGAAGGAACCCTGAGCCTCCTCTCCACCCTGCCTGCCCTCAACCCTGTGGTGCAGCTTCTTCCTGTCTCTGAACTCTAGCAGCTCGTGCCAGCCTCAGACTGCCTCCCCCAGGGAGCTGCCTTCCACGGCTGCCTTCCCTTTGCTTCTAATCTCAGCTCAAATGTCAGCTCCTCAGAGAGGCCTTCTCTCTGCCCTGTGTTATTCTTTTCAAAGCACAAATCCCTCTTCCAAAATTATTTTAAAAATGACTTATTAGCTCCCTTCCCGCCTAGAATATGAACTCCAGGTGCACGTGGCCTTGGGTGTCTTACTCCCACCCGTGTCCTCGGCACCTCGGGAAGGAACTGGCCCGTACCGAGGCTGCTCAGTAAAAGTGCGACAAATTCAATTCATTTGAATTGAAGCGTCCACTCACAACAAGTGACCGGATGTTGAAAACTGCTTATAAGCAATCAAGATTTAGTTACAAATAATTATCCTTGCCCATCTCTCTGCTGATTGTCCACCTTCTCCCTAATTATTTGCCTCTTCCCTTTCGTCTCACTGGATGCTACCTCTGGAATGTCTGGAACGGCTGCAAACTCCCAAAGGTTAAAGGGGACCTAGGACTTTAAAAAGACGCTCATCTCTGAAGATTGTATAAAACACGTTGTAAAGAAAAATCTCCAAAGGAGATAAAGGGCATCAGGAGGAGGGCGTCTCCTTTTTATGAACAGTTCCTAGGTGGTGCCTGGCCAGCTGCTCCACCCAGTGAAACAGGCCAGCAGGGAGACCTGCCCTGGCAAGTTAACCCTTCCCTGCCTCACCTCAGTGAGATGCTGGGGAAGATCAGAAGAACTCAAGCACTACTTGCCCACTGGATAAAACAGCCAAAGGTGGGGGTGGGGGTGAGGGTAACGGGGGTGGGGGGCTGTGGAGAGACTGATTCTAATGTTGCTCCCCACCCCCCAGCTTTCTTCTCCCAAAGAGCCTTCTGTTCAGAGGAATTAAAGGACTGTGATAGCAGATCACAGATTCGGGACAGAAAAGCTGCACTATCCGCTGGAGCCTGGATGGTGGGGCACCAGACGCTGGACACTTTTTGCTTCTGAACTTCTGGAGACCATTCGAATAAAAGACTACTTGTTCTTGGACACACACTCAGCAGCCGAGAGGCCTTTCAGAAGAGGGGGATTTTGTTTTGCATTTCCTCTTTGAGGGGGGGGCGGGGGAGAGAGAGAGAGTCAGAGACAGACTTGCTCTACTTACTTTTCAGATAAAAGAACCTAAACTAATTTGTTTACTATTGCTGGGTTCCTGTGCCATTGTGGTAAAAAGAAATGCTATTTTTAAAAGGTAAAAACCCACACGAGCCTCCCTAGGCCGGGTTCTTCTTCCCCTTCCTGCCTCCCCACTTTCATTTTGCAGATGGCCACGCACAGACAGGCCAAGTCAGAGCTCCCAGGTACCTCGGCGGCGCTCATGCTCTCTCTCTCTCTCCCGCACCCCCTTCCAAAAAGGCCATCCCCGAACCGGGAGAGCAGCCTCGGGTCAGAGCTCAGTGAAGCTCTACGTGCCTCCAAAGGCACACCCCGGATCTGCTGCTTTTAAGAAAACCAGACTCCTGGCACAGCGCGCACACGCCCTGGGCTTCCATCCCCCGCCCCGCGCACTCTTCATCTTCCTGGTCTACTCGGAACATTTCTGAAACCGAGCTGGGAAGATGTTGAGTGATGTCCCTTTAAAGAGGGTGTGCCATAACTGGGTCACTAACTGTGTGAGTAATCACGGTTGCCTGTAACCACAGCGACTGTGGC
Source organism: Myotis yumanensis (assembly GCF_028538775.1). Lineage (NCBI taxonomy): Eukaryota > Metazoa > Chordata > Mammalia > Chiroptera > Vespertilionidae > Myotis > Myotis yumanensis. The sequence goes on from NW_027223766.1 coordinate 22,911,984, forward strand.
TTCAACCTGACGTGGTCATTTGTAAACCACAAAAACGACCCGGCCACCTGCAGGGGCTGCGGGCTCTGGGGTTCGCAGGTCACCCCCGGCCTGGCCTGCTCCCTCCTCGGCCCTGGGTGGCATGGGCCACTGGGACGGATGTGACCACTTCAGGCCTCTTTCTTCCTAGTCAAGTCCACCCACGTCTACCCGCTCCCGCCTCAGCAAGCGTTTGCCACAGATGCACCATGAGCAACACTGAGCCCAAAAGAGAAAAAGAAGGCTCTTAGAATAAATTTCTTTTCAAGAAAAGAAAAAGGAAACAGAACAAGAGAAAAACTTCCCCCAGCCTAATTTGGGGTCCTTTATGGTGCCCATCACTTACTCACTTATGGCACGAAAACTTGATACAGTCCATCAATCTTCCCCCAATCACCTCAGTAATTACAGGAACTTCCTAGGGCAAGAGTGTCCTTTGCCAAAGGGTCCCTCAAGGTGTCCTGGCTCCTTGCAAGGAGGAGCAATGAACCCTTCCCTTCCTTCCACCTAAGTCGTCATTTTTGGAGGGCCTGCAGAGCTCACAGAAATCACCGAGGGCCACGCGGTTCATTTCTAAGTGAGGAAAATGATGGATGGTGGCAGGGGCAGATCTGTCCTCATTCGCAGCCCAACCCTCCCACCCCAATTCTCTGGGAATAGAGTTCTTCTTCTCTACAATTTGGGTAAGATTAGTGGAAGGTATCCCTCGGACAAAGCACTCTCTCTTTCAGCCCCTCCCTGGCCTGTGTCCCCCGCAGCCCCCTCAGCAATCTCAAGTAGAAACCCACTTATTTTTCCAGTTAATTCAGGAGGACACTGCCACTGTCTCGGGAAGGGAGGAGGAGCCTTCTCTCACAGGATGGAAGCAACAAATGGGAAGGGAACAGACAAGGCCTGTGAAATCCCAAACCCAACTGCTAAGAACAACATCATAAATTATGGATCCCTCCAGCCGCCTCCGGCCTGTCACTGCGTGGTCTGTCTCCATGGACTTGCCCTGCACACCTCAGAGCTCAGCTCTGCTGGATGTACCAGCTGTGGGGACACCCGCACCCCTCACAGGTCAGTGCAGGGTTATCACTGTTCCCAGGGACCCCCACAGGAGCACCCAGCAATGGCCTGGGTGCTCAGGTCCCAGCTGGGCCCGGCCAGGGGACAGCAGGGGCATGCAGGGAAGGTTTGCGTTGTACCCACCATCCCTGGGCGCACAGGGCGTGGGGCTTCGTGGGTGGTGTGGTGCCCCCTCCCCCCGCAGCCGCGGGCGACATCTGCAGGAGAGCGCGGTGGAGGCGGGCGGAGTGGTCACACTCAGGATGCCCATCTGGACCGGCTTTCTGCCCGCCTGCACCAGATGCGAGGAGGGAGAAGTCAAGGTTAAATGATGCGCGGGGGCTGCCGAGGGCGCGCACACCCCAGGCCCCTCCTCGGGCGCCCAAGCTCGCCCGCAGGCCGCCCGGCCCCACCTTGCTCTTTGTCTGCCTCCGGAGCAGATGTGCTGTGACCCCCCTATTATTCGCGCTGTCAAGATTAGAGGAGCCCCCACCCGGTTTAGAAACTGCAACCCTTGTCCCCAGCCCTCATCAACCCCACCTATTGTTTTGTTTTTGTTTTGTTTTTTTGGCAGCTAGTCAACCCCTCATCATAAGGTGGGCAACCCCCTCGGTTCACATTTAAATTTGTTTGTGTGCCAAATTGGCCTGCTGTTCCGCCCTCTGAGCGACTGTAACCGGCACCGCAGAAACAATGAATTATAAGAGATTAAAGTTACTGAAAACCGACTCATTGGCAGATGTGTGTGCTGGAGGCTGTTCTGTGGGCCAGTGTGTAAAGGGTCTTTGTGTGTGTGTGTGTGTGTGTGTGTGTGAGTGTGAGTGTGTGAAGCCAACAGCCTCACATTTGTTCTTTGGTCATTTGTCTTCAATATGCCTCTCTCTCTTTTTTTTTTTTAATGATGATGAAAGGTCAATTATGGGACTCAAAAATAAGCAACCTTATCAGGCCAGCCGGTACTCCCAGAAATGAATGGGAGAGTCGGGGTTTCTCATGGGACAGGGAAAAGGGAACTCCTAACTAAGCTGGATTGTGTGAGTCAGGCCCTGGAGAAAATCGTGGGTAGAGGAAGTGTGGGGGGCGGTTTCCTGGATTTCTGTCGCAGGAAGAAACCACCAGTGGGAGGGAGGGCAGTGAAGGGAAGGGACTAGAGAAGAGGGAGGGCAGAGGGGGCTGGGAAGGGAGGGAGGTGGGCCTCCTTCGGGCCCAGGGGGAAGGGCCCGGCAGGCAGGCGGACAGGCTGAAGGCTGGGCGGTCTTTGTTTTGTTGGTGCGGGCAGGGGCTGGGCCCAGTGACTATGCCCAAGTGTGCACCAGGCGGTCAGCTGCCCCAGCGAGGTAACAGCTGGCACCTGTGCGTGAAAATGCAGCGTGCATTAGCAGCATCATTACTTAGCATTAGAGCATTACCAAGATAATTACTGCCAGTTAGAGAGGCCGAGGGCAGAGGGAATTGAAACCCCAGACCCCATGGCTTATCAAACTCCCAGGTTACCAGTGTAATTTCCAGCAGCCTTGGAGGGCCACCTCTCAGAGCTGTGAGGCTGTGACTTGAGATTGGACAGCTGGGGCGTGGGAGGGGTGGGGTGGGGGGTGGGGTCTCTTCCAGGTCTTATCCTGGCTCCGGGGTCAGATTAGGGTCACAGATAAAATAGCAAAAGTCCTCACACTAAAGTTTTCTGATAAGCAAAGCAGTTTTTACCAAATACCAAAAGTATCTTTTTATCTGGAATTACAAGGGTCAGATAAAGGAGAGCAGGTACTCTGGTCTTCGAATAACAATAACTCCCCCAGTTAACAATCGTTGAGCTCTCTGTATGTCAGACACTATGAATACACTTGAATGAATTCCCTTCCTTTATCCTCACAGCCCTAAAAGGACAACACGATTATTACAACCATTTGATAGATGGGTAAACTGAGGCATAGAGGGGCCCGGGAGAGGGCACAGAGTTCCCCAGCAGTTCTCAGTTCTACTCTAGTGCCTGAAGGTTGAGGAGCTGTGATTAGGTGCTCAATGCCGACCGGAGAGAGGGGAGAATGGGTACAGATGCTCTGGTTTTCTATGGCCAATAAAGACCCTTTCCCAAAGCTTGAGATTTAGTAAGTAATTGCTAATTTTGCAGACACACATTCTCTCTACATATATTCTTGGTTGGGTCAGAAGTAAATCTCACAGAAGAAAATGTGATGATTTCTGGAAAATAAAGTATTTTCCAGAAGTGTCTTCTTAAATTTCTAACCACTATGCTGTACACCTGAAACTAATTTAATATTGAATGTCAACTGTAATTGGGGGAAAAAAGTGTCTTCTTTCATAGATTGGTATACTAATCCAATTAGTGGGGAAAATATTTCACACACTTGTTCATTAACAAGTTTGCACCCGCCCTGGCCGGTGTGGCTCAGTTGGTTGAGAGTTGTTCCAATGAACTGAGAGGTTGCGGGTTTGATCCTGGTCAGGGCAAGTACAAGAGGCAACCGATTGAAGTTTCTCTCTCACATCAATGTTTCTCTCTCTCTCTCCTCTCTCTCTCTCCCTCCCTCCCTCCCTCCTTCCCTTCCTCTCTTCCTTTCTCTCTAAAAATCAATAGAAACATAACCTCAGGCGAGGATTAAAAATAAATAAGTTAATTTTTTTTAAGTTTGCATTCAACAGATACAACTTACTATATGGACAATAATACAGTAAACAGTTTAGGGATCGAAACTGGTGTTATGTTTGAGTCCCAGCTAGGCCAACAAACTCACTTCCCAACTCCTGAGCTAATTTTTTTTTTTTTTTTTTTTTTTTACATTATACTGAATGAAATCAGAGAGGACACTTAATTTCAGATGTACATGTTGAATTTATACCATCAGGTACAATGCCAAACTGAGGTATTATTGTGACCAATATTGGTAATAATCATTAATAATAATCACTGACATGAACTGGGTAATTATTATGTGTCAAGGATTGCACCAAATGCTAAGCATTTATTATCTCATTTAATCCTTACAAAAGAAGCTGGGGCTCCACTTCTTCTTCCCTATCTCCTCTCAGCCAGTAGCCAGAAAGCCTTTTTAAAATGGAAACCAAGTCCTGCTTTTGGTTAAAGTCCCCAAATGGCTTCCCAAAGTGCTCAGGAAAACTCCAGCTGCTTCCCTTGGCCGACAAGCTAGCACCGCCTGGACCAGCCCAGTGCTATTTACTCCAGCAGCCCACATCACTGTCCTCCAACCATGACTTAGGAGCTCATGCTTTACCAGAGACCTTCGGGCCTCAGGGCCTTTGCACATGCTTCTCCCTCTGCCTTGAATACCCTGCACCTTTGCCTGGCTAATTTTTTTCATTCTTCAGCTTAAATGTTTCCACATCATGGACATCTTCCTTCGAACCGGTCAGATCACCCTAGCACTCTTTTTTTTAATTATTATTATTTTTCCACAGGAATTAACATCATGTAAAATAACTTATTTTCTGTTTGCTTACTTTTTCATTTTCCTCTCTGAGCCAAAAGAGCCAGCAGGACAGGAACACGCATTCTGTGTTGTTCTCCACTCCATCCTTGAGGCCTGGTGCTTCTGGGACAAGCAACAGTAGTTGTTAAATTAATAAATACAGAAGCACTTTCAGAGGTAGGTACTATTTTGAAACCAAAACCAGAATGACATTCACACAGGATCCTGAAGAAATGTTAAAATCAAACTGGAGTCTATTGCAAATGAACTTACCATGTAAACAATTTAAATGTACATCAGGGTCATGTGTCCAAGAGCCTCCGAGATGAATACATCAGCTTGCACACTTATTCCAGCCACACAGGTTAACATGAAATATCCTGGGACTGCAGATGTAATGCCTCCCACTACTTCTGATCTTTTAAATGTTTCAAAGTATTTGCGCATTTAAACTATGTATGGGCAGATGGGCATTCCAGCTGGTCGTTTCTGCTCTTACCTAAGGAAACCAGCAGACGTGGTTTTATTGCACAAGAGTAGAAGCCAAACGAAGCCACAAACCCAATGACATATTCTTCCAGTACCTCTCCATCTTTGAATAGTTGACTCATAAGCAGTCCCCACCCAAGGGAAAGGTAAAATTCAAATAAAAAAGGAGGGGCTGTGCTCACCCTTACATTGACCGAGTCCCTTCAAAATCAATGATTCACTGTTTCTGCGAATAGTAAGCAGACAGCTTTTTTTTGCAACAAGGAAAACGTCATGGGTCTTATCTTTGTGTTGCTTTCACAGCTTAGCTAAACCTGTACGTCCTACCCAGGAAACGGGTTCCAGGAAAACGGGGTTCCAGTGGAGGCCTGTTTACGCCCACGGAGGAGCTACCCCTCAGAGAACTGAAGCCTTCCGTTTCCTTCCGGCAGGAATCATGGATGCTCTGCAGGAAAAGACAGGGATTAGAGTCACATGGGACAAAACACAACCACGCCAGGGGGAGGGGTTTCTTTCCTGAAATACATGCGGTTCCCTGGGTTCACACGGCACTGGGTGTGGTTTATAACTCACGGACCACAGGAGGCGGCCATTGTCATTTCCTGGCCCCTCCAATGGTGGTTTTCCAGCCAGGAGAGCATTCTGACTCATCGGTGCTACTTTTTTTATTTGCTTTGAGTCTTCATAGTAGTGAAAGAAAGCCGACTGATGCTTGGGGGTGGGGGTGAGAAGGTGAGCTCCAGAGAAACAACCTAGACTTGGTCCTGTTATCAATCATCTCCGCCTCCTGTGAGAGTGTTAGCAAGCAAAGCCTACCCACACAGACTGGCACTGAGACGCATTTGCTGTTTGTTCCTTAGAGCGTAAATGAGACATCATCTACCTTCGATCAGAGGGTTCTTTAATGTAAATATTCAGACCAAAGTGAGATTTTTTTACGAGAACTTCGTAACATCCAAACTAGATGGTGAAAACATAGGCGAGAGAGATTTTACGTACTTTCAGTGTTTTTTTAGTACACAATTATATTTTCATTGGTTCACTCACTCTGTCGTGTTTGTGTGTGTGTGTGTGTGTGTGTGTGTGTGTATGTGTGTGTGGTGGGGGGGGGGTGGAATTTTCAAATCTTGAGACGTCTCTGTAACATTTCTTTGTTGTTTGACTTACATGCAGTTGACCTTCAGCAGAGGTGGGCAAAGCGAACCCTCTTTTTGCTCTGGTATCATAGATACATCCATCACTTCTTCTCTGTTGTGCGGTTGTTTTAAAAATGGTCTGAACACGGAGGCAACATCAGGGCCGACTCAGCCCTTCAGGAAGGTCCCCTGTGACATGGGGAAAACCGAGATGAGATCGGCTGTGCATAGAAATGACAGGCGCTAAGGGACAGTCAGTGAATGCACGGCTTCCAGAAATCTAAGAACGCCAGTCCCACAGCGAGGAGCTTACATTCTCAGGAAGGTAATATCAAGCCGCCAGACAGGAGGTTGGCCACCCACACTGAGTGAATGACATGCGGCAGCCTCAAGGCTGAGATGATCAGGTGGGGACTAAAGAGGGAGCTAGAGCCTGGCTGGTGTGGCTCAATGGTTGAGCATTGATCCATGAACCAGGAGGTCATGTGCCCAGGTTTTGGGCTTGATCCCCAGTTGGGGGCATGCAGGAGGCAGTTAATCAATGATTCTCTCTCATCATTGATGTTTCTATCTCTCTCTCCCTCTCCCTTCCTCTCTGAAATCAATATATATATATATATATATATATATATATATATATATATATATCTACACTAATAAAAGAGAAACATGGTAATTAGCATACGACCGCTACCCTTTTCATTGGCTAATCAGTGAGTATATGCAAATTAACTATCAGCCAAGATGGTGGCCGGCAGCCAGGCACTGAAGCAAGCATGAGGCTTGCTTGCTGCGGACTCCAACATTCCCCGCCTCACTTGCCGGCCTCTCAGCTGCAAGTCTAAGCAACTATGTACTATGTTGCAAATAAGAAGCTAAACAAAACTCCAGAAACCGGCTTTCATTCAGCCGGGCTTCAGCCAGCCACCGCAACATTGTATCGATGTTTTCAGCAGTGAGGCCTCAGAGCTAAAGCTGGCCCAGAATAAAAAAAAAAAAAAAAGAAAGAAAGGAGCGGTTGGGAGCTTCAGTCAACCGCTTCCGGAAAACAGCCCTCAGCCCCTCACCCAGACTGGCCAGGCACCCCAGTGGGGACCCCCACCCTGATCCAGGACACCCTTCAGGGCAAACCAGCCGGCCCCCACCCGTGCACCAGGCCTCTATCCTATATAGTAAAAGGGTAATATACCTCCCGGCACTGGGATCAGCGGAGTAGCGAGGCTCCCGGCACCGGGATCAGCGTGACAGGGGGCAGCACCCAAACCCCCTGATCGCCCTGTGGCTCTGTGTGTGACAGGGGGCAGGGCCACAACCTCCCTATCCGCCCTGCTCTGTTCATGACAGGGGAAGGCGCCCCAACCCCCTGATCAGCCCTGCTCTGTGCCTGATAGGGGGGAGCTCCCCAATCCCCTGATTGCCCTGCGGCTCTGTGTTTGACAGGGTGCGGCGCACCAACCCCCTGATCGGCCCTGCCCTGAGTGTGACAGGGTGCAGCGCCCCAACCCCCTGATCGGCCCTGCTCTGTGTGTGAGAGGGGGCGGTGCCCCAACTCCCCTATCGGCCCTACTCTGTGCATGACAGGGGGGAGCTCCCCAACCCCCTGATCGACCCTGCTCTGTGTGTGACAAGGTATGGAGCCCCAACCCCCCGATGGGCCCTGCTCTGTGAGTGACAGGGGGCAGCGCCCCAACCCCCTGATTGGCCCTGCTCTGTGAGTGACAGGGGGCAGTGCCCCAACCCCCTGATCGGCCCTGCTCTGTGTGTGACAGGAGGTGGCGCCGCAACCTCCCCATCGACCCTGCCTTGAGTGTGACAGGGGGCGGTACCCCAACCCCCCAATCGGCCCTACCCTGAGCGTGACTGAGGGTGACATCGCAACCTCCCGATCCGCCCTGCTCTGTGCATGACGGGGCGGCGCCCCAACTCCCCAATCGGTCCTGCTCTGAGCCTGACCAGGGGCTGCACCTAGGGATTGGGCCTGCCCTCTGCCACCGGGAGCAGGCCTAAGCCAGCAGGTCGTTATCTCCCGAGGGGTCCCAGACTGCGAGAGGGCACAGGCCGGGCTGGGGGACACCCCCCCCCCCCCCGCACAAATTTTTGTGCACCGGGCCTCTAGTATATATATATATATATATATGTATAAATTTTTTTTAAAGGGAGTTAGATCCAAAAATTGTCACTCTCTTCGCAACATTGCTGCAGGGAAGAGGAAGAGGGTGACATACATGCTCTGGGATGTACCTTCCTACGATGGGCATGGAGCAGGAGGCTTCATGGACAGACATCAGCAGCCACCAGGGTTGTACATATTCTTGACCATTTGGTTGGTATATCTTGCTTTAAATAGGAATTAACTGGACTTATGGTTGACATGTCAGTTTCTTGTGGGTGTTGATTAAGCAAGAGGTAATTCTAAGCCAACACTCCCAGGTGCCCTAACTACTCATTGGTTGCCCTGAGAAGCCCACGCCCAGACTGGGGACTTCCCATGGTAGGACCCCCTGGGAGACCATCCTGACCAGCCAAATAGCCCCTGGATGACATCACCAGCTTGACACTAACTCAAACAAACAAACAAACAAACAAACTGCAGCAAAGCCCAGGACATTGAGAGCCCACAAGAGGGAAAGTGCTCATTTCTTCGCAACACCCCGTACCAGAGTTGCAACACCAATATCTGATATTTTTGTACACGGTTCATATCTATTAGTCAAAAAACAGTTATCTTTCAAAATAGTCTTGAAAATAGACACCCCCAAAGCCAAGGTTTCTAGGGATTTTTTTTCCCCTCCCGAAATACATGTTTGAGGAAGAGTCATCCTGATTGGACATAACTATTTCTAGTGGGGCAAGAAGCCTGGAATATTTTCCAAGGAAATTCCATGCTTACTAGCCGGTACACTCAGCACTTCAAAAGTAAGGCCTCTTAGGAAGTGGGAGAATGACTGACTGAATTGAGTGCCGCTCAGACAGTGTGGGAATGAGGACTAACTGGTCCCATGGTTTTGGGGGAAGTGATTGTTTTAGGACTTTTTCGTGGCGGGAGGAGAGCCACACACGAGGCCGTGTGTCGGTTACGTCGGGCAGCCTGGAGACAATGACGCCAGGTTTTCGGAGAACATCCTGGCTCGGTCTAGATTGACGACAGCCGCAGAGCCCTCCTCCTCAGCATGGGGGTACTCAGGTGGTCCTTCGATTTACCTGAAGGCAGTAGAGGGGTTATGTAAAAATCTGGAAGAACTGAGCTCCCAAAGTGCTAAGTAACACAACCCTGCCAGCCTACTAGAGGGGAAAATGGAAAAGGCTGCAGCCAATTATTAGGAAGACGGTGAACAGGAGGTGTCTGGAGGCGCTGGGGCCATAGGAAACAGATTGCGGATACGAAAGGGCTCTGAGCACAGGTGGCCACCTGGCAGCCCCGGGCACAGGGACGGGTCCAGGCCGGAGAGGAGAGGTTTGGATGGTCCACAGGGATTTTTTTTTTTTTAAGTGAGCTAACATGAAAGTAAGATTTTCTTTTTTACACTCAGGAAAACTGAATTTTTACCTTCTCCATCTCACACACTTACAAACAAAAGTCTTTATTTTTTTGTTTGAGTCCACTACCGGGGTCAGAAAGAGCAGAACAAAGTGATTCATTGCATCCAACCGACCAAAAAGTTTTGCTTTCAGGAAAATGAAGCCACCACACTTCTGTGAAGAGGGCCAGGCACAGAAGTTAAGGGGGTGCTGGCTCTCAGGCTCCTGTGAGCCCAGGGTTGGCCCCCGAGAGGCAGGGCCTCCTTAAATTTTGTGCCTGCCTCACTTTCCTTGTACTTAAGAGTCATCACAGTAGGATGGAAGGAAGACAGCATGGTAGATAAACTGAAGGCTCTTTTATTAAAATGAACGCGAAGAAGTAGTGGGCTTCCCATGTCCTCTTATATTTCAGAGCTCAAGTGACAGAGTGATAAATGTGAGTCCCCCTGCCTACCTTGAAGTAGTGGGGCATCCACTCCATCACCTCATCAGAAACAGGCGCTTAGAAAGCTTTGAGAAGCCTCTCTCGGCACCGCCCCCTGTGGCTTAGGAAGGTGGTGTCTTGCTGTTGAAACCCCTCTGCCTGCTCGGCACTCCCCGGACATGCGGAACAGCTGAGCAGTGTCCTTCTTCACCTTTGCTTTTCTAAAAACGTCTCGTGGTCACCTTTTAGCCTTTTGCAACCTCTTTCACCTTTTCTTATCAAACCCATTTTCCTTTACTCATTGAGATTGTCGGTTTCTAGAGTTTCCACCCAGTCACACACCCCACAGAGGGGTATGAGTAAACCTCGAGTCTTCAGAAAAGGAAAAGGAAAATCGCTGTCTCAAAGCCAGAGGCGACGCCTTCTGCGTGGGCCCTTGATCGACAACACCACGTGTGTTGGGGTTCACTGTCCCAGGAGAAGGGTCGCCTGGAGGAACCCAGCTGCAGGCTGGTGAGTGGCTCCAGGGAGGCCTGACATGCCCACTCTCTCACTGGACGCTGCCGAACCCTATCAGATCCAGACCCACTTTCAAGGACCTGAGCGTGAGTCATGAGAGAGGAACACTGGAGTAAGCAGACACGGGAAGAGCCCCCGAGGAGAAAGTTAATGGAAGGCGTGAAGGCTTGGAAGTTGGGAGACAGTAAAAACCACGAGTCAAGAGCATCTTCGAGGTAGAGGGGAGGAGGAGGAGAGAGGCTTGACGGCAGTGATGGGAGGAATGGAAGCAGGAAGTGGGGCCTGACAGGGTAGAGAGGCTGGACGGCATGATGGGAGGAATGGAAGCAGGAAGTGGGGCCTGACAGGGTCTGGGAAGCTGACACGGTTGCGGTTGCCTGTGGACATCCAGGTCCTTTCTCCAGGCAGCAGCAGCATGATTCTCCTGGGAGCACGTCACCTCCTGCTGTCAGTCACTTTGTGGAGGGAGCAACTCTATCTGAGCTCCAGCTCCGGGACCAGCCCCATCATGAAGCATCCATCTTATGTAAAAACTGCTGTTTGAAATTTTAACCCTGCATTTTGGCTTCTGTAGATGCTTGCTTGCTTAAATAATAAGGAAAATAAGACTACAGTGGGGCCTTGACTTACGAGTTTAATTCGTTCCGAGACCGAGCTCGTTAAGGAGCTCGTTAAGGAGCTTGTTAACTCAAATTACTCTATCAACTCAATGCAAAAAATCGGCCGAGAGACAGCTGGTATCTCAAAAAACTTGTTAGTCGGGACACTCGTAAGTCAAGGCCCCACTGTACTCCCATTTCAGAGAGGCCATTAAACTGTCCCCAGACGAAGTTATCAGTGCTGGCGCCAGGCCAAGCCTTTGGTGGAGGTCTCAAAGCCCCAGCACACAGGGGCTCTTTAAGAACTTGCAAAGGGAACCGGAAAACCCCATATTTGGGAGACAAAGAGGGTAAAAAGGTATAAATACAGGAAACTTCATGTGTGACTTCGCCCAGAATTCTAGAGACACTTTTCTCTGGGCCCACACGTAATAATAATAATAATAATAAATGTAACTCCATCTCTCTAAGTCAGTGGTTCTCAACCTTGGCTGCACATTAGCATCACCTGGGAATCTTTTTAAAATCCTCATTTCTGGGCCTCATCACATTCCCAGGTGATTGTAATGTGCAGCCAAGGTTGAGAACCATTGCTCTAAGTGTTGCTTGGTTCTTCTCCATTCTTCTGTAACAATCAGAGCATCCCATCACCTGGCCACAGGGACTGGGGAGGGTGCGCCTGTGGCCCACACCCGGTCAGTGCGAGCCAGTGGAGCGGGTGTCCAGACCGTGACCGACCATGACTCTGCAAAGAGAAGCTGCTTCTGCTGCACTTGGGAAGCTGATGGTGCCAGGAACCACCACGTGGGAACGTCAGCCCCAAAGGGAAGTCAACCTGTGGACGAGCCGAGCCTCTACCTCCGGGCCTCTCTGATGCAGCGGGGCGTCACCACGGGGCACCTGCCGAGTGACCGCTGCCAGGCACTTGCTCCCGAGGACAATGGCATAATTGGGTCCAGCGTGGAGGGACCAGCCCTCGTTATTTCTGGCATGTACTACATGAACCTAACACAATGCTCGGCCAGACAGAAGCGTGGGATACAATTGCTTCTTAGCAGGTGAGAGTTACTATCAGGACCCGACGCACTCGCTATCGCCCAGCGGAGTCCCCTCGCAGAGTCGCAGGGCAAAGCCACAGGTTTTCAAAAGCGCCCTTGAGAATTCCTTCGGAAGCGGCCGCATGGGAGAGAGTGGCCCCAGAGTCCAGTACGGTCAGATCTTCCTCACTTCCAGACAAACCGCTGATCTGTCGGCAAAGCACCACCTGGGATGGGGGGGCGGGGGGGGGGGGGAGTTTACCGGTGGGAGCTTGGGGAGAACCCTCTCTACCTGCCAGAGTTGGGCAGCTCAGACCACGAAGGCACGTGGCGCCTGAGACTCGCTGAGAGAATGACAGACTTCTGACGCCCACATCGGCCTTCCAGGGCTGCCCTCAGTGCGTGGACACCCAGACGTTGCCTCCTGCACTATTGTTACCATTGTGCTGCCTCTTTATCTTGTTTTTTAATTTTTTTAATTTTTTTTGGCCTGAGGGCTTATGGCCAAACTCATTTAGGCAAATGCACATATGACTGCTTGGCTGTAATATTACTGCCAACACAGGCCATTCTCACCATCAAATTGCATACAATGCAAATCAGCACCCCAATATCACCTGCCGGGTAAAGCCATCTGGAAAATACACTTGGATGGTCTTTCCCCTGACATGTTGGGACAGCTTAATGGAGGCATTTTCAGAAAGTCAACTCTAGGACAATTCTAAAATCCATCTCAGATTCTTCACAGTGTAACAGGTTGGCCACGTGGAGGTTTGGCTTTCCTGGGGAAAGGAAGAGTTGACGGTAGCACTAGCACATGTCTCATTTCCTCCATGACCCACTGACCTGAAGCGGTTTCAAGGAGCCCCATCCAAGGGGAAGCAGGGTAGTGAACATGCCCCCATGGAGACTCACTGGAAATGAGGGTGTCCTCAGAGGGCCCGCCTTCACCTCAAAGGAGGAAGCTGGACTCAGCACCCTCTTTATACCCTGAACCCAGACAGGATGGAGACTCCATATGACTTAAAGGGCCCAGGAGGACCTAGAAAAATTGAGACCACAGCCCTGGCTGGATGTCTCAGTTGGTTGGAGTGTTGTCCCGGGAACTGGAAGGTCATGTGCTGGAAGGTCATGGGCTCGATTCTGGACAGGACACATATGTAGGTTTTGGGTTCGATCTCCGGTCAGGGCACGTATGAGAGCCAACCAATGTGATGTTTCTCTATCACATTGATGTTTCTCTCTCCCTCCCTCTCTCTCTAAAATCAATAATAAATAAATAAAAGTTGAGACCACAGCGGAGGGGTGGGGGATGGGGTTGAGGGGAAAGGAAGGAGCGTGAATAAGGAGTGAAAGTCACTGAAGGCAAATATTCCAGGCAACTTTCTGGAGCTGCACTGGGGGAATTAAAGGGTGGGACGGTGAGTAGAGCCAAGAAACATTCTTAAAAGAGCAGAAATAATCTGCCAGAAGCCACGAACCCTATTAACCACTGGTTCTGAGTCTCCCTATGCCTCCTTCCTCCAAAAGGTAACAAATAAGATGGTTGAGTTCAGCGCCTGAGTCAGATACACCTGGATGCAAATCTTGACTTTGTCACCTGGCAGGTGTACGCCCTTCGACAAGTTATCTCCTGTCTCTCTGCCTCAATTTCCTCATCAATGAAGATGATATAATACTATCTTGGAGGATTATGAGACATGATGGATGAAAAGTGCCCAGCACATAGAAAATGTGCAGTAAATATTAGTTGCTGCTGTGATACTGTCTTTCCCATCCTTAACTCTTTATTCGGTGCCCACGATAGCTGGTGATTGACAAACACCATTCTCCTCTGGGCATCCCAAGGCCGCACCGAGTGCTCAGGATGTCCCATTGAGCTTGTATGTGCTTACAGTCAGCAGAAATTAATTCACATACTAGATCTGTCCATCACCATCGGCGCCAGAGTCCTGATCAGGAAAGACCTTGAGCAAATTAAGGAAAACATTCAATGTCAATAAGTGGATTTGAATCTTCACCAAAGTGGGCTCTTATTCAAATGAAAGAGTATAAAATGTGAAACTTCTTAGAATGATCTCTCTGTATAATCAGGTGAAAGCTTTGGCCTTTTTTACATTCCAGAGAGAAATGACAAGAAATGGGCCTTGTCAAGGACCCCAAATTCACCACCAGAAAGAAAACATCTAGAACCGTGGTTCTCAACCTGTGGGTCACGACCCCTTTGGCGGTCGAACGACCCTTTCACAGGGGTCACCTAAGACCATCCTGCATATCAGATATTTACATTACGATTCATAACAGTAGCAACATTACAGTTATGAAGTAGCAACGAAAATAATTTTATGGTTGGGTCACAACATGAGGAACTGTATTTAAAGGGCCAGAAGGTTGAGAACCACTGATCTAGAATATCTTCATAGTAGCTCTGTCACACACAAACTTGTTGAAAAGTGGTTACACATATCTTACAAATTTCCTATTTCCGTTGAGGGTGGGTTTCCCCAGTGTTCACCCCGCGGGGGTGGTGGGTGACTTAAACTCTGTTGGTTGTTTTAGAAGAACAAAGGGACACCCTTTGGTGATGAGAATATCGCATCTATTTTCTGCTGAATTACCCAGTGAACTGTCGTTTGCCATCTTCCGCCTTTGCATAAGGAGATTTAGATTCATGAAGTCACCTACTCATCTTTGAAAAATAAACTGCTTAGGAAAGTAGCTCTGGTAATATTCATTTAAACAACTCTTTTTTTTTTTTTTTTCCATTTCATCACAGTCGTAATTAATTTCATGGCTCAGGTACACGAAGAGATTTAAAGCGATGTTTATGAAATGAATTAGCCTCTCCCTCATCTTATTTAGAGTTCTCCATTGTGAATAGACTCAGATTGTAATGGGGAGGCAATTTATGAGAACGCTCTCTGGTGTCCTTGATTCCGTATCCTCTCAGAGGGTTTATTATTTAGTTCTTTTCCTCCCTCGGGGCCAGAAGTCAGGCCATGTGGCTGAAAGACAGCAGCTTTGGGATATTTTGATGGAGCTAGGGAGGAGTGAGGCGGGTAGAAAGGACTGGAGTGGGGTGCATCCCTGGCTTATCAGTATGTAGCAGGCATAGCATGAGTGGGGTGCAAATGTAATCTTTAGCTCCCCGTGTGTGAGGCCACATGCAATCCTGCTCAGCCCTGGAATGGGGTGGGGAGACCTGGTTCTAGTCCTGCCTCTGGCCCGGAAAAATCACATACTCCCCATGGCCTCCAACTTTCTTGGCGGTAAAATCAGGAGGTTAGAACAGAGAACTCTAAGGTGTCTTCCAGCTATGAAGTCCCACGATTTTCTGATGTATCAATTCTACAACTATTCACTTGGCTACTCTCTATTTCCACTTGTCTTTACATACATACACAGACATCTTGAAAATGATGTCTCTTTACCTGTCTTGGTCCATGTCATGACCAACAGGAAAAAAAGACTTGAGCTCATTACTAGAACTCTCTGTGTGATCCGACAGCTGTGAGTCACATGTGACTATCTCATTTAACATTGTTCTTCCATTGCACGCGCACCATTTCAAGTGCTCCACGGCCACATGGGCTAGTGGCATCAGGACAGGACAGGACAGATATAGAGCGTTGCCATTACCACAGAAACTTCTATTGGATGATATTCTAATTAGAAGGAAAATTGCTTCTAAATAAAAGACTAGCTCTTCCTCCTGATCCCAGAGTGATAAATTGTGATCTCCAAAGCCGTCCCATAAGCAAATAGTCTTCCTTGGGGCAGAATCTAAAGCACCACAAAGCCCTGCTTACAAATCTCTTCCCCACCAGCTTGTCATGGGGTCTCCCCACCCGCTCTTGCCCATTTCTCTCTTCTCCTCCCACCTGCCACCTTCCTCCTCTCTGCTGATCACTGGTGTCTGGTAACCCTGATGTGATAACTCAGGGAAACAGCAGATGGAGAGGAGAAAGTACAGCACTTTCTCTCCATTCAAATGTGCCCTTGGTTATAGGGCATAATATTGTTTGGTGGTTAGTTTTAACTGGTCATTTTGAGATAATTTTAGATGTACAGATGAACTGCTGAAACAGCATAGAGTTGTTGTATACCCCTCACACAGCTTCCCCTACGTTAACACCTTACATCCCCGCAATACAATGTTTAAAACTAAGAAATTAATGTTAGTGCAGCTCCATTAGCTACGTTGCAGACTTTGTTTGGATTTTACCAGTTTTTTCATTCTGTCCTTTTTCTGTAATTCCATTGGCTAGATTGCATTTAGCTGCCGTGCCTCCTTATCTCTTCCAATGAAAGACTCTTTCTCCCTCTTTCCTTGTCTTTCATGACCTTGACACTTCCGAAGAGTGCTGGTCAGTGATTTTGCAGACTGTTCCTCAACTTGGCTTTGCCAGATGTTTTCTCGTGATTCGCCTGAGCTCCTGCGTCATTGGGAAGACACTCCCGAGGTAACGTGGCCTTCGCTGGGCATCACATCAGGAGGTAAAGGCGTTCCCTCGGGCACAGTGACCCTTGTGAATGCACATTCAACAGTCCTGGTTCTTGTGTCTTAGGACTGTGGCCGGTGGTGTCAGGGGTGGGAACGGTAACAGAGCATCCTGGGAGACAGTAGCCATGGGGTCTTCATTGGAAAGATTCTGTGATGCAATTTGGGGGTATTATTCCTTCTCTCACCCTCCTAGAATTTCTCCGAGATTTGTCATATCTCTTTTAATGAGTTTCTTTTCTGTTTAAATCAATCACAGTGGGTTTCTGCTGCTTACTACTAAGAATGCTCACAGATGGAGAAATGGGAACCAGAGGTGGTTATAGGAAACAGACCTCGAGGTAATGAGGGAAACCTGGGATTGGTTAGCAGGCCTCGTCGGGGCAGATGGCAGAAAGAAAGTGCAGGGAAAGATGAGATTCTGTGAGGGCCTATGGCACAGCAGCAAACTGATTCTCTGAATACAGTGCTCATGCGTGGTGAGCTTCAGGGGACATGTGACTGCTGCAAGACCATGGTAGGAAGGCCGTAGGGAATGAAAGCTCAAAGGGTGGGTGGGTATCTCTACACGGGATGGACAATTAAAGAAAGCACACATATGTACGATCTTGGCCAAAAGCATGCTTAGAAAATGCGGGGCTTGTATGACTGTTACAGTAACCTCTTATTCTTGCAGCCGTGTGCCTGAGGAAGCCAAAAGCCAAGCTCAACCTTGGATCCTGCAGGCTGACAAACTACACTGCCAGTTGCATTTGCGGCCTTATGAGGTCTTTTATGCAAAATTTAGGGACTGATAGTCTCTGCTGAATGCGACTGAGATGCCAAAAATCAGTTGATAAAATGTAGTTGAAGGAAATTTAAAGACTTGGAGTTTGGAGAGAGAGGAATGTGGAATAACCGAAACACATTCCCTCAGACCTTACCATGTGTCCCACTAGGACAACCTCCCCATCAAAGCATCGAGAAAGCATGGGCGAGGTGAGGGCCAATGTTCTGTAAGCCATTCTCTACAGGCTGGATCACTGGCGGCTTTAGGAAACAGCTACTCCTGGGGCCCAAGGCATCAGTGTAGTCTTCTCGTCAGAGAGGTAGCTTTTTAAAAAAAATGTCTTTATTGATTTTAGAGAGGAGGGAAGGGAGAGGGATAAAGAGGTAGAAATATCAATGAGAGAGAGAGAGACAGCTTTCAGCTGCCTTCTGCATGACCCCTCCTAGGACTGAGCCTGCAATCCAGGCATGTGCCCTGACCGGGGATGGAACCAGGGACCTCTGTTGTTCAACCCTGAGCAACACTGGCTGGGCAGAGAGGGAGCTTTGGGGGAAGAAATAGAGTTTTGACCAAAGTCCTCTCCCAGGAGATTTCGTGAAATCCCAAACCCCTCCCACAGTTACCAGTGTATCATCTCAACAATTAGGAAAATTCTCATTTCCGTTCTCCCCACGAAGTGAAGTAAAGGCTACTCTGGTCAAAGAAGTGGATGGAGGTCCCTAAAGCATGCCGACTATGTCTAGCAAATAGTAACCAGGAACTATGCTGCATCTTAGAGAACTGCAGGGACAAGTCCTCTCACCAAAGATGCAGGGGGTTGCAGGGTACATCAATCACCCAGAGTCCGTTACTGTTGCTTCTGACTAAGGACGGTCATTGATAAAGGAATTAAAACAGAAGTGGTTATAGACCTGCAGGGTGAAGCAGAGGCTAGATGGGTTTTGGAGAACGAATGGCAGGGACCTAACCAAGGTGAATAAAGTGAGGGCTCGTTTCTATACAAAAGCCAAGGAGCAAGAACCATGGAGAAGACCATCAGCAGCAGAGAGAAAGGCCTGAAACGCAAAGGCGCCACCAAAGAACCCCAGGAGGCTGCAGTCATTGATGATGGAGTGACAGAAAGTGGGGTCCAACCCCCAAAATTCTCTGCCTTCCCTCCAGGCTTCAGCATTTCGGAGATTAGGAACAAATAGTGGTACCTCTTAATGTTCATGCAGTGGGAACAGCAGCAGGAGAAGGGAAGGTTGGCAGCTGAGAGAAAACTTAAAGAAGAGAGAGAGGCTCTCAGTGATACGGCTCCACCAAAGTCTATACCCATGACCACGGACAACCAGCGAGTGTGCGATGAAACCACAGTGGACCTAGCGATGAGGAGGTGGCTTCTGATGAAGCTGCAGATGGACTTGCTTCTTCCTTCCACAGACAAACTTCTCCAAAGGTCCTCACTACATCAGACTGACCTCATGGGAGAGCCCTACAACCCTGTGAACAGCTCACATGTTTATTACAGAAGAGGGCTGGCTCTGAAAATGATGATTCCACCGTGCATCTCAAGAGATTTCACAGATCTGATCGTTATTCATGAAGATTGTAAAGCACCCCATGGATTAATTCTGAGCCACTTGCCAAATGGATCAACTGCTCATTTCTGAGCAGTGTTCATCTGCGTAAGGAGATTAAGGGAGGAGGCAAAGAGCCCACAGAACACGTACCTGAAATCATTCTGAACCATTTTACAACAGGCTGGGTCATTCTGCTGGGCAGGTGTTTGCATCTCTCTTTCCCCATAATCCTCAGTTTATCGGAAGGCAGGTTGCCATGTTCCACAATCAATGGGATTATATCTTCCTCAGATTTTACAGGTACATACTCAAGAGTGAAAAGAAGGTGGGAATTCAGAAACTTTGGTCATGTTTTACCTTAAAATTAAGATGTCTTCAGAAAGGAACTTGTGATTCTAAATATGGAGACTACGGCTGGGTCCATAAGCCCCAGGAAATGGGGACACATGGAAGGAGGGTCCATTTGCAAAGCACTGAAGGAACAGCACTGGGTTTTGCTGAACAAGCCTATCTCGGATTTGTGACAGAAGACTCTTCAAAACGGCATTTACCTTCTCTCGTGTTTGGACAAAAGTGCTCACTGTTTCTGTAGGAAATACAAATAAAAGTCATTCTGGTGAGAGTTTAAAAATACAAAATAAAGTAAAGTGAAAAAGTGGTTGCTCTAATTGTGCGCCACCCTTCCCGGTGTGGTCTCCCTAGTGAAATAAACAACGCAGCCCCTGGTGCCTTCTGTGCAGATGCTGGTCTACAGAAGTGCTTTCTTCTCCACCCCAACAAGCCAGAGCATCGGAAGTTTGCTTCTGCCTGGTTGGGCAGCAGGGCCTTGTCATCTTCTCGTTTCAGGGCTCTGTGCCAAAGGGTCACTGATGGTCTCTTTCCTTCCCCAAAGACATCACACCGTCTATGTCACGGAAAACATCATTATAACAGAGCCTGCAGAGCAGGAAATGGCCGGTGCATCAGTGTCCTGGTCAGATGTCTGTGAGCACATCATGAGGTGGCCACCGACTCAGGCATTCTCAAAGGCACCGTCACTCAGGCTGAGCAGACCCTGAAGGCACACGGAGACTGTAGGAGCAGGTAACTCACACGCTCAGTCTGTGTCCGCCTACTATGTTATGACGCTATGTTTCGACCCATACCTGGGCCTCACAGAGAATCCTCCTGCTCAGTCGACTGAAAATGAAAAGAATTGACCTGAGCTACAGGATGGGGCAAAAGTAGGTTTCCAGTTGTTCATATGGAAAATAATGCAATAGTTAAGAAATAATACTAGAAGAATAAACTCTGTGTTTTGCATACTCACAACTATAAACCTACAGTTGCCCCACCCTGTAGATGGTTTTGCACAATATGCTGGTGCCAACCAGAAATAGACGGCTAAACGCTTACACCCGGATCAGGGAAGGTCTTGAAAGATGGTAAAGAAATCTTTCCAGTCAGTATAACATTGGGTTTTTTTCCTCGAAGGAGATATGAGCCAAAGTCAGGCTCTATGGGTAGTGGTTCATTGTTTGGCCATATAGTAAGGAAATAGTAAAGAGTGAGATTTAAGAGCTGGTGAACAGGTTAAGAAAAGAGTATTGGTTGACCTCTGAGAACAGGCACAGACAGTAGCATGTAATACTCACCCACAGCCCCTGGGAAAGCAGGAGGCTCCTTTAGTAAGTGCGGTGGCCATGGTGACTGACTCTATGGGTATTAGTCAGCTGCAGCCCCAGCGGCTCAGTGCTTGCTCAACTGGCTCATGAAGTAGGCGGCCATGGAGGGTGGGAGGGAAGCCATGTATCAAACTGTTCACGGCAGTGATGAACCCTCCGTGCCAATATGGTGCCATCCATGCCCAGGAGGCGCAGCCAGCCTCCTGGTGGCATCTTAACTACACGGAACCCTTTCCATACCAAAGAGGTAGCAATCCCTCCTCACTGGGATACACACTCCTTCTGGGTTTGGATTACATTTGTTTTCCTTCCTACCATCTTCCTCCTATGTGACTCCCACAGTCTTGAGGCATGCCTTATTAATCACGAGGTACCTCACATGCACATACAGTGACTGCTCACCGAAGCACTTGCTTCTGAGTGAAAGAAGACATGCAATGGGCTGATGTTCATCAGATTTACCAAGTTTACCATGACCCCATTTCTCAGACGCAGTGCCCTTGAGGAGCAGCAGAATAGCGTATTAAAGACTCAGTGCTAGTGCCCTGGCCAGTTTGGCTCAGTGCATAGAAAATAATGCAATAGTTAAATAATAATAGAAGAATAAACTCTGTGTTTTGCATACTCACAACTATAAACCTACAGTTGCTCCACCCTGCAGACCAAAGGATCCCAGGTTTGATTCTGGTCAAGGTGTATGCAAGAGGCAACCAATCGATGTGTGTGTGTGTGTGTGTGTGTGTGTGTGTGTGTATTTTCTCACATTGATATTTCTCTCTGTTTTTCCTCTCTCTTCCACTCTCTCTAAAACTCAATGGAAAAATATCCTCGGGTGAGAATTAAAAAAAAAAAAGACTCCGTGCTAGCAAAGGTAAAATAAAAAATCTTGCTCTGAAATGGAACCAAATGACATTGCCAACATACGACCATTTTTGACTTAGGAAAATGTCACCTGTGAATAGGGCAAACATGGGATGATAGGACTTCATCATCACTTGCAACCATTCTGTTTTACGGTACCACAGCTCTGAGCTTCCTCCCGGCGAGGTAGCGATGGTTCCACTGTATTTGAAGCTGAGATTTCACTCCTGGGCATTTCACAATTCTCCTGCCACTGGGTGAAGAGAAGAAAGAAAGATGTGTGTATGTAAGTGTTGGGAATTTGGGCTGAAGTAACTGACCTGCTCCTGATGAAATGGGACACGGGATGGAGCATAGATGGGACCCAGGAAAGTCCCGGATGCCTCTTAGAACCTGGAGTCCGTGAGTTTTTCACTGTCTGCTTCAATGAGACAAGATTGGTTGCTATAACTTGTCACTCAGAACTCTGCCACGCTGGGCTGTGCCTCGGGTCCACAGCTGGAATATGGAGGCAGGGAAACAGCCCATTTGTGTGGTGATGGTTAAGGACATAGACCTACCCATCAGAGTTCTTCACTCAGGTTCTTGGCCTGCCACTTTCTGGTTGTGGCACCTTAGTCATGTTACTTAACATTTCCAACCTGTTTTGTCTTCTATAAAACAGGAATGACAGCCTGGTCGGTGCAGCTCAGTGGTTGAGTGTCAAGCCAGAAACCAAGAGGCCACTGGTCCATTCCTGGTTGGGTCACATACCTGGGTTGTGAGCCCGATCCCCTGTGGTGGTTGTGCAAGATGCAGCCGATTGATGATGTTTGTCTCATAGATGTTTCTATCTTTCTATCCCTCTCCCTTCCTCTGGCTCTAAAACAATCAATAAAATAGATGATAAATAAATAAATAAATAAATAAATAAATAAATAAGAATGACAATAATAGCACTCACATCATAGGGCTTTTGTGCAGATTGAATGAGATAATCCACATAAAATGCATGCACATAGCCATGATGTCAGCTATCATTATCTATGTTTCTCTGAACTGACGTGTGTCTTAAGGAAAAATACCTAAAATGATACCGTGATTATTTACAATATATCTGCCCCTTTCTTTTCCCGCCTGCATCGCCCCTGATGATTACTCTAAAAGGGTTTCACCTAGAGCAAAGTGGGAGGAAGGACTCCGTGCGCTGGAGGAAGGCGGTCTGGGCTTTGGTTAGTGCACCTGAGTGTTAGTACCTGCCTCTAGCTCTGTGGGTTGGAGATAGTCAGTTCCTTCACCTGTAGCTTGAGAAGGTTGGACCCGATTTCCTCCTGTTCTTTCCAGCTCTCACATGCTGTTTAAGGGGGAGGGCTAAGGCCTCACTTCAGGAGTCTCTTACCTCTGGGGTATGTCCCATAATGAAGTAGTTGGTAGGTGTTGAATAAAATAGAAATTTATTCAGATTCCAATTTTTCCCTGCACCAGACCTAATGACAGTTCCCCTCAACTATTTCAGTAAAAAAAAAAAAAAAAAAAAAATCAAGATTTTTGCCCTAGCCGGTTTTGCTCAGTGGTTAGAGTGTCAATTCCCAGTCAAGGGCACGTACCTTGGTTTCAGACTGAATCCCTAGACCTGGTCGGGGTGCTTGCCAGAGGCAACCAATCAATGTGTCTCTCTCACTTTCTCTCTCACTCTCCCCTTCCACCCTCCTACCCTCCCTTCCACTGTCTAAACATCAATGGAAAAATATCCTTGGATGAGAATTTTTTAAAAAGAAGTCAGACAAAAAAAAAAAAAGAAGAAGAAGAAGGACTATATGCCATATAATTCCATTTATGGAAATCCTAGAAAATGGAAACTAATCTATAGTGATAGGAAGCAGACGGTGGTTACCTGGTGATGAGGGGGCGGAGGAGAGAGAGGGAGGGGTTACAAAGAAACAGGAAGAAACCTTTGAGGGTGATATGTTCATTATCTTGACGGTGGTGATGGTTTCACAGGTATCCAACCTTATCTAAACATGGTCAGTGTAATTTAAGCCAATGATGCCTCAATAAAGCTGTTAAAAAGAAGATAAACTCATGAAAATTAAAAAAGTAGAATGGCCAAAACCGGTTTGGCTCAGTGGATAGGGCGTCGACCTTCAGACTGAAGGGTCCCAGGTTCGATTCCGGTCAAGGGCATATACCTTGGTTGTGGGCACATCCCCAGTGGGAGGTGTGCAGGAGGCAGCTGATCGATGTTTCTCTCTCATCGATGTTTCTAACTCTCTATCTCTCTCTCTTCCTCTCTGTAAAAAAAATCAATAAAATATATTTTTTAAAAAGTAGAATGCCACATAACAAAAGACCATTTACATAATTAACTATGTTATGTGTATATGCACACAAAGCAATACACATTTTGAAAAATATAAGCAAAAATAAACACGTCTATACACAATAAACACACGAGGAAGCTGTCTTGTGGGTGAACTGGGGTAAGAGAATAAAGAAACGAAAGAGGAGAGAGCCTCGTCCACACGAGCGATGGCGAGAGGGGAACACAATGAGCCCTCTCCAGAGAACATTTCTTCTCCTCACTGATTATTTTTAAAAGTGTCCCAGGACAAGATAAGTCAGTCTTGATTTCTGAGATTTTTACGAAACTGGTGCAATAATTTTGTCTCCAACGGGAGGCGGGTTACATTTTAGCACTTTTGGAGGTTGATTTGTGGCTTGTGTGCGTCACGTCTCTGAAAATCCTGCTAGAAAACCTGCTGGCAGCAAAAGGCTGCCATTCAATACGGGCGTAATTACCTTGATGCTGATCAAACTCCATCACAGCGGAGACGCAGGCCCATTGCACAGATGTTCAAGTACCTTCAAGCTGTGCTTTCAGATGCACACTAATAATTCCTGGCTGCGGTTTCCCTTTAAATAACGCCAACAGTAACCAGAAGATATGCTGGCAGAGGGGATTTCATCTATGTAAAACGTCGTTTATTTTTAGTTTATTGCAGAAAAGTGTGAGTGGGGGTGGCGGTTAGAAAATAATTAAAAGTGTGTGCTTCCTTATAACATGCTATCTCCACTAACTGAACTTCTAACCTGACATCAATACATTGCATACTGTAACCTGTTCCTCCTGATTATTAACCTTGAGCGTGGCAACCTATAAATCATCCCAGAAACAGCTGGCGCTCAGCGTTGCCCCAAAGGTACATGATTACGATCGTTTTATATATATCTTGGTATGCAGACATGAAAAATTCATTGAAGAGGTTGGTATTGTAAGACTCATTGTAATGAATTTTCTCAAAAACATAGATCATGCTTAAAATAGGTGTCTGCTTATTATAATGCAGCCATTTATATCTTCTTGAATTACCTTGCCCATAGCTCAGCCATTTTCTTAAAGTCAAACACGATGATACCTAAACAGATTTACTGCAGTCACTTTGCACGGCTTAAAAGTAGATGTTCGCTGCTCCCCCCCCCCCCCCCGCCCCCCTTTTTGTGTCCATGTCTATAGAATTCAAGGATACAGACTTTTTTTTTTAAGGGAATCATTTGGAAGGTCATTCCTTAAAGGCATCCCCGTTTACTTGGGTTTGTCAACTATGAACACACAAGCAGAGAAACCCCCAAAAGTGTTATGCTTCTCACAACTCACAGAGGTGTCTCATTCCTCCCTGCAGAAGGGTTCGTATCAATATCGCTTAGGATAATAGAAGTTAGAGCTGGAAGGGTCCCGGCTATCACTGTGGTCTTCACCTCTCCAGTAAAGCAGCCCCCGGGAGGCGGTGACCTCCTCAAGGTCACACATGTGGGAAGGAGGGGGTTCCAGATGTGAAGCCATGACTCAGGTTTGTAATAACAACAAAACAATCGCCGGGAGAGTGCTTTCTAGGTGCAGGTACCATGCAAATGCTTGCACGTGTTAGCCCCTTGAATCCTCACTGCAGGCTGAGCAGTGAGCCCCAGCATCGCCATCCTCACCCTCACCCTCACCCTCACCCTCACCCTCACCCTCACCCTCATCTTCACCCTCACCCTCACCCTCACCCTCACCCTCACCCTCACCCTCATCTTCACCCTCACCCTCACCCTCACCCTCACCCTCACCCTCACCCTCATCTTCACCCTCACCCTCACCCTCACCCTCACCCTCACCCTCACCCTCATCTTCACCCTCACCCTCACCCTCATCTTCACCCTCACCCTCACCCTCACCCTCACCTTCACCCTCATCTTCACCCTCACCCTCACCCTCACCCTCACCCTCATCTTCACCCTCACCCTCACCCTCACCCTCACCCTCACCCTCACCCTCATCTTCACCCTCACCCTCACCCTCACCCTCACCCTCACCCTCACCCTCACCCTCATCTTCACCCTCACCCTCACCCTCACCCTCATCCTCACCCTCACCCTCACCTTCACCCTCACCCTCACCCTCACCCTCATCCTCACCCTCACCCTCATCCTCACCCTCACCCTCACCCTCACTCCCACTTTGTATGTAAGGATGCAGGCCCGGGGAGGTGGAGCAGCTTGCTGTGGGGCACGCACCTTGTCATTGGTGGAGCAGGGTTCCATCAGACTCACCCCAGCCAGTCCATCGCCCCAACACGATAGCACCGCCTTTAACCACGTGGTGAGCTCTTCCTCTTTCCTTTTCTGATGTGGTTGGCCCGACCTGTAAACTGTTACTATAGGTACTCATTTAAACAATTAAAAGAGAACAACAACAAATAAAACATCACTGGGTCTGAATGTGCTGGGGTTGCTGTAAGGAAGTGCCACAGACTGGGTGGTTTAAAAACCAAACATTTCTTCTCTCACGGTTCTAGAGGCTGAGGTCCAAGATCAAGGTGCCGGCTGGGTTGGTCCTTGTGAGGCCTTCCTGCTGGTCTGGTAGATGGCCATCGTCTTCTCCCCGTGTCTTCACATGGTCCTCTCTCTGCCTGTCCGTGTCCTCCTCTCTTCTTATCAGGACACGAGTCAGATGGAGTTGGGGCCCCCCCACAGACCTTGGTGCACCGTAACTACCTTTGTAAAGGCCCTGCCTCCAAACAGTCCCATTCTGAGGCACTGGGGGATACAGTTCAGCTTGTAACACAGGGTCTGCCTTTTTTTCCAGTGGAAAACCCACACACGAAAACATCTGATTACAAACCAATAGGCCCAACTCTTGCAGGCGTACAAATCCTCATTCTTTACCAGGTGTGAGCTGTTCAAACCAGCAAAGCCTGTCTCTGTGTCCCTTTAAACCAAGCTTTGGGAAAGAAGAGCTGGTTCCTGGCAGAGATCTTGCTTGCTTGCCTTTCATTCCCCCTTGGAGGCTGGGACCTGATCCACTGCCCACCTGTGTTCTGCACGGCCCGAGTCTGCTGCATCCTGACTGCTGACCCGGGGAGCTGCTGCAGGGGCCCCAGCCCCCAAGCCTGAGCAGCGTGGACGCAAAGGATGCGGGGGACCTTGTAAATAAGAAAGTGGGATTCCGACTCCTAAAGGCCAGCGACGGATGCAGAAGCCTTTCCCCTCTCGCCTCAGCTTCTTCCTCGTAAGGACAGCCAGCTGAGGCAGCTTTCCAGGACCTGTTTTATTATGTTTAATTTTATTTTTATACCAGGAGGGTGGTCCTGAGCTTACTGGGGTGAAGGGAGTGGTGACTAAGGTGCCGTCTGCCATCTGGCAGGGGTGGGCACACATGTGTGTCCAGGAATCTGGGTTAGCTTGTCAGGGATACCGTTCAGGTCCCGGGGCTGGCTTCCAGAAGCTAGACAGGGAGAAAAGGAGTCATGTCTGTCTTCTGGCTTTGCCTGCAGACCCAGGAGAGAGGCGCCGAGATGCACTAGGTTTCCCTGAGTTTCCATCGGCCTCGATGCTGATGAATGGGAAAATAATTCATCCCAGTAAAAACAAACACACTCACACGAGAACAGGGCAGATACAATGGGGACAGCCTTCCCTGTGGTACCATCGTCTGCAGGGGCAGCCTGCACAATAGCTGACACTGTAAACCCGTTTCTTCGGTGCCAGTGCCGCCCAGCAATTCCACATGCGTTACCTCACTCAGTCTGCAGAGCAGGCCTGTGTGGTAGGTGCCCTGACCAAGCCCACTCTGTGCAGGAGGAGAAGGGGGCAGCCATGACTGCCGGAGGGGACACAATGGAGACAGGAGTCCTCTGTGCCTTTGGGGGAGATACTCAGTGTAATTGCAAACTGGGTTTCCCTCCTCAGGGACTGGTCTGTCATCAGTTTTCCATTTCCAGGTGGCGGTTAAACGCAACCCCAAATGTAAAGCACAGCGGAGGGAAGGTAGTCAGTAACATGGTAGGAAGTGTGTCAGGTGTCGGCGGGGTCCCCGTCTTCAGGTGCTCACTTCATAAAGAATGCAAATATCTCATCACTATATTGTACACCTAAAACTAATATACTATTGTAAGGCAGCTGTAACTGAAAATTAATTTATAAAAATTTGTTTTAACAATTGACCTGGCTGGTGTGACTCAGTGGTTAGAGAGTCAGCCCACAGACCGAAGGGGCACCGGCTTGGTTCCTGGTCAAGGGTACGTACCTGGGCTGCAGGTTCCATCCCCAACCCTGCTTGGGGTGCGTGTGGGAGGCAACCAATCGGTGTTTCTCTCCCACATCAGTGTTCCTTTCTTTCTCTCTCCCGTCGCCTCCCTCCCATTCTTTCTAAAAATCAATGGAAAAAAGATCACACAACAACAACAACAAAACTTTTTAAAAGGAAAAGCAATCCCAAATCAACTCAAATCTAATTTTCTGGCTCTCTCTCACTACCCTCTCAAAGAGGGAGTCATAGACACTTTGAGGACCCAGTGAAACCTAGGGACCCTCTTTCCAGAAACACACACACACACACACAGTTGTGCCTCCAACTTCAGAGGACGGAGGCTACCTTCACCTTCCTTCCTCAGAGCTCATCCACAGCCCAGGTTAAGAATCCTTTCTGAAAAGCACGTTGTTCCAAAAAGAAGGCCATTGCCCCTTCCTGAATCATAAAATCAAATGACAGGGGAACGATACATGTTTAATGAAACCTAGTACAACAACAAAAAAAGATTAGTGTGCATGACAGGGAGAAAGAATATGTTGCATTTTGTGAAGTTTTGAAAAAATTCTTATCTGAACGTGAACGTGGACGAGGTCCCAGTGTACCTCTCTCTCTCTCTGGTGCTGGAGAGCCAGCCCTCCGACAGCCTCTGGCCCCCGCCTCCCGCCTCCAGGCCCGGCTTTGCTCTCCTCAACTGAGAACTCTCTTTGTTTCCAGGACACCACCGACCTTATTTCTGTGAATGTTCCTTGCAAGCTAGATCACCGAGCCACTTCCCGGGGGGCCTGTCACTGCTCTCGGCTGTGCCACGCCCTGGGAGTTCCTTGGGTGGTTTACACGGCGGGTCAGCCCAGTGCTGGACACTAAGGATGTGGCAGATTCACGCTTTCTAATCCTCACACGACACTACCAGGAAGGCGTTCTCATGATTAGTATGATGACTACTCCGGATTGATAAGCGAGGAAGGTGAGGCTGAGAGAGGAACACGCTCTTGTGTGCAGGGCTGCCCATAGGGTGTGAGAACGTGGTAGAAAGAAAGATCTATAGTAGGAGTTCCTTCCTTTTAAAAAACTTTGGCACAGCTACACAATGGAATACTATGCTGCTGTAAAAAGGAAGGAACTCCTACCATTTGCAACAGCATGGATGGAGCTGGAGAGCATTATGCTAAGTGAAATAAGTCAGTCAGAGAAAGATAAATATCACATGCTCTCACTCATTTGTGGATTATAATGAACAACAGAGACAGAGAAGCATTGATCAGATGCTCAAAACTCAGAGGGAAGGTAGGGGAGGGTGGGGGTGAGGGGGATAGATCAACCAAAGGACTTGTATGCATGCATATAAGCATAAGCAATGGATGTGGACAACAGGGGGTGAGGGTGAGGGCAGGATTGGGAGGATGAGAGGACATTGGGTGGATAAGGACACATTTGTAATATCTTAATCAATAAAGGGAAAAAATAAAAATAAAAGAAATATCTCTGGGTCTCGAGGGCAGACTTGCCTGCAAGACCCCACCAAGCCCCTTGCTAGCCTGGGATTGAGGAACTTTAATATCTTTAATGTCTATACTTGTGGTTTCAAAGCCGCATCACTTGAGATAATAATGCATGCAAAACGTTTTGAAATCTGTAAACTGCAGGCAGCAATGCTATTTATACAAACTATGTCAGCAACATGCTAAGGCCCTTGAGATCAAAAACCCTGACTCCAGCCTGGCTGGCATGGCTCAGTGGTTGAGCATTGACCTATGAACCAGGAGATCACGGTCAGGGCACATGCCTGGGTTGCGGGCTCAATCCTCAGTGTAGCGTGTGCAGGAGGCAGCCGATCAATGATTCTCTCTCAACATTGATGTTTCTATTTCTCTCTCCCTCTCCCTTCCTCTCTGAAATCAATAAAAATATATTAAAAACAACAACAGCCTTGACTCCATTCTCTGTCTCCCACCCCTAGCTCCACATACCCTCCAGCCACAGTGAAATATTTGCCAACTGACCGCTGCTTAAGGACAAGTTCCCTTTCTCTAGTGAACTTACAGAAAGTGTCCTTAACAGACACACCATGGCATTTGTCCTTGAGAGAGAGGAGGCTTCGTGTAGGAAGGCCCAGGCACGACATGTCTGCCTCAAGCCCCTCAAGCAAGGTGCCCAGCCACAGAAGGAAACCGCCTGCTGGGCCATCGCTGCCATCATTTTCAGGTCCCTGTTGGTGGCACCTTCGAGAGCAGTGGCATCATGACCGGCTCATGCAGGGGAGGCTGCCGTGTCAGTCACTTAACTGAAGTTTCTTAACCTTTTTTTTCGGGCGACGATTCAGATGCCTTGCCTTCAGGTGAAAGCAGGTGAGTTTAAGCCGTCCGTGCTCTGGATGAGGGCGTCAGGGGCAGGGAGCTAAAGTCACCTGCAGCCGAGGACAACCAATCACGTTCCCTGCCCTCTCCCAGATCTGTGGGCTCAGAACCTTCTTAATTATTCAATGCATTTAGCTGCACTGACAACCAACTGGCCGGGATCATTTGTCCCGGTCACAGCTATTCAAGCTCTAAGTCTGCCTAAAGCCTTGAGTCATGGTGGTTTTGGTGTCTCCTTGAGGGCAGGGAGAGGCACCGTGTTCTGCATGGTCCCCGAGAAGAAAGGGGCCGCACCAACCGCGTCTCAGCTCTTTGGGCACCTGCCCCATGGCCGCCTGGCACTGGCCCTCAATCTGCTTCACTGCCAGGCCAGGCCAACCGCAAATAAAATAGCCAACTGCTGAGAGCCGGCTCTCTGATAGGCAGCTGACCGAGCACAGGCGTGTCTGCAGCGGGCCCGCTGACGATGGCCTTTCAGCCTCGTAGCCATTGGCGCTCCAAGCACAAGGAGAAACAACAAGCCGGTCTCAGAGTTGCCTTTCTTCTTGTAAAAATGTTCCACCTTGGCCTCTCAGTTCCTTCCCACCTTTCACAGGTCAGCCTAGTTTTGCTCACTCAGCCTGCTCCCAAACCACATTAAAAAATAAAATAAAAAACACATAAACACAGTTTTTGTTTCCTTGACATCATAAACAGTTCTCAGATTTGTGCAGTAATTATCCCCAACAATTGATACTTAGACAGGTTTGGGGTTGAAATTTCTGCTCTAATTGCCTTCTCCCTCCCCCTCAGCCCCTGGAATCTCGAGGCCAATGGAATTCTTTTCTCGAATTCTCATGGGGGCCCAAGGGCAGGGCCCAGCACCTGTCCCGGAGCTGCCACCGCTGTTAGTCTGGCTTCTGTCTTAGGACACGCAGGTTCTACACAAAATGGGCCTCCAAAGAAAAGGGGCTTTAGGATTGGTTTGTAACTTGACATTGTGGAGAGTAAGGGGGAAAGGAAGGTTTTTAAATGGTTTTATGTGACCCTTCGGGCTATTCCGAGTCTGCCAGCTGCTCCTCAGAAGCTGGCCATGGCTCTGGCCGCCGGGAGCTGAGAGGCAGGCCAGCCTCGTCTGGGGAGAACAATGCCTCCGCAGTCACACACAACGGCGCCTCTCATTTTCCAGGAACCCGTACAATCAGGTGGCAAGGATCCTGGAGGTGCCTCGCAGGGCCCCTGAGCCCAGCCAGAGAACAGAAGCTCTGCAGCTACAGATATGCAAATCCGTTCTCGGCGCGCCACAGCCCAGAAAACCCGCTGCTGGGGCTGCCTTTCAGGCCACTCAGAAACTCAGGGCTCATTCACCAGCCAAATCCTCCAGAATAGGCTCCAGTGCCACACACAGGCACTTAGCAGTAGGTGACCAGTTGCAGAGGTGACGTCATAAAATCACCATGGATGGAGGAAAGCATGCTCCTAATTGCTTACTTTTTTTTTTTTTTTTGAACTTGAACATCTTTCAGTTATCCTTCACTAGTACTTTTTTCTTGTAGCATGAGATTCTGGAACCTTCTGGTTTGTTCTCCCTCAGATCATCACATCAGTTGTTATTAAAAGAGTTTGTAGCTTATTCTATTTTAGGTTTGGGTGGGGGGTTTGCTTAAGACGGTATGTAGATCTGAATTAATGTGAATGGTAGGTTTATACGTTAGACACATAGTCACAGCTGCACACAGCCCCCACCGGACAAGTCTACGTCTTCGTTCTCTCCTCCACACTTGTCTCACCACTGGGCCCTGGGCAAGTGACACTGCCTCACCGCGGGGTGGTGGCAAGAATACTGGGGTGTGGCGTGGATTCACTCCCCAGTGCCTATTAACAAACAAGAATGCTGACCTCTAAGATGTGAAGAGCTTCCTGACTCCGAAGGAAACATGGTGAAACATGCTGGGCAGGAAGGATCTTCCGTCCTAAATGCAACGTGCACTCCCCAAACCACTACGTTCACAGCCTCCTGCGGTTTCAGTCACCCCGCCTACCTCCAAGTCCCGGTCTCTTGAGCTGCAACCGACAGGCAATGGAGATGGTTTTGGGTTGCACAGGATACGAAGCCACTGTGCTACCTGGCCCCAGGCACACCAAAGAATCGGGTTTCTCTCATTTGTAATTTTGAAATCGAGCTTTCAGATCAAACTGCAGAGGTGGGCAAGGGACAATGGAGGAAGCCACCTCAAGTAGTCAGTGATTCCCGAACAATTATTTTGACATAGTGTTTGTTTCTCTTTATTATACAGTAGAAATTGATTATGCTGTCCTTTAGCTAGAGCTTAAAATTCACCAGGACAAATTTATCCTGGGGTCCAATCAAGACCTTGTAAGAAAGGTTCGCAGGAAGGACCCTTCAGAGGGAGGGAGGCGCCACTACACTATCACGTTGTAAGCATCTAGAGACCAAGTCTGCCATCTCTGTCTGTTCAATGATGAAAATTTCATCACAGTTTAGGACCTACACAAATTATAAGAATACGTTGTTCTGAAGATAAAGATGCCAGGTGAAAGGATATTTGAAATTTTAATGGTTGTTGCCCTGTTCAATTTATTTAAATTACATGGTAAACATTCATTGATTAAGGAGACACAAATTAAAATTCAACTCTATGTGAGTAGATCCAAAATCAGGTCCACAGACCAACAGACCCCCGAGGAGGCGGAGCCACGCTGCCACACAGGCACACAAGGAGGTTTTTGTGTTGGTTTAGAGACTCCATTAAGAACGGGAGCAGCAACAGGAAAGTTGAGCAGAACCCTTACACAAAAATATTGTGAAAATAGTTCAAAATACTGTGAAAATCACCATCCTAACTCCTACCAGAAAAACTCCAAATTGGGTGACTCACCCAATAGTCAGTGATGACATACTTTGTGACCAGAGTCTTACATTCAACTAAGTAATCCAGAAGTTAATTTACTCATCTATTTTGCCAAATGTAGTTTACTGTAAAATGTCTACAAAACTGTGGTAAATCTTATCCGTGCTAAGAAAATACAGACAATTGCTCATTAGAGAGCCGAGTCGAACGAGTTAGATATATTCTAACTTTTAAGTGCTTGTTAGTGGAGGTTATTTGCATTGTTTTGCTTCCTAATTTAAATTTATCGATGGCTCTGGAGACACGGCGATGCTCACACACACATCACTTCGGCAATGCACATATACAGTCTTACCTCCGCTACCTGTTAGAAATAAGTTTCTTAAAACTCTTCCCAAACATAATTAACAAGTAATTTTCATTGAACTGAAAAGATAATTTTGGAACAGGGCATGTAAGGAACATTTTTCTCTTCCCAGTATCTTGTAACACGAATCATGGGATTATTTATTTTTTAAAGCATAGTGAAACTCTTCATCTCTTGGTTTTACTCTAGGTACATTTCAGTAGGAGTAATCCTGAGGAGTTAATACAAATTATTCAGGTAATTTAAATGGGAGGCTCTATCTCTTTAACATCTAGCAGTGGTTCTCAACCTTCCTAATGCCTCGACCCTTTAATACAGTTCCTCATGTTGTGGTGACCCCCAACCATAAAATTATTTTTGTTGCTACTTCATAACTATACTTTTGCTACTGTTATGAATCGTAATGTAAATATCTGATATGCAGGATGTATTTTCAGGGATCGAGACCCACAGGTTGAGAACCGCTGAATAGGATTAGGTCACTTTCCTGCATTAATCCTTCCAAAGACCAAACCCTCCACCAAGGCCATCCTGGTCCCTGTCTCCTCCCTCTTCTAGGCAGACAGGTTCCCCATCCCCCCTTGTCTTCCAAGCTCGCTCTCAATTCACAATCACCATGGCGTTAGCTGTTCCCTTTGCCTGGAACATTCTCCAATCAGCTCTTGTCTGGTGCCTGCTTCTCATCACTCACACGTAAGCAATGTGCCTACTCTTTCGAGAGCTCCTCCCTGACCAGCTGATCACCCTAATATGTTCCTCGATCTACAAAAACTTTATTGGTAATGGGTATCACGTCTCTTCTTCCTACAATGTAAGCTCCATGACAGCAGGGGACTCGTCTGTCTTTGCTTTCATTGCTGTGTTCTTGCCGCTAAATTGGCATCTAACACCCAATGTTGTGAAGAATGTTAGTTATACTAGTGCACCGGCCAAGGGCCTGGGCTTTGAAGTTGGATCAATCTGGGTTCAAATATCAGGTTTGCCATTTACTAGCTCTGCAGCTTAAGTATGTTCACCTTTTATAAAGACTATTTCTTTATAAAAAATAGAAAAACTCATAGGGCAAAATGAATCCAGATTTAAATGAGTAACTGAGACTCAAGTTTCCTTAGCGCTCACACTATCCCAGGCTCTACTTCCTGTAGACTTGCTCTTCAGTCTCAACCCCAAACTTAAGGTTCCTTACAGAGGGGTTTGTGGGGAAAACGTAAAATACAGAAGCCCCAGACACTTTAGCTCATCATCATGATGATTTTCTTGCAGAGACCTGAGAGTGCAGTAACACAGGAGAGCAAAGAAGCTCTAAAGCAGGGCTGCCTGGTCCAAATGCAGCTGCTGTATTTCCTGGGGCCAGTTCCTTAAACTCCCAGGGCTGTCTCCTCTGGAAAACCTGCATCTCCCTCACAGAGACGATGAAGCAGAAGTGCATGGAACGCACTCAGCACCTCAGTGCTCAATTCACACAAAGCACACAACGAACGCCTCTTGGTAACAGATGGCATTTAAAATATTTCTCACTTTAGGTCAACTCAAGACCTAATATTAATAAATTCCATCCAGAAAAAAAAGAAAAAAGCATTTTCCAATGTCAAAAACTGAACGTGTCAACAGGTGAATTCCAGAAAACCCAGAGCTAGCGGTTGGCTACCTACCCAGGGCTCCTCTGGCCACAGCTGCTGATGCCTTTGCTTTGAAGACCATCATTGCTCTTAGCATGTTCTTCTAACCAGTCACATCCTAGGCCAGTGATGGCGAACCTAAGACACGCGTGTCAGAGGTGACATGCGAACTCATTTTTTTTGGTTGATTTTTCTTTGTTAAATGGCATTTAAATATATAAAATAAATATCAAAAATATAAGTCTTTGTTTTACTATGGTTGCAACTATCAAAAAATTTCTATATGTGACACCGCACCAGAATTAAGTTAGGGTTTTTCAAAATGCTGACACGCCGAACTCAAAAGGTTTGCCATCACTGTCTAGGCTCTACTTACAGAAGGTCATAGGCAAACTTCCGGCTCTAAAGAATTGTCTAAAAAAACCCTTTTATGATTCATTTCATTAAACAAAAGTCATTCTAGGTCTTGTTTTAAGGCTTAAAAAAATATATCCGTTATTTAAACATTTAAATTCTCTGTGCTCCATGCAGATCCAGCTTTACTTTCCATGTTCAAAGAACCCCATTTCAGAGAGTGTTCTCTTCAAGGCACTTGGCTCCAGTGCACACCACCCAGTTGTTAACTTTCCAGCAGTAGCAGGAGTGAGGGCAGAAGCAAGCCCAGGACCTCTGGGTGGAGGTTTCCGGTTGGTCCTTCTCCACCTCATAATGGGTATGTTTCATCTTGGGATATAAATTAAGCAAATCCCATTGTCTAAAGCAGTGGTTCTCAACCTTCCTAATGCCGTGACCCTTTAATACAGTTCCTCATGTTGTGGTGACCCCCAATTTCATTGTTACAAATTGAACATAGTTAAAGCATAGTGATTAATCACAAAAACAGTATGTAATTACGTATGTGTTTTCCGATGGTCTTAGGCGACCCCTGTGAAAGCGTTGTTTGACCCCCAAAGGGGTCACGACCCACAGGTTGAGAACTGCTGGTCTAAGGGGATTTAGACCAGCGGTCGCCAACCGGTGGTCCGCGGACCACTGGTGATCCGTGAGGTCCGAAAGGTTGGCGACTGCTGGTTTAGACGGTCTGTCTGTCTTGCAACATTGGCGGGCGTGGACGGGGCGTGCAGGTGGGGGAAGGTGAGGAGGCGGCGACAGTCACAGGACTGCAGCCTCTGCTCTTCTCCCTTTTCACTGCGTGGAAATAGGGCTTTGTGTTTGGTCGGGTGACATGACAAGGTAAAAACAGTAGCTCTCAAATTAGACTTCACCTCAAATAACAAAGGTCACGGAGGGGGGCACGGATCCGCCGCTCTGGAGTCTGTGCGTGCGTGTGCACTTGGCATGCTTGCTGAAGTGGGTCCCTTGTCACCCCGCCTGGGCTCTCCACAGCTCCTGGCAGCCGGCACTGGTCCGAGGGGCACCACAGCGCCTTTGTGTCCCTTGCTGACACTCCGGCATTGTGTTTTTCTGCCCATTAACCAAGGATAAATGACCTAGATATTGTGCCTATTAAAGCCTCATTTTTCTCGTGCCCTTTTGTTCGGCGGTGTACCACATTATCAGACGCCGCACACATTTTTAAGTATCCTCAGTCGCAGATGCCCTTTGGAGGGAGTAATAGGAGGGTTTTGTGTGTGGTTCTGCGGAGATATCTGGAGTGGAATTATGTGCAGGTAATTTAAGGCTTCCCTTCCTGTCTAGTCTGAAGACAACCGGGTTAGCGCCTCACTAACAGCTGATCTAGCAGAAGAGGATATATCAAGAAACTGTACAAAGGCCAGAATGCTGTATTTGCATCTATTGCGAAGACAAAAAATAGAGCCAACACCAGTTCCCCTACACACTACATCCTATAATTACATTTCTGCATATCATGGGTCACTTTTATTAAAAGCATCATTACTACAGTTGGCAGCAATTTACAGTTTATCTTACATGATAGCAGTTTTCAAAGGAAAAAATAAAAGGACATCACAACAAAGAAAAACAATACATTTACAAAGTCATGTCTGTAAACTTCAAGGCTAGTTTAGAGCTGAGGTAATGCTGTTTTAGCTTTGTGGCTAAAGTAACAAAGTCCTTTAATTTAAAAAAAAAAGGTACCTGATTCTCTAGTCTCTCACTCTTTTATTTATTCATCTATTTATTTTGTTTATACCAGTGCATTACAAGACCACGAGACAATGGAACTGTAGTTCTATCTGGCGAGAACCCTCCCAGTAGGTTAATTTCCAAAGGGACCCTTCACATTCAACAGCTGCCTTATTATTGCTGCGCCTCTGGACGGAGACGTTCACACTAACGTGGAGATTGTCAGAGTGTACGGATGTGTGTGTGTGTGTGTGTGTATGCGCGAGTGTGGGCACCCCAGACAGTCAGAAAGGGAAACCAATGAGCAAGGATGATATGTACGGTAAATTTCATCTTGACCTTCACAGCAACGAAATTAAAATTAAAAAAATTAAATATATAACTTCATACTTCCTTCGAGCGGCGCGTCCTTCCATGAGTGCCGCCCCGTTACAAATTGCTCTTTATTATAATACCAATGGTACCAAACGAAGAGGAAACGAAGCAGAGCATTATGTAAGTTTTCCTTAAAAAGACATGATCACCTCTCAAATTTCATCTCTCCTAGGGGTAATAAATAATGCACTGCACAATACTTAAGGACCAAGATACCTTTTGACACACCTGTATAACATGACTTGGACTTTTTTTCTTCTTTTTTTTTCTTTTTGCTACACTATGTTACAGAACAGCTTATAAAACTAGGTATGAACATTAACTGTGAGTGTAAACAGTAGGACTACCACTTGTCAAAAGTTTTAAACACTTGAACGGGAACTGGGACTGGTTACTCGTCATTCTCATTGTTTTCTAGTTCTTCCCCGCCATCCAGCGAGTCCAGCTCTTCACCCTGTGCTATTTCGTCTTCGAGGACGGAGGACTCCGCCGTCTTGTCCAGGTTCTCCTCGGCGTCGCTGCCCTCGAGGTGCTCCTCTTCCTGAAAGGCCGCCCCCTCGGCCTTGTCGGGGCCCTTCTCCGCGCCCGAGCCCACGGTGTTCTGCAGTCCTGCCAGCGCGGGGAACCCGGGCAGCGTCAATCCTCCCAGCCCCGGAGGTAGAAACATGGAAGGGTAGAAGAGGCCTGGGGCCATGGTGGACAGGAGGAAAGGGTTGAAGGCGAGCGGGTTGGAGGGCAATCCAGTCGAGGCAGTAGCAGCACCAACGGGACCATTCGCAGAGTCAGTAGCCGAAACAGCGTCTGTGCTTTTCTCGGGGTCTTTGCTCTCCTCCTCGTTCTCGTTGCCCTTCTCCTCCCCCTTGGAAGTGCCGTCGTCCGGGTCTCCCTGACTGGACGCAGTAGTGGTGTTCCCAGCAGCAGTGGACAGGGGGCTGTTGAGCAGCCCGCCCAGGCCGAACATGTTGGGCAGGCCTGCCATGCCCGGCAGCATCAGGGGCAGCACGGCCGCAGGGTTCTTGGTGTCGCCTCCAGCCGCGGCAGCTGTGGCCAGTCCGGGAGGGAAGCCCATGAGCCCCGCCAGCTGGAGAGACTGGAGGCTCTGGAGGTTCTGAAGGCTCGTGAGGTCCATCCCCGCAAACAGGCTGTTCACCAGCAGAGGGTTGATTCCTGACGTGGAGGCCACGGCGGCAGCGGCGGCCGCTCTGGCGATTTCGCTCTTGGGCCTTCTTCCTCGTCGGCTCGCTCCTTCTCCCCTCACCACAGGTCCAGTGAGAAGACGGTCAAACATCGACTCGGGAACAAAACCCTGGAGGAAATGGAGAGGCAAACAGTGGCTGCAGAAGCTGCTGAAGAACACTTACTGTCAGTGGGGCCTCTGATGACCTGAAACCTGATGTTCTGAATGGAAATACACAAGCAATTATTTCCACTCTCAAAGCTCAAATGGTAAAAATTAGGACAGCAAAATCTCTGTATTTTAGCATCACACTGGCTCACGGAATTGGGCTGAGCTGCACAAAAACTGTCAAAGGCTACTCTGGAGTGAGGTCAACGGCAACCTGTCGCACCCAGAACGGAGGGCTGCTCAGAAACGCGAAGGAACAAACTTCTGACTGAATCTCAATGCAAGTGAAACAAAAGATTACACACTTTATGCTCCTGTTCATGACATCCTCAGAAAAAGAGAACTCTGGGGATGGAGAACAGATCAGCCGCTGTCAGGGGCCAGAGTTGTGGGAGAGGAACACCAGGGATTCTGGAACCATCTGCATTGTGATTATGGTGGCAGTTCACAGGCCATCCATGTTTAGGACTAATATTACTAGACACCAAAAGAAAGATACACTGCTTTGCTGTATACTTCAAAACAAACAAACAAAAAAGGATCAAGACATCATTAACACATTAATTTTAAAAAGAAACTAATAGTGAAGAAAACTCAGAATTGTTGTATTTTTTATTTGTTTATTTTAGGGATTTTCAACAGTGTGCCGCAAGAATTTTTAAAACATGTAATACCTGACTACTTAGTCAGGGCACTGACCTTTTTTCCCATAGACTGTCAAATAAAAAACTGACACGAGCCAACACAACAATAGCCGTCCGGTGTGAATGCCTTGTCTAGAACTATCTATAATAAAAGCGTAATATGCTAATTAGATAGGACAGCCAGACGATCTTCTGGATGACCTTCTGGGCGACCTTCCAGACGACCTTCCAAGACAAAGCCAGGGCTGGGAGGGCCGAGTCTCTTGCACGAATTTCATGCATCGGGCCTCTAGTACATATATGTCATATAATAGAGTTGTATCTTATTGGTCATGTCGCATAATAAGGTTGCCTGTGATTGGTTAATTCTTGGTACCAAAAATCCTGACATAGAAGTGTAGGCACCTGATTTTTTTAAAAAATTACCTTGGAGCAAAAAGAGTAATTGCTATTTTTGGTAAATATACCTATTTCTTTTGTCAGATCTGCTAAAAAATATATTTTTTGGTGTGCTGCAGAATTTTAGTAATTACTACTCTATGTGTGCCATGAGATGAAAAAGGTTTAAAATCGCTGGTTTATTTTAGTATCAGAAATCACAATTAATCTTCATCCACTCAACCACCATGAACTCCGCTCCACAGGTGGACGGCTGCTGGGTCTACCTGGGGCATCCCTCCTGGAGGCAGCTCACCTGCCAGACTGTGAGCGTGCATTTCCACACAATCCTCTTAAACCAGAGCTGTTTAGTTAACACACTTCGGATTAATGATGTAGACACAAGACATGATGTGTTTATGAGATGTGAAAATGATCTTTATGTCAATTCTTTTACGCTATTCTTTTATGTCTTTAAGGGCTAACAGAAAATAAAGAAAAATTCAGGAAAGTGGTTGTGCTGAGATGCCGACACGCAGAGCTTGTACTTACAGACTGCTTAACGATGTCAGTCCAGTCGGGAGCAACTGCAAACTCGGGGTTTTCTTCCAGCCACCTGGGCAGATCCTTCATGGGAGGTGCCATCGCTCCACCCATCTGGGGAGAGGCATGGGAAACGTAAGTCCTGCCCTCTCCCCTCCCATCTCTCTCTCTCCACATATGCACACACATACCGTACACATATACTCTGAAAGAAATGTGATTTTTTTTTTTTTTTTAATAAAAAGATCTCAGGCTAAAACATTTCTTTCTGGGATAAGAAATCACAGAGAACGAGTCCCCTTCCCACATTTACCTTCTTTCCATTTCGTTTATTGACAACGGGCACCCTTTCCTCTCCTGTCAAAGTGTTTATATCCAATTTGTTAGGGTTTCGACATCTATGTCGCTTCTGTTTCGGTTTCTGAAATGAGGAAAACAGCACATCCGCATTCTTCTGCAAAAAAACAAAAACAAATGTCTTTAGTAAAATTGCATTTAATACTTATTTTTTTCCTGTATAAATAACAAACAATCAAGTCATCTTCAATTATTATGGAAGCTTCAAGAATTATTTGAATTACTAGAAACCATACTTTTCTTTGAAAGGAAAAAGTCCTCCTATTTTCCACTCTGTACATTAAGGCACTAAACAAACACATAAGCTGAGAATCTGCTTTGCCTTTTATCTATCAATAATGCCGCTTTAGTAGAGTCTCTTCTTCAAATGTTTTACTAAGTCATGGTATTTTTAAAGGAAACTTTCTCTGATTTCTATGCAGTGATGGGAATGGATGCAGAGGTGCTATCACATCTGTGACAGGACTGTACATGAGGAGAACCAAGCGAGGGACACAAGGACCTGCAGGAGGGCCGTTCTGAGTGGCAGGAACTCAACTCATGCTGAATTCAGCAAAATCCTACACTGAAGTGTTTAAAAAATCAATCACATAAGCGTGGAAGTAATAGATTTGCGCCACTGGCTAGTCAACAGTTTATGTGACAAATCTTCCTTCCCAACCATTTAGACAGGCGGAGCGGCCAGGTATCAGCTTGTTACATGGACGTCTGAAGATGTAAACACTACGTAAGCACAATCTTTGGCATTAGAGGATGAAGATGATGAGGTCTGAGTTCATCTCAGACACAACTACTAGTTAGTTGCTTAAAAAAGCAGCTAATGAAGTCGTAGGCTGCATTGCTGGTCACATCTCTGCAAGTAGTATCTTCACAGCATTCTGAGTGGATCAGACCTGGGCTGGAGACCAATGCAAGTGCATTCCTGAGTGTTAGCCCAATAACGAGACCACCTGGAAACCACGCCAGGCAGAGAATAATTGGAGAACTCGTGCCTGGTTGGTGAGAGATGGTGAAAGCAAGAAAACGCATGATAGGTGTCTTCAAATAACTGCAGGGCTGCCCTTCCCATGGGATAGACCTGAAAGCTAGTTCATATAATGACAAAAACTGGGAAATGATCGCGATGAGAAGACATTCAAGCTAAGAGCAGAGGGACCAGGGGTTTCTATGTTGAACAAGAGAACAAAATGGACCGTGCTGGCGAGATCCCTCCCACTCCAAGCTCCGTAACACTTACTGGTACGTAACTTGGCATATCAACAGTGTAAGCAGGGTGCAGCTTCAGCCATTCAACCAAGTCCTTATTTTTAGGAGCGTCATCCCCCACCAGCCTCGTCCCATCTTCGAGATTTATAACAGGGATCCGTGTGTCGGGGTCCAGCTGTCCAGGAGAAGGAATGTTTCGTGTTGGTGGGGTCTCTATATCTTCTTCGAAAGCTTTGGTCACCTCAGCATCCTCCTGCAAAAAGTTGACAATGGTCTGAATTCTCACAGGAAGAGAGAGATTCTGGCAACGTCCTATCCCAAGAAAAGGCTATCCTAGCACAATGGATATTTGCTCAAAAAGGGGGAAAAGTTACTTGCAACAATGTCAGTTTTGGAACATATTAGAAGATGAAACCTTAACATCATGCTTCACGCTGCAGAATTAGTAATTAGGCAGAAAATGCACAGGCTCCACGTTTGAGATCTTAAGCGAGCACTAGGCATGTGACGTGGGCAGGGTAGCCTGAGCCTCTTCTGCACAGAAGGCAGCCTCTCAATCTCTCTCAAAAATCCATAGATAAACACCATTGAAACATTTTTAATTGAAGAA
This sequence comes from Myotis yumanensis, assembly GCF_028538775.1. Lineage (NCBI taxonomy): Eukaryota > Metazoa > Chordata > Mammalia > Chiroptera > Vespertilionidae > Myotis > Myotis yumanensis. The sequence continues at coordinate 22,954,863 of NW_027223766.1, forward strand.
AAGTTCCCAAAGCCAGTTTATACATAGCTTTTTGGCACTGAAAACAGTACAACTTCGCTGGTGGTATGAAATTCTGTGTTGGGCTTGTGTGACAGCACTGAAAAGATCAACTTCAACCCAAGTCTAGGCTCTACCACTGTGCAGCCACTGGTCCTCAAACTGGTTTTGCAACCTCCCAACATCTTTTAAGTCAACTCATTTCTCCACTCCTACTGCTCCGACTTCCCACCCATATTACTGCAATATTCCTAGGTGGGCTCCCTGATCTAGTTCTGCCCCACCCTTCTTTAATCCAACCTCCACACTGCTACAGTGAAGTCAGTTTTCCAAAATGCATTCTTCGTAGTTCAAAACCTTGTCACACTCTCCTATTTAACCTGTTGTGATCATCGAATCCCCACCACTTTCAGTATAAAGCACAGGTTCTCACATGGCAATCGAGGCCTCCATGACGTGCATCCCACATCATCTCCAAGCTCATCTCTGCTGAACCTCCCCTCCTCACCAACTCCCCAGCCAACAGCTTTCAGCTCATCAACCATGATAGGCTCTCTTTCTGACCTCAGGCCCTTTGCACTTGCTCTCTGCAGCCCTCTTTTAAAATGACCAACGTCTACACCATCTTCTAAACTTAACCAAAGCATGACCACCTTCAGGGATCCTTCCTCATCCGTTTCTCCTAATACTGTCCTCCCTCCATTCCCATTCTTCCTTTGGACTCACGAAATACTCCAACCATAGCTCATAACTATGATGCATTATTATCTAGACACTGAGTTGTCAAGTGCAAGCAAGCTCCTGTCAGGCCTTTACTCTCGCACCCCGGTGCAGAGGCAGGGCCAGCTCCCACAATGTTGCTGAATGCATGGTGGCTGCACCTGACTTTTCATGGTCTCCGGTTTGAGTGCTGACACAATGCATAACCCTCCACAACCCCAAAACAACAGTAAAAAATAATAATAGTAATTTTTTTTTTTACAGAATATTCTCTAAGATCTATTGGGAATTCTGAGCTAAATCTAACTTTAGAAAAATAAAAATATCAATAAATTCTTAGGCACAACTTAGGATATATGAAATGAATAAAATCAGCCTTAAGCTTATAGGTATATAATTACAATAGGAAAGTAGCACTGGTTGCAATGACTGTTAATTCCTGTATGTGCCATGATTTAAATATTAAACACAAGAGTAAATGAAAAGAAGTGTGGGCTACAGAAACCCCTCAATTTGCTTGACAAAGAAGGAATTTTCAGTAAACACAACCTGTCAAAGTGTTAACAGGGTGGTTTTAAGCAGGAAGGTCAATCACTAGAGACACAACGTTGGGGAGCACACACCTAGAAACGGCATTTCATCTTCTGGAACCATCAGCCACAGCTGATCCACTACAAGACATATTTTCACAAGCTTCTAAAAGAACCATATGCTCAACAAAAATGACCATTATTGCAACTGGCACACTGATCATAAATTTTGAAAATTAACTTTAACCACCTGGATGTTTCTGTTTTACTCAGACCTCACCAGGGGGTAAATTCCAGTAAAAGCTATTTTGCAATTTCTAGACTTTAATTCAACCATGCCTTTTCCTACCCTTCTAAGTTACTAAGCTTTCTCTAGGTTGAAGAAATAGAAAATGGACAAACAATTACAGGGATGGAATAGTATGAGAAAAAAAACACATTAAAATCAACAACTGCTTCCCTCACTTTCAAACTGCAGTATTTCCCAAACTGTCCCACTGCCCGGGGGCAAGGGTCCCAGGTCCCTGGCACCCAGGCTCTCGTGCACAGACAAGGAGCGCCACTATTTGATTCAGGTTTCAAATCAACAGGCAGAAGATACCTAGTACTAATCAGCATTTAAAAAGAAGCCGCATGGAATCAAGCACCTGGGGTAATTAAACCCTCGTCATTTTCAGGCAGCACATTTTTAGGTGGCGTGGGTGACACAGATTAGGGAAGAGAATTTTGATTACACTGCCCTTGTTTCCTTTGAATTGAAAAAAAAAAAGTAAAAATCACATGTATTTCCTTCGAACCTAAACAAGCACAGATCATTAGGCAGTTAAGATTTTAGGAGACTTGCGATCCCTAACTTTGTATATGAATACAAACTTCGAGTCAGAAAATATACATGTATACTAATCTAATAAGTGCCAGGCCCCCAAAATATCAGTATTTTTGAGAGCAAAAGCTTTTCCACCTCAAGAATTCAGAGATGACAACATCAGGCTCCGAAGACCATGTTTCTGTTTGGGCTGGTCTCCTGAGAGTAGCCAGTATAGCAGAGTCTTGGGAAGAATAAACCTCCCAGCCACACCTGGTTCAGGCTGGGTGACCTGCATCACTGCTCAACGCAACGCCCGCTCAGAACCACGGCTCTGCTCACTGTAATTCTATTTCCCTGGTGGAAGAAGCCAGCTTTAACACTGCATCGCGGAGAGGAATGCGGGCCAGCGCTATGGGCAATGCGGGGGCCCTGGCTGTCACGTGGGCACAGACAACGGAGTGGGCTCCTGCACTTACTGCACTCAGTGACGTCCGTTTGTGGCTCATGAAAAGCAGATCGAGGCCCTCCACGTTTTTCCTCCTCCCCCGCCTCCTCTTCATGGGGGGCTCCCCATCCACGAGGGAGCCGTTGAGCAGGTGCCTCGTGGGCGTGCGTGACAGGCCCACCTGCAGCAGCTCCATCTGAGTCTTAAAGGCATCGGACACTGGCGTGGAGACGTTAGGCAAGATGAACTTTGAAGTAAGAGATGAAAAATTTGAGGTAGAGCTTGTTGCCTCTCTGGAGGCCTTCGATAAATCTACAACTTTTTCTTGTCCATTTTCTGAGACCACCTGAGACTCCCGAAGCTGGGCCACCATCTCCATGAGGTTTCTCCGCTTGGCAGCTCTTTCGGCCTCGATTTCAATTTTCCTCCTCCTCCTCCTCCGCTGGCGAGGGACAGCGAGATTGAGAGCATCTTCCTGTTGAAAAATGCCAATGAAACAATGACCCCAAAAGGTCTGTGCTCCATGAGCTGGCTTCTACAACTAAAGAACAGCAAGCTTAAGGCCTGGCCAGTGTGGCTCACTGGTTGAGCGTTAACCTATGAACCTGCAGGTCAGGGTTCAATTCCCAGTCAGGGCACATGCCCAAGTTGCAGGCTCAATTCCCAGTGTGGGGCATGCAGGAGGCAGCCAGTCAATAATTGTCTCTCATCATTGATGTTTCTATCTCTCTCTCCCTCTCCCTTCCTCTCTAAAATCAATAAAATGTGTGTGTGTGTGTGTGTGTGTGTGTGTGTATGAAGCGTAAGGAATTAAACATTCCTGACTGTGCAACAAGCTGAGGAAACAGCAGCCATATTTCTAAGTAGGACCAGTGAAACACAAGCTTCCAAACTGAGAGGAGATTTAGAGCTGAACTTGAAACTGCAAAAACAAATCGCGCTGACCTACCTTTGACAACTGGGGAGAAGTGGTGAGGTCCTCGCTCCCGCTGACGCTGGCCTGGCCGACTGCGGAGAGCTCCGCAAAGCTCCGCTTCTGCAGGGGGCTGTCCATGGTGGGCGGCGTGTAGCCGGGGAGGAGGCCCTGGAAATCAAACATCTGGCGCCGATTTACTGGCCATTTGCCTTTCAACACCGCTTCACAGATATTGTCTAATCGGTTTATCATTACTCGATCCTGGAAGGAAAGGAGAAGTCGCATGACATTGCAAGAAAGACCTGGTCAAAATTACCAGGTAAATATTTCTATCAAGATGCTAAAGAGTATGAAAGATTTACAAGTCAATTGGTGGGGAAAATGTCAAAGAAAATAAAAGATAAACAAGCAAGCAAATAAACAAATTCCACCCAGACTGCCTGGCCATGGTGGAAGGTACTCAGGTGGCTCCAGGACAGAAAACCTAATGTTCTGCGATTATGAACACAGAACCACATAAGTTAGCAAACACTGCATGGCCTCCACTTCTGAAATGCCCCCCGTATTTTAAAAGTAACTTTTACTCAAGCTAAAGAATGGTGGGTGCATGTCAGCAGGTAACAACAGAACCCTGCCCGTAGCTTCAGAGCCAGGCAGGATCATAGTCTGTCCCGGGTGGTGGGACATCATTAGCGTAACTATTAATAAAGTTCAGCATTACAAAATGGGCACAACCCAGGAACACCTAATGAATGTAAATTTGCATCCCCCACCTATTATTACTTCAAATTTCACTGAAGCGTGTACATTAAAGATTTCTAATTACAGCTTAGACCCAGTTTCCATAGATTAAACGTACCTGCCTGCTACCATAGACCTGACTGATCCAGGGAACTCCCTTCCATACCCGGTAAGGGAGACTAGCACAGCGGGGGAAGTGAGAGGGCATGGAGAGAAAAAGATGTCTATGATAGGACACTTTTCAGTTAAAAATTTCACATCATTTCTTACGCAACTCACAGTACGAAGGCCAGCCTAGGGATGAGTCGACTGAAGCTGTTTTTTGTGTTGTTTTAAACCAGACAGCCCTGTTATGGTAATTAGGATAATTATTTCCCCACCCTTAAAAACAGACCCAAATTACATAGGGATTTATTATAAAATTATGCTAGTCAGCCAAAAAAAAAAAAAAAAAGTAATTTCCACTTTGTTTTTGGTTCTAGATAACCACATTTGGAATTAACACATAATATACTGGACCAAATGGGTTAACAGCCCACCTTCTCCTGAGTGAAGAAGAGTAGCTTTCCAAATATATGGAACTTGTCTCAAATCTGAAAGTTCTACTTTAGACAAGAAAAAAAAAAAAATTGAAACCTAGTTTTAAAAGTCCACACATTTCCCTTTGTGCATTGTTGGTGGGATTGTAAATGGTGTAATCACTATAGAAAACAGTACAGAGGTTCCTCAAAAAATCAAGTCTAGAGCTACCATGTGACCAGCAATCCCACTTCTGGGTACATATCCAGAACAGAAGAACTGGAAGCAGGATCTCAAAGAGATATTAATGTACTCATGCTCAAGGAGCACTACAATGAGCCACGGGGCATAAAGAACCCACATGTCCCAATGACGGGTGGCTGGGTAAAGAATATAGACTGTATATCTAAAATGGAATATTATTCAGCCCTAAAAAGGAAGGAAACCTGGTCACATGAATAAACCGTGAGGACATTCTGTTAAGTAAAATAAACCAATCACAAAAGGACGAATATTGTATGACTGCACTTACATGAGGCAACCAAAGTAGTCACATTCACCAAAACAAACAGTAGAATTGTGGTTGCCAGGGAGTACAGGAAGGAGCTATTTAATGGGTATAAAGTCTCAGTCACGCAAGATAAAAATGTTCTGGAGAGCCACTTCACAACAATATGAATAGACTGAAGACTACTGATCTACACACCTAAAATTGGTTAAGATCATAAATTTCACGTTATGTGTTTTTTTTAGCCAAATAACAAAAATTTTGAAAAGGTCATATATTTTATATCACCAAAGGGTTAGTCTGTTGAAACAATAATCCATATACAGGATAGTACAAGATTACCACCCTAAAAACCACAAGGAGCTAAAGGTCCATATAAACGGTTCTATTTCTTATTATCCTCCCTTCATGTCACCTTTCCATCCTATTGCAAAAGTATTTTACTGATTTTTTTCCCCCTTTGGGCTTTCCCAGATCATTCTTTAAACCATGAGAAACATCTACAGTCTTCAGACCTTGTGTAACATTTACCTTAAAATTATTTGAAAAACCAAGCTCGAACAATTTCTTCCACCCCCCCTTTGGGTCAACAAAACAAAACAAAACAAAACAAAAACAAAAATTAACCCACCAACCTTAGGCCAAAATGAGAAGGCAAATGTTCTTTCATGAAGGAGCTGAGCTACCGACGGGTCCCCGTCCTCCATGTAGAACCCATCTCGGGTCTCGTCCCTGGCAGTGCTCATGGAAGCATTGCTTTCTTCATCAAAATGCTTCCCCCTAGAGACAGCTCCTGCTGAGAAATGAGTTCATGTGCATGACTCACAACCAGAATATCACGGAAAAAGAAGTTTAGAAAGGACACGGTGGAAAAAATGGAATGCCGATCCGCTCCGTTTTACTGAGTCCTACACTATGGCCAGGAGGGTCTGGGGCGTTTTACAGATCTTTCTGTGTAAAGCCTGCACCAGGCCTGGCACGGACATGCCCATTCCCATCTTCCAGACGAAGCAGCAGAGTAGCTTAGGGAGGTCGCGTCGCTAGTCACCTGACGCTGTGCAAGTGCATCTCAGAGGAGGCTGAAGGACAACCAAGACTGACAAGAACCCATGTCCCCCACACGGGAAAAGGTGCTAACCTGTCCACTAAGTTCTAAGTTCCAGCTGCAGCAGAACTGTACAACATGCCTGACTTTGTGACTTACAAAGGACACCGGTTATTTTTAGGTTCCACTCCTACCCGTTACTTCTGAATTAAAACTGTATCAATTAAGCATTATTTGTTTTAAAATAACTCAATATTTACTCAGCGAAGGACTCTTCTCCCACACATTTAATTGTCAAAATTCACATCACTTGGGCCCAGCCGGAGTGGTCAGCTGGTTGGAACATCACCCCATGCACCGAAAGGCTGCCGGTCTGATTCCTGGCCAGGGCACATAGCCTGGGTTGTGGGCTCAATCCTGTCGGGGCATGTATGGAAGACAACTGAGCAATGTTTCTCTCGTATATTGATGTCTACCTCTGTCTCTCTGTCTGTCTCTCTCTGTCCTCTGGTGAGGATTAAACAAATAAAATCATTTGGGATTTTTAATACACCGCTACTATAAAGTTAACCGTTATCCTTAATCTAGAAATTATGTATTCATAAACCTCTCCTGAGAATTCAACTTGTTCGAAATATCATGTTTCCGTGTCTTATTAGAGCAGAACATACAAGTAAACATAACCTAAAATTATCCCTTCACAGAAGAAATGTGCACTTAAGAAACAAAAAAGAGCTTTTGTCAGTGGCATGAAAACTCGGCAGGTCGCCACTGCGGTGCAGAAGGAGGGGCCGGGGGGCCAGGCATTACCTTCAGGCTGGGAAGATTCTTCCGACTTGTCATCATCCTCCAGCTTTTCTTCCTCGTCCTCTTCCGAACCTTTCTCGGAAATTGACTTGGGCCCTGAATCTGCGCCGACCTCCATGCCTCTCAGCTCCTGTTTGACAGAGCTGGCCTCGGCAGCACAGTCCTCCTTATGGTCCTCGTCCCCGCCCTCAGGTTCCTCCTCCTCCGCTTTCGTGGCAGGTTTCTCTTGGGTGGCCGCGTGTTCAGGCTCCTCTCCTTTGCCCTCTGTCTGTCCCACCCCCTTTTCCTCCTGAATATGAGCGGATGAGACGACTGCCGGAGTCTGGCCAAATCCCACTGCCAGTGGGTTCAAGGCCGACATATTGCCAGGCCCTCTGTTCTGCGCGAAGTTTTTGTGCGCATCCAAGAAGGACAGCTCGGGGTCGTTGAGGATGTGATAGTCTGTCCGACTGACCCCATGTTTAGCGGCGCCCACCAGCAAGTCTCGGTCGTGCCGCCCGCACTCCCACCACTCCGGCAGGTCCAGGCTTGGCTGGCAGAGCTTCAGCCTCTCCCCCAGTTGAGGGTGATGGAGAACCTGCTCACGAATTTTCCGGAGCAGTTCGATGCGGTAGAGAGTTCTAGAGGCACGCTCTTCTGTGATGGGCTCGATCATGGAGAGGTCTGGAGGTTCTGAAAACATAAAAAAATCGTATTTACTTGGGACAAAACCGAAGCAGGTCTTCAATTGTTCACTCTCTTATCTTTCATTTTAATGGCCTGTTAGTATAGAACTTTTTTGTTATCAATGGACCTACCATCATCTGGCTTGGTGGGCATTCGACACACGCGCCTACACATGGCCACAAAGCAACTGAAGTATTTCTCCAGGCTTTCATCAGACTTTTTGTCCAGTCTGGCAAAGGCTCGAAATTGGTTCCAATCAAACTGCTGTTTCATGGGGTCAAAAATAACCCCAAAAGTGGATACCACGCGGTAAAAGTCAGCCTCTTCTCTTCTCGTCCACCTGTCAGAAAAGAAGACATTGTCTTGCATTGTATTGAGTGAAAAGCTTCCCGCATATTCTCTCTTTTCCTCTTTTGCCCCAACCCGGTACTTATTTTGGGGTTTGGAGGCAGACTGCTTCGATGGTCATTGTCTCCCATGTGATTCCTGCCTCTTGCAGGCCTAAAAGAGCAACGCAGAGAGGAATGTGCCAGGAGTTGAGAGTAAAACCCTGGAAAAAACTCACTTTTGCCGTTTCTCAGAGATTATAGCTTCCCTTTCCGCTTCCAGTGCTCTCACTTCCTCCCGAGGCCGCCGCCTCCGCCGGTCGGTCTTCGTCACGGCCTCCTGCCTCAGCTGCTGCCTCTTATAGCTGCGCTGATAGGCAGTGATGAGCCGGCGCAGACGGGTGGTCAGGGTTGAGGTGTTAGGCCAGTCAAGTTGGCCTAACTCAGCATTGCTCTCGCTGTGCTTGCCTGGGAAATGGGAAAAATATTTTTTTGAAATGTGTAGCTGCAATCTTGCAATATCCAGGATTTCCCATCACAACAAGGTGGCTCATTAACATTCAAATGACAGTGTGGGAAAGGGCATCAGAGTGCCCTCATTTTGAGAATGTTAATAAAGAATAATATTAGTATGGAACTTATAAACCATTCCTTTTTTAAATCAATCTTACATAAAGAAATACTTTATGTCATGAACTACATTATAAGGGTGTTCTCATGTAATGTGATAATCTTGAGCTTAAAAAAATCACATTAATTGTTAGCTAATGATTTTACATTACGCAAAAGGTCGGTATTTTCTGTAAACTGGCACTATTTCAGACACTTGGCACATGCTCAATTTTCAAGAGATATATTTCTTTCTTTTTTTAAGAGATATATTTCTAAAAATGCTTAAAAAGTTTTCACTAACTGGTATAAAGCAAATGAATAGATTCTCTTAATCCAAAAAAATAGTTATTTTATCAAAGAAATGCAACATAATGCAAAACCAACACTAAACAAGAATTTAAATTATTCCCAATAGAGAGGAGTCAGTGTAGACGAGAAAATGCTTTGAGATCCACCACCCCAAAGCCCAGAGGTCGCTGACACGCCGCCGCCTGCCGGCGCACCCCGACTCTGCTGCATCAGCGCCAATGGAGCCGTACCTGTGGTTCGCAGTTCCACAGGTTCTTCCTTCTCTTCGGGAGGAGAATTGGCAAATTCCTTGAAAGCAACGGGAGAAACGAAATTATTTTAATCTGGGTTTCATTTTGCTTTATTTTCTAAAGAAAATTAACAAGCCGTATATGGGCACATAATATTTTACTGGTGCTATAAAGTCAATATACTCAAATTCTTACATCTATTTCATCCTTGAACGGCGTTCGGGTTGGTTTATATTCCGGGTCTTCATCTTCTCTATCAAATTCTCCCCTATGTAAAAATTTTTAAAAATGCTTAAATCATACTGATAGACAGAGACTGCCTAATGCAACTTTTACTTATGGGTTCAATATCAAAAGCCATTCTATCAGTATTTAAAACAGGCAGTCGTGGAGGGAGGGGGTGTGGGATGGCTGGAGGGAAGGGTGGGGGTGTCATCATTTGAAAAAGACAAACAAGTTTCAGATTATCTAGATACTGTATCATGTTTAAATAATCATGATGACACGTACCCAGACTATACTGGTAAACATCACTTAGTTCAAATCAGACGCAACATAGTACACTGTGCAGTGGCAGTGGAAGAACTGAACGCTGCCAATAGATGCAACACGAATGTAAAGTTTATTAAAATTTTAAAATGTCCTTCTTACCCATCACCACCATCTGCTAGCATGTCTGTTCCTCTCTGCTCGGCAGCGATGGCCTTGGCATCGGGCATACCCACTCGTTCCAGGAAGCACAGTGCGGGGTCCGCGCGCATGGAGTTGTACTTCTCATAGCCTGTGCCATCCCCACCAGCCCGGAGGACACACACAGAGACAATGAAAGGCCCGTCACGAACAGAATCACAGCACCACCACAACGCGCGGGCTTTATTCCTTATACTTAAAAGAACCCTGATTTAGCGTTTGGACCACTCAATTCCAGGGCAGATTTGGGGGGGCCAAGTTACATTCCAGGGACGTTATCAGAATGACCACACATACTAAGGAAAACAGGTTCCACCATAACTGGGAGATGCCTGGGAAGATTTCTGGCCCTGTTTTCCCCAAGACCTAATTTTGTTTGACATTTAAAACACTTCGTAACATTTCCTCTATGACCTCCGCAGAGGTAGGCCAAGTCCACCCCATCCTCCTCAGGAGCAGCCTCGGTTTTGCGGGACCTTCCACCGCCAGCTGAAAACCCGCTACGTCAGGCCAGCGAACCTGTCTTATTGGGTTTGGGATGATGCATGTCAGTAAGATGACACTGTTCCCTCTATGGCTTTCAAACTGCAATTTGCTCTTCGACTGCCCACACTGACTAGATGGGAAATGGCAGATCCCAACAGTGTCGTGCGGGGAAATGGTTTTTAGGCTGAGCTCACAGAACAGGGCCGTGCACATAGGCAGAACAGCACAATTCAATTAGGATGTGTACTACAACCCGTCGCCCCTAACTGCTGTAGAGCCGCAAGCCAAACTACAATCACGGAAGGTTTTATAAGCCATCATTCTCCCCTTTAGTCAGGCCAGGCTGCCGAGACTACCTCGGCGACCTCCAGAGAGTTGGGATTATAATCAGGAATCGCTCACTGTATATATCATGCCAGTTCTGCATCCCCAGCCTTTCAAAGTTAACAAGGCTGCATCCCACTCGGGGGAGCCGGGAGTTCTCAGCACTGACATTTGTGAAATATTGCTTGGAACAAAGCCCAGGAGGCACTTGTACAGATTAATAGCAGAGGTTAAGCCCGCCGTCCACTCTGACACGGGCTGGCAGAGTCGGCGCGGGAGCCGTGCTGGGAGCAAAGTTTCGGGAGGGCTCCAGGACAGTTGGGCTATTCTTAAAACAAATATGGTTTGGGTTCTATTTACAGCCAAGAAAGAAATGTTTTCTTCTCAAACACTCAACAAACATTCAAAAACAGCATCTGATATTTACAGTTCATATTAGATTTTTAGTGCAGGAAAGTGGTCGGTGCCAAGAGTCCTTTGGAACTATCCATGTTAATATGACTCTGGGAGAGAGGATGCAACGAGCTCTAAATAGAGAAAAGGCCACGCGGTCAAGATGTGGTCAAGCGGACACATCACTCACCGTGTTTGAACACCCCAATTAGGAGGGACTTATCCGCCTCCTTATCCCACCAATCTGTGGGGACCTCGGCGTGGAAAGGCTCGGGTATCCACACATCAGCGTCACTGTAAAGACAACCATTTGTGTGACATTTAAAACAAACACCAATATTTTAAAAATCTCCAAGTAATTTGACCATGTGCCCGCGCTCATGTGCCCCCTTCCCACAATGAGCACCTGGGTGTCACGGAGAGGAGTGAGCAAAGGTTAAAGCAAAGGGCATAAGTCAGTCGCTTTCCACCTTGAGCAGAAATGAACGCTAGCACCAGTGTCCCATTTTAAAGGTCGTGACAGAACTCCTGTAATTTAGTTCACACACACACACACACGCACGCACACATGCACAGGCTTTCCCCGATTTTCACCACGTCCCCAAGCTCACAGGACAAACACTACATTCGAGATGCAAAACAGGACGTGTGCTTCTCGTGGTTTATGAAGGTTTTGAAACACGATCCATGATGTGTTCCGACTACCCGGATGATGGTAGGGGGGCAGAGAACCCATGCATACAAGCACGAACCTTGAGTCAGCACCCTCTAAGATCTTATCTGCCTGGTCTCCTATCACTTCTTGTCGTAGGTAGTACAGCATGCGGACACGCAGCAGGACCCTGGAGAGGAAGACAGAGGGGGGAAAAAGTTCTTAACTTCAGGACTGTTTGCCAACAGTGGCTTTTGGCAGCTGCTGCTGTTCATCCATCATCCTGCCAAGGCTGATTAGCCATGCTGTATGGTAGGCTTGAAGCGTGACAGATGGTGGCACATAATCACCTCTGTGTGGTGCTTTCTGCTGGCTTCCAACAGGCCTGCCTGGCAACCGTTCACACTGCACAGAGAGGGACCGAGCTCAGCCCAGCCCAGGCGCACTTCACTTCGTCCTACCTAGTGCAGCTTGTGAAGTTTAGACACGTACCCTACCACTGCCTCTGAAGTATTGAAGCAAGTTTGTAAACAACTGAGCAGATGGCTTTCAGTAACTGTTCTGCTTCATTATCTCATAAAATTTCCTCAGCTGCTGCCTTAATGCCATTTTTGGAAGCACATCAGAAGTTGTAGGAATACACACGATATAAAATCTGGTTTTACTACCTTACAATAAACCCTCAATATGGAATGTCAGGTTTTGCAGATTATAGAACTTTGCTTCCGAGAAAGGAAGATGGAGATTGGGTGTGGGTCTTCAGCTTCTCCCTTAAGGAATATTAACCATTTTTTATTCCTTCTGGTTTATATTACCTGGAAGCCTAAGTTGTCACTTAAAAAATAATAAAACATTACAAAGGCGATTAAAATATGTCTAATTCATTGGAGCTCTCAGTCATTCTCAAGGAATTAGTGTTTAAAAGCCCTTGGAATTCTAGGAGCCAGATTTTTCAATCTCACTTGGATTTCCTCAATGGCTTTGAACATACTTCTTTCAATAAAGCCCACCTGGTAACTCCCCAGGGGCTAAGTCTGCTCCGAGTCTGGCATCTCCTGTCGGAGAGCCCTCGTGGGCCGTCAGGACTGGTATCCGAGACTGCCTCCTTGGCCGTGAGTAGATGACAATACCAAGTGCTATTTGCCCAGCTGGGCAATCCCAACATACACACATTTCCCATGTACTCGCTTATTTCCTCTTCACCAGGACACCAGGATGGAGGGGGGCGAGTTACAATTTCTACAATTTCTACGTTACAAACGTGAAAATGGAGACTAAGAGAAGACAAGCTGCATAGCCAAGGTCAGAGTCACCTTGACCATGGACCACTCAGAGCAGGCTCTCTGCTCCACCACTTCACACTGTCTCTCAGGATGTGGTAACTGTCCTTGAAAATACCAAATGACAACTTGGGGAAGCTTCACCGAAACAGACCACTCCTGGTCATACGTGGAACAGGTGCACCTCCCTCCACCATGAGTCTGCTCCCGGCCAACCTGGGCTCCGGTGGGCAAAGGGTGGGGCTGTAAACATCTGAATACACTCCAAGGTAAACACTCACTCTGGGTAACGTTTTTTTATTTCTTTCTTTTGATAAGATTTAACACTGGCTTGCCCAACTGACCCAGCAGAACAGGCAGAGCAGGCCTCTTCGGTGAGAGGACTTGCAGGCCAGTTCTTCTGAGAACCTAAGAGGATGCTCACCAGGGAACACCCCCACCGTGGGCTGGATTCACTTTTATTCACCAAAACTCGGTACAGTGGCAGCGACCCTAAGGGTTTCTCTTTCTTTTGGTAGAAGACAAAGTTTTCTACATCGGGAGGAATTTCAGTTACGTGGAGACTTTTATGTCATCTTTTTTCTAGAGGAAACAATGCAAACCAGTGCATCTGGCCAGCTCAGTGTCCTTGAGGAGGACGTGGCAGTTGCCGGCAGGTTTACAAGGTGAACGGGAGATGGCCTCTGACCTGAAGGAGTTCACACCTGTCTGACAGGACATCTCACACCCGGTCAGGGAGGGCACCCTATGAACCAGAAGGTCATGGTTCAATTCCTGGTCACGGCACATGCCCAGGTTGTGGGCAGCCAATCAATGTTTCTTTCTTATCACTGATGTTTCTATCTCACTCTCCCTCCCACTTCCTCTCTGAAATCAATCTAAATACATTTAAAACAAAAAACAAAGACACCACCACATTGGACCTGAGGCCAGAGCCATTGTTCCCACACTTGACCAGGGTTGATGCAGAACTCACGAGGCTAATCACCCCAAGTTCACAGAAACCACAAGGAAATGGAAGTTTTCCAGCAGGTATACGAGGGGCAGGACTATCATGCTACAGTAGTAATGACAAAACAGTTTCTGAGGCACCAAGATGGCTGGAGGGAATGGTTTGGAAGACTCAAAATTCTAAAGACAGCGATCAAAGGGAGGCCCTGAAGACATTTGCGTTTAAAAAGGGATGAGAAGCATCCATCAGGGCAACCTGGGAGCAACACGTGTTTTCCAGGGTTATTCGTGTGAGGACTGAGACAGCCCGGAGAAGGAGGCAGGCGTCTGAGGTGGGGGGTGGTCAAGGACAAGGGCGCCAGCCTCGTCTGTCCGTCTGGGCCTCCAACCTGGCCCTGCCCCTTCACTAGCAGAGGGACCAAAAGTACCCAAGTCTCAGTTTCCTTGAAATAGGATAAAACAGCACTTCTCATGGCAGACAACAAACACCGTCCGTATGCAGGGCTAGGCACACTGCAGCACCATGTGCTCAGACTGTGGTGGCTAATTTTAAAGAGAGACGCACATACATTTCTTTATATCCTGCCTCTTCCAACTGAGACCTTGCTGCTGATGCACAGGGAGAGGGAGTCCTGGAGAGGCTGGGGGTGTGCGCCAGGCAGCACGGCCAGGAAGGGGCAGTGGGTGGGCTCGGTGCAGTGCGGCTGCACTGCTGACACTGAATAGTGTGCTCAGAGCAAGGGAAGAAGCAACATGTGGAGATGTCAGTTTAAGAAGAAAGTTATCAGAGCTCCAAGCGGTGAAATAAACTTAGATTCAATAGTGTTCAATTATACAGAATCAAGTTCTAGAAATAAAGGTAAGGAATGCAATTCTCAGCTCATAAAGTAAGCAAAACAAGACCAAACAACTGAGGAGCGATTAAGCAAAAAATAACATGACCATTCCCCAGGGCTTCCCCTGCGGGCAGTCAGCTGAAGATGGGATTGTATAAAGCTAACCATATTCCTCAACACACACTGGTTAACATTTAGTTATCCACAGGTGCACCTGAGACTAATATAACATAACTAGAGGCCCAATGCATGAAATTCATGCAAGAATAGGCCTTCCTTCCCCCAGCTGCCAGCACTGGCTTCCCTCTGGCACCCGGGACCCGGGCTTCCCTCCCAGCCCCGGCTTCATCCGGAAGGTCGTCCGGAAGGATGTCTGATCTAATTAGCATATTACGCTTTTATTATTATAGATACTGAATGTAAGCTATAATTGAAAAATAACATAAAAACAAAACTTAGTTATCCACAATGTCACAGCAGCCCTATTCACAACAGCCAGAAGGTGTCTGTCAACCTAAGTGCCCAATGGTAGGTGAATGGATAAACACAAGGTGGTCTTATCTATACAATGGAATATTATTCAGCCATAAAAAGGACTAAAAGTCTGGCACAAGCTACAACATGGGCCAACTTTGAAAATATCATGCTAAGTGAAATAATCCAGACACAGAAAGACATATACTGTAAATTTCCACTTATGAGGTACTTAGAATAGGCAAATTCATAATGGAGAATGGTGGTTGCCAGGGACTTGGGGATGAGGAAGAGTGGCAGGCGAGTTTTGGTTTAACGGTACAGAGTTTATATTGGGGTCAATGAAAATGTTTTGGGGATAGACAGTGGTGAGGGGTACACAGCATTTTTAATGTAATTAATACTAATGAATTATAAACTTACAAATGATAAAATTTTTAAATTGTGTTATGTATCTTTATCACAATTTTTAAAATCAGCCCTGGCCGGTCTGACTCAGTGTATAAAGCATAGGCCCTTGGACTGAAGGGTCCCAAATTTGATTCCGGTCAAGAGCATGTACCTTGGTTGCAGATGCATTCCCCTGCCCTGGTCAGGGCACATGCAGGAGGCAACCAATCAATGTGTCTCTCTCACATTGATGTTTCTTTCTTTCTCTTTCTCTCTCTCACTCTCCCCCCCCCCCCCCTTCTACTCTACACACACAAATCTATACATATGTACACACACACATACATGCACATGCATGTACATACACCCACACACACAGGAACCCCCAAGCCCTCCGACCCCCTGGACCACCCACTTGTTGCAGTGGTGCTTCAGGTGCTTCCGGTAGCTGTCCTCCTGGAACAGTGCATCGGGGTTGCAGCTGGCCAGCCAGTCGGCGTCCTGCACCACCGGGTGTGAGCTCTGGGCTTTCACCTTCTTCCCCTTTCTTCCCCTCGGCACCGGGGCTGACAAACCTAAAATCATAATGGTAACAATAATGATGAGTTTTATCTATATATAAAAAGCCAGTGACCGGAACACCATAATAACTGGAACCACCGGTTGCTATGATGCCCACTGCGGCCAGCAAACCGGCCCAATGGGGGTTGGGGCTGGCCAGCCAACCTCCCATGGCCCCTCCCCCCAGCCGGCCCCACCCCTGATTGGCCTCTCCCACCCCAATCAGGGGGCAGGGTAGCCAGCCAACCCCCCACAATTGGCCCACAGACCCTCCCTCCAGCCGGCCCTGCCCCGTATAGTCCCCTCTACCCTAATAGGAGCCGGGGCCAGCTGGCCAACCTCCTGCAGCCCCTCCCCGAGCCGGCCCCACTCCTGATGGCCCCCACCACACCAATCGGGGGTGGGACTAGCCAGCCAACCTCCACGGCCCCTCCCCTGGCCGCTGACCCCCAATCGCCCCCCCAACCCCAATCAGGGGCAGGGCCCAATCATGGTGGGCTGGTCAGCCAACCTCCCGCTGTCTCCTCCTCTGGACAGGCCTGGCCCCGATCCACCCTGATTGAGGCCGGGCCAGCCGGACCCCACCCCTGCACAAATTCATGCACTGGGCCTTGAGTTACTGTAATAGTAACAGAAGCTTTCTACAATCTGGCATCCAGGGCAGGGAAACACGGGGTCTAGGCTGTGCTGCAGGCCGCTGGCAGCCTCTGGGGCCCTGCACATGAAGACAACCTACCGGAGTGGTTGACTAGAGCGCGCGTCTGGCCGTCGGCCGTGGGTGTGATCAGGTCCCAGATGAAACTCTTGATGTTCTCGTCCCCCTTGTAATGGGTGAGGCAGTACACGAGGATGGTCCTGCAGATGGTCTCCACATCCTGCTCAGTGAGCTGGCGTTTGTAGCGTCCGTGGGAAAGGATGTCCGTCCACCGCCCCCAGCTGCAAAGCAAGCATGCAGCATGCACAGGTGCCCTCAGTGTCGGTCGGGGCTTACTTTCACAGTCAGGCAGCGGGGTTAAGGCATCCTGGGTCAAAACTCTCATGTCTATGGGGTTCCCAGGCACATGAAGATATTAAATGTGGTTCTTTTCTCTTGCTAAACAATAACAACAAAAACCTGGCAATATTTATGTGAAAGGAAAGCAACCCAGGGCCCAGTGTGAAAGCCTCCCATCCTAGCTCGGGCTGTGGTCCACGGCTCCTCAGTGCAGGACGGGCTGACACAGGCTTTCCCTCAGACTCAGACAGGCAGCCACTCTGAAGACGAGAGAGCAAGCAGGGCCTGGATGCTTTACACTCTCACAGCGATGCTGCACAGTCATGGTTTGCATGCTTCGACGCTGACCAACCATTTGAAATGAACAGGGACTCAAGGTGGGTGTGACAGCCCCCAGTCAGGGCTGAAAAGTGTGGTTTCATCAACCCTAAGGGGTGCCACCGTAATGAATGAGAGGCTGTGGACAGGCTCTGGTTTCATTCTGAAACAGAACGCAACGCCAAGTCCAAAAGCACGCACAGGAGAAACGTCCCGCCAACGCTCAGGTCCTCATGTGTAACGGGTGGAGAAGGGACTGTGGCTAGAACCAGGCAGACAGCACATTGCAGGGGCTGAACTGTCTATTTAGGATTACAGTCTCGGGTTTAACCCAGTGGCTGTGCTCTTTCTCCCGTGTGCTGTGGAGTGAGAACGTACAAAAGACAAGCAGATGCGGCCTGAGCTGTGCTTCCCCCAGAGTACCGCTGACCGAGCCCCTAGGCTGCCTCCTTCCTGCCGGTGGAGTCTCAGCTGAGAAGCACAGTGCATGCCCAGAACGCCCTGCCTCTCGCCCTGGCTTGTTCCCCTCTGGCTTCTATGAACCTCTCTCAGCCCCCAAATTGCAAGGCTGGTCCTCACCTCTAGGCCTTTGGATACACTGCCCTCCCTGTCAGAAACTCTCTTCTCCCCCCACTCAAGGTCCAACACTCCCTCTTACCCTGGCTCATTCAAGATATCCATCTAGTCACAGACTATACACATCACCTTCTGTGGAATTCCTCCTTCTATTGCCTGAACCCCAGAGGCAGAGAGAGAATACCTGAGCTGTATCTTAAAGGAGAGGAGACATGATTGTACGCTCCATTTGCACAGAGCTCCCAGCCAAGCCATTACCACAGTTTACTGCTTTCTGCTGTTCACCTGCCTGCTTGAGGTGGGGCTGTGACTGTCCTGCTCACAGCTGTGTTCCTGGTGTCTGAGAATATCCTAGCACAGTGCCCAGCACATAGTAGGTGTTCAATACCTAGTGATGTCTGTGGGAGGAGGGAAGGGCTTCACTAAAATACAGTATGCCCTAAGGATACTTCTTAGCTTCAAGAGTTAATATGTTCCATTTCTAAAGCTACCAGCAAAATTCTCAACTTAGATCATTCAGCTGAAACGTGGAAGTAGGTGCAAAGGGCTTGGGTGGGGAGTCTCTCAGCTGTGTGAGGACTGACAGGAAAGGGTACACAGCTTGCACAGGCAATAGGAGAAGGGACCCAGCGACCACACACAGGATGAGCTTTCGTTGAACTTCATTTATTCCACAACCACTGACTCAGCACCCACTGTGTCTGCTGGCACGGCACTCTGCCCCGAGGACACAGAGAGCCCTGAGCTGCTAGCTGGGTGTCTAACAGGAGAAGCCGCCACTACGTCGTCATAAACCAACATGCTCCTGAATGTGGTGAAAAGTACACAGACCAGGCTTTCTGGTACAGGGTGCCAAGGGGACGCCTACCCTGGATGCCAAGGACAGGAGGCGTTGGGCAGCTCAAGCCTCTGTGTGTGTGTGTGTGTGTGTGTGTGTGTGTGTGTGTATGTGTGTGTGTGGGGGGGGGGGGGGGGGTAGGTGGTGGAAGGGGCTGGCTCTAGGCAGCGGGAAGAGAGATGAGACAGAGCGTGGCCCATTGAAGGAGACGAAGAGGTTTGTCCTCACAGGAGTTTGGACTGCCATGGGAAGGGCCAGGCCAGAGCCCTGTATGCTACATGAAACAGAATGTTTGTATTTATTCTTCAACTAATGATGACTCACTGGAAAAAAACAATCTTAGACAGGATATCGTCAGATGTATAGAAATGCCGTTTTGGTGGCGGTTTTGTACTTGAGTGGAATTTGCCTCCAATCTCACAATAGGCTAGAGACCTCTTATTACTTACTAAGCACCTCGCCCTGCAAAGCACGGGGTGGGGGGGGGGGCGGGGTATGATGTGCCACAGGGACGCAGAGCTGACACCTTCAGAGACCTGAAATGACCATCTGTTGGAGAGCTTCGTAAGTGAGATCATTGCCTTTAACAAATTTTTATAACAGAAAAGTGTTAAAAGATTACTGTGGTAGTAAATTTCATGTGAAGCTAAAGAAGAAAAGACGCCGTAATTCTGAGACTTTGTTCTGAGTTATTAATAATCAGCAGTAAACTGGGATCTGACCTAACTCCTTAGGGACAAACTTGTGCTCCTTCAAACCCTCGAGGACCTGAGCAACATTGAGCACGTTAACCAAACGCCCCAGGCCCTGGCAGTCGCTGCGGAGTTCACCTGACTACGGGAGCCACAGAAATCCAAACGCAGATACGGCTTTCCTATGCCCACTGGAATTCTAACTATTTTTAAAGTAAAAGTCCGTTTCCCACAGGCCCGACCTACCCATAGACGAGCAGGTTCTTCTCCACCCGGAAGCACTCGCTCCGGGCGTAGCCCTGGGACCGGTCCTGCGGCCGCCGGGGCTTCGCGCAGGGCTTCTCCTCAGAGTCGCTCTCCAGGTCCGAGAACTCCATCAGCTCGTCCTCCTTCACTGCACTGTACAGCCTGGTCTGCTTCCTCACCCTCGGGGTGTCGATGACCAGGTTGTTCTAAAACAGACGGCAGACACACTTGAAACTTCTATCAGAGCGGCCTGGGGTTAGATCAGATAGGGAGTGAATGGAACTTCTCACTCACCCTCCCATTTAAGGCATCGATATCCAACTCGGCCTTCTTAGCCCACTTTTGCCAGAAATTTGGGTCATCCAGGGAGATATCTGTCCTATTTCCAGATGCAACAAAACTGGCCTAAAAGGAGGGAAAATATGCGTTACTTTGAGATGCTTTTCTTAGAGATAAAATGCAGAGTAGCTCCTGCTTATCCATTCACTCAAACATGCCTGCCTTCCTCCACTGTGTGCCAGATGCCGCCGTCGATGGCACCGGGACAAAGACCACCCCTCGGGTAGCTCACAGGCCAGGGGTGAGGCAGATCAGGAAAGAAAAGGTGACCGTGCAGCACACTAAACCATAGGTAACAAAGGTATGTACAGATGTGACTGATGCACACAGAAAGGCCCTAACCAGGTTCAGGTGGGGGCGAAGGTACAGGGAGGGCATTGCTGGGAAGGGAGAACAGGCTCTCTAGAAAATAATGCCTGGACTAGACTGTTGAAAGCTCAAAGCACAGAGGAGAAGAGAGGTGCTGTGTCCTGTGGCCGGGGTGAGGGGAATCAAGAAAAGCAAGCCAGCCCCACTAGCTCAGTGGTTGAGCATCGACCTATGAACCAGGAGACTGCAATTCGATTCCTGGTCAGGGAATATGCCCAGATTGCAGGCTGGATCCCCAGTAGGGGGTGTGTAGGAGGCAGCCGATCAATGATCCTCTCTCATCATGGATATTACTATCTCTCTCCCTTACCCTTCCTCTCTGACATCAGTAACAACATATATTTTTTAAAAGAAGAGTAAGCCAAACAACAGGCTAGTAAGGCAGGCCTTGCATGTCCTGTAAACAGAGTCCCAACTCTATCCTGAGGAAACAGCAACTCTGCTTGGGGACATCACCACGGACAGCACCACAGGCAAAGGCACCGCTGTCAGAGCGTGGAGGGTAGAATGGGGTAGAACAGGCTACTGTAGTTTAGGGAGGAAATAATGAAGACTGAAGACAGTTCTAACAGAAACAGACAAAGATTCTTTAAGAGGTAAATTGGAAGGAGTGAGATCCTAGCTAAATGTGAAGCATGAAGGAGAAGGAGGAAGCCAGGAAAAACGGCAGCATCCAACTCTGGCATCTGAACGGTGTTATCAGGTGAACGAACAGGTGTGAATGTGTAGGCAGAGACATGAGGGAGGAGGTGTTGGACCACAGAGCCCAGAGAAGGAGGAGCCGGATGACTGGGTGGCCACACGGATAAGAAAGGAGGTGGACCCGGTCTTACAACATCACCACACACGAACACTCACTCAAATGGTTACAGATCTGGATGTAAGCGTGAAAACCATAAAACTCTGAGAAGATGACAAATCTTTGTTAACTTCAGTTTAGACAATGCAGCAAAAGCACAAACAATACAATAAAAGAAAAAAAGGGGGGGTTAACTGGGCTTCATTAAAATTAAACACCATTAAGAAAAGACCAAAAGAAAATATTTGCAAATTGTATTATCTGATGAGGAACTTTTATCCAGGATATATAAAGAATTCTTAAGCTTCAAGAATAAAAAGACAAATAACTCAAAAGGTGAGCAAAGAACTAGAACATTTTTCCAAAGATGATACACAAGGGCCACAAGCAAAGGATGCTCCAGGCATCAGAGAAATGCGGCTCTAACCCATGAGGCTCCCACATCCCACTCATGCACACGATTGTAATCAAAGAGTCAGACAATACAAAGTGTTGCTGAGGCTGTGGGGAACCTAGAATCCTAAAAACACTGCCAGTCGGAAAGCAAAGGTACCAGTACGTTCACTTAGGAAAACTGTCTGGAAGGTTCCTCAAGGGTTAAACATGGAGCTAACACATGACCCAGCAAGTCCATTCCTGGTATACACGAAAGAGAAACAAAAACATACGTCCACACAGAAACTTGTATGCAAATGTTCATAACAACGTTATTCATAACGACCAAAAATCTCACTATCAACTAGTGAATAAATAAACAACCCCAATGTCCATCATCCACTGGTAAATGAGGCACAGACATATAATGGAACACGGCTCAGCAATGAGAAGCAAGTACTGATCTGGGCTATAGTACGGATGACCCTCAAAACATTGTGCTGAGTGAGTAAAGCCAGACACAAAATACAGGTTGCATGAGTCCATGTATCTGAAATGTCCAGAGCAGGCAAATCTATAGAGACAGAAAGTAGATTAGTGGTTGCCAAGGATTTTGCGGGACACACACACACACACACACACACACACACACACGCTTGACAAGACTGTTAATGGGCATCAGGATCTTCCTGGGGTGATGGTGATAGTTACACGAGTCTGTAAATAAGGCCAAGGTGAATTTTATGGCCAGCAAGTTGCACTTCAATAAAGCTACTGACAATAAGTGTATGTGGGGCCTGGGTGTGGAAGGGCAGGTAGGTCAATATGCAGGGGAAGCCTCAGAGGGGCGCTTGCTGGAGTGGCTCTGAGTGGTGACCTTTGCCGGAGCTGGTCTGATGAGGAGGTGGGGGAGGGTAGAGCTGGAGGTTGAAAAAGAAGTAGAAAGGGAGGCAGCGAGACAACTGGTACGAATGATGCTTGCGTGGATTCCAGCTCTGAAAGCAGAGTTATGGCACTGAAGCTGGAGGGGAAGGCAGATGGGAGTGACCCGGTTGTTGCAGAGGCTACGTCAGCAATCAGATCTCAAGAAGTGGAGAGGCTAGGGTCAAGGCCACAGGTAAAGGTCTAGCCTGGGAGCCAGGAAGCAGCTCTGAGGCCAAGGTGAGAGCGACCACCAGTGCCGTATGATAGAACAGGACCCAAAACACAAACAAAGGAGCTTTTATGCATTATGAGCTCCACAGGGAGTTAATTAATTTCTTGACTCAGGGTAAGAAGGCAAACGTTCCCTGTGCAACTCCCGAGCGCTTCACAGAGTGCCGCGTGCCGACTCTATTAAACGTCTGTAGAAAGCCTGCCTCTTCCGATCGATTCGCACCTTAGCAAAGGTGGAGCCCTTCCCTTCAGACTCGATGGTGATGGTGTGGGTTCGCCGCAGGAGAATCTGGTCGATATCTTCTTCGCAGAATTTAGACCCTTCGTCCTCCTCATCCATAAGCGCACCGTAGGCCCCCTTTCGCAGAAGATCCTCTATTTCCTTCTTGGAAAGCTGTTGCACCTGTTTTAGAGAGATATTTAAAATAATACAGAGTTGAAATGTTTTTAGACTAAACAATTTTTTTTTCCTCAGAGAGGAGGATAAACCTAACTTCCAACAAGGACATGCGATGTGGAAATAGTGCTTAAAAGAAATACTGAGCTTGGAAAACAAGCTGATGCTGGAGCATTTCTCACTATGAACCACATCCAGCCAGGAGCTGGAGTAAGTGAAGGGGCCAGGTGGGCGCGGGTGGCTTTACCCCGTTGGTGGCGTTTTCCCTTCCGCTCATGGACTGCAGCACAGCTTTATCCAGACCGAGCTTCAGACTCGCCTTGTCGAACATCTCCCTTTCATAAGAATTTCGTGTGATCAGCCTGTAGATTTTCACGGATTTGCTCTGTCCTATCCTGTGACACCTTGCCTGGGCCTGGAAGAAAAGGGGAACTGATGGCTACCAAGAAAGAAAGGCTCCGTCGTCAGTTATGAGAACATCTGCTGTTCCAAAGAACAGAGGTGCGGCTTTGAAGAGGGTTAACACACAAAGAAACTGCTTTTACATTATTAATAAATTGATTACTAGTTGGTTCATTTGCCCCCATCATGGGATACCGCCTGAGTGACTACATGACTTTAATTTATTGGTTTGACGGGGATTCTCCGTCACAGCAGAATGGCTTAAAAAAAAAAAAAAAAGGCATCGGGAAGATTCTCTTGCATGTTTACCTGGAGGTCATTTTGGGGATTCCAGTCAGAATCAAAGATGATGCAGGTATCAGCAGCAGTAAGATTAATGCCTAAACCGCCTGCCCGAGTGCACAGGAGGAAAACAAACCGATCCGAGTCAGGTTTGGAGAATCTGTCAATAGCTGCCTGGCGCAGGTTGCCCCTCACTCGGCCGTCGATCCTTTCGTACGGGTACCTGGAAGAGGTCAGTATGAGCAAGGAGGCCTGGCAGACCGCTACAATACACCTGCTCCTTTCTTTTACTTCTAAGACAGTAATACAATTTGGGATATAGATTAACGATGATATTATGTATGAGAAGCAATTTCAGAGCAAATGGGTTTTGATGTTTTTCACACAACTGGTTCGAATGCCCGGAGATTACATTTTTATTTTACTTCCTCTCCACTGAAACATCTAACCTCTAAAAATAGCTGACACCTCCAACAGTAAAATAACAAACAATTTCAATTTTAGGTCAGAACTAGTCTCCCCCGGTCAAATGAAAGAAACGGGAAACAAAATTGTCCACAAAATCGCACAGACCTACGGCAGCCATTACACAGAGCGCCTGCCGCGTACATCCACAGCCTTTAAAAAAGAGATGTGATGTCCCACCCCGCCCCCTTCAGCACAGGTATCATCGCTCCAAGGTGAACCGCGTCGAGCCCTGCGCAAGGGCACTTCTGAATTTCCTTTTTATTCTACGGAGCCAGGGCCTCACCGTCTTTGAATGAGGTAGTCTTCCAGTATGTCCAAGCAGCGCACCATCTGGGAAAAGATAAGCACCCTGTGGCCACCAGCCTTCAGTTTTGGCAGCAGCTTGTCAATCAGCACTAGCTTGCCAGCAGCCTGGATCATCGCCTGGAGCTGAAAATCTGGAGAGTCTGCATTGTGTGTTTCTTTAAACTCTTCCAAAATTTTCTCTTCAGCACCTGCAGAGATTGGACAGCATAACATGAATACAGTAAAAGGTTTTTATTACTGAAAACAATGAACTAGCTTTCAAAGCCCACGGCAAACTGTGGGAACCAGACCACCGCGCTCATGTTTACGAACACGAACCCACCCCTCCCTCGAAGTTCGGTCTACACGAAAC
Source organism: Myotis yumanensis (assembly GCF_028538775.1). NCBI lineage: Eukaryota > Metazoa > Chordata > Mammalia > Chiroptera > Vespertilionidae > Myotis > Myotis yumanensis. The sequence goes on from NW_027223766.1 coordinate 22,979,987, forward strand.
CGGGAAAGCATAAAAGGGATCAAAGTTTTCAGCACAACACGTTTAGGCATTGGAAGGGAAAAACCACATTTTCCACAACAAACAAATGTGTGCTGATTGTAGAAACAGAATTTCAACAACAGACTGTCAGGCCAGAAGTGGCAGAAACAAGCCAAGGGCCAGGTACCTACAGAAAATGTGGAACCTAAATGGCTGAAGAAACAAAGACCTGTTTACTGGATGAATATAAACACACAACAAAATCTGTTCTGAAACCAAGAAACAAGCAGATAGAATTCTAACAATTACAGTGTATGGGCAGCAGTTTGTATTTATAATTGTACAATAACACAGCCCAAAGGACTGCCACAAAAGGGAATTCATTGTTCAGGATATTTTTTAGGGACTTATTTTTTTTTTTTTTTTTTAGGGGATAGCACACATTTTCTACTGTAATCTCCTTCCATAGTCATTCTCACCTGATAATTTCATAAGGGACAAGAATTCAATCTTGAATTATTCAAAGCTCAAAAAACTTTGAAAATAAAATATACCTGGTTCATGTAAGATTTCTATGCCTAACCCTCTTTTCATCACAGCCCCATGTAGATTTCTGTTTGTTCAAATATTTGGGGGGCATCAGAGAGAGAAGCCTCAAGAGAATGACATCTTAGTCACACCTGCTTCCCTGACCCCAAACCCACCCTCATCCTGGGAGCAGCAGGCTAAGCCTCCTTCTACTGCTTAGGTGGCTTAACTAGAATTAGGCAGCTTCGTCAGGCCTCCTCCCCTCCCGGGGGTTAATCAGGGCATGGCTGCCTGCTCAGCTCCTCTCCCTCAGGATGGGGATGCGGTCACCTATTCTTAGGAAATACAAACAAACAAACCCATCTAATGGGATTGGTTCCCTCCTTAAACCGTGTCAGAAACTGTAAACTACTCTTGTTACCCCTGGTTGTAAACATGTGGACTAACTACTGTGCACCTGAAGGGGATACACAACCTCGGAGGATTTGAAAGGTTAGGTGAGGTAGGCCACCAAGTCACTCGGACGGTCGGTCCTTCCGTAAGGGCGGCCGATGCAGCAAATGTGGCCCCTCTTTCCATTTAAGGGCCTTGTACAAATTAAGTTATGACATGGTCGTGGGCACAAATAACGCTTGTTAATAATTAATCAACCAAGAATCTCACTGAGAGCCAATTACAGCCACTCAATGCCTTTCCCGAGCACCCAGGCCTCCTGGAAAGCACAGTTACTGCTTACTAGGGGGGCCGGCAGGAAATGCCAGCCGCTCACTCCTCTCTCCACACCAGTGACAGGCTAATAGGCAGGATTCTCCTCCAAGTGAAAAAAAAAAAAGGGCAAAGGTTTTACTAGAAAAAAATGTAAAAAACAAAATGCTATTTAAGAACAGTAGCAGCAAGCAGGTTCTTGAATAAAGTTCAGTAACTTTTTCAAAACATAAACTTTAGAAATGTAGGTTCTATATTCAGGACAAGAAGATTCTCGGCAGACAGCAGAAATAGACGTTAAGTCCACATACTACATTAGGTGTTGCTACAAGTTTGTTCTTGTGAGATAATATATTATAAGCTCTTTGCAACTCAGGAAGACAGAGGTCTTACTCTTTTGATATTTGGATAGTTATTTTGTCCACATTAAGATTATAATCTATACTCAAAATTTTTTATAGCTTTAGTTTAAAACAAGTTAATGGTCAATGAATAGATTTCAAAAATGAAGTAATCATTTTTGACAAAGTAAATATCAGACATGTTTGGATTATTTTAGTAAAAAATTTTAAAAAACAAATAATTCAGTCAATTTAGTAGAGAAATTTATTATTTTTCACCTTAAATTTATGCAGAGATGAAAAAAATAACTTTTCTCCTTTTTCAGTAATTTCTCATCTTATGAAGAATAATCAAAATTAAAATATATTCAAAAAAATTTTAAATATATTCTTTTCTTACCTGATAAAAACTACTATTGACTGAACCAATCAATTTAGGTCTTTGTTATGAATTCTGGTTCTTAAGTGGCAGCTACTTTACACTAATAATACTTCATTTTAAAACATCAGCAAACATATTCCCTATTGGCACTGGATTTATTACGGCCAGACTAAAGGGAAGGGGCATAGGAAGGTGTAGGTGAGGGAGGCAACTTCTACATTCTGATGTCACAGCCAAATTTTCAAGTTTATCTGTTAGATTTACCTTGAAGTTAGTTGTAAATAGCAATTGGAAAATGAACTGAGAAGCCAAAATATGTAGTTTGTTGGCACTGTTTTAAATTAAGGTACCAATCATACTACAATTAAAAATGTGTGTGTATGTGTATCAAAGACATTCTTGAAATGAGTGTGGAAGACTTTCCACTCTAATAGGCGGGCACTGTAAGGGAAGTAATTGCAACGTCATCTACTATGTTAGCCAAAACCAAACAAGAAATTATTTTCTTTTGAAGATTAAAAAAAACAAGTTACTATTTTCTCTCTGAAATTCATTCCGGCATCTTAGCTTCAGTCTTGTTTTCTTCCTGCTCACGATTCTCTACACTCCTCCTACCCCCAACAGTAACAACAACCATTTCAAGTCACCCCTAACCATTAGGGGACCTTGACCAAGTTTTCAACATTATTTTTATCTCACATAGTGAACCTAAAATTGAGTATTTCATTCTAATAAAGCTTGGACCCAAAATAGTATTGCCATTTATGTTACTCAGTTACCTGCTTAACTTTTAGCAAGAAAAAACAACTAGCAACACTCTGAGTGTTTACAGTGCACCAAACATTGTTCCAACCACGTAAGCACTTAACGCACATTCAAAACATTTCTTTTATATTTAACTTGTGTGCTACCATCACTCCCAATTTTTTTTCTGCTTTACTTATGTTACCCCTTTCAACTTATAGCTGTTTCTATTTCCCACATCTTCAGAAACATTGTGCGTTACTGAACTGAGCGTTAGTTTGATTAGGGCTGCTTTACTCTGCCACCACCGATACAACTTTCATTTAACCTCCTTTATCTGCACAGCAAACGTGTGTGTGTGGGGGGGGGGGGGGGGGGGGTATTCTGTCAGTCTTTTCTCCACTCCAGATTGTGGATGGAGTGGCCAGCACTGGCCCTGGAGCCGCCTCTGTGAAACACAGACCTACAGAAGTCACCTGTGAAGTTGTGACACCTAATGTGTGTATGTGTGTGCCTGTGTGTGTGTATTTTGGGGGTACAATTTCTCAACATAAAGGCATATAAGTATACCTGCTTAACAGACACTTCATAAATTAAGGACAGAGATGCTGAGCTCAAGGTGTGACGAGTTGGAACAACTGCCAAAGATGCAAGCCTCAGAAGTCCTAAGAGCCTCTGGCAAATAAGAGATAGAGGGTGACCCCAGAGAGCATCAGCTACCAGAGAACACCCCCTGGCACCCCCTGCCCCCGCCTCTCAATGCTCAATGCATGCATCAGCATGTAACCAAACAAGGTAAACTCAGTGGAACTGGGAGTGGAGACCTGGCAACCTTCATTAAGATCATCCTTCCCCACACACCCTGTTGGCAGCATTTTATCCCTTTTGTGAGCACCTTTTCTTTCCCCTTGGAGGCGACTTCCCCTCATTTTCTTGTCACCAGATATTAAATGCAAAAGGGTGTGTGTGTCTTTACTCATACCATCAATTGCCCTAAGCCCCAACTCCATCTCCCCAACTCAGGAACAGGCTGTCTGGCACTCACCATAAATGGCCATCCAGGCTCTTAAACACATGGTGATTAGCAGGTTGGTGGCATAAAACATATAATTATCACACATGATACTCTCTTTAAAAGACAAAGCTAAAAGCAGAGTCTGAAAAGGAAATGCGCTGCTGTCCCCCACAGCGACGGCCCCAGGTGCCACCCGGAGACCGCCTCCCAGGTGTGGGCCATGTGTCATTTAGTAACAGGATCTTCTGGAGCCGAGGTGGCTGACAGTGTAAGTTATGGAAGAAGAAAAGATGAGGAACTCTTTAAATTAGCTGCTCGTGAACCTCACGGATTGTGACAGAGACAAAGCAGGCTTGTTCCTTCTCCCTGGAAAGGAACCTAATGGCATTGCTGGCCAATGGTCACCGAGCACAAGCACCCATGTGAGTGGGCTATCAGCTCTCCTCACCCCACCTTAACTCCACCTGGACGACAACACCAGCCCCCTAGCAGGTTGTTGCACCTGCCTATCTTTCCCGACTCCCATCTGTCTCAGATCCATGATCCTGAATCGCATTTCTAACCATCCCTCAGCTTAGACACTGGCTGTGGTCCTCCAATGCCTACGGACTAAAGACAAATCCCATCACCCAGCACTGAGGCTTCCACATCAGGGCCCCAGTACGTCTACATTCGCCGTCGCACCGTCACTTGCATGGACTTTACACTTTGGGCAAGTTCCCCTTTGTCTTCCTGACTCCTTTTCTTTGCTCATGTTATTACATCAGCGTAAGGCCCTTCCTGGTTCTAACCCTGACGGCCTACATCCTTCCCAGCCCCGTAGGCTGTCTCCACGCCACCCCTTTCCAACAGCTTCCTAATCTCAACCCCCGACAAAATGAAGGCTCTTGTATTCTCCCAAGTCTCGTCCACGACACAGGCATGAAATGTTTATTCCTTTCATGATGTTTGGAAGTATATGATACAGGTTTGTACTCATGCCAGTTATATAACACTATCAATTTAGGTGAGAAGACAGGAGGAGCCAAAGTATTCATTAGCAACAGGGACAAACTATTATCAAAGCCATAAAATAATCTCTCATTCTTAGGGAATTGGAGCTAAAGGTCTCTAGACTGATATTTTCTCTGATCAAAGTTTTCAGACAATAAATCTCTGCTTCTCACACCAAAATTCCTCTCTAACTTCTCTGATTAAAACAACACACACACACAGAGCAAGAAAATCTCAGTCAGGGGCTAGGTTCTCCTTAACTGTGAACACTTTTAAGCCATGGAGCACTAACAACTCCTTTCAACGAGTGAGACAGATGTAGGGATGCAGGAGAAAGATGAGGTGAGGTCCTGCTTCAGGGAGGGACCGGCAGGAGCAATGGTCTTTGCCTTCAGACACCACAGAAGGAGGCAGCACAGAGGACAGGGAGGGGTGAAAGCCACACTGAGGCGTCAGGATACAGTGATGACTACAACCCGTAAAGTCCTCAGTCTGGAGGGAGGAAAGGATCTCTGGCGCTTTGAATGATATGAAATAAGTTTACCGACAGCCAGGCTTACCGTTAATAAGGTACGGATGATTGCAGCACTTGCGTAGTTCCATCATAGTGTTTAAAAGGTTAGGTACGTTAGCTTGACCACCACCTTTGGAAAGAAATGTAAAATTCTTCTCAAGGATGGCTCGGTAATACTTCTTCTGAATGTTTGTTAACTCAACTTCAATGATAGTTTCTTCTTTGGGGGCCAAGTTCTTTTCTACATCCTCCTTGAGACGTCTCAACATCATCGGCTTTAGAATAGCCTGGAGTTTTTGCACCTACAAAAGGACCTTAAGTAAATACTGATGTCATGACTTGCTTGCACCTTAACACATATCCTAATGAGAAAAAGCAGGATTATTATTCTACTGGTTTACCGTTCACTTTCATGTGTCAAAGCCCAATAAGGGGATAGAAGGAGACTTGACTTGGGGTGGTGAACAGGCAGTACAGTATACAGATGATGTGTTGTAGAACTGTACCCCTGAAACCTGTATAACATTAACCAATGTCACCCCAATAAATTCCATATTTAAAAAGCCCAGGAAGGTTACGAAGGCAGGAAACTTCCAGTTTTCATAACAGAAGTGCATGAAGGTTGAACGATCTGATGCCAAATGGACCACTCAACCAGGAGGCTTGACAGGGACACAGCAGAAAAGAACCAAATCTACTCATTTCCTTTCAATTCTGTTTGTCCTGAGCAGTGGCGATGATGAGGGGGAGGGAAGAGACTGTGTCCGGGGAGGAGGCGGGGCCTCTGCTTGAGTTCTCTTGCTTTCCAGAAACAGCGAATAAGCCAGGAGGTGGCCAGTCCTGCAAGCAGAGGTGTCTCCCTCCAGCCCCCTTTTCGGGTGACTGGCACTAGGGGACAGCACACTAGAGAGTTTTTAGGCAAAAAGTAAAACAAACAAAACGGACTTCACTTTGAACTTAACAGAAGAGATTAAGACTAGACCTTAAAACTCCAGGAGGCAAGCAGCTCTACAAATTTAAATGGCTTCTGACACTATCCCCAAAAGTATACAACATTCCCAAAAGCAGACCTAGTAAAACCACCAACCTGACCAGCACAGCAGCCTCTGCAAATTACACGAACACCTCTACCCATCAACAACCCTTCATGAGGGCAAACGGACAGACAGACAAGAAAACCTCTGTCATGAAGACCTGGGCTCTCCAAGGAAAGGAGATATAAAGCTCACCTGTCTACGGGGCACGGGGACAAAACTAAGATCATTTACATTCTTACACTAGTTTAATATTACTCCTTTGCCATTTCATGAGTTCATCTTCACTTGCATGACTAAAATACAAAGTAGACGGGGGAAATACCTGTTCTTCTGTTTTCAGATCACCAAACTCCTGCATGAAGGTGGTTTCTGAAGGGAAGCGACTCGGTTCCAAGAAGTGGAGCAGGCTGAAGAGCTCCTCCACAGTGTTCTGCAGCGGGGTCCCCGTCAGCAGCACTTTGTGTTCCTGCAGGAATGCAACGGGAGTCCGTGACAGGTCAGAACAAAAACCTTTCTCAAAACCAGAGCCTCTCTAGGTACCCATGTTCCCACTTCTCTCTGCAGCTAATTCTGCACCCACCCTACATAAAGTAAAGGAATTAGGCACAAAGGCGGAGATACAAGAAAAAAAAAAAGGTCCCTGATTCAGATGCGCATGGAGGGGCCCGCCTGGAACTGCAGGCCTGGTGGTAACTGTGTCTTGCCATTTCGTCTCTTCCTGGGGTCATTAGGTCAACAGTGTAGGGCCCCGGCTTTGCAAGTCCCCTAAGTGTCTGCTTTTTCCGCACCAGAGCTGAAGTTTTTCCTAAAATCCCCAGGCTCAGATAAAGCTCCCATGACTTTCTGTTCTCTGCATCAACAGCGCTCGCGTCTCCCCATCTGCTTCCTGCATGACTCACGTTGCAGACAAAAGAAGTTCTTCTACACTCAACAGCACATGAAAACCTATTTTGTTCTTCAAAAATTTCAAACTAGCAAAGGGGTGGGCTTGGTTTTAAAGACCACAATCACGTTTTTTTAACAGATGCTATTTCTAACTTTGTCTCTGAACCAAGTCAGGTATTTCTTTAAAACATTTCCTCCTGTTTACGAGCTCTTTCACCAGCTCCCCTGTCACGTTTATGCCCTTGTCCTACTTCCATACATCCAACACTGAGAACTGTTTAGCAATTACTTGAAACTCATTTTAGGTAAAGTACCACGACTATAGTATGCTGTGATACCACTGTGCAGGAATACCAGCCAACAACGTCAGAATCAGGAAGACAGCAGCCACTTTTGTGTAACTACAAGCGCGGGAGGATGTATCACAATATTTGACAGACTCTGCAAACACCCTCCCCAGGCATCAGTCAAATCCAGAGTGGCGGGAATGCTGAGCGGTGACAGTTGTATTGGGGTTCAATGGTATCACCAAATGATCACTGACCAAGTCCATCATCTTGAGTCCCTCCAGCAGCTTGCAGTTCCTGTTCTTCAGCCGGTGGGCTTCATCGATGACTACACAGCGCCATGGAATATTCCGCAGCTCAGGACAATCAGTCAAAATCATCTCGAAGGTCGTGATGATGGCATGAAACTTATAGGACCCCTTTATCACTCGACCCTACAAAAACAACTCTGATTATTATCTAGCATTACAGATTAACAACTTTGAGGATGAATAAAGACATATGGATTTATCCCTTTGGGGACATCTTTATTTTAAATAACACATATTTTGGAGGTTTAAGCTGTTGTGGTATAAGAAGGCCTTAAAATCTTTCCTTTTTCAAGAAGGTTAGAAAATTGTTAGTAAAATTTCTGATCCAATTTCCTTACAGAGCCACACACAGTAAAATGCCACCAAGAGTGCCCATTCTAGTCACATCCCACCGACTCCGAAAGGTGAAAGGCCAAAGGCATTGTGTACTAAGCTAACTTAAAAAAAACAAAACTTTTTTACTTTTTAAAGTGTTTTACCTTTCTTTTACTATTGTAACTTATTTTTTATTTCTAAAGCAATAAAACAAAAAAACATTCACTTAGGATAGAAATTATAATAATTTCCCAAATTTAAAGATAAATACAAAAAACAAATTTCAATATTTCCCTTCTTTAATTAGTTATAGGGCAGATTTTAAAGCAAACAAGTAAAACAAAAATCTCTGTCCTATTTCCAGTCATAGAACTCCCATTTACTACCTAGAGCTTAAAACTAATTTAGGGATTACTATTCTCCCTTCTTCACCAAGTAATTTTTAATGTTAACATCACAGAATAATTGCATACAGGTAACTAGCAAAGTGAAAATTCACAGTCATTGCTAAGAGCCAAAGTATAAACTCTTCCCTTTGGATGTATTTCATTCATTGTGTCACTCAAAATTACGTGCCTAGTATTTTTCATTTCCAGCAAAAATGTTAACAAAATATTCTTTCTATTTACATTTTTAATTGCAAAAGAAAGCCAATTAGCAAATCAACACATTAAGTGATTTTCATTGATCATCCAAGGTAAAAAATTTCATTTATTTTTAATCTAATAATCAAAATGATTAAGCTATAAAAATGAAAAGCTGCAATTATGACATGCAGAAATATAATACAATCATAAGTTAGGTAAGAAACCTAAAGCAAATTTCTCAATTTTGCAAAACCTAGACCTTTCCCCCAAATCACTGAATCCATTTTCAATCCCAACGTTTTAAAATGCACAGACTAAGCACAGGCAAAACCACCTGTGATGTTTTACCTGGGGATCTTTGAAGTACATTTCATACAACTGAATGGTCCGACGACTAGCTTGACTCCCATGATACACAACCACGTTCAACTCTGTCCAGGTACGGAATTCCCTTTCCCAGTTGGGGATTGTGGACAATGGGGCAATTACTAAAAAAGGGCCATGGATTCCTTTCAAATATATCTCATAGAGAAATGTAATGGACTGGATAGTTTTTCCCAAACCCATTTCATCTGCTAAAATGCAGTTTCGCCTTTGGGAAGGAAATAAAAGAAGGAAAGTTTAATGAGTACAGATATTAGTCACTGCTTTTTTTTTCTTCCACAAGACATATATTACTATACTCACAAATGCCTATCTTAGATGTTTTCCTTAGCTTCAGTAAAGTACATTTCCAAAAAATAATTACTTTTACATACTTCTATGAACCTCTGTATTATTTGTTGAATAAGTTAATAAGCATACTTCCAGTGTTTACTGTTTTATTATAATCTTAGTAGAGAGTTAAATGTTATTAAGTTTTACTTGAGTACTACTTTCAATAACTACAAAGGAAGAAACAATAGGCCTTTTTAAAAGTGAAGGAAACATGTTTTACATACATGTTGTACCAATTGAAAAGTAGCCAGTTTACTCCCTCCAACTGGTATTCCCTGAGTTTGTTATTGTTTTTATACTCCCTGGAACTCTCCGATTTCTTCCAATCATCAGCAGGAGGTCGCTCCTGTTTCAAATATAGTAAATCCCATTAGTGGTTTCTCAAAGACCGCACGATGCTATTTTCAAATTAAATCCCCTACCCTCGGCCAACTCTTACCACGCGCGCTGTTTCCGGCTCCCTGGACATTAGTTTCTCAAACTCCTCGATCTTGGCTTGATCGATGTCCTGCCTCAGCTCCCAAGTGCTGTCCTCATAAGGCAGGGAGCACCACTTCACCAGGTAGTGAGTCACAGGCTGGGGCACGTAAAGGAATCAGAATCGGATTCATTTGACCAAAATGCTTGATGTATAAAGGAAATGGGTGCTCTACCTCATTTGTCAACAGACACCACCCAAGCAGCAGTAAGACTTAGTGGGTAGAAGTTTTAAAAGTAGTCCCTAGTTATAGAGTCTCAAGTCTAAACTAGAAATAGTATTATTGAGCAGTATTATCAGAACAAATTAATTTTTATTTAAGTCACTGATAAGTAATGTTCAAAAGCCAAAAAGTATAAATATCTAGTAAATAATAGTTGAATTTGAGCCTGTGCAAATCATTCACCAGGTACTTGATTCAGACATATATAGTAAATTATCTTAGTATATCTATATCTATAATAATAAAAGCGTAGCATGCTAATTAGACCAGACGACCTTCCGGACGAAGCCGGGGCTGCGAGGGCCAAGCCCCTTGCACGAATTTCGTGCATTGGGCCTCTAGTATTTATATAATTGGTTAGTTTCTTAAAAAATTATAAAAGGCTTGAGTTTATTAGGATTTCTGCCTTTTTCTTAAAGGGAGAAATACTGTTTGTATCCAATCACTTTAAAATAATGTGTTTGAGTCCTAGCCAGTGTGGCTCAGTTGGTTGGGCATCCTACTGTGCCCTGAAAGGTTGCCAGTTCGATTCCCTAGCAGGGCACATGACCAGGTTTCAGGATCAATCTCCAGTAGGGGGCATGCAGGAGGCAGCTAATCGATGTTCCCCTCTCACACAATGTTTCTCTCTCTCTCCAAAAATCAATTTTAAAAATCTTTTACAAAAATAATGTGTTTTGAGTTCTAAAAGATTGGAGAGCAAAATATTTTGGGTAATATAGATTAATGGAATTTCCTTTGTCTTTTCCTCTAGAAAATGTTTGGGTTTGTTGACCTTCATTTCAGGACTAAGGTACATTGACCTGGTTATGATGTTAAAACCATTTGGTGTACTATGTAAATATATTATGAAACATATTTTTTCAAGTAAAACTAAATAAGAAAAAATAAAAAAGTCAAATATCATGTAACTAATATGATCTTAATTTATGACATCCTCTGTGCACCATATTAAATGAAGTTCATCAACTTCACTAAGTATGTCCAATGTTAGATGATATTAAACTCCATTCTGCTACAACTGTACTCTTAATTACATAAGGAAATTTTGTGCTACATAACAGGTTTATACTGAAACGTGTTGAATTCTTTTTATTGATTATATTCTGGAATTGTGCAAAATGTCGATGTATTTGTTTCATATTGAAAATTGATTTCTTTTAAAAAGCTCCCAGACTACATATAAACACATTTAGCACTATTATTAAGTCATAAAACTAATAGTAAGTCAATAAACTTCAGTTAAATTTAGACCAAGTGTGCCATGATCCAAGGCTCTGACCAGGACCAGACCTAGGATGGCCACGATCCCTGTCTGTAAACACACATAAGCTGTCTGAGCTCCGCCCCCTAATACGAATGGTCTTTTGTTACCTCTCCCCGGTCATCTGTGCTACGTGCAAAGTCCATTATCCGGTCAACCTCCACATAATCTGGATTAAAAAGCTCATCTTCAATCTGCACCAAAGGAAAAACAATTTAAAATGTTTATGTAATTCCTGAGAGTAAATACTATTCCACTTTTCACCGAGCAGTAATATTTTGGGTCACAGCAACACAAAATTTATATTTGGCAAATTCTTTTATATTAATTGAAATGCTACAATTTAGCAAAATCATTCCCCATGAGGAAATCAGACTTCTCAGACTTTGTTAACTGGGTCTTTTAATTACTGTGTGAAACCTTTTTACTGTGAGAGAATGTTTAAGAATATTTTAAATGAAGTGTGAAATTACAATTCACTAATGAGCAATCCAAAAGGCTGATGGCATGCGATGCATTCAGCATTCTTGAAACTACAGCTTGCAAAAAAGACCCAGAGCCATGCACAGTACGTGCTATTGGAATCTCACAACTCCCGGAGTGGTCTGCTGCCTTACAGCCTCATTTAGAGAACGTTATTCCAGAGCTAAAAACACTGAAACCAGTGAATTTCATATTTTAGTATGAACAGAGTTTATGATATTTGGTTGCTTTTGCCAATCAATATTAGTACCTCATTTGAATACAGTCTTGTCATTAAAGGTTCTAATGATTTATTTGTACCGAATATAGAGCATTTAGTTAAAAGTATTAGGGATACAAAAATAAGGTTTAAATAATTAGGTTAGCCAATATATTAACAATTTTTACAAAAGAAAGTAATACTGCTTGCTTGCAAAGTTATCCATATTTTTTTAAAAAACACACAATATGACTCAAAGGGAAGTTACAGTCTAAGCCATACTTTAAATCAGTCAGATAAGTTAGGAAACAAAATTCATATTATCGTGTTCCTATCAATTAATTTATCAGTAATATAACTGCATGAAAATGCTTTGCAAGGACATATGAGACACTTCATATGCGCTGAATTGCAGGTTGAAAAGATAAGCTGTTCGATCACAGTAGGCTCAGGGATAACACCTTCTCTGGGCTACTGTTCCATTAAGACACTGGGTTTGGGTGCTTTGAACTGTGAATTATAAACCAAAAATCAAAAATATGTTTCAACTGCCTCAGGCCTTCACACAGAGTTGATTAGCGAGGCAAAAAATTCATTGAAATGCTCAGTTAATTTAAAATATCAATATATTAATGCACCGGCTTTGTCAAACAAGTCTAGATTTAGGCACACAATATGTGTGTGTTATTCACAACAGCATAAGCACTAAAACTTTCTAGTAACTAGTTTTGATGACAAATGCTGTTTTTAAAACAACTCATTCTTAAACAGAAGCTGTCATTGCTGAATTTAAATCCTTAACTTTACTCCTAAACATTTCTATCCTTCAGGTGAATAATCTATGCATGCCATCATGCATATGATGCAATTTCCAGCTTCAATAATCTCCTTGAACAGAGATTTTAGTTGCAGCAGACTTATAAGAAAGCATAAGGTGAAACAAAGAATGTAAAAGTAGTCAGAACTTAGCATGGAAAACCTAAATCCAGGACCATCTATGGAATATAGACAAACAGGTGTGTGTGTGTGTGTGTGTGTGTGTGTGTGTGTGTGTGTGTGTGAGTGCGCTCGCGCACGCGGAAAAAAAAGAGGAAAGGAATCTCCTTTATCCTTTTCTGCTAACACTTGGATTCTCTTTCCAGACTTCCATTCAAGTCAAAACTTCAGATTCTAGTTGACAAGTTACCAGCAAAATAATGTATTCTGACCTTGGTGTAGGTGATCCACAAAGACAGACCCACACAGACAGGCTACAGAGCCAGGGCCAGGCACATGTCCCTAAAGTGCATCTGACTCCAGGAAACACAGCCCAAATAAATTTAATAAACAGAACCAGGACCCAAGGCTGCGAGGGTAAGTTAACATAGCATGCTTTCCTGTTCCTTGCCACTAATCCATAGAAAAGGTCAGCAGAACATACGGTGTCTCTTTCTAAAAGGAAGCTAAATGATTTCAACTTGCCCAATGTCACAGACATTTAACCTTCTTTTCATTAAGAAGGGCATGAAAAATGGAACTTTCCATTATTTTCTTAGAAACTGCCCTTTCAGAGAATCACCTAAATATTCTCCAAGATGTAAGGAGCAAGTCACATTCGCACACCTCCCTTCCCCTCAGTGCTACCTACTGTACTGCAAAGACGCCTACGACTCAGAATAACAGAAGTGGTGATCCAGATATATGTCCAGTAAAGCCACCACCACCTGATCCCCCATCTAATACACACTTTACAATCTGCCTGTAAACAATGTAAAATCTGCATGAAAATCAGATTCCAGGGGAACAGAGACTTGTCACCTGAGATTATAAGGATTTTATGATATAAAGTATTGACCACTCTTCTGGCCCCACCCCTATCTCTAAATAGAGGTGGGGGTGTGAAGTTGGCTGTTAAACAGGTATTATTTTGCATCAATTTCACACTTCCTTACATTTTATATTATGTTAACTCCTTACTGGAAAAGAAAACTAAGAAATCAGCAAGTTTAATCTTTCAGTGTGAAGGTTTGTGTGTTTTTTTTAATCTACTGGAGGCTGTAAGTGAAACCAAACTGGTGATCAACCGTCCAGAGCCCCCAGGAAGCAGTGTGTGGAAGCACTTTTTTAAAGCGTAGTTGACTATGTTGGGGGGAAACTTGGCCCTTCTTAAAAATGTGAATTTTTCTTCCCTGCCCTAGGTATGGTTACCTTCTCATCATAATTGATAAGCCAAGATAAAGGGAGATAGCAAAGATATTATGCCAATTGCTACACCACAGCACTTGTGAAAATTAGTCGAGTGAACGTTCTGTAATGAGGCACTGACTTGAACAAAAGAAATTTGCCTCATACCTTCCCCAAAAGAAATAAATTTTTATTTCCTAGAACTTGTATTTAATGTGTACTGTAGAGTTTTTAACCCGCTAAATCTTAATAGAACTTTTTTCTACTTGCATTTTTCAATATCTACTAACTGGACTTTCATTACAAGACTGTAATCATACCATCATATTTCCACACAGTATCTTAAGGACCAGTATCTTCTAGACTAAGCAACAGGAAGAATGAGAAATTTCCTGTTTACAAATTTTTTTTGGCAATAACCAGTTACCAATATGCAAGTAACAGCATCAAATGAGGCAAACTAGTTTTTCTTAATAAAATTCAAAATTCATAACATTTAAATAAAGTAAATACTTTGAAAATTAACCAGGTATTTCATACCTCTGAAAGGAATTTGTTCTGGCCCTGCTTTGCCTTAAATCGTTTAATCTTTTGCTGAATTCTCTTATCTTTTTCCAGATCTTCTACAGATGCCCATTGACAATGAAGATAAGAGCTAAAAAAAATAAAATAATATACTTGAAACATGTAAAAAATAATGAATCCTTTATTATATATGTCTTTTATAGCTCCCCCAAAGTCAACTAAACAGCTAATTAGCAAAATAACCTGTTTACTCATACAGGCTGCTGAGCAACATTCAACATAATTACTAACTTTTGAGACTAAGAGAAGAAAATCAGTAACAGTGCCTAAAATGTGCCTTCTGCCCTAGCCCCCAGCTCTCTTATCCACTTCCCATAAAATAAATAAATAAATAACCCAACAAGATGTTTTATAAGTAAATGGATTATACTTCAACACAAAACAGTTAAAACTAGAGGGTGGCCTTAATTATGAATTTATATTTTGAGCCTTTTACCATTAATTGAGAAATAAAAGGTTTTCATCTAGTTAAAAGAACTCAAATTTCAAATGTGAAATAGCAAAGGCAAACCTAACACTTAGTCCTATCCAGAGCAATCAGGGAGAAGGGCCCACCGCCCGCCCTCTGGTCACCCATGCCCCTAACTGCTCCTAGCCAGTTCTTGCCTCCCAGCCCAGCCCAGCCCTTCCAGCTCTGCAATGATGCCCCTTGTTCCCTGTGCATTCTCAGTCTCTAATGTCTACCCTGTCCTTGCAATGGGCACACTCTCTCCCCTTCAGACTCACCAGCCTGCTCTGAGCACGTTCGTTGTGTTTTCTCTAACCTCAACTTCAATACTCTCCATCCTCCCTTTTCCTTCCCCAGCACTCACAGGTATATAGTTAATGCTTTATGGTAACTTTGACATTATTTTATTTGGTATTTCAATATTCTTTAGTACCATCATTCTCTCCCTACCCCTGATGGCCTCAAGTGTCACTTATTTCTTTTACTAGTGAGGGCATTAAAAAGAAATGAGGGGCTTGAAAAAAAAAATATATATATATATATATGTATATATATATATATATATATATATATCTTTCAAAATCAAGGTACTTACTCTTAGAAACTGTGCAGCCATTATGAAATCTTTCAAAAATGATTAATGATATGGGAACACATGATATTAAGTATCATATCATTTATATTTACGTAATGTTTAATAAGCATTTTCAAAGGGAGGACTGATTTAGTACTACAGTTGACTGAGGGAGACACTGACTTTAAATATATATGCCTATATAGATAAGAATTGACATAAACCCTGTACATACATATTCATAGAGAAAACACACTAGATGAAAATGCATCAAAATGTTAATAATGATCATTTTGTGGTGGTAAGATTGCAAGTATTTTATTTTCTACTTTCAACCCCGATCTTCCAAATTCTCAATATACAGTACTCTGTACTGCTATAACCAGAAGCAAATGTAAGCATGACCTATCCTAGTCTCCTACCTCCTGGGGAGGAAGGGGCTGCGTGCAGTCAGTGCTCTTATCTGGACTGCAGTGCGCAGGCCTCTGAAGCACCACCGGCGTGACCGGGAGGTGGGCACAGGCCACCACCGGCGTGACCGGGAGGTGGGCACAGGCCACCACTGGCGTGACCGGGAGGTGGGCACAGGCCACCACCGGCGTGACCGGGAGGTGGGCACAGGCCACCACCGGCGTGACTGGGAGGTGGGCACAGTGCTTCTCTCTCTCACAAACTGGGCTGAAGTTTTCGGTCAGTAACTCTGCTTCACTATAAGGAGAAAACCCCACCCCAGGCTTTTCACCAAAATCAGAAACAAGTGAAGGGTGGGCTCTCTCCCCACTATTATTCAACATCATATTCAAGGCATTATCCAATGCCATTAGATGAGAGAAAGCAGGAGGAGCAATACAATAACAAGTAGAACTATCTCTATTTGTAGATGATATAATTGCATAACTGGAAAACCCTAGAGAATCAATTAGAAAATTAATTCAAAATATAAAATAATTCCAGTAATGTAGCAGGATATAAAGTTAAGTCAACAGTCTCCATTTACACAAATAATAACAAGTGAGAAGATGTCATGTTACAGAAAATCTCTTTTATAATATCAACAAAGATAAAATACTAGTAAGTTTAATAAGAAACGTGTGAAACTTAATATAAGGACATGTTTAAAACTCTCCTATAACAGACACAAAATTAGAGTTGAACCAACTGTAAAGATATCCTTGTTTTTAGACAGTGTGAATCAACATTATAAATTTGCAAATCAACACAATGTAAATAAAAATATAAACAAGCATTTTTATGGAGCAAGACAATTTAATGCTGAACTAAATATTAAAGTAAACATGCAAGAATATCAAAGAAAACATTAAAAATGGAAATGATCTTAGGGGAATCTAGATATTAAAATACACTGTAAAACCTCTATAAGGAAAACAGTGTGCACAGGCTCACGACCAAAGGATTAGACTAAACCACAGATACAGAGTCAAATAAATATGTATCTTTAGTACAAAACAGCTGCACCTCAAATAGCTGGGACAGAGATAAACACCAAGTGGATGAGGCACCTACACACAGACAATGAATCCATGCGAGCTCTAGAGTCTGGAGGAAAGCACGGCGATTCCTCTCTAACCTGGATGCAGAGAAAGGCTTCCTAACTGTGACTCAGAAGCCAGTCCCAATAAAAGAAAAGATTAATAGGTATAACTGTATAAATATAGATATTTAAATTTACAATGCAATAAAGTTAAAAGACAATCGAAACTGGGGGTGAGGGAAGGTAGCTGCAATATACAACACGGATAAGGAACTAATATCCCATATGAAGAATACTTAAAAATTGAGAACACAACAAAAAACATGAGCAAAAGGCATGAACAAACAACTGACAAAATAAGATAGACAATGCCATTAAACTTATGAAAATATGTTCGACTTCATTCAGAATAAAAATAAATGCTACTTGGAACTACACTGAAATACAATTTCTCAGAAAAAGTAGAAAGTAAACTGCACTCTGTTGGAAAGACTGAGGGAAAGCGGGTGCTCTCTGCCATTGCGGACTGGATGCAAACCGACACAGGCCTATGGAAGGAAATGTGGCAATGACAGAGCCGCATGTACCTTCGGCCTCTGATCTTGCAATCCCACTTCTAGGAATTCACCCTGAAGCTATGCCTCCAACAGTTCGAAAATATACAGGTGTGGGAATATTTACTGCAGCAGTATCTGTTACTATAAACTATCAGAAGCCACTTATAGAGGAGACTGGCTGAATAAGCTATGATAAAGCCATGCAATGGAGTACTATGTAGCTGTAACAAAGAATGAAGAAGACCTTATGAACTGTCAAGTCATTTCCAGAATGTAGTCTTGTGAAAAAAGCAAAGTGCGAATGTATACTGCTAATATGCTATTCTTTTGTGTGCAAAAAAGGGAGAAATAAGTATTATATTTTATGTGTAATATGTATATATGCACATACACACATACACATATCTATGCATGTTCATGGCAAAATTTTGGAAAGGATAAATCTGGGATTAATAAGAAGGAAAGCAGGAACGGGGTAGAGAGGGGGTAACACTTCTTTGGTGTGTAATTCTGATTTTTGAACCAGTGAATATTTCATGAACTTGAATTATATGTTATCAGTAAGACGGGGGCAGGGAGCTAAAAAGGAATACAAATACAAACAGAAACTAATGAACCAAACTATGTAGCAAATAAATAACCACACTGAAACGGGGCAGGAGGAGGAAAAGAACTAACCCAAGGAAATCTTGAACAAAGTATTTAGCCTTTGTACCCTCAGGCTAAACTGAAAAAACTATAAACAAATACCAAATGAACTTGTTAGTAGGCTTCTTTTTCACAGAAATATGGTCTAGTCATTCTGAAACCACTTCCTGTATATTCTAGGACTGACAAATAAGCAAACATATTATAGAAAATAAGAGTCAGGTTTCTTGTGGTCAAAGAAGGGAGTTATTAATATTAGAAGGGGAAAGGATAGAATAAACCCTGTGGTGTTGAAATAAATTTGGAAGTTATCAATAAAAAGGCACTGTTTTTTACTGCTGTTAGGTTGGTAGGAAGAGGTGTGTGTTTATGTAATTAACATATATGTGTGTGACGTGTGTATATATGTCACAGAGACATACACATGTCCATGCACATAAGTGCACACACCGAAATAAGCACCCCCCTCTTAGCCCTGTCCACTGAGAGGGCCGAGCATGACTCCCCAGCAGCCATGAGCACATCTAAGAAAACTGCCAGAGGAGTCTGGAGCATCGCCCTGTGTCAGAAAAGTAAGGAAGAGCTCAGAGAAGACGGGCCAAGGCAAAAGGAGAGAGGGGCCAGATTGAAGGGGCTCCCAATGGTCAAATCTGGGATACTGCGAGCAAAGTAAATGATAATAAAGAATTATGACCCATGGAGTCAAGTAAAACGCCACAAGTCTGCACGGCTATAAATAAGCAAATGGGTAAAAAGGTTAAAGCTCTTCCTTATAGTTGAAACCCAACCAATAAATTTAGGAGTGATGAAATCACTAAATCACCACTTAGCAGCCATTATCACATTTATTTCAAAGTATCTTTCTACAAGGCACTTTTTAATTACACAAAGAAAAACAAATTCTTTGTACCATTTTTGCATTATTCCTGTAAAACTGAAATTATGTCCAAAAAAAAAAGGTTAACAGAAACTGTTCATTTTATGGACAGTTTAATTTCCTTTAGATCCCAATAATGTCAGCTAGGAAAGCTGTTGTTTTAGAACCTTTGCGTCCTCTCATCTGACTGACGAAGGACGGCTGGTCCCCCGGCCTGGCAGCAGTCCCTGGTCCGTAGCACCATGAGCTCCTCTGGGGCTGTGCCAGCCAGGTGAGATGTTTCTATGACCAGCACCCCAGGTCCCACTGCCCCACCCTGATTTAGTGGATGCCTACCTGCCGGTGCCTTTTATGGAATCATTACTTAAGCACCTTTGCTCTAACTTTAATTTGGTAAGTGTACCAAGAACTCACTCTCTCTGGCTTACTTTGTTATCTCTTCCTTACCTACCCTTACCACACTCTTTATACGACTATATAAAATCATGTCATACTCATAATTTCCAACTGTGTAAATTCATTGTGCTCTGAGTAGCAAATGATGACGACATCGAATGTTTACTGAACGTTTTTTATTGCCAGGCTCCGCATTTCCTTGTACTCTCACTGTACACTGGTAAGAGGCTTCCTCATCTTCTTACTAGGTAAAAGGTTTTGCTCACAGAACTTCAGAAGTGCACCGGTTCATTAACACAATGCCAAGTGCAACACTGCAGAAGGATAAAAAGCACGAGGCTGATACTTTTATTATCGAGGGTAGGGTAAGTTTTCTTAGGCTGTGCGGACAGTAACTCCAAAAGCCTGTCTTTAAACCCTGGAATTTATTAATATGGTATTTGAGTTCCTTCTCCTAGAACGTTTAAAAAAAATTTAATGTTTATGTTATCAGTGAGTATTCTCGTCCTTGCCCTGTGACTGTTACTTAGGTTAGAAAACGTCCTTAGTCTTCTTCAGCAAGATGACTACTGATCCTTAAAACGATGCTGTCTCGCCAAAATGTGTGTTCAGTCCTAGTAAACTGCCTACATCTACAATGCAGAACAACACACTGTGTTTTCAATTCAGTTTTTTAAGAGTTATGCAATTCAACTTCACCGAACAAAAATTAGAAATAAAAACAGGTAGACATAGCTCACTGCATTTCGACATGTGAGTGATGTCACGGTTTTCTAGGGCTTGGGCCTGACGGTGGACTTTTTGCCTCAAGTGCCCAGCATCCCACACACAGAGAGGGGAGGAAGGGGAGCCCCACAGAGTGAAACTCCTCCTCAGAGGATAGGCGAGTCGTATTGCTACTCACTTTCTCTTACTGTAGGAGTTTTTACCCCTCTAAAAAGAACTTCATGGTTATGCATGAGAGTTAGTCCACCTTTACACCCATTACACCTTTTCCAGAAAATTAAATTCATGAAATATCAAAAGGTATTAGGCAATGGTCTTCAAAGTTCTAAATAAATCACACCACAGTTTCCAAATTCCCATTTTTTATTTTCCCAATATTTTTAAAGCATTTTTTAGTACTTCAAAAAATATATTCCCCAATTCAAAAAAAAAAAAAAAATCACAATCTACTTACAAGTTTTTGTATTTCACATAGAATTCCTCAACTTCTACCTCCTCTCCAGATTCCTTCTGCAACAAAAGAAAATTTCAGGCACATACTTAAAACCATCTACTGGAATATTCCAAAAGGAAAGGGTTACTCCCATCCGCACATGAAATGGGAATGACAGAGGCAGCACAGGCCGTCCTGGTAGCAACGAGCACGTTGTGAGCTGGTGGGCGGCCGGGGGTTGTAGACCAACACACTTAGGCCCTTGCACGTTGCTCGACGTGCTAAGGCTTCTAAGACATGAATCATTTTAACTCCTCCCTAACCACATGCAGCTTCATTCACAACAACCTGACCCCAAATCTGGCTTCCTGCCAAACCCACAGTGTTAAGTAGACGCCAAGTGTACCATTTTCTCAGGCAGCAGCCAATTAGCAACTGCTCTCCTGAATGCCATATGTATTATTCTTGGCTGCCTCGTGGCAACTTTACATTGTGGGTTTTGTAATGTTTTAAAATATTTAAAAGACATTTATTCCTCCATATAGTTAATAACTCTAAACAAGAAACCGTATAAAACTAAACCTTGTGCGTATGCTGTAATTTCAGTGCATCAGTATTCACAGTTTTAGTTTTACTCACTGGTACAATTAAAATCTCTCAGACAAGATGTCTCACATGCATCGCGGCCAAATAAAATTAACACTCCAAATACTACACTGAGGTAAGGTTAGCATTGTGATGCACGCCAGCCAAATCAAGACTTCCCTGGTCACTTTATCAGTACCATGTCCCTTGATCCTACCGACCACAGTGGATGAAGAAGATACCACTCGTATGACATGTTCAGCATGCCTTTCAAGAGATTTTTTCCTTTTGGTTTTAGGCTATTGAACAAGTCATAATGTGTAATTTTCTTCTGGAACATTTGATCAGATAAATCGGGGATACAGATATAAACACTACTTACAGATGTTTAGGAATTGGTTGTACACTCTTACAAGAGCACCCAAACCTGCCTTGAGGGTCACACTGAGCTAAGCTGTCTCAGAAATACTGCAAAAAAAAGTGAAGGCAAGTAGGAACACGAGAGAGCCTACAGTCTCCCTCAATCCCTAATCTTCAAACTATCGCCAAGATTGTGAACTTAAACTTTTCTTCAAAACCCTCACATGTACCAGTTAAACCTAAATTTGAAACAGTTCTTCCACCTGCCTCAAGGTCACCAAGAAGACAGTATTCATGAGGGTGGTCCAAACCCATTAAAATCGGGTTCTGCCATAACAGATCTAAAAAACGGTCACAACCATAAAACAGCTCCTTAAACCAAAGTATTCAGAACACCGTCGATGTTTCAGACTTTTAGTTGTCCAAAATGAAATGCCTGCTGCATGTCTTCAAAAGCCAGCAACATAAACCTGGAGTTAATTTAGAGATAAATGTAGCCAATTCTAGTGACAATGCATCTAGGACCCATCTTACTTTTTTCTAGCAGTGACTTCAAGGTTATGTTATCTTTGCACAGAACTGGAGATTCTAGTAGAAAGGCAAAGATAAGATAGCAGATAACCAGAGAAAATAAAAAACCAAGGTGAGCCTATACCTTCTGATGCTTCTCATAGCATACCATGAAACTGAAACCTAAAATGGAATTAAAATGTCTGATCTACTGCCCTAGCTGGCTTGGCTTAGTAGTTGGAGCATTGACCAATGGACTGAAGGGTCATAAGTTTGATTCCAGTCAAGGGCCTGGACCTCGGTTGCAGGCTCAATCCTGTGCCTGTGTGCAGGAGGCAACCAATCAATGTGTCTCTTTCACTTCAATGTTTCCCCTTTTCCCAATCTTTCCTGCAGTGCCGTCCTTTCCATCTCACTCTAAGCGGTCTCACCACCCCATCACTGCAAAGTGGGCACCAAAGCACACAGGATCAGCTCTTGGACAATAGAGATGGTTTTCATTCTGTCTCTATTCTGTTCCCAGAAAGCTCTGACTCTTACAACCATCAGCTGTCCCTGACTCCGCTTAATACCCATTTTCTCGTCGTGATCAGCTTTTCCTCTGGGAACCTGCTGTGGAGATGCTGAACAAGAGGTCTAGAGCTGTCTCAGAGGAAGCGATTAGGTTCTGAGGCCCCATTCAGTAGCACCTGGAGCTGGTGTGGACTTATCCCAGGGCCCATTGCTTTCGGATGTCCCAAATTATAAGCCTGTGCTCTGACTGACCACACACTGAATCACCTCCTTGCCCCTAGAACTATAGATAGAACTGTTTTTGTAACATTTATTTCACATAAATATTATCATGCTGATTGCTTCTACATTACTAATAGCAAAACAATTAACCAGAGTGAAAATTCATAAGCCCTCAGGAGCATTATTTTAATTATTCTAAATGGTGGTCAGTTTGACCACCCTCTGGTGATAGTTGAAAACAGCTCCAACCCCTACTACCCCCAATGCCTTAATTTTCAGAAGTCATTTCATAGCAGGCATATATAATAAAAAACTGAGTCAAGACACTATTTCTGCACACACAAAAATTTTACTCAACTTTATTCCTTGGATGGCTACCATTAAATTTGACAGGCCTCTAAAGTAATTTTATGTGTTCAACAGAATAATTTGAGAAATGAGTATATGTTTTTCATTAGACTCCAAAACAAATCTATTGAAATTCCTATTATTCATATGATAATTAATTCCAAACATATTAAGCCATTCTTGCCTCACTGTTCACATGAACTTTGATCAGGCAACGAAGCGACTCCTCCATCACCTGGAATCTACACCAACCATCCAGCAAATGATGACCCTTTAGAGCCTGAAAGAATGAATGGCCTTTTCCTAAGCATTTTCTTAGTAAATTAGGCAGTCACTCTGCAGAAACAAACCTTCATTTGAGTATAAAAAAGAACAAAATTCTCTGAATGCACAAAAGAATGAGAATGTACCTCAAAGTATCAATACAGCAAAGGTAGGAACCTTTTCTACCTCTGGGCCAACCCACCACATACTCTATGAGAGATACCATATCGTAGGCTCACTTAAGGAGAAAAGGACTTAGGAACAAACGCGATGAAGACTTCGGCCTTCCTTATACTCTATTTTTTGTTCCTGAGTTTAGCTAATGAGGATTAAAACAAACACCTTGGGATTTAAAATAAGCTCTTCAAAAGAAAATATATGGTGTAGAGAAAGATAAAGAATTTTAAGGAATACAGTCAGAGTTAACTTTTAAAACAATTCAGACCTTCTGATACAAAAAGGATTTGAGTTTTCCTCAAAGCAGAAAAGGCTACATGATAACTAAACGTGGAAAACAAAAGAATTAACCTTATGCCATCCAAAAGCCCATTCTTAAATCTACCTCACAATTCAAGTACACGGGTCAACTCTATGCCTTGCACTGGGTCTCACCCATATTCATTTGGGCTTAGAAAAACATAAGTGCCTCTTCAGCTGCCCCTACTTAAAAGGAGATGCTGTTAAATAGGGGACCTCTGTGAATCTCCATCGTAACAGATCATTCTTTAGGCTACAGTGATGACATCGACTAACTCTGAAAACCATCAACTGCATCCCCACTATGTGTCAGCACTGTGCAGGGTCGGCTCTAAGAGCTCATGGCCAGTTTCTATAGCGCTGCCAGGGGGAGATAAAGGCACCTACCTTCTCAGAGCTACTTCTTCAATTATTCATGGTAATAGGAAACAGACCAGCAGGCACAGCTAGCATCCACGGGAAAATCTCAAATTTCCTTTTGTTTCTATGTGCCATACTTCCCTCCAATGTAGTAAAACTGATAACTAACGTAGCTATTTCGAGAACATTAGCAGTTTAAAAAGGTAGTACCTGCTAATGTGGACAACCTTCCAATGGTTTTTTTGTTGTCCTTTATGAAATACTGGTAATCTATAAGCACTTCGATGAGCTCCACAACTCCTCTTACTTCAATCATACCTCAAGGCCTATCTCCCCCTCCAGAGAAATGTTGCCATTAATATTCTCCATCCTAAAACTCTCAACAAACACTCCACCCTCATATAGATTATAGTAATTTTAAATTCCTGTGATAAGATAAACCTGGTCATCTGTATAAATGGTAATACCTATTTCTAAAATGTGGGTACCTATCTTTTTAAAGTAAAAAAATAAATAAGTAAAGCCCTCAAGTGGGCAAAATAGAAGTAAAAGAGCAATGTCCTACATAATGCATAATCTAAGTAGCTCTGGATAATAGAGCTAATTATCATTTCAACCCCCAAACCTGCTGAGTATGCCTGCTGAAGCACTTCTAAATGAATGAAAATTAATATATCCCGTCCAAACCAGAAGCTATTTACTCAAACAAGTCACTTCAATTCAGTGAAGGGGATTATTCTTTAAAGCATGTCAAGTATTTAAATTTTACCATATATCCACAATTCACAAATTAACAGTTCTAGAGTCATTAGTAGGACCAAAAGAACACAACCTTTCTAATGAGTTAAACAGTACTCATTTCTGCTTGAACAGGTGGGAAATTTGGTTGAGATTTAATTCATCAGAGAGGAAATCCTCATGTTCAGAGTCACCAGACAGCCACTCCATACACCCCTCCATACCCTCCACACTCAATTCTAATTTGAATAATAGAAAAAGCAAACAGTATTGCAATAAGGTAAAGAGAAGTTTACTTCTGGTGCCATGCCATTTTCAGTCTACCGGGGGTGGGGAAACTTTCTTCTGCCAAGGGTCATTTGGATATTTATAACATCATTCGTGGGCCATACAGAATTATCAACTTAAAAATGAGCCTACTATATGTGGTCAAACATTTAATTAACTCACCCTTAATGCCTTGGCAGGGCCAGACGGAGTGATTTCTCAGGCCTCATATGGCCAGCAGGCCAGATGTTCCCCACCCCCGATCTAGATAGTATTGAATAGTAAAGGTTTCCTATTTGATAAGCCTGGGATCTCCCTTTAAGTCCCATAATCTTCCCTTTACCTAGTTCTCTGGATGTGAAGTTACACTTTGTATATATTTTACTTCAAAAACACACTCAACAACTTATTTTACATTTCAAAACAATGACGTTGTTTCTACCCACCTTGAAAGCAAATAAAAAGAAAGACCTGTGCATTTGACAATGACTCAAGCTGAAAGACTGACACCTATATCTAAAGAAAACCACTTTCTAGAGGCACCAAAAATTGTATGCTGGAATATGTAAATGCACCTGGGTGCCTATGCCATTCTTCGAACTACAGAAAGCATTTTCTCAAACTGGGCAAGAAGAGAGATGGTTGGGATGAAATCAGGAATCTCAATAGTAAAAGAAAACAGTGTTACTGAAATTCTTTGTCACCACGTACGTGTCCCTCAGTGACAAAGTCATCAGACTAATGACAGGTACTTAGAGCTCACCTTTGCAGATCAGCATGAATTTTTTAATAATTTTAAAGAATAAGTGAGATCTTCAAAAATTACACTGAAAATAGCTCTGTATTTCACCTTTGCACTGAGAAAAAGATATTAATATTTTAATTGTATGAGAAAACACCTATTCCCTAAAATGATAAACTTCCATGGGGGATGGGGAGCTAGGGAAGGGCAAGGAACCTTCTTCTTAAGGGAAATGAGAGATCAATTCATATTTACTATTTTTATGAATAACATTTATGAAAAAGGCAGCCTTTAACCCTGAAAGTCCTATACATTTGTTTGAGACTTTTGAGTTTCTTGCCTACTCTAAATGGTGTAATAAAGCACTGGTTGGTTGATATATCTTAATTTGGGGCTGAATATCCCAAAGATTTATATTGGGCTATACATCAGACAGCATTAGCATTGTCACCTGAAGTTTTATTTCCCAATAGTAAATCTCTAAAGAAAACTATAAAGCAAAAAATAATTTAAGGGTCACACATACACCATCGTTTTTGATCACTGCAAACGGTGCTCACCTGTTTTTTCACGGAACGACTACTCATGATTTTTTCTACCAATGGACCTTCTGCATCAACAGATTCCTGAAAAAGAAAGGAGAATGAATCCATCCAGATGGAAAACATTTCATGATAAGCTGTAAAAGCAAGAAACCATTCCCTTTTAGCATCTACCTCTATGCCCTTTAAATTCCTACCCTTTAAAACACTGGGTACAAAGTCGCAGTAGGGAAAAATATGATTGAAAAGAACAAAAATCTCACTCTGCACAAAGGCAAAAGGAAGATCCGTGTGTATTGCTTCGTGATTATATAGTTTAATTACGTGGTCTAGCACGGATCCCTGAAGCCAGAGAGCATTCAGAAACTCCAGCTGCCAGAAGAAAACCATCTCTGCATGAGAGCCGTCAAAAACACAACTTTCTTCATCTAAACCCACGGGGTAAATATACTCATCATTCTGTGACTATTGTAGGCGGCTTTTATCCATGGAGGTCACATGAAACGTTACATAACAATCTAACATAGCACAGATTACCAAATAAAATACAAAACTCCATTTAATATGTTTTACAATGGGTTGCCAGTGGTTAACTAAAGAACAATAATGGTAAGAAAGGGGCATTATTATATAATCTATATATTTTTTAAAAGATCTTTACCATACTCAATCCTAAGTTACTACCCATATTTTATACAAACTATTTTATATGTCATTTACATTGCACAGAGAATAAAGTATGCCCTGCTGGGTACTACAAGGCACTAATTTCATAAAGGGGCTCCTATGGTGCCTAACAGCAGGAGACAAGCTTGAGTGGTTTATTAAAGTCCCAGAAGCTACAGCATTGAATTTTCAGAAGTAAATTCAGCTTCCATGCATCCTAGTTCCGACTCTTCCTCAACACAGACCATTCATTCTCCAAAATTGTGTCAAATCACACATCACAGGCTTGTATAAAAGTACATTTGGCGAACAAGGCGTTTTTAAAAGATGCTGCTAAACAGCTCGTGTCCCATAGCACGGTAACCAACATTAGATGAATGCTCTCCAGCTTCAACTCCATTGCTTTGCTAAACTTTTCAGGTTCCGGCTACAACATTCCCAGTCCATCGCGCCAACTGCAGCGAGAACCACACAAATCTGGACGCTAACCTGCTGCTCTGACTGCGAGGTGTTCGAGGGGGAGTCTCTCCCAGCAGCATCTGCATCATCTGCCTCCTCATCAGAAATCTTGAACTCCAAGTCTTCAGTGTAGCGCTTCCTCTTCACCTGCCTGCTGGACCGTCTCTTCTAAAACACAAACCCAACAAAGGGAGTTTAAAATCCATCATTGATGCGCGTTACAACTTCTCAGGATGGTGAGGTGGGTATTTTAAAAAATTAATCTTAAAGAAAAAATAGCTTTAACCCTGTAAATCACCTAAGAGACCACAGTGTCAATGGTTATCATGGAAATAGAGGGTGGGGGTGAGGGGATCTGAAGTCAGCCGCCTGGGTCAGCTCCGGCTCTGCCACTCCCACAGCCACCTGACCTTCAACTAGGAAATGGAGATCCCAACCAATCTTATTCCCCATTAGGCCAGCGTACCGCTCAAAGTGAAGGCAAGTTTGAGGCTGGTGATGGATATATACGGGTTCATTATACTTTTCTCTCAACTTTTGTACATTTACAATTTTACCCATAATAAAAAGTCCATAAAAGTGAAGGCACTGGAAGATAATCTACATTATTTTCCTATTGTAAGGTTATAGGTAAACACTAGTATACTCTTATCCAAGGAACCAATAATATTTAAGAGGACCTTTAAATAGAAGGCTTGCATCTTAATCTTGGTCCTAAAAGAAACAGTATGAAACCTTTGAAGAGATAAAGGACTGAACATCAGAATCTATAATGAATGACTATGAAAAGTAATTTTATTTAAAAAAATATTTTTACCACACTGATTAAAATGTAAGAGATTGGTAATAGCTAGTATTAGTAGGATTGTTAGCAAAATGGGTCCTCTCTCACCACAGTGGTCAAAATATCTTTGCAAAACAGTGTTGTAGTATCTGTGCACATTTAAAACATGCCCACCCTCTGGTCCAGCAACTGCACTTCGAGTAAGCTACATAACATATCTTAAGAATATCTGCAAGAGAAATTGTGAAATAAAAAGAAAAGCAAGTCTCATAATCAGTAGCAAATAATTCGATTTAAGATAACAAAAAACCATGTGTGTGTATTTGTATGTGTGGATCTTCAATACCAGGGTGGGCAAAAGTAGGTTTAAATTATCAGCTATCATTACCTAAATATATAAATCATAAGCAAGGACACAAAATAACAATAATAAGAAGACAAATACTATAATTAATAAATAATACAAGAATAAGCTGTTTTTGTATGCTCACAATACTATAAACCTACTTCTGCCCACTCCTGTAGGTAAACTCCTCGAAGACACTGTATGTCTTGTTTACTTTATGACTCAATAAATATTTGCTAAAAAATGAATGTATAATATGCATGTTTGCAATAACAAAAAATGTGAAAAAACACATAGCAAATTGCTAATTACTATTAATTCTGGGGAGGGAAGTAAATGGCAGAAGGAAAATGGTTTTGCACATTTTGTTCAGAATAATTGTTTAACCTTTCTGATAAAATAATTACTTTTGTCAGTTAATTAAAAATGGAGAGAAAATAACCTTTTCATCAATGTATTGGGATAAAATCTAAGACAACGCTAAAATGACATTTTAAATCTCTGATAAATGCAATATTACAATGAGTTTGCAAAGCACATAGAAGAAATAAAAATATTGAGAGGTCACACAAACATTTTTCTAAAAATTATGAAATAAAACCTTTTAAAGAGGCTTGTGGATTTTAAAGTTGGACAGATAGGCCGAGGCAAATTACCCACTATGTGGACCCAAAGGGGTCAAACACAGTGCCTATGGTTCATGTCAAGACCAACAAACCCAGCCTCTTGCTCAAAGAGGACTGATTTTAATTAAGATCCTGCTCTCTCTGCTCTCAAAAGGGAGAGCAGCTCAAAATACAAACTCAATGTGCTATGACCATCAAATGCGCTGTTTGGGACTGTGAACTCTTAGCCTTCCACAGATATAAAGCACCTTTCTGACACAGGTATTTGGAGTAAATCTTATTAACAGACTTCCCAGTGGCTTAGACCAGAGGGAGTTCCTCCTCTGACCTTCCCTAGTCAGCCCTGCCCAGAACAACCAATTCCAGGTCAAAGTGGGGCAGAAACCAGCAGGGGTTCTGCCATCTGCCAACCTTACTCACATCCGGGGGGGGGGGGGGGGGGGGGGGGGGGGGGAAATGGCGGGGGGTGGGGGTGGGGGGGTGCAATTTGACCTGGTAGGCTCTGTAGCTAAGTGCCCATGTTTAAATGAGCCCAGACTCTCACTTGGTGGAGTTAGGTGAGTTATGCTGTGGACCTTAGTTTCCTGGTCTGTAGAATGGGTTAATGATAGTCACTACTTCATGAGTAGACTATGAAGATCACATAAGGGAACTCATTTCAAGCATTTAGAACAGTGCAAGGTACATAGTAATGCCAAATTCAATTAGTAGAATTAAAGTCATCATTAATTACCCCCACCTTTCCAAAGAAAAATCAGAGTTCAATAAGGCTACTATAAGGCCTAGCCCTAGATGCTTTGAATAGCTTCCTTTCTCTCTTCCCAAAGTTGACCTAGACTAACTCCTGCTCATGCCCACATTACCATCCCTCACTTCTCAAGAAGACTGTCAGTTTAAGATATAAAAGGCTATTATCAGGAATAATATTTTAATTTTGTGATATTTAGCATAATGTCTATATTCCATTTGATATATCAATTTAACTAAATTGAAATGGATTAATCTATATTTTCATCTTTATGTCATTACAATAGGAGTAATGTATTACTAATGATGTTCTATGATGTTTTATCAGGTTTCCATGGTTGGGGCCACACTGTCAGAGTATTCTT
This sequence comes from Myotis yumanensis, assembly GCF_028538775.1. Lineage (NCBI taxonomy): Eukaryota > Metazoa > Chordata > Mammalia > Chiroptera > Vespertilionidae > Myotis > Myotis yumanensis. The sequence goes on from NW_027223766.1 coordinate 23,010,794, forward strand.
CCAGCATAAGTAACTAAACACCCATAAATAAGTCTGTGGTTTACACTAAATACCACTCTGATAGTAAATAAATGTGCCAGTACAATAACTCAGGGCAATTTTTTATTTTTAAATAGACATTTATATATCGGTCGGTATAACTTTTATAATGAAAGTGTCTCTTCATATCAAGCTTATGTTATTAACCTATGAAATAATGATGGGCTTAGTAATGGATACAAGGTCACTTAATAATAGTAAAAAACAAACAAAATACAATTAGAACTCAATCTTCTGAAATTTTAAAGTGTTTTATGGCTTCTCCACTTTCTAAATAATAATTGATCTTAAGTTCATTTATTTTGGGCATAAAAGTTCCTTTTACAATTTCCCAATATAAAATAAAATTATTTATTATATAATGTGCTTTAGTATGGTCTGTTAACATTACTATTTGAAATATTTTTGTGAGTCAAAATGAAATGTACGAATTACGTTTAAACCATAACACAAGGCTTCTGAATTGGCCCTAAAATCATAGGTCAACTTGTCAAAGTTGGATTGCTTTAGAAAAGCCATTTGTAGTTAAAACAGGTGTACTGAAGAGAAAATTTAAATGTGTTTCCATGATCTCACTGTTGCAGTAACTTTCTGATACAATTTTGAGTTCATTAAAATTATATGGCATTTGCTAAAGTTTAAATAAACCAATCACAAAACTCAAGAACTTTAGTCCTTTAGGCATGTGCTACAGGAAGAAACACAATACACAGCAGTCAGCATCACTTCCTGTGTCAAAGACACCAAGAAAGGCCTACCTTCTGCACCTGAGCTACGTGTGGCTGCTTGTATTGGCTACTGAACCCACGACAGATAAGCTTTAGCCAATCAGAAAGGATGCATTGATGTTCACTTGAATTGATTATCATTTTTCTATAACTAAAATGCAGAAGAAAAAATACCTCAAAACTAGTATTTCATGAAGTCCATTTGAAACTGTATTAAAACAAATAGACTTCTGAAAAACGGCAGCAGTGTTTGTGAAAAAAAACAACACAGAATTTCTTGATTTGGGTAAATAAATCCTCTTAATATTGCCCAAATACTACTGTAATAAAGGGCCTAGTTTAAGCAAACACAATTCAGGGGGAAAAAACACCATTGAGCATAAAAATGAAATTCAAAATCATTAAAATACTTTAGTTTAAAACTCCCTAAGCAATTAAAAAAGATATCTACTTACCTTCCCAATAACTTGTCACTGCCATGTAAAATCAAAGTGAATTACAAAATTAAACCAACTGCCAGAAGTATCGCTATGTTAGTTATAAAACTAAACCAAAACAAAACACACTCATCCACACACACTCTCTTCTCTCCCTTTCAGGCCTTAGATTAGGCCCTTCTGTGCAGTTACAGATATTATCGGGGAGTTCTACTAAAAAGAAAGAAAGCTATCGGAAATTCTTTAGAACAGAGCTGTATACTGCAAATATTTTATTTCTAACCTTTAAGTGAATTGGCAGAGATGTGGGCAGAAAGTACTTAGTGCACTGACGATTAGAAAAAAATCAAGCAAGCTTCTAGGGGCTGGCTTCCTTGTCTAGCGGGACTCCTTGGTAACAGCTCCATGATAACTTAGATGTCAGTCACAGAGGTTACATTCCCAGCCATCCCAGTGGACCACACTGGCACGCTTCCAGGGAACATAACAAGGAAATAATGTTTAACGATCATGTGTAAGGGTCCCTCACCTTACAGTCCAATCAGTGACAGTGACGGCTGTGTGCTTTACACACAGGAACCTGAATTCCTAATGTCTATTTCAGGACCAGTTTTTCAGCTGATTCCTATGAAATTCTTTAAAAGTCAGGAGAATCTAACACTGAAGCATGGTGCGGCATCGCCATCCAAAAAGTCACTAACATGTTCATGGAAACTGGAGTATTACAGGAATATATCTCAACTCTCACCATGGGATATCAGAAACCTTAAGACAAGCTACAGATTATATCTTGGCTGTTCTTTTTTTTTTTAGGCAAAGAGAACTGACAAGCAACCAGACTTCAGGAAAATCAGAAATGTGAATGAAGCTTTACATGAACCAACATATCCATTATGTTAACACCAATATTCACATAAACATCAAGATGCATTGACAGAAATAAGTGAAGATTCTCGGTTTTATTTATCCCAGAGTCAAAGATGGCAAGAGCAAAAAGTCAGGAGTTTAATTTCACACTGGCCCCCAGCTCGCCTCACTACGGATATAATGTTCCAGACAACAATAAAGCCATCTTTAAAGCAGCTCTATAACAAAGGCGGGGAGGACTCGTGTACTTGACAGGCGGCTAGAGTTTCCCACGCGAAGTCACCCAGGCCCGGGACAGAATGATGGCATTACCTGAACACCTGGGTCCTCCTCTTCTTCAGGAGATGGTGGGGGCGTTTTGTCTAAGTCTGAATTTTCAGAACCTTCTGTTTTTCCCTTGTTGACCTTTTTCTTCAAAGCACTTGCTTCTGAATCAGGTTTCTTATTACTAGAATTCAAAGTGGATCACTTAGTGTTCACTTTTTAATGATGTTTTCCACATGCCCCATGCCCTATATTTCCCACATTCATATCCCTAAAGTATCAATGACAATTGGTGAATCAGTGCGTATTGGCCATGTAGTTCAATGGTACTCTCAATTAAGCTCTTTATGGCAAACCCCCACGTTGATGACCTTTAATAAATATCTAACCTAATTAAAAAGAAACGGCATGCAAGAACCCCTAAAAACCACACAGAGTACATTTGTTCACCTAGACCAGCGGTTCTCAACCTGTGGGTCGTGACCCCTTTGGGGGTCGAACGACCCTTTTACAGGGGTCACCTAAGATCATCGGAAAACACATATATAATTACATATTGTTTTTGTGATTAATCACTATGCTTTAATTATGTTCAATTTGTAACAATGAAATTGGGGGTCACCACAACATGAGGAACTGTATTAAAGGGGCACGGCATTAGGAAGGTTGAGAACCACTGATAGACAATGCAAAAATCCCTGCCATTGCACCACGCCATAATGAAAACTCAGATATGAGGTAGCTTCGCTGTGGAGTATTGAAGATACAGAATATGTTTTTTAAAATTGTCAAGGAAAAATAAAATGATCATTTCTGTGTCTCTTGCAGATAGTAATAAACACTCCTATTTAAGTTCTTTTTGACAAGTACTATTAGGTGTCCTCTTTTATATCATCCAACTCCATTTTTATCCAATTTACAACTCTTTAAAATAAAACAAAATATATAGCAATTTCCTTTTCTACATAATTTTAATTAATGCTGTGCTCTTAATTAAAAATAAGCTTTATTTTGGTGCTAGGAATCTTGTGAGGTAGTCACAATAGCCTTTTTTAAAAAAAAGCTAGGTCTCTGAAATACAAAAATATAGCAAAACGACCCCAATAATTAAAGTGCATGTTCCATAGTATGTTTCTATAAAATATTAATCTGATTTGAATATCACATAACTCAAAAGTCATGAATAAACTCAAACAAAATATTTTTAATTAACATTTACCAGCACCTTTAGGAACTTTTTGACTTTCTTTTAAAACATACACCTAGTGTTACCTTACATTCCAATTTCCAAACCGCCCCCAAGATTTTCTAATATCAATTATTTTTTGTTATCCAACATTTAAAATAATCCAATCTCAGTAATGATTGTATTTTATTCTTTCTAGAAAACCTAAAATTCTGATAAAATTTACAAACTGAGAATATTTTTAAACTTTTAAAAAGTTTATTTACTGAAGTTTGTAAATTCCCAAATAAGTATGCAGACAGAGTGCATTAAACAGCATTTTTCAGTCTCACCTACTACAAAAGGAAAAGAGGCCAAAACATCAGTACACTGTTATTTAGGTAAAGCATGTGTCACATAAAATATTTTAAAAGTACTTGTTAATGTAATATAGTACCCATCATACAAAATGTACTTTTGTAATGAATAAAATCTTTGATAAATTTAAACTAGTTATTTTTAAGTACTCAGAGCTTTTGTTTTGTTTTGTTTTAACATTTTAGCATAGTAAACAGCCACAAAAGGAAATAACTTACAAGTCAAGATTATAGTAAATGGCAGTTAAGTTTAGAGTGCTTTTTATTTAAAAAAAAAGAAAAGAAAAAAAAAAGCAGTGTCCTAAAAACTTGAAGTCCCCAAAAGATCCACAGAAAAAATAATATTTTTTAAATTAAAAAAAAAATCCATACAACAGTTCCTCATCCAACTGTCCTAGTGTTTACGCTACACATGGACAGAAGTCTCCCCCACTATGAGGCTCCATTTCCAGCATTTATTTCCGCTCTAACTGCCACAAATTATACAATACTACAGCTGAACGCTGGGCCCCTTCCCTTTCATCTGCACGCCAAGAGCAATCAGATTACCCTGGTAACCAGCGGTCACATGACCAGCACCTGCTCTTTTGGCTGGATGCCACTGACTAAAGCCATCTGCTTCCCTCAATCAGCTTTCAAACATTCTCAACACCTGCGCTGCAGTGTTTTGTGGTTTCTTTTATCAAATCAGTGCAAAACTGCTTCCAAAACTTTACATATTTCTCAAATTTGTTTAAATCAGAGGTAGACCTGTCACAGAGCTGAACCATTGCCAGGTCAAGTAAGTTGGCAGCGAGTGCTTTCCACGGTGACCTCTCTACACCAGAGCAAAGTACACAGTTTAGTTTAGCTGGGTTAGTGCACCCTGTGGGAACTATCCTATAGGAGTAAAAGGCTTACCGTCCTGAAGCCCACCAGAGCCCAGGTTTGATGAAATATCAATTTGCTGCAGGAGAGACGGGCTAATGATTTTCCATCTGCCTTTCCCAAGAATGAGCTATGTGAAGCCTCCAAGAGTGCTGAAAGTCGGGCAGGACCTCTCCAAATGCTTAGACAAAAAGCCTGAGACAAGGCAAACTCTCATCCCAGATCTGATTACTGAAAGATTTCTAAACTCATTAGACCTTGCACTATTAATGTTGCTCAGAGACAGCTAAGCATTTGCCCACTGTCTCCTCATGACACCAATATACAAATCAAAAGCAGGCTACAAAGTCAAAAAAGCTACAGAATCTTCAGTGTCTACCCAAGGACATTACAATCAAGGACAAGATGAAGTTAAATTAAATGGACTTTGCTACTATTTTGCAATAAACTAATTTGGATTTTCAACTAAGTGTTATATAACAACTATTTTGCCCCCAAAAAGATGAAGTCAGAATTTTTCTCTTAACAAATGTGGTTAATGCAGAGTGGTGGTAAGGCACAGGCCTTCATTCACATTCCAGCTCTGTCATTTGTAACCTGTCTGTCTGGGACCCTCCCTTAATTTTCCTCACCCTCAGTTTCCTCATCTATAAAATGAGGTTAGAACTTACATCTTCCTCCAAGATTTGTTATCAAGTTTAAATGGGATAATGGATGAAAACCTTGGCAGTGTCTGGCACACATGGCCACACTCACACATCTGGAACACTAGCAGCTGGGAACGTATTCTGGGAAGTCTGGGAACACTGGCCTGGCTCTGGCTCAGACCCACTTGGGCCGACTCCACTGCAGAGACTTACGGACAGGACCCCACTTCACTGTGATCACTTCATCCAAGCAACATGAAGAGAAGGGAAGTCCTTTATCAACACTGCTCGATGCCAGCTGAAGGGACACACGGGCAGGCAATCCCAAAGGCCACGCTTCTCATGCCCACAGCCAGTGCTTTAGTTCAGACACACCTCACTTCCCACCTCGACTGTTACAGCCGCCTCCCCACCGCCTGTCCCCACACCGTCCCTGGGCAGGGCTTCCCACTGTCAGGCTCCTGGGGAAAGGACACACACTCCACATTCACAGGCATAGTTATCTAAATCTGTAAGGTTCAAAGCTACTCTTGTATAATGTCAAAGCCCAAACCCAGCCCTACAGACTGTCCTCTTCCAAATTATAAACTGGAAAGCTGGAATGCACAAAGAGGGCAGCTTTTCCAATTGGGGAGAAAAGACAGTTATTAAAAAGGAATGTCCCTTAAATGGACACTACAATACCGATGAGGACACTGAGCTGCCCGGCGCAAACACCCTTGATACACCTACAACAGCTGCGGTGATGGCTACTCACGGGCTTAGCCCAAAAAAGACCAGGCGGGTGCAGGGAACACTTTCTCACCCTGGGCCTGAATGGCCTCAGCCCCGGAGAAATCATGTCTGCCCTCACTCCTCTCCTGAACCTGCTCTGCCTCCTACCTGCCCTAGTTCAGTGACATGGCACTGCCACCAGCACATCACCGAGCCCATCCTCCAGGCATCAGCAGAGTGACCACCTACTGCAAATCTGACTCGATCATTTGTCCATTTGTCTGCTTCAAGTCCAACCCCATATATATGAGACAGAGAGTCTCAGCATTAACATACAAGGCCCTGTGCGATTTTTGCAACTGGCAACATTAACTTTATTTTCTACTTTTCCCACACCCCCAAACTCTGTATGCTGTATACTGCAGACATGCAAAATCCCTCCTTAAAGTGTACACCATCTCTTCTACCTCCACTCCCGCCCCCCAAGTCTACGCATCTGTAAGTCTTTTTTTATTTTAAATATATTTTATTGATTTTTTTACAGAGAGGAAGGAAGAGGGATAGAAAGTTAGAAACATTGATGAGAGAGAAACATCGATCAGCTGCTTCCTGCACACTCCAACCAAGGTACATGCCCTTGACTGGAATCGAACCTGGGACCCTTCAGTCCACAGGCCAACGCTCTATCCACTGATTAGAATGTAACTGCCTCTTTATCTTTTAATTTTCCATTAAAAGATGACCTTGTAATGTGCCAAACCGGTTACGGCACATCTGTAAGTCTTGACTTTGATATCACTCATCCTGAGAAGCACTTTCTGGCCACTACAGTCTGGGTTAGTGAGGTTCACTCCACCGACGTGCCACAGGATGCACCCCACACAGGGATATTTAACACACACAAAATTTGGTGATAACATCCCTGTAATGTATTAAAACCAAAGCACTTGTGTGTGTCTGTCTTTCTCCAACTATCCTGCAAGCTCAAGAGGAGAAACAACTCTTATTTATCTTGGTATTTCCAGTGTCTGATCAGGTAGGTTACTGTAAGTGTGTTAGGTGATTGATTTAACTAAATGGTACAAGTCACAGCGACAACAACACATACACAGCCCTCAGTATGTGCCAGGCACTAATCTAAGGGCTTTTCTCATCAACTCATTTAAGCAAACCCCGAATAGATTCTATCTTTACGGTGCAACACCTCTGAAGCTCAGTAAAATGGAGCTAACGTACTCCCACAATAGGGTTAAGGTTCACCTTAGCCATTTTTCAAAACCAGTGTCTCTGTGTACTTCCCCTCCCTGCTCACCAAGCTCTCTCACTTCCTGATCCTATCGCCTCTCATTACTGGTGCGACCGAGATGCAGAGCCACCCACTCCTGAGGCCAGGCTAGCCCTGCGCTCTTGGGAGGAGCACTTCTTCGGGGGCGTTGCAGGCGGGTTGAAGGACCGCTCTCCCCTTTCCAGCTTTACCTCCATTGCACATTTCATCATGAGCGAGGTCACACCGGTGGGCAACCGGATGCACGCGTGGTCCAGCTGAATGACGCTGAGGTCACCGTGCCACACCAAGCTCTAGAGTCCTGTGTCTGCCTTCAAGGTGGCCACAGCTTATACCATCCGGGCGAGAACTCGGTGAGAACGGGAGGAGAAACGGCATTAGGAAAGCACACACTGTGCATTCAGAGAAGACTGCCTGTCACGTGGAGGGACATTCTAAGGAGCCTACCCTAAGGAAGGACGCACAGTCAGCTGATGGGCTGAGTGACACCATCTGAAATGGGGTTGGGTGAACGCACCTAAGCTGAGATGCAGCACACAGCTAACCAACTGCCTTTGGTGAGAAAGAGTACAGGCTTTTTAAGGAAGGCTTTATGCAAAAGGACAAAACGTACTAGGACCTACTTATAGTAACCTACCCGATCAGACACTGGAAATACAAAGAAAACTGCCCTGATTTAGTTACAAAACAGAATGTAGTAAAGCACTGATCAGCATCAGCCTGAGGATCCAATTCCAAAAAAAAAAAAGGTGTGAAAAGAACCCTATTGTGGAACTACATGCGATGAGAAGAATATGGTCAGTTAAAGAAGATGTCGGCAAATGGGAGGGAGTTCCCCTTCAGGTGGGACAAGTTAGCGCAAACTCTCATCCCATCAGGGAAAGTCAACCTTGAGGCTTGAGTCATAAAGATTCACCAGATCGTTTTTGGGGACTCAAGCCAAAATGTCACAGTACAATTTTTTAGAAGAGCAAAAGGTATTGAAGCGTATCCTTACAGTCTGCATGCTCACAAGGTGTTTTAAAAAAGAAATGAACCTAATGGATAAGCTGCGGTAATTAAATACATACTAAGCTGTCAGGGTCAAGGGTGCAATGCTGGTAGAGAGAAAAGCATCAAGCCTCTCAACTTAAAGAGTTATAGGACTTTTCTCTAAGTTTTTAAACAATAAACAAGAAAATTAAAAGATAAAGAGGCAAACTAAAAAAGAACAAGATAAAACAGTAAAAGTTAAAAAAGGAACAATTAAGGCAACAAAAACATGATACAGATACACCAGAAAGTGAAATTAATCCAACAGAATAAAAATTTTAAATAAAGTCCTCAGACTAAAATAAAATTTAACAGCTCAAGTAGAATGTAGTAAAATGCAGATGACCAATTAAACTAATGAGGACAGAGAGAAACTCTGCGTGACAGACAATAAACTCGAAGGTGAACACCTGCAGACAAAGGCACACAGCACTCCCTGGACGAGGCCCCAGGGGTCTCAGTGATGGTCTCCATGTGGCAGTCTTGGGCAGAGAGCATCTGGGCGGGATGGAGGGACTGAAGCAAGACCCTTGGCCCAACCCCTTTATGCATGCCTGCCCCAGGCACAGTCAATCTTCAGGTGCTCTGAGCTGGGCACCCACACTGGCAACTCCTAAACTCCACCCACAAATTCTTCACCCCACTCTCCTAGTTGAGAAAGAAGAAGAATTGAGAAAAGAAAGAGAAAGAAGGGAAGGAGATTCTATTTCTGAACATGATTTCAGTAACAAATTACTAATACTGTGTTTTTTAAGTCTGCTGAAAATCACTGGATGGGACACCTCTAAAACAAATCATTTAATCTAAATGGTTACCTTAAGTAGCTCTCACAGCATCAAGTATTGCCTAAGTACATATGCTAAATTTTCAGGAAAGGAACAGCAAAGAAAGCTTGAAGGGTAACAGAAACCTAATCTGATTTCATTTAAAAATGTGTTATTTCAAACTCAACATGCCTTGCCATTACATTTTACAATCCAACTGCCCAAGGATGAGGAAATTGAGGGTCAACCAGGTTGCAAGAAGTGGCGGTTCCAGGGCTGGAACTAGAACCTCTCGGGTTGCAGAGCCCACGTCTGAGCCTGGGACTGGCCCGAAGGCCTCTAACTGCAGATCTCCTTAGGAGTCCCGCGCTCACCTGGCCTTTTGGGAGGTATCCTTCAGGCCTCAGGAACCTTCCCCGGTCAGTGTCTTCTGGAGCCTCCCAATAGCATTAGATACAGTGAGAACAGACAGTGGGATCCACATCACCCTCTCCCACTGAAACCCAGTCCTAAGAACAGCTCCAGTGCTGACCATGTTTTAAAGAAGAATGTTCTTAAAAGCGAAAGAGAGGGTAGAGAAAAAAAGCTCTTCTGAAAGAGCCAAGTCTATTGATAATACTGAACATATTCGCGAGGAAAAACAAAAGACTCATCATGCAGTCAAGAATTAACCCTGAAAACCTAAAGGTTATTGAGTTTTATGGAATGAATTAAGATCTGCCAGAAGTTACATGGAAAAGAAGTCTAGTTAGCTAATATGTTATCTGGCCACAGGAGCCCAACGTAAACATTAAGTGCTCTGGCTACACGGCACTGTAATGCAGCAGGAAGGACTGGATAAATCAGACACTCCAAGACTGATGCCAAAAGTACGCCTTTCAATGCCCCTTCCCTATAAATAGCATATTCTTCCACGTGGCAACAGTCGGGCAGACATTTGTCTGCTTGTGCCAAGTTCTAAGATGCCATTCTCATTTATGCGCAGCATTCCCGTGCCCCGGGAAGGGGACAAGGGTGGGTAACTGTGGCAGTCAGAGCCGCACTCCCTACATTCACAATGATCTTCTCTGAGCAGCCAGGTCTCTCATACAACAAGCGAGACATGCTGCCCACCCACATTGTCATCAGGTGCTCTAGGTAGGTGGAGACTTAAGCAGAGCGAATGGTAAAACCAACAAGGAGAAAATATCACCACCCACCCTCAAAGGAGAAGCCAAACTGCCATGAAATTATGGTGTTCCTACAGGAATCAGGGCTACTTGTAAAATTAGTGTTCTAATGCAAGTTCAAGGGGGTTGTCTTTTCAATATTTTTTAAAAAATGAGGGGGACTGGATGTAAAGGGTGAGGGGGTTAAGCAAAACCAAGAACAAAAAAACTTACAGACAGAAAACAGTTTGGTGATTGCCAGAGGAAGAGGAGATAGGAGGAGGTAGGAGAGGGTAAAGGAGAGAGGGTAGGAGAGAGTAAAGGAAGGAGACATGGCTTGTGGTGGTGAACACACAACACAATATGGAGATGATGTATTAAAGAACTGTATCTCTGAAACCTATATAATTTTACTAAGCAATGTCACCCCGATAAATTCAATTTAAAAAAATGAACAGTGCCCTTTTTCTTAATTCACATGCTCCATTCCCCTATTTAGCATTTTTAAGCTAAAGCCACACAGACTTCTATGTAAAGGTGGCTGAAGTGAGGCCTGGCATTTCAGATGACTGATGCTCTGACGGTGGTTCCCACAAACATCCAGTGACTCAAAGGGGCCTTATCTAGGTGGAAGACAACCAGCCAAAAAATTTTATGTCTCATGGGACAAATTTTGCATTTGTACAGGACCTCATACTTTCCAAAAGCATTTTTATATAGAGACATTTTTAATAATAATTTTAAAAATCAGTTATGATTCCTTCTGCTCTTTAACCTTTCAATGCACCCACCATCTACTTGGCAACTCATGCTCCACCCAAAAATTCAACTTGAGACTTCAAAGGACTATGTCTCCAGAAAAATGCCCCTCAGTATCCATTGCTGCCCATGGCCGCCTCACCTCTCAGCTTTCGTTTGATGGGTACAGTGAGAGTTGAAAGTGGGATATACATCACCCTCTCCCACAGAAACCAAAGTGGCTGGAGGCCACTGCTTTGAAGTCACTGAAGCTCCTGGGGACCGGTGGAAGCGAATTTCCAGCAGGCCAGTGTGGTCCACTCAGCAACCAGCCCAGAGCATGAGTTAGCAGAACTCGCTTTTCAGGGTCAATGTGGTTACGCACTCTCTTTCCCCTACTGAGTATAAACTGAACCACCAAAATCAAGGCTATCAGGGTCTCTACTAAAAGGGGCTGTCGCTCTTCCCTCCCTGCTCATTCTGCCAATTTAAGAAAAATCAGATAGACGAAGGACCACAATGTGGCCCGTCACTGGCAATGGAAACATTGAGGTGGTTAGCCTGAAGGAAAGAAGGATTTGGGATTTAAAAGATTTGACGGTTCATTTATCAAAGAGGAGATATCCTTTGAGAGCAGCCGAAAAGAGGGCACCTGGTCCCATCTCTGACCTGGTGCTCTCATCTGATTAACTGGAGACAGGGCAGGGCAGTGGGCAGAGAGACACATAACGCTCTATCTTCCTTGTTCCTCTCCAACACCAAGAGGACTCAAAAGTCCATCTTGTGACCACATGTTAAAGAAATCTACACCCTCTTGTGCAGGTGGCATCCAAAATATTTAATTCCATCTTTCCAATTATCTAAAGTCTTGGGTCAAGACTAAATCATAGCATAGGAGTAAAAGAAAGAACAAGAAACTAAAAAGAAGAAAAACTGTTGGTTTAATTTGCTTTATTCCCTATGTACCTGATGGGAGATATCTATCTGGGTTTTTCTACTTATTGACAAAACTAATGTAATGGTTTACTTCTGTGTCTAATCTCTCCAGAGAAATTTTACTTATATAAGAGCACACCATAAAAATATGTATTAGTTTACCAAAATATCCCACCATTGGGCTTGCTGGCTGAATAAAAATATTTCTTGGGTAAAATGCTGCTACTCTCTTAGATCATCACTGAGAAAACAGCCTCTGAAAAGCTAGGTGACTCAGAAGAAAGCTACCACATAAATACTAATGATGATAGGGTGGTTTGCAAAACGTATACTTTACATGTTTTTGGTACTTAATATGTGTTTTTAAAAAAAACAAGACCAGTATGTTTATTTTTTAGTTTAAAATAAAATATTTCACTCTTAATTGAGAAATAGCATTTGAGCTTTCAACTACCTTTAACAACAGGATGTGTCCCTAGAGACTGCATCAGAAGCAATTCTCCATGGCTCCATGTGACGGAAGCTTCAGTAGTCAAGTCACAACCTTTGGCCATGTTCCCTTCTGTATGTCTACTCAAAGAGTCTTTATAGAGCTAAATGGACCACTAAGTCCTTCAAGAGTCGTTGAAAGGAAGCACTTCCTCCAAGTTCTTTTTCATTTCACAAGGGCTATGCACACACCACAGAAAACGCACTGAAAAGAAGTCCGCAAATCCCCATATTTCAGCTCCGTGAATCCTTCCATATGCAAAATGGCATCCTCTCAGCCCACAAATGTCCTCGCTTTAATTTTCCATATTAACTGCCAATATCTGAAAGCTAGAAGGATACCCGGGGAGAGCACCAGAAAAAAACAGGTAGAAAAATATAGATTTAACGAAGAAAAGGTACAGCGGGGAAAAGGAATGTTTCTGATAGAAAAGAAGAATGTGGCCCGTCTGTCTCATCACTACGATCTCAAACAGCTTTTCCTGAAATGCTGAACTCCTTTTTCTATTTCACTCCCATTCTATGTTACAGCTTCTGGGGAAATTGTTAGGTTCTCCTACACAGGCAAGAAAAATGGAACTATGTTTTGGTTGCCAAAAGGCCAGTTCCCTGGGAAGGGCCACAAATTCAAGCCTCTGCTACTTTATGGAATGAGGAGGGATGACAGCTGGTGAGGAGGGCACCATAAAGGCACACAAGAACATCAGCCCCATGGGACGACAGCCACCCTTTCTCATCGCCTTCACTACTGAGAGTGTGCGAATGACACAGAACAAGCTCTCTCCCTGCCACACACACGACGCAGAGAGCACCAGCCCACCAGTGGGTCACTTCCATCACCACTGCTCACTGGGCCGAGCAGGGAGGTGAGAGTGGTCCTGTAACCGCATTTCTCATTCCACTTCTGTTTAGTCCCTCTATTGGAGCCCTCTGTAGGAAAATTATTTTCTGTATAAACAAATTCATCAAGTTAACTTATTCAAGGATGGAAATAACGGGTATCACATAACATTTTGCCAAACAAAATTGTCACTGCTGTATTCCAGTGCTTAAAAGCAGACTGCTATGGCAATTCAACCCCAGTACTAACATAACCCAAACCCCCTATTACCTTCATCACTGCATATTCAATTTACATAATTACCCTGCTATGCTATTCAGAATTTACATGTAGTTGTATGCATTCTACTTATCCTTGCTTCAGGATGCTATTTCCTTTCCAGACAAAGCAGAACAATGAGATCACAATTCAACATACTCAATTCATCTCACCAATAGAAACCCTGTAACTCAAACAAAGTATTGGCTTGGTTAATCTCTATTCGATGACCATATTCTTGGATAGGCATCCCCATAGACAACAGGAAAGCCTCTCAGGAATGTCCTCACCATGATTCACCATAAATCAGCAAGTGCCTAGAAGAGGCAGTCACCAGGGACAACAGAGGTGCCACAAGCTCTCTCGGTGGCCCCTCAGCGTAGCCTCGTGAGCGTCTGGGCTACGTTACATCACCTTCCTTTTCACTTGCATGCCTCCATACTCAACAGAAGTGTTCCACTCAAGTATTTTCATACCACTTGGGCAAAAATGTATAGGAGGCATCGACTGAGACTATTCATCAGAAACAACCGTGGGGAAAACAACTACTTAGACTTTCTTAAGAGAAAATAATCGCATGCCCTTCCTCCTACCAAAAGTGTGTGGCTAATGCAAAGCCATTTCTCTGATTCAGCAACGCCAACGTCCTTCTCTGCACAGATAGTCCGAACTTCACACGGGCAGCTGAGAGCATGCAGAGAAGGCCTGCGCTGAAGGCTCCTCTAGCCGAAGAAGACAGGTCTGTACCTGCACCAAGTCCTAGCACTCACTGGACTTAAAGCCCCAAGTTTCTAAGAGTTGTTTAGCTGTTGAGAAAATTTTAACAAGTTTCATTGTTGAAGACAGCATTATAATATCTGTCCCAATGTATTCTAGGGTGTGCTAAAGTAGGTTTTTAAAGAGAGGGCCAGTTCTCTGTAGACTAAGAGCTTGAAAGAATATACTTAGAAATTTATGACCAGATCCACAATATAGTGGGTTTTTCTTTTCTTGCTTATCAGTCTTTACCATCAGATGATAGGTTCAAAAAATTAAGATAGAAACTGAAGCCAGATACATCTTGAGGCTTAAACTAGTCTTGGTGTTATATTTTCTGAGCTCTCAACAGCTTCCTTATAAGACAGACTCTTACATTTTAAGTTTAAAAAAAAATACACTCTTTTTAGATTTTGCTGCACATGCTCTCTCTCCTACCAAAAGCACGATACTTAGATTTAAGCAACTGTATTATTTTCAAAACCCTTCATAAGTCATACTGAAATTCTAGCCAAGTCCTCCTCATTCAGATCCCTAACATTAACACATTACCTGCAAATAGCAACTACTTAATGAATTATCTCTCTATAATACATTGTGAGTTTAGAAGAGTGCTCATAAGGAGAAAATAATAATGGCTTTCAATTAAGAGACCACATAGTGAGGCATCAGATTCCTAAGTAAATGCAAATATTAAGTTGCCTACAAGATTGAGTTATTGAATATAATTTCAGTTCTTTTAACACCATAAAAAGTACTGATGGCCAAGATTTTTAAATAGCTATGATTCAAACTTTCAAAACACTACAGAGTAATTATTGGGGGTTGTTTAGATATTTTCAGCAGGAAGTTTAAAACCCAAGTTTGTTCTTTCGCTTTGCAGCATCTATACAGAGTCACAGAGACAACCTCCGCTCTCTGGGTGCCTGCCCATGCACACACAGCACAGCCTACCAGAGAAGGCTCTGAGCGAGCTCAGAGAGTTCCCATCAGGACGTCAGTCGCAGAACTGAGTATGCATATATGCACATGGGGGAGGCGGGGGAGCGTGTTTTCTAATGGAGTTTGCAAACAGGTTCAGATTAACCAGGTCTGACCAAAACTTACATCTGGAAACTATATTTTCTAACATGAGCCATATTCTGAAAAATAGATTCAGATGTTTGGAACTGGTTCAGAACAGTTGTAAGAAATGTTCAGTACAAATGAAAAAAATTAGTCTTCAATGTCTTCTCCTCTCAACTTTTCTTACTGAGTAAATATGCCTTCTGGGGGGTCAGAGAGCTGGCGGGGGAAGTAAGAAGAGGAAGTATGGCACGGAGAAGGCTATTTCCTGGAACCCAAACTTCATGCTAGCCTCGCATGCGTATCACGTGGGTACCTGCCATTTAATTTCCCCCGTGTTGCCCACGAGGATGTCAACACTGCCCCTGGAAGCCTTACTCCACCAAGTGGAGGGAATTCATTCTCCTGTTTCAGCTTTTGGGAATCGGGGCTGAAAAGCTTTGTGAAATAGAGTGACCTGTCTTGCTTCTACAATCCTTCCTTCCGGGTTTTGCACTATCACCAACAATGAGGTTATTGCTCTATATTTACAAATAATTATGCTGGCAACTTGGTTCTCTGTGTTAAATTTTTTAAAAAAATGTTCGCAAAAATACAAGGAAGTTGTTTTAAAATACTAATTTCTATCTGAAGTCTAAAATGTATTATCCAAATTCAGTAGTTCATAGTAACGGAGTCTCAAATTTTAGAATGCATAAAACCATTAACTTTTTGGAGTGGGCGTCACAGAAAGAAACTCGACAATGCTCATGACCATCGAAGTGCTCCCTCCTCCCTCTCCCCAGCCCGACTCAGAGGCTGCTCATGCCGAAGCTGTGTTTGCTGGTGCTGCTGGGCGCGGCCTACCTGGACTTTTTGCTGGACTTGGGTTTTGGCGTGGCAGTTTTTGCTTTCTTTTCCTTTGGCTCTTTGGGAATCTTAGGGGCTTTCGGGGTCTTGGGTTCCTTGGGCTCTTTTTTCTCCTTGGGTTCTTTCAGTTCCTTCGGGTCTTTTTTTGCCTTCGGCCTTTTCTTTTTCTTTTTCTCTTCTTGAGACCCATCTAGTGAATTCCTATTTAGTTCTTGGTTATCAACCCCACCAGGGAAGTCCTCTTTACCAAAACTTTTACTGGGATCCTCTGCAACAATGTGGTTGTTTTTCTTCTTCTTCTTCTTTTGCTGTGGCTGCTGCTCTATGGATGGCAGGTAATCCTCACTCTTCACTAGCTGGGTGTTCGGTCCACTAACCTGAGTCATATCCGGCACTGGTTTCTCTAGAAAGGGCTCCGATGGAGAATGCTAAGAGACACAAATAGGAATTGAAATTAGTATATCATTCTTCGTAGTGAAGAAAGGAACTGAAAGTTACAGGCCGGTGTTTCTAAAACGTACTCTATACTCAAGGTAGCACACATTTTACCAACTGTATAGTTGTAAAATGTATCATTTTCTCTCATCCAAAAAACAAACAAACAAACAAAAACACACATATTTTTTTGAACAAGAAAGCTTTTAAATAAACAGAGTGAAAAGGGGCAACTTAATAATACAGTAAAAAATTATTTCAGGAAGAAAAAAATTCTCATTCAGCTAAAGACATTGTCCATTTGCTTAAGCAGCCTATATAAAAAATGATGAATGACAAAACAGTAGCAAAAACCAAACTATACAGGATGAATTTAAGTGAAATTCTTTTCCCCATGAGGGAATAGGAACTCAAAAGATACCTAATTAAGCCACTTTAAAAAAGAACAAGTGTACCCCGAGTGGGCACTGCAAGATTCAGGGCCTGTGGAAGCTTAAAGTCAAAGTGTGAACACATCGATCTTAAACAGTGCCAGTCATTTCTGGTCTAAATAACATGAAAATGCCAAATTAAAAGCACAAGTCTTCAAGTTGGTTACATTTCTTGTACTAATATGAAATGCAGATAGTGTTTTTCATAAATTATTACGTTTTACATTTCCAAACTTAATTGAGGGAGAGAGAACCCAAATAGTCCTTGCGGCATGCCTTGTAGGAGATGGCATTCACTAGATGTTTGCCCAAGATGGTCAGAAATACCACTGAGAGTACCAGCAACTGGAATGGGATACTCAGCAGTCGGCTGAGATCAGAGTCAGGGACTCCACCTGGCAGTCACAATGCAAACCAGGCAGGGTCGGTGTTACCCCCACGGTCAGGCATGACATCTCATGAACCCTGACATTCCAATGTTTTCAGGGGTTGGACTGCCACTCATTTTCTGCCTTTTCCATACATTCTCCAGACACTCAATAGTAACTATAATGTAAATAATAACTGCTAGCCTTTACTAAACAATCTGACTATATGCTAAACATGTGCTGAGTACGCTACAACCCTGACACCATTCAATACCCACACCAGCCCCAAAAGCTAGGGATGGACACTGACACGCTAAGATGCAGTAACGAGCTACGGTCGGTAAGTGACAGAACTGAGACTGACATCAGAGCTGATGGCTGCAGAGCCCACGCCCCTCGCCACAGCACCTCCAAAAGAGGAGAACGCCAGGCAGCCCAGGTCCAGGTCTGCAGAGGACTCGAGAGTAACTCAGAAGTTATGTTTTACCATCAGCAAGTACTATAAATCAGATTCCAATACAACTAACTCTTATTGAGCATCTATTTCATGCCATGTACTGCACTGGGTACTTCTAGGATTAGTTCACCTGAATCTCAGAAGAAAGATGTGATAATTTTCCCCCATCTTTCAGAAAGGAAGTACAGTCCGAGCAGGTTATGTGACCACCCAAGGCCACACCGCAGGGAACAGAGCATAGATCTGAGACTAGGTTTCCTAAATCCAGACTCTGCCCATCCCTGAAATCGGATACAAGGGTATCCTTTTGGGAAAGGCTCCACAGGTTCCACTTGATTTTCCAAAGAGTTTGGTGACCTAAAATCACTTTTTTAAAAAGTCACTACCTGAGAAAAAGTAGTTACACTGTTTCCATTAAAACCTACCATGGTTATTAAAGAAATCTATATTCAGTTCTCCATCTGCACAAGTATGGGAGAAAGAGCCGGGAACTGTGAGGTAAGAGAGAAAAATTCTAGTCTTGGGCACTGCCGTTCGCTCTATTCTCGGGGGAAATCATTGCAGTCATCTGGGGCTCACTTTCTTCAACAGCAAAATGGAGGATTTGGGTCAGATGGAGTCCGAAGTCCTTTCCAAAATCCTCTGGTATTAGAAGAACTTAAAACACATAGTGCCCTTTCGTCGTCATACTGAGAGAGAGTGAGCCTCAAAGAGTGAGGGCATGGAAGGAGAGAGACAAGCAAGGGCACAGGTTTGAGAAGAACACGCGGATGTAAGTCCACAGGAGCAGGGTCCCTGCGGGGACAGCACAGCCAACCCAGCCCTGAGAAAAGCACCTGCCCTCGGTTCTCCCCTCACAGGCACTCGGAGGAAAAGTCCACCAAGGCACTGTCCAAAGTAGCGTTACCTGAGGACTCATGGAAATCTGAGTGAACTGCTTTATTCAAGCTGAAGTTGAATTAATTGCTCCGTATTATCTTCTAATGTAGATCAAAGGAAAAAGCCCTATCCTATCCTATATTATAAAGAGCCAATATGCTAATTAATCTGAATAGCCAAATGACCTTCCGGACGAAGCCAGGGCTGCGAGGGCTGAGTCCCTTGCACAAATTTCGTGCATCGGGCCTCTAGTATTTTTTATAAGGGACATAGAGATCAAACTTATTTGGGACAAGCTACTTTTCAAGAAATGGAAGAAAAAGTATTTCCTAGAAAGGGAAGGAAAGAGAAAAGTCTACTAGTAAAGAATGCATAGAGCTTAGAAGGGTGAATTAATTCTGGGTTTGTGTACCTGTCTTTAATCTGCCTGGCACTGGCTCCCATAGCAAAGTGCCGGCTTCTAATGAGAGATGCCTGGTACACATTTCTAAATTAGAAAAAGCATAAAATACCAAATATAAAATGACTGAAAATTTATTTACACACTTTAGCATACAAATTATTTTAGATGCTCCCTTCAGTAATAAATGAAGCCATAAATTAGTACCCCTGAAAAAATTCAATCTTTCATAAGGAGGAAGAAATGTAAAGATTAAATACAAAAAATTATTAATCCTGTTTGATATGGAGCACAATTATGTTTTCGGGTGAAAAAGGTGTTCAGAAATATTATAGTGTTTACCAGACCTACGTCTCCTGGAACCTTTTAGAGAAAAGCTGTTTTTGTAAACATTTAACAAAGAACAGATGGCCTGCCTTAATCATGGCGGGGGGGGGGGGGGGGGGGGGGGGGAGCCTGGAGCTCACAGTAATACCCTGACTAAGTCTCCCGGCCCGGCCATGTCCTGCCCCCACGAGCTCATGGTACATTCTCTAATGCTATTTAATTTTACAGTGGACATTTTCCCATCAATTCCCACTGCCTGACAGATAATCAATGCCATTAGCATCTGATATTACCATATAGGGCATTCTTAAAACCCCTCATTTGTTAGAGCAAATGTGGAGAATGTTGGATACCAAAGGTATTTTTAAATACACCCTAAAGGACTTTCTGCTTAAAATATTTTCTATCATACATCAATATGACTGCTAGAATAGTATGGAATATATAAGGACTATGCCATGAACTCTTGGAACTAAAACAGAATGACTGATATTTAAACTATAAATGACAATGATCCAAGATATATATGTTGTCAAAAATATTACCATAAACTAAAGGTAATTGTTTTTATGCTTAACTCCAGTTTTCATAACATATAAATCAGACACACACAAAAAACTTATATAAAACAGCAGAAGAGACAGGATGCACATGTAACCAAGGGAGAGCTGTGGTGAGGGCAATCCTTCTGCTACCTTCAAGCAAAGGTGGCTCAACATGCTCAGGGGCATGAGGAAAGTAAGGCGAAGCTTTTCATCTACCTCCAGTGTGCTTTTCCTCCACCATCCGTCAGCCTTTGCGGATTCAATTTAATCATGTTGTGGCTTCATATTCTCGAAGCCTCTACCTGTTAGCGTTGTTGAGTAACACAGGTGAGCAACATAGCATTAACGGGGTGCAATGTTTCCCACATGCACAATCTCTGCAAACTAACGTTTTGCAACAGAGGACACCTACGGACAAACATTTTGTTTACTGAGTGACACAAACAAATCTAAAATCAAAATACTACTTTATGTTAAAGAAAAGATGGTACAGCCCTAGCCAGTGTTGCTCAGTGGCTAGGCAAGGGCACGTACCTCGGTTGCAGGCTCCCAGCCCTGGTCAGGGGCATGCGGGAGGCAACCCATTGATGTGTCTCTCTCACATCGGCGTTTCTCTCTGTCTCTGTCTCTCCCTTCCACTATCTCTAAAAATCAATGGAAAAAAATATCCTCGGGTGAGGATTTAAAAAAGAAAGATACTATCAACTGGACAAGAGCAAGATGGCCCTCCTGGGAGACACGCCCCTCTCCACAAACTGAGCTCAGAGAACCTAAGGTTCTGGGGCAGAAGGGGCAGACCAATTAAGACCCACGGAGCAATAAATACAATACACGGAACTGGGATTTAAATGATTTGTAAAAATATAAATATTAAGTACTCATTTAAGATGGAAACTTTTTAAAAATGGCTTTGGAGACAAACTGCTGTTGCTGACCTTCTTCACTCTTATTTTTTCCAACATAGGCGAGGTTCCTGATCCCTTGACACTCTTTTAAAAAGAAGGAATTCCAGTATGAGCACTGAAGCTCCATCGTCAGTGAAGAGGGGACAAGGGTTCAAAAGTGCATTTAGCAAGGGTTCAGGAAGTCCTGTCGAGATCTTAACACCCTTTTCTTGTCAATGACGTTCATAAAAGAAGGTGCACTCAATATGTGGTGCCCAATTCATTTA